>NC_047055.1:29777182-30977182 GCF_011762595.2 Tursiops truncatus
AAAGAGGAGCTGGTCATTGCCTTCTCCAGCATTTTCAAATTGCCATACCTTTAGTTTTTGAGAGATTAGAGTTTTCTCTATTCCTTGAGGATTAAATGAATTCAGACTTGGCATTTATCTTGTTGCCCTGAGCCCTTGCTTGAAAGCAATCCAGCTTTGAGGTCTAATTGGCCCCAAATAGGAATGCAGATAGTCATTGACATTCCATAGGGATAAATCCTAATATTCTGAGGCAGAAACCTGCAAAATAACTTTCAGGGACTCCTGCAGGGTCTAATCCCAGCTCCTCAACACTCAAGGGTTCTCCCTGATGTGACCCAGGCCTACTATCCCACTTGTCCTTATTATTCTCTTACACAAATCCTCTGTTGGTTTAAATGGATTTTTACCTAGTTTGGAACTTTTGTGCTTAGCATTATTCTTGGCATAGAGTAGGCGCACAGTAATGGTGTTTTGAATGGATGCCATGCCATCATCTGTTTCAAAAGCCCTCCCTTTTTCTTTTTGTCCTTGCAAATCCCAGTACTAGTCAAGGAACAGTTGCAATCTTATGTCCTGTTACACCGCCCCGCACTGACCCGATCTCCTCCTCTGGATGTGAACAGCAGTCACACAAACTTGCCATGCATGTCATAATTATGTTTATTTGATGCCGGGCCATTTCCCCACCGGTCTCTGGCTGCATGAAGGCAACCTGGACCTTGTCTGGTTCGCTCGTCGTTGTCTCCTGAACACCTGGCACATGGTATGTCCTCTATAAATAGTTGCTGAATAACGAATAAATGCTGCCTTGTGCTGTTTCCCCTATTGTTTTGGGTACTTAAATTGTTTAGTACTGTTTTACTTTTCACATGCTTGTCTGGTGTCATCAAGCAGTTTCTGAGAGAAGTCATAGAGCATAGTTGTTAAGAGCACAATAGTGGAGCTAGGCTGCCTGGGTTGCAGTTCAGGCCAGGAGACTTACTAGCTGGGGTGCACTGGGTGAGTTAGTTAATCTCTCTGTACCTCATAGTTTTCATCTGTAAAATAGGAATAAGAGAACTTCGATCTTAGAGTACTTAGAAGGACTGAATGAGTTAGGTACATCTAAAATGTGTTGTTTTGCAATTTTTAATTTAAAAAGGTGTGATAGGGGCTTCCCTGGTGGCGCAGTGGTTGAGAGTCCGCCTGCCGATGCAGGGGACGCAGGTTCGTGCCCCGGTCTGGGAAGATCCCACGTGCCGCTGAGCGGCTGGGCCCGTGAGCCATGGCCGCTGAGCCTGCGTGTCCGGAGCCTGTGCTCCGCAACGGGAGAGACCACAACAGAGAGAGGCCCGCGAACCGCAAAAATAAATAAAACAATAAATAAAAAGGTGTGATAAAACTTTTATTTGGTAAGTTAGGTGCCGAAACTCAGATGCTGACAAAATTTGACTTGAACGGATGCAAATGTATTTTATAGCCTTTATTCTACTTAATGTTAATATTTATTTGGTTTTGTTGTAAAATTAGTAATGTGTTTATGGGGCAGTGCCTTCTGACCATACTGGGTATTACATAATGTATAGTATATGCAGGTTACCGCCTACCTAAAAGTCTGGACGTTTTTGGATTTGGAAACACGTCTGGCACCAAGGTTTTCAGATAAGGGATTGTATACCTTCGCTAACTGGAATTGGTTTTTAATCACCCTAACCACCCCTACCCCCTGCAACATTATCTCTGTACGACATCCTGGCAGCCTTTTCCTTCCAACCAAACTAAGCAAAGTATGGTTTTTATTGTTCCCCCTTATCAATATTTGTAAATCATAATTGGTATATTTTCTTTGTCCTTGTTCTTTTGTGGTTTTCTTTTGTAATTATGTGTCTCGAAAGGTTTTTCTGGAATGTTCTTGGAGTTGAAAACTAGTCCTTGAAGCCATTCTGCCAATTCATTCCACAAATACTTATGAAGTACCTATTATATTGCTGGCATTGCACTAGTTCAAACAAATAGAATCTCTGTCCAGCGCTCTTTCTCTCAAACTGGAGCACACTGGGTATACTGGATTAGCATGATGGTGACATGATAATGTGTACTAAGAGTTACAAAATAAAGCAGCTTGTGTTTTCTTGAAGCATTTATTTTACCCAAACATTGAGAAGAACATTCGGTGGTAGCTAATTTTAAATAATTAACAATATTTAAATTCAAATAAGTTGTGCTTTACAACGCAGTATCCATAATGAAAATTTGAGGTAAAACCCAGTACTTCAGAGAAAGTCTGCCTGCAAGGGCAGCTGTGGTAACCCTGGGGTGATGCTTTGAAAAACACTGAGGCCACACTGTGTTGTTTGAGTCTGTTCCTTAAGTCAAATACTCATATATTTTCATAGCCTTAAAACCCCTAATGGCCTGCAGCAAAGGCAATAGACGTCCATCTTTTCCCCCTATGTTGCATAATTTCTTTTAGTTCAAGAGAGCGCTCTGGTTGTTTGATAGTGATCTGAATCTTAAAATGTGTTGTGTGCTAGCTGTGGTCTTCATGTTGCGGGGTGGTAGCTAAGACTGACAGTGAAGGGCCTGCCAAGGGACTGCTGTCTTCAGAAGAGAGGTTGTTAGAACATAATGACCATGAACTTAAAGCAGCACAATTGATGGGGTCAAAGCTTTGCCACATTCTATGCACACTTGCTTGTGTCACTGACTGAAGTTAACTTTTGCTAACTTTGAATCTCCTTTCGTTTATAATGCATTCACTATACAAACTGCTTCGTCAGTTGCCGGCTACTGAAATATTTAATAGTAGAGGAAAGTTATCAAGCCTCGTGTGCTCGGAGGTTGATAAAAGCTTTCTAGAGTTTGAGGTGGTTTTGAAAATGGGCAAGCAGCACACCAGAGGTATGCCTGTTGCAAAGCAGTGAATTGCTTTCCTCCAAATGAGAAAGATGAAGAGAAAGGCAAGTGAAGAAAGGGGGTGAAAGTAAATGGAGTAAGTCAAACACGAACTCTTTCAACTGGCTTTTATTATTGCTGTCCCACTTTTTTTATTGCTGTCCCACTCCAGACACAGTTCCCAGGGCCTGACCTTGTTGTAACATTTTACTGCCCAAAGATCATAGGGAAATGGGTATAGAGGGGTGATTAAGGGATGGTTTTTATAATCTATGTGTGACGTGCTTTTATAGTCTATTCAGTAAAAAGGGATAAGAGGGTTGTAGAGTTTTGCTTCGTGGTCCCACTTATTTCTAAAGAATGCTTCATTTCAACAAAGTTTTCTGTTCCACTCTTGCATGTTTCTCAGTGCGAACGCTGTATAGAGTTCAGTGGCTGAGATCTTCGGCCCTGGAATCTCAGGCTGGGGTTCAAATCCCAACTCTGCCTCTTGTTGGCAGTGTAATTTTGGGCAACTCCCTTCACCTCTCTGAGCCTTGTTGCCCCCTCTGTAAACAACCTCGTCTGTTGGTGTTAAGGATTAAATGAAATAATGCATATAAAGTGCTAAGCACAGTTCAAGCCACGTAGTAGGTATAGTTATTATCGACTCTTTTAGTAGATTGATGGCCTAACTGGTTAAAACTTTAGGAGCTTTGCCATTTATATATGAACCGGAAATCTTAGGGAAAATTGCATCTTTCCTTTATACTGCCTTAATCCCAGCTGGGATGCTACTTTCTGAACATGTACCTTTTAAATGGTGAGTAGACCATTTAGAAGTAGCACTAGTTTTCTGGCAGACAAGAAAGTTTGTGGTAAATGCTTGGCTTATTACTTATTCAAAGATAGAATTACATTGAATGTGAGGAAAATGTCAATTTTTCAATATGATTGACCCAGCATATACTTAAATACCATACTGTTTAGCTTAATAGGACTTAAATTTTAATCTCCATTTTGAAGGGAAAGGGAGATGTAGGAAAATGTGCACAGCAAACAGTGTTGTCTTTTAAACATGAAAACTTCTGGTGTTCTGATACTTCAAGAGGTAATACATTTTCCTGATTTATCTCTATTACAGATTTCAAGCCCTCAAAGTGGAAAATATTGGAAGACTCGTAGTAGTCAAGCCGCTTAGAGATGATAAAAATTCAAGAGCAGTTTTGATAAATGAATGTCTAAGTCTAAATAGATTACTGAGAGCTGCTGTAGTTGCAGAGCTGCTCTAACCTTTTGAGTCGGAAGTATACGAAGGTAGCATGCCTGCTTTTCCACCTTCCAGTGTTCTCCTTTGGTTGCCGTGTCAGACACGTGATGAGACAGATACCCCGTGGGTAGTGGACTTGGATTTGGAATGCCATAGGTGTACAGAAGGGAAAGAACCAGGCAACTCATTGCTGTCTATTCACAGGGTTTTGTGATGATTATTATGATAATGTATGTTCAAGTACTGAAAAGCCTAGCTCACCACACTAATGAGATATATTATTTATTAGCAGCTTTACCTGCGTTTATAATCACCAGCAGCAGCATCATATTCGAACAGGAAAAGAAAATGTTTAAAAGTCTTTTTTCAAAGATTAGACTTACTCTACCCTCAAGAAATGAGCTCAATATGAAAGATAATGCCCTTTATTTAGAGCATCTTGCTTTTGAAGAATGGTTAATTATCCTCCCAGTGGCAGATGCACAGTGAGGTTAAGTGGCTTGCAGAAGGTCGCATTGTCTGAGGTGGATCTAGGAGCAGAATGTAGGGCCCTTGGTTCTAACCTAGTGCTTTTCCACTAATGATATAGAAGACTAAGGATCCTTTCGTATCTCTAGTCTTTCAGTTGATGGGATGAACCAAAACTTCAGCAGTGGAGATGCCAACCATTATTCTAGGTCTGCATACGTACTTGCACAATTTGACATTTATCAAAATGAGTTTTGGATTTATTGCGGAATTTTCTAAGTGCTTTTGGCATCATATAGCTGTGGTGTTTAAACGTTCTGAGGAAGCATTTGTGGAGTAATTGTATGTAAAGCATTTGGTTAGGAGGGAGAAAAGGTATTCACTGCCCTGAAATAATCCTACAGTCTAGCAAAGGCAACAGAGAACATGAAGCAACTTGATATCGGCCAATACTAATACTAATGCCAATCAGTAATTAGTTATTACAGTACCCACCACGAGTATGGTACCATTGTAGGTGCTGTATATGCATTAGCACATTTAAACCACATAACAGTGCTGTGAGGGAGGGGCCATTGTTATCCCCATTTTACAGATGAGAAAACTGAGGCATAGAGAAGTTAGATAACAACCCCAAGGTTACATACCTAATAAGTAAAAGATCTAGCATCCATGCAGTCTAGTTGTAGAGTCTGTGCTTTTGAACCACAACCCTTCCTTTTATTCTGTCTCTCACAGGGGACATTATATAGGAGCATGATAGCTAACTAAGGCATGTTAGAAAACATTCTGGAGAAATGTAGGGGAACCATCAGAGCAGGGTGTTAAAGTTGGCAAGGTTTTTTTTTTTTTTTTGGCAAGGTATTTTTAATAAGGCACTTTTGAAGAGCAAGGGTCTTATTGAAAAACAAGGAAAGCATTCTGACATTTTAATGCCCAAAGCTTTGTGCCTGTATGTTGCCTGTGTGTGTGCAGATGTGCATGCATGTGTGTACATGTTTATTTTGAACTGGGAAAACAGTTTGAGGGTAAATCAAATTCAGAATCCTTTATATTGGCAGCCAATCAGAGCTGATTTTGTGTGCAATATTTTGCTCCACAAACATGTTTTTAAAAATAGGGAGCAACTTTATTGAGCTATAATTCAGCTACCATACGGTTCGCCCATTAAAAGTGTACCATTCAGTGGTTTTTAGTATATTCACGGAGTTGCACAACCATCACCACAGTCAATTTTAGAACACTTTCATCACCCCAAAAGAGAAATATGTTTTGAAACAAATGTGGCCATGAAGGGGCTGGAAGTAGTGTGGCTGTTGGTACTACTGCTTCCCCATCAAAATGTCCATAGAGCTCTGCTCGGTGTAATGCACATTTGTGGCTGTTTTGTGCTATCTAGCTCCAAATTGCTATAGAACGCCTTCTTTTAATTTCATTTTGATTAGTGACTGGTCTTTCAAAGGATTATGTATTTATCTGATTTTGAATTCTCAGTCCAAATTGTTTATATATATCTGCTCATTATGTATTTATCACAAGTGTATTGATATTAGTACTACATAACTAAGCCAGACTTGTACTTACAAACAAAAACTGCTACACCCGCTTGTGTGAATGGCTACCACCTTGTCTGTGCGTGCCTCTATAACGGACCAGAGCCAGAGATGGCTGAGAAATTTTATGTGTATACACTGGAATTTAAAAAAAAAAATATTTCTGAAGGTTACGCCTGACATAGAGTACTAGTGGATAGGTGGTTGAGATAAAAGCAACAGGGATATAGTTTGCTGGGATTTAGTACTGGGGTGACGTGTTACAGAAAGGGTCTTATAAAATGTATTGCATGGGCTTCCCTGGTGGCGCAGTGGTTAAGAATCCACCTGCCAATGCAGGGGACACGGGTTCAATCCCTGCTCTGGGAAGATCCCACATGCCGCGGAGCAACTAAGCCTGTGCGCCACAACTACTGAGCCTGCGTTCTAGAGCCCGCGAGTCACAGCTACTGAGCCCACGTGCCACAACTACTACGGAAGCCCGCGCGCCTAGAGCCCGTGCTCCGCAACAAGAGAAGCCACCGCAATGAGAAGCCCGCGCACTGCAACGAAGAGTAGCCCTCGCTCTCTGCGGCTAGAGAAAGCCCTCGCACAGCAATAAAGACGCAACACAGCCAAAAATAAAAATAAATAAATAAATTTATTTTAAAAAATGTATTGCATGATATTATATACAGATATTGTGAAATAGTTGGAATATTTTGAAAAAAATCTGAAAGGATTTTTCAGCCACTCAGACTTCACCAAAATATAGTCAGTTGTTATAGTCAAGGACTACATTTCTGTCTAGTGGGAGTTATTAAACCAAATATCTGTGTGCGCGGCATGGGAGGGAGCAGGCTGTTCCCAGTTCTTCATTATAGTAATAAGTTAGAGTCAGTGTTACCTTTCAGGCTAAAGAAGAGCTGTTTACTTTTTATTATTAAAAATAATCCATGGACATAATTAGATGTCTTGAAGAACATAGGTATCTTTTAAAATGAATTAATCTTGGATCCGTCTCTTGTTACTTCTTTTTCTTTCAGAACAGTTTTGAAATGGTACTTAAAACTTCCTCCGTAGTTTTCTATGCTTATTATATACTTGAGTTGAATTTCTATTCAGGTCCCCAAGTAGTTTCAGTTGAAGCTAAAGTGACTTGATTCACTTAAAATGACTTACTGTGAATCTTAAGTATTTTTAAAAATTTCCTTCTGTACATGGATTCTCTGCTCTTTATGTGTGGCAGTGGTGTGGTGATGTCACAGCTGATGGGTCGGATAGAACCAAACAAGATGACGCTGCTGTCACTAGAAGAACACCTAAGTGCACCTTTATGATAATTAGGTGGAAGCATATCTTTATCATGGAGATTAATAGGGATCAAGGAGCCAGGTGCTGTGGAATTAAAAAACGATGCTTGATTTAGGAATTTCGATTTAGGAAATCTGGTGTCTTTTTCCATTGCTAATTTTGTTATTAAGCTATTATGATACTGGGCTACGTGGAAGGGGGTTAGAAACCTGCTTACTGAAGGCAAGCCAAGTTGGTTTGCTTTAAGAGCGCCATTCCGAATGAGAAAGTATCACACCATTTAGAAAACAGGATCTAGAGTAATGTGCAACTTGAGTTTTCTATGACTTGAGATACCATTCATTGATTTTCAGAAATGAACCCATTACAGTATATGCATAAACTATTACTTGACAGTAGTTTGATTTTCTGCTTAACTTAGTGCCAAAAATGGTTTAGACCCTTAAATGGTTTAGAATGGCTCGAAGTGACTCTGTGTGTGGGTTAGGTCCATCTACCATTTTTAAAGATGAATCTGCTATATTTGCCGATAGAGGAGACTCAATGGCTCTAATTAGCCTTACTATACAGGGCAGCACCGTGTCTCTGATGAGAGGAAATGAGGCGTTTCACATCAATTCATTCAAGAAAAATCAGTGAAGTACCTTCTGACCCAGGTCTTGGGGATGCAGTGGTGAACAAGGCCAAGTCCTGTCTTCATTCTGAGAGGCAGTCACAGTATCCCGTTCACTCTTTTTGTTCTAAAGAGCTGTGGAAATGCCTGGTAAAGCCTAGTGTGTCTCTCTTGGTGCTCTTTGGTCACAGTCCATCATAACTACAATGAGGAAGAGGAAAATTAGTCTTTGGCTCCATCAAGCTGAAGTGCTGCCCTTAGTTATAAAACCCTCATTCTTTCTTTGTGTGCCCAAAGTACCTTCTGTGTTGTTACCTATATCCCTTTCCAGTGACTTAAGTGGAGATTATAAAATCACAGTTGTGACCATCATCATTTAACATTCAATTGGAAAAATGTAGTTAGCGGAAAAACAAGCGGCCAAGGGACTTGTATAGGAATAGATAGCTTCCATGACATGATTTGAAGGGCACCTAGTGGTTCTGTCTGTTTTTAAAATGTTACTTCTTTCTTTTAAATTAAATTAAATTAAATTAATTTGGCTACATCAGGTCTTAGTTGCGGCATGTGGGATCTTCGTTGCAGGATGTGGGATCCTTTGTTGTGGCTCACGGGCTCTTTATTGCAGTGTGCAGGCTTCTCTCTAGTTGTGGCGCGCGAGCTCCAGAGTGCATGGGCTCAGTAGTTGCGGCACACGGGCTCTCTAGTTGTGGCGTGTGCTCAGCAGTTGCGGCGCTTGGGCTTAGTTGCCCCATGGCATGTGGGATCTTAGTTCCCTGACCAGGGATTGAACCTGTGTCCCCTGCATTGGAAGGCGGACTTTTAACCACTGGACCACCAGGGAAGTCCCTAAAATGTTACTTCTTTGCCAAAAGTACTGCAGTCTTACAATTTGCCTAACATTTCCACTATTTGGTTAGACCTGTGGCTTCTAAAGAATTTTTGTTTGTTCGTTTTAGTTTTGGTTTTTAGTTAACAAAACCACTTTTTTTTTTGATCCAACCAAATGAAGGTTAGGTACTTTGCTCTAGCAGGTTAAAATGGGTTTACAGAAAGCCTTGGCAATGTCTCCTCTAAACTTGCTTTATCAACATGGAATAGTTTACTTGATATGTAATTATCATCTTGAAAGATACTAAGAGCCTGACCATGAAGGTAAATTTCAATATGGTGGGGAAAGTGGGGGATGGATATCAACCCTGGAAGGCAGCATGGGATAGGATAAGCCTTGTTGGGGTGTCCCCAAAGGGCTTTTTGGGCTCCTATGTATAGCTTGCTCTGTTAGGAATAGTATGCACAGGGCAACCTGAGACTCTTGAAGACCTATTATAGTCACTTTTCCCTGATAGTTTGAGAACCTTAGAAATCAGTCTCCTTAGGATGAGGAGCATGGATACTGCTAAATCTGGGTGTGGATGTTGCTCCTTCCTTTCCTGTGTCATCTTTGCTAATTAAAACTTTTCTATCAGTTAAAAAAAAAAACTGGTTCTGAATACTGGAATAGTAATTTTAGGACTACAAATTAACATGAGCCCATGGCTACACTATTGTAACCACATTATTTAGGTGATTTACGTTGATAACTCATTTTTGCCTTCTATTCATATGTACTACTTTTTTTTTCTGATTGCTTTTTACATTTTATTTTATTTTTTTTATTTTTTTTACATCTTTATTGGAGTATAATTGCTTTACAATGGTGTGCTAGTTTCTGCTTTATAACAAAGTGAATCAGTTATACAGATACATATGTTCCCATCTCTATTCCCTCTTGCGTCTCCCTCCCTCCCACCCTCCCTATCCTACCGCTCTAGGTGGTCACAAAGCACCGAGCTGATCTCCCTGTGCTATGCGGCTGCTTCCCACTAGCTATCTACCTTACGTTTGGTAGCGTATATATGTCCATGCCACTCTCTCGCTTTGTCACAGCTTACCCTTCTCCCTCCCCATATCCTCAAGTCCATTCTCTACTAGGTCTGTGTCTTTATTCCTGTCTTACCCCTAGGCTCTTCATGACATTTTTTTTTCTTAAATTCCATATATATGTGTTAGCATACGGTATTTGTCTTTCTCTTTCTGACTTACTTCAGACAGAGTATGACAGACTATAGGTCCATCCACCTCATTACAAATAGCTCAATTTCGTTTCTTTTTATGGCTGAGTAATATTCCATTGTATATATGTGCCACATCTTCGTTATCCATTCATCCGATGATGGACACTTAGGTTGTTTCCATCTCCTGGCTATTGTAAATAGAGCTGCAATGAATATTTTGGTACATGACTCTTTTTGAATCATGGTTTTCTCAGGTTATATGCCCAGTAGAGGGATTGCTGGGTTGTATGGTAGTTCTATTTGTAGTTTTTTAAGGAACCTCCATACTGTTCTCCATAGTGGCTGTACCAATTCACATTCCCACCAGCAGTGCAAGACTGTTCCCTTTTCTCCACACCCTCTCCAGCATTTGTTGTTTCTAGATTTTCTGATGATGGCCATTCTGACTGGTGTGAGATGATATCTCATTGTAGTTTTGATTTGCATTTCTCTAATGATTAATGATGTTGAGCATTCATTCATGTGTTTTTTGGCAATCTGTGTATCTTCTTCGGAGAAATGTCTATTTAGGTATTCTGCCCATTTTTGGATTGGGTTGTTTGTTTTTTTGTTATTGAGCTGCATGAGCTGCTTGTAAATTTTGGAGATTAATCCTTTGTCAGTTGCTTCATTTGAAAATATTTTCTCCCATTCTGAGGGTTGTCTTTTCGTCTTGTTTATGGTTTCCTTTGCTGTGAAAAAGCTTTGAAGTTTCATTAGGTCCCATTTGTTTATTTTTGTTTTTATTTCCATTTCTCTGGGAGGTGGGTCAAAAAGGATCTTGCTGTGATTTATGTCACAGAGTGTTCTGCCTATGTTTTCCTCTAAGAGTTTGATAGTTTCTGGCCTTACATTTAGGTCTTTAATCCATTTTGAGCTTATTTTTGTGTATGGTGTTAGGGAGTGATCTAATCTCATACTTTTACATGTACCTGTCCAGTGTTCCAAGCACCACTTATTGAAGAGGCTGTCCTTTCTCCACTGTACATTCCTGCCTCCTTTATCAAAGATAAGGTGACCATATGTGCATGGGTTTATCTCTGGGCTCTCTATCCTGTTCCATTGATCTATCTTTCTGTTTCTGTGCCAGTACCATACTGTCTTGATTACTGTAGCTTTGTAGTATAGCCTGAAGTCAGGGAGCCTGATTCCTCCAGCTCCGTTTTTCGTTCTCAAGATTGCTTCAGCTATTCGGGGTCTTTTGTGTTTCCATACAAATTGTGAGATTTTTTGTTCTAGTTCTGTGAAAAATGCCAGTGGTAGTTTGATAGGGATTGCATTGAATCTGTAGATTGCTTTGGGTAGTAGACTCATTTTCACAATGTTGATTCTTCCAATCCAAGAACATGGTATATCTCTCCATCTATTTGTATCATCTTTAATTTCTTTCATCAATGTCTTATAATTTTCTACATACAGGTCTTTTGTTTCCTTAGGTAGGTTTATTCCTAGATATTTTATTCTTTTTGTTGCAATGGTAAATGGGAGTGTTTTCTTGATTTCACTTTCAGATTTTTTATCATTAGTGTATAGGAATGCCAGAGATTTCTGTGCATTAATTTTGTATCCTGCTACTTTACCAAATTCATTGATTAGCTCTAGTAGTTTTCTGGTAGCATCTTTAGGATTCTCTATGTATAGTATCATGTCATCTGCAAACAGTGACAGCTTTACTTCTTCTTTTCCGATTTGGATTCCTTTTATTTCCTTTTCTTCTCTGATTGCTGTGGCTAAAACTTCCAAAACTATGTTGAATAAGAGTGGTGAGAGTGGGCAACTTTGTCTTGTTCCTGTTCTTAGTCGAAATGCTTTCAGTTTTTCACCATTGAGGACAATGTTGGCTGTGGGTTTGTCATATATGGCCTTTATTATGTTGAGGAAAGTTCCCTCTATGCCTACTTTCTGCAGGGTTTTTACCATAAATGGGTGTTGAATTTTGTCGAAAGCTTTCTCTGCATCTATTGAGATGATCATATGGTTTTTCTCCTTCAATTTGTTAATATGGTGTGTCACATTGACTGATTTGTGTATATTGAAGAATCCTTGCATTCCTGGAATAAACCCCACTCGATCATGGTGTATGATCCTTTTAAAGTGCTGCTAGATTCTGTTTGCTAGTATTTTGTTGAGGATTTTTGCATCTATGTTCATCAGTGATATTGGCCTGTAGTTTTCTTTATTTGTGACATCTTTGTCTGGTTTTCGTATCAGGGTGATGGTGGCCTCATAGAATGAGTTTGGGAGTGTTCCTCCCTCTGCTATATTTTGGAAGAGTTTGAGAAGGATAGGTGTTAACTCTTCTCTAAATGTTTGATAGAATTCGCCTGTGAAGCCATCTGGTCCTGGGCTTTTGTTTGTTGGAAGATTTTTCATCACAGTTTCAATTTCAGTGCTTGTGATTGGTCTGTTCATTTTTCTATTTCTTTCTGATTCAGTCTTGGCAGGTTGTGCTTTTCTAAGAATTTGTCCATTTCTTCCAGATTGTCCATTTTATTGGCATAGAGTTGCTTGTAGAAATCTCTCATGATCTTTAGTATTTCTGCAGTGTCAGTTGTTACTTCTCCTTTTTCATTTCTAATTCTATTGATTTGAGTCTTCTCCCTTTTTTTCTTGATGAGTCTGCCTAATGGTTTATCAATTTTGTTTATCTTCTCAAAGAACCAGCTTTTAGTTTTATTGATCTTTGCTATTGTTTCCTTCATTTCTTTTTCATTTATTTCTGATCTGATCTTTATGATTTCTTTCCTTCTGCTAACTTTGGGGGTTTCTTTGTTCTTCTTTCTCTAATTGCTTTAGATGCAAGGTTAGGTTGTTTATTCGAGATGTTTCCTGTTTCTTAAGGTAGGATTGTATTGCTATAAACTTCCCTCTTAGAGCTGCTTTTGCTGCATCCTATAGGTTTTGCGTCATTGTGTCTCCATTGTTATTTGTTTCCAGGTATTTTTTTTTATTTCCACTTTGATTTCTTCAGTGATCACTTCGTTATTAAGTAGTGTATTGTTTAGCCTCCATGTGTTTGTATTTTTTACAGAACTTTTCCTTAATTGATATCTAATCTCATAGTGTTGTGGTTGGAAAAGATACTTGATACAGCTTCAATTTTCTTAAATTTACCAAGGCTTGATTTGTGACTCAAGATATGATCTATCCTGGAGAATGTTCCATGAGCACTTGAGAAAAATGTGTATTCTGTTGTTTTTGGATGGAATGTCCTATAATTATCAATTAAGTCCATGTTGTTTAATGTATCACTTAAAGCTTGTGTTTCCTTATTTATTTTCATTTTGGATGATCTTTCCATTCGTGAAAGTGGGGTGTTAAAGTCTCCGACTATGAATGTGTTACTGTCGATTTCCCCTTTTATGTCTGTTAGTATTTGCCTTATGTATTGAGGTGCTCCTATGTTGGGTGCGTAAATATTTACAATTGCTGTATCTTCTTCTTGGATCGATCCCTTGATCATTATGTAGTGTCCTTCTTTGTCTCTTCTAATAGTCTTTATTTTAAAGTCTATTTTGTCTGATATGAGAATTGCTCCTCCAGCTTTCTTTTGGTTTCCATTTGCATGGAATATCTTTTTCCATCCCCTCACTTTCAGTCTGTATGTGTCTCTAGGTCCGAAGTGGGTCTCTTGTAGACATCATATATATGGGTCTTGCTTTTGTATCCATTCAGCCAGTCTGTGTCTTTTGGTGGGAGCATTTAATCCATTTACCTTTAAGGTAATTATCGATATGTATGTTCTTATTCCCATTTTCTTAATTGTTTTGGGTTTGTTATTGTAGGTCTTTTCCTTCTCTTGTGTTTCTTGCCTAGGGAAGTTCCTTTAGCATTTGTTGTAAAGCTGGTTTGGTGGTGCTGAACTCTCTCAGCTTTTGCTTGTCTGTAAAGGTTTTAATTTCTCCATCAAATCTGAATAAGATCCTTGCTCGGTAGAGTAATCTTGCTTGTAGGTTTTTCTCCTTCATCACTTTAAATATGTCCTGCCACTCCCTTCTGGCTTGCAGAGTTTCTGCTGAAAGATCAGTTGTTAACCTTATGGGGATTCCCTTGTGTGTTATTTGTTTCTTTTCCCTTGCTGCTTTTAATATGTTTTCTTTGTATTTAATTTTTTACAGTTGGATTAATATGTGTCTTGGCGTATTTCTCCTTGGATTTATCCTGTATGGGACTCTCTGTGCTTCCTGGACTTGAGTAACTATTTCCTTTCCCATATTAGGGAAGTTTTCAACTATAATCTCTTCAAATATTTTCTCAGTCCCTTTCTTTTTCTCTTCTTCTTCTGGAACCCCTATAATTCGAATGTTGGTGCATTTAATGTTGTCCCAGAGGTCTCTGTAACTGTCCTCAGTTCTTTTCATTCTTTTTTCTTTATTCTGCTCTGCGGTAGTTATTTCCACTATTTTATCTTCCAAGTCACTTATGAGTTCTTCTGCCTCAGTTATTCTGCTATTGATCCCATCTAGAGCATTTTTAATTTCATTTATTGTGTTGTTCATCATTTATTGTTTCCTCTTTAGTTCTTCTAGGTCCTTGTTAAATGTTTCTTGCATTTTCTCTATTCTATTTCCAAGACTTTGGATCATCTTTACTATCATTACTCTGAATTCTTTTTCAGGTAGACTGCCTATTTCCTTTTCATTCGTTAGGTCTGGTGGGTTTTTATCTTGCTCCTTCATCTGCTGTCTGTTTTTCTGTCTTCTCATTTTGCTTATCTTACTGTGTTTGGGGTCTCCTTTTTCAGACTGCAGGTTCGTAGTTCACGTTGTTTTTGGTGTGTGTCCCCAGTGGCTAAAGTTGTTTCAGTCGGTTGTGTAGGCTTCCTGGTGGAGGGGACTAGTGCCTGTGTTCTGGTGGGTGAGGCTGGATATTGTCTTTCTGGTGGGCAAGTCCACATCTGGTGGTGTGTTTTGGGGTGTCTGTGGACTTATTATGATTTTAGGCAGCCTCTCTGCTAATGGGTGGTGTTGTTTTCCTGTCTTGCTAGTTGTTTGGCATAGGGTGTCCAGCACTGTAGCTTGCTGGTCGTTGAGTGAAGCTGGGTGCTGGTGTTGAGATGGAGATCTCTGGGAGATTTTCGCCATTTGATATTATGTGGAGCTGGGAGGTCTCTTGTGGACCAGTGTCCTGAAGTTGGCTCTCCCACCTCAGAGGCACAGCTCTGACTCCTGGCTGCAGCACCAAGAGCCTTTCATCCACATGGCTCAGAATAAAAGGGAGAAAAAGTAGAAAGAAAGAAAGAAAGAAAGAAAGAAAGGAAGGAAGGAAGGAAGGAAGGCAGGAAGGAAGGAAGGAAGAAAGAAAGGAGGAAGGAAGGAATGAAAGAAAGATGGAAGGAAGGAAGAAAGAAAAGAAAGAAAGAAAGAGGAAGGAGGATAAAATAAAGTAATTAAAATAAAAAATAATTATTAAGAAAAAAATTTTTTTAAAAAGAAATAAAACGGACGGATAGAACTCTAGGACAGATGGTGGAAGCAAAGCTATACAGACAAAATCTCACACAGAAGCACACACATACACACTCACAAAAAGAGGAAAAGGGGAAAAAATCATAAATCTTGCTCTCAAAGTCTACCTCCGCAATTTGGGATGATTCGTTGTCTATTCATGTATTCCACAGATGCAGGATACATCAAGTTGATTGTGGAGCTTTAATCCGCTGCTTTTTAGGCTGCTGGGAGAGATTTCCCTTTCTCTTCTTTGTTCTCACAGCTCCCGGGGCTCAGCTTTGGATTTGGCCCCACCTCTGCGTGCAGGTCACCTGAGGGCGTCTGTTCTTCGCTCAGACAGGATGGGGTTAAAGGAGCCGCTGATTTGGGGGCTCTGGCTCACTCAGGCCGGGGGGAGGGAGGGGCACGGAGTGCGGGGCGAGCCTGCGGCGGCAGAGGCCGGCATGACATTGCACCAGCCTGAGGCGTGCCATGCGTTCTCCTGTGGGAGTTGTCCCTGGATCCCGGGAACCCGGCAGTGGCGGGCTGCACAGGCTCCCAGGAAGGGAGGTGTGGATAGTGACCTGTGCTCGCACACAGGCTTCTTGGTGGCGGCAGCAGCGGCCTTAGCGTCTCCTGCCCGTCTCTGGGGTCCGTGCTGTTAACCGTGGCTTGCGCCCGTCTCTGGAGGTCCTTTAAGCAGCGCTTTTAATCCCCTCTCCTTTTGGGAGGTCTGAGGTCTTCTGCCAGCGTTCAGTAGGTGTTCTGTAGGAGTTGTTCCACGTGTAGATGTATTTCTGGTGTATCTGTGGGGAGGAAGGTCATCTTCGCATCTTACTCTTCTCCCATCTTCCCGATTCCCCTATATGTACTACTTTAAGTTGTTTTAGTACAACTACATTCTGATAACCTCTACACTCTCACTTAAACTTGAAAGATGTGAATTATAGAACTCCCTTTTAAATTCAGTCTGGTGTTATTGGTAAGTGTGTACAGTTCTTGAGTCTATTAGATCCAATTTTATTTTATTTTTTTAAATTTATTTTTTATTGAAGTCTAGTTGATTTACAATGTTGTATTAGTTTCTGGTATACAGCAAAGTGATTCAGTTATACACACACACTCACACACACACACACACACACATATATATTATTAGATCCAATTTTAAATTCCACTGTATATTCATGTGGATACAAGTTAAGCTGCTGTAACAGAGACCCCCCAAATCCAGTGCATTAAACAAGGTATTTCTTTCTCACATAACAGTCCAAGTAGGCAGTTCAGGGTCGGATGGCAGCTGCTCAGTTATCAGGTACCCAGGCTCCTTCTGTCTTGTTGCTCTGCCACCTTAACAAGCAGCTTCCATCTTGTGATCCTAGATGGCTGCTCTAACTCAGTATTACATTCTCATTTCAACAGAAGGGCTGGGAAAAGGGGTGGGAGAAAAGACACTCCTTCTATGTAAGGGTATATCTTGGCAGTTTCCTACATCACTTCTGCACAGGTCCCATTGGCCAGCCCTTAGTCATATGGTGTCACCTAGCTACAAGGGAGGCTGGAAAATGTGGTCCTTAGCTATGTGGCCATGTGCCCAGCTAAAATTATTATTACTGTATAAGAAGGGAAGCACAGATATTGGGGGACAGCTAACAGTCTCTGCTGTACACTGTTTCTAACATCAAACTTGAATCTTTGGTCAATTTCATGACTTATCTGGAGATATTATTTCCATAACATCGACTACCCATTTGCGTAAGGACGAAAATCCAAATCTGTCAGCATTACATACAAGCCCATCTTAATTCTGACTCCTGCCTGTCCCTCTAGCTTCTCTTTCACCCTTCCTAACCTAAAGTTACATTCGAAATTGCGCTTCCTCCAGTTTGCCATGTTCTTTTATCGCCACACTTTTGTGCTTGGTACTCTCCCTGAAATGCTGACTGTTTTGTTCCATCAGGGTTCACTTTAGTTGTCGCCTGTCCTGGGAACATTTCCTTGAGCTTCCTCTACCTCACAGCCACTGCTAGCTGTTTCTTCCATGTATTTCTATAGTATTGTTTGTGCCTCTCTTTAGCAATCTTTATTGTAAATATAGTGCTTTGACTTCTCTGTGTCTCCCACTGGATTGTGAGTTTCTTGAGGGCAGGGGCCAGGTCTGTCATCTCCATGTCAGAGCATGATACCTGTCCCTGATGTTTAATTAATATTGGTTGAATGAGAAAATGACTGAATGAATATTTAGCTTACTAATTATGGCTGCTTGATTCAGCTGGAAGCTCTTCCTAATTGCCATCTGGAAATTGCAATACTTAGAATATTTTCCAATAGCCATATAATAGGCATTGATAAAGTCCGATAGACAGCTCAAAATATTTATCAGATGACTACGATATACACGTTATAGGACGAGCAAGAAATAGATGTATAAAATTTTAGACCCAGAAGGACCCCTAGGGATCATTTAATCCAGCCCTTCTAATTTTAAAAAGATATATAATCTAATGGAGAGGGAGAAGTTAAATTACTTGATCAAGAGCCTCTGTATTCAAGGAACTTGCAATATCTTTGGATAGATGATATGTATAGACATGTAAAAGGGAATTGAGAAAAAAAGTGCCAAAGGAATAGACACAGTGGGACTAATCAAGGTAGGTTCAATCAAGGACTTAAGCTTTGAGGTGAGCCTTGACGGCTGGCAAAGTTTTGCTATGAGAGGGCATTCCAGGTGAAGGGAATGTATAAGTAAGCATTCAAAGATAAGGATGTACAGATGGCTGTTGGGATCTGTTCAGCTGATTGATATTTAGTCGTAAGAGAGAAGGCAGGAAAACGGAGCCAGAAAATGGAGAGACTTAAATACTAGGCTGTGGAGGGAAACCACTGGCAGGTTTTCAGTAGGTGAGTGATATCATGAAAATGATTTTTCCATGTTTTATTTCACTGATAGGTGGACTGGGTTGAAGGCCAAAGTGGGTCATGAAACTGGCACGTTGTCTAGTATGCCAATTAAAAAATATGAACTTAATGGATTCTAATGTTTTTGCTCAAAGGTGAAAACATGATACACCATAGATTTCCATGATAATTAACATAACAATGTCAGTGTTTTTCTTAATGGAAAAAGTAAGCCCAAGCAGCAGGCTTGTAATATTAGTAATGTGTATGTATTAGTCATGACATACTGTAGATAATTGTATAAACTCTCACGTTACGCCAATAAACTGTAAAAATTCCTGAAGTAACTGAGAACATGGTAGCAGCTGCTGCATCAGGCCTTGCTATTTTGCCATTCAGGCAAAAATCATGAGGTGGCATGAACCCTCTCAATGCATTTGGGAGCCATTTTGTTCAAAAATGGCTTTTTATGAAGCTAAAATAGAATGTTGTATTTTGGTATAAAACATGGGCAAAGAGAGAACAGTAAGCAGAGATCTACACTAAATTAAACTTTATCTAAAAATGAGAAGCATTTGTATCATCAGGGATGAATATATTTCTTTAAGGGCAATAAAGAATATGGAAGGGATCTGTGAATGGCTTTAATTTACGGTTTTTAAAGTCTCCAAGTGTACAACTTCAGAAACATATATTGAATACTTGTTTTTAAAGGACCATTATAAGAATAGTTTGCATTATGATCATTTATCTTTCTCTTAAGAGTTGCAGGGAAATTTCCAGTTAAATGAAGTTTCACTTAAGTTGTGTTGATTGGAGCCTGGTATATTTGTGGAACATTTAAGGAAGCCTACCCCAAAATATGTGTTTCAGATGGTGTACAATTAAAGGTGTCAATGCCTTTTCTGTAATATTTTTGTACTTCAACATAATTTAAAGTTAACTTTATGTTGGCTTTTGAAAATTAAGGGCATTTTAACAAATAAAAAAGTATAATTTTTCTGTGGGTGTTTTCCCCTTACTCTCTTAGAAAATCTGGTAATCTTTAGCCTATCAGAAACTTCTTATGCCTGTATAACATGAAAATCTATAACAACTAGTTTTCAGCATCTTACACCATTGTAAGACTTATTGTCATAATCTTGTAGGGAAGTCATGCTATTGAACATTACCTTTAAGACATAAAATCAGTTCTTATGACTTCCTAGCTATAATCTATTGAAAAACATTTATTTCTTTGAGTTTCTGATTGAAATCCTAATTGAAATACTTAAAATCATTAGCAATGTGTGATTTAATAGGAATCATTCACTAGACATCGGCACACATCCCTTCTATCTATTACATAACATAGTACTTGAACATTGTGGACTTAATAGTATAGTAGTGGTTAACAGTGTTAAGGCTCTAAGCCTGGCTTAAAATCAGACTCTGCCACTTGCTATCTGTGTGTAATTAAGCAAGTTACTTAATTTCATTGAGTCATGGTTGCCTCATCTCAAATGGAAAAAGCAAGGGATTTTATAGGAATTAAATAAAATGACATATGTGAGTGTTTAGCGCGGTACTTAGAATATCGCAAGATTCAATGAACGCTGAGTGTTGTTATTTTATATAGTGTCATTTGATTTTCAAAAGAACTTTGGCTGTTAGTTTCAATTTATTTTTCCAGCTGTTTTATTTAAAGCAAACCTCTCCAGAAGAAGAAATATCAAAAGAATAAGGTAAATGACAACATCAGCAGTTTAATAATTATCAAGTAATGGGTGGCGTTTTTAGCAGGTAAATTACTTGTTATTGTTGTCAATTATTTGGAAAAATAATGAAAGAAAATGACAAAAAATAACCATCAGACTATGAATGACTTTGCCTTTGACTCTCATTGATAGGCCTTGTTTTAAATTACCTCAGTATTAGGAAATAGCTTGGTTTTGATGAGACTTTTAAAAAACTTTGAAATAATTACAGATCTGAAGGAACTTGCAAAGATATAGTACAGAGAGGTATCATGTACCCTTCACTCAGTTTTCCCCAATGTAACTGTAGTACATTATCAAACCCCAGCAAGTGACATTGGTACAATGTATGCATATAGGTCTACACCATTTATCACATTATAGATTCATGTAACCACCTCTACATCAAGATATAGAACTATTCCATCACCACAAACATAAATTAGACAACTCAAGAGAAGGAAGGAAAGAAAATCTATTGTATTTATCCATACTTTTCTTACCATGTTCTTTTCTTCTTTCTCACGTTACAAGATTCCTTCTTTAATCATTTCCTTTCAGTTTAGAGGTCTTCCTTTTGCCATTCTTTTAGAGTAGGTCTGCTGGCAACCAATTCTTAGTTTTCCTCATCTGAGAATGTCTTAATTTCCCCTTCATTCCTGAAGGATATTTTCACTGGACATAGGATTCTGGGTTGACAGTTCTTTCTTTCAGCACTTGGAAAATCTTGTGTGCCCCTGCCTTATGGACTAAATGGCTTCTGATGAAAAATCTGCTGTCCTGTGAATTGTTTTCCCCTATAGGTAAGGTGTCATTTCTCTGTCTCTGATTTCTTCCTTTGTCAAAAGTTTGACTATGACATATGTTAGATTAGATTTCTTCAGATTTATACTGTTTGGGGTTCACACAGCCTCTTGAAGCCGTAGCTTTCTTTCTTTTTTTTTGCGGAGCACAGGCTCCGGACGCGCAGGCTCAGCGGCCATGGCTCACGGGCCCAGCCGCTTCGCAGCATGTGGGATCTTCCCGGACCGTGGCACGAACCCGTGTCCCCTGCATTGGCGGGTGGACTCTCAACCACTGCGCCACCAGGGAAGCCCCATAGCTATATTTCTTTTGCCAAATTTGGGAAGTTCTTGACCATTATTTCTTTGAGTATGTTTTTAGTCACACCCCCTTTTTCTCTCCTCCTGGGACCCTGAGGACATGAATGTGAGATCTCCTGTTATAGTCCCTCAAGTCCCTGATTGCTCTGTTCATTTTTTGCTTGTTTTTCTCTCCCTGTTGCTCAGGTTGGACATTTTTCTATCTTTGAGTTCACTGATTGTTTCCTCTATCCCTTCTATTCTGCTGATGAGCCTATCTGTGGAGTGAGTATTTTATTTTGGTTATTGTATTTTTCAGTTTCAAAAGTTCCATTTGGGGCTTCCCTGGTGGCACAGTGGTTGAAAGTCCACCTGCCGATGCAGGGGACACGGGTTCGTGCCCCGGTCTGGGAGGATCCCACATGCTGTGGAGCGGCTGGGCCCGTGAGCCATGGCCGCTGAGCCTGCACGTCCGGAGCCTGTGCTCCGCAGCGGGAGAGGCCACAACAGTGAGAGGCCCGCGTACCGCAAAAAAAAAAAAAAAAAGTTCCATTTGGTTCTTTATATCTTCTGTTTCTTTACTGAGTCTTTTTATTTCTTTGCTGAGGCTGTCTAGTTTTTCATTTGTTTCAAGCATGTTCATAATTGCTCCTTTCAGCATTTTTATGATGCCTGCTTTAAAATCTTTGTCAGCGCTTCCCTGGTGGCACAGTGGTTAAGAATCCAACTGCCAATGCAGGGGACACAGGTTCGAGCCCTGGTCCGGGAAGATCCCACATGCCACGGAGCAACTAAGGCCATGCGCCACAACTACTGAGCCTGCGCTCTAGAGCCCGTGAGCCACAACTACTGAAGCCCGTGCACCTAGAGCCTGTGCTCTGCAAACTAGAGAAGCCACCACAATGAGAAGCCCGTGCACCGCAACGAAGAGTAACCCCCGCTTGCCGCAATTAGAGAAAGCCCGCCCACCAAAAATAAGTAAATTAATTAATTCAAAAAATAAATTAAAAAAAATCTTTGTCAGATAATTTTAACATCTCTGTCATCTTGATGTTGACTTCTATTGATTTCTTTGTCACGCACCTTGAGCCTTTCTGATTGTTGGTATGACAAGTGATTCTTTTTTGATGGAGACCTGGACATTTTGGGCATTATGTCATGAGATTTTGGATCTTATTGAAACTTTTTATTTTAGCTGGCTTCTTCTGACTCCACTCTGTCAGGGGTTGAGAGGATGCTGCCTCATTACTGCCAGGTGGGTGTAGTTGACCAGGTTCCCCAGTTGATCTCTGTTGACACTTGAGGGGGTGGTTCCTCATTACTGATGGGTGAGGGTGGGAATACTGGTTCCCCACTAGACCTCCAGTGATACCTCCCTGACTGAGAGGGGTAGGAATGCCTTGGTATTGCTCCCTACATGGCTTCCACTGACACCATGAGGGGGGATGGCCATATTACCACTGGGCAGTGATGAAAGTCCTGCTCTGACACCACGCCAGCCGGGAGGGAGAGGTGTGCCTCATTGCAACTGGGTGAGGGTGCAAGTTTAGGCTCCCTTAAGCCTTTGATGATGTGGGTATAGTCACATTGTTTTCTGTGGTGTTTGGCTGAAGTAGAGCGGTTATTGGCTATAAGTGTTCTGTACTGCTGAGCTGCCCCTTTCCTGGTCCCTTGGCTAGAGAGAGCAGGCCTTTCTTAGGGCTTCTTTATTCTCTGAGCTCATTCTCATTTTGAGGTTGCCAGTTTCTTCAGCTTCATGTCTGGAATATATGAGGTCAAAAGAAAACTCAGGGAACTCACTACTGTGTTGTTGCTTTAGTCTTGAGATCCCTAGCCAGTTTGCCTCTTCTCTCCACCTTTTAGAGTTTTCTTGTATTTGTTTTATATATAATGTCCATATATATAATGTTTTATATATAATGGTTTTTAGCTGTGCTTTGTAGGAGTAATAGGGAAAAGCACATGTACTTTATCGTTCCAGCAGCAGAAGTTTGACTTATTTTTGGCCTTTCTGAATTCTTGTTAGTTATTAAGGTTTAATTACATCTCAAAACTTGAAATTGGGGACTTAGCATAACAGAGAATTTGGAGGGCTTTCTATGCCACCTTTGCTACTTTGGTAGTAATATTGCATAAAGGTATCTTTATATAGGCAAAATCTCTTTAGTTTGTAAGGCAAAGTGCTAAGTCTAAGAAACATTTACCACACAGACAAAAATCTGTTATACCTTTAAGAATTTACTTACCTTCAAAAAAAAAAAACAGTTTGAGAGAAGGGCAGTAAAAGTGGAGGGATGTATAGATGACATAGATTTCACAGAGAATAAAATCTTGGAGTCAGGATGCAGGACTCAGTGTTATACTGAATTAAGTAATGTGATTATAATGCTTAAGTAGTAATTAAACTTGCATGTTATTACAGCATCAGTTAAGTAGCAAGCACATAGCTCTTGTTAAAATCCTTTGGAGACGTATAATATCGGCACACATTATTGTTTTATGTGCCTTAAAACAATAAATATAGATTTGATTGATTCAAAGGCTTTCTGCCTTAACAGTAAATTTCGTCAGTACTTTAGTGTCTTACTGTGATTTTACTTTATCTTTTCTGTTGTATTCCTCTTAAGGGAGCTAGAGAGCATGGCTTGAAAATAATAGCAGGGGCAAAGCTTCCCTTCCTGCTCAGTTGAGGTCCACTGATAAAGGTGTAGAAAGGTCCATTGATGGCAACAGAGATAAAATTTAACTTCAGATACTAAAGTATTCAGAGTTGAATGTGACCATATATATCAACCCTTTCAGTTTGGAGAAGAAACTGAAGCCTAGAGATGTTGAGAGACCCAAGAAAGGTAACAAATTACTTAGAATGAACTGGGGCTTGAACTTGGATTCCCTGATCCTGGGGCCACTGTGTTTTCCATCACACCTGGAGGCTGCCCTTGGAGAGTCTAGTGGGGGAGATGGCAAGGGCATCTGATGGCAGGATGAGTTCCCCAGGGTCTGGATTTATGAAAATATGCATCAGTTTAATACTGTCTTGGAATTCATGAGATGGAAGCATAGGTCAAAACTGTTTGGAGAAAATTGGAAATACAGTTTTATGTAGCCACATCTCTCAGGCGTGTAGCTGATAGGGTCTTGGTGCTCTGGCTGGGTGTCAGGGCTGTGTCTCTAAGGTGGGAGAGCTGAGTTCAGGACATTGGTCTGCCAGAGACCTCCCAGCTCCATGTAATATCAAATGACGAAAGCTGTCCCAGAGATCTCCATCTCAAGGCTAAGACTCAGCTCCACTCAATGACCAGCAAGCTACAGTGCTGGACACCCTATGCCAAACAACTAGCAAGACAGGAACACAACCACACCCATTAGCAGAGAGGCAGCCTAAAATCATAATAAGGTCACAGACACCCCAAAACACACCACTGATGTGGTCCTGCCTACCAGAAAGACAAGATCCAGCCTCACCCACCAGAACACAGGCACTAGTCCCCTCCACCAGGAAGCCTATACACCCCACTGAACCAACCTTACCCACTGGGGGCAGACACCAAAAACAATGGGAACTACAAACCTGCAGCCTGCAAAAAGGAGACCCCAAACACAGTAAGTTAAGCAAAATGAGAAGACAGAGAAACACACAGCAGATGAAGGAGCAAGGTAAAAACCCACCAGACCAAACACATGAAGAGGAAATAGGCAGTCTACCTGAAAAAGAATTCAGAGTAATGATAGTAAAGATGATCCAAAATCTTGGAAATAGAATGGAGAAAATACAAGAAACGTTTAACAAGGACCTAGAAGAACTAAAGAGCAAGCAAACAATGAAGAACAACACAATAAATGAAATTAAAAATTCTCTAGAAGGAATCAATAGCAGAATAACTGAGGCAGAAGAACAGATAAGTGACATGGAAGATAAAATAGTGCAAATAACTACCACAGAGCAGAATAAAGGAAAAAGAATGAAAAGAATTGAGGACAGTCTCAGAGACCTCTGGGACAACATTAAATGCACCAACATTCAAATTATAGGGGTCCCAGAAGAAGAAGAGAAAAAGAAAGGGACTGAGAAAATATTTGAAGAGATTATAGTTGAAAACTTCCCTAATATGGGAAAGGAAATAGTTACTCAAGTCCAGGAAGCACAGAGAGTCCCATACAGGATAAATCCAAGGAGAAACACACCAAGACACATATTAATCAAACTATCAAAAATTAAATACAAAGAAAAAATATTAAAAGCAGCAAGGGAAAAACAACAAATAACAAAGAAAGGAATCCCCATAAGGTTAACAGCTGATCTTTCAGGAGAAACTCTGCAAGCCAGAAGGGAGTGGCAAGACATATTTAAAGTGATGAAAGGGAAAAACCTACAACCAAGATTACCCAGCAAGGATCTCATTCAGATTCGATGGAGAAATTAAAACCTTTACAGACAAAAAAAGCTAAGAGAATTCAGCACCACCAAACCAGCTTTACAACAAATGCTAAAGGAACTTCTCTAGGCAGGAAACACAAGAGAAGGAAAAGACCTACAATAGCAAACCCAAAACAATTAAGAAAATGGTAATAGGAACATACATATTGATAATTACCTTAAACGTAAATGGATTAAATGCTCCCACCAAAAGACATAGACTGGCTGAATGGATATAAAAACAAGACCCGTATATATGCTGTCCACAAGAGACCCACTTCAGACCTAGAGACACATACAGACTGAAAGTGAGGGGATGGAAAAAGATATTCCATGCAAATGGAAATCAAAAAAAAGCTGGAGTAACAATTCTCATATCAGACAAAATGACTTTAAAATAAAGATTATTACAAGGGACAAAGAAAGTACCTAATGATCAAGGGGTCAATCCAAGAAGAAGATATAACAATTGTAAATATTTATGCACCCAACATAGGAGCAACCTCAATACAAAAGGCAAATGCTAATAGCCGTAAAAGGGGAAATTAACAGTAACACAATCATAGTGGGGGACTTTAACACCCCACTTTCACCAATGGACGGATCATCCAAAATGAAAATAAATAAGGAAACACAAGCTTTAAATTATACATTAAACAGGATAGACTCAATTGATATCTGTAGGACATTCCATCCAAAAACAACAGAATACACCTTCTTCTCAAGTGCTCATGGGACATTCTCCAGGATAGATCATATCTTGGGTCACAAATCAAGCCTTGGTAAATTTAAGAAAATTGAAATTGTATCAAGTATCTTTTCTGACCACAATGCTATGAGACTAGATATCCATTACAGGAAAAAATCTGTAAAAAGTACAAACACATGGAGGCTAAACATTACACTACTTAATAACCAAGAGGTCACTGAAGAAATCAAAGAGGAAATCAAAAATTACCTAGAAACAAATGACAATGAAAACACGATGACCCAAAACCTATGGGATACAACAAAAGCAGTTCTAAGAGGGAAGTTTATAGCAATACAATCCTGCTTCAAGAAAGAAGAAACATCTCAAATAAACAACTTAACCTTACACCTAAAGCAATTAGAGAAAGAAGAACAAAAAAACCCTAAAGTTAGCAGAAGGAAAGAAATCATAAAGATCAGATCAGAAATAAATGAAAAAGAAATGAAGGAAACAGTAGCAAAGATCAATAAAACTAAAACCTGGTTCTTTGAGAAGATAAACAAAATTGATAAACAATTAGCCAGGCTCATCAAGAAAAAAAGGGAGAAGACTC
This sequence comes from Tursiops truncatus, assembly GCF_011762595.2. NCBI lineage: Eukaryota > Metazoa > Chordata > Mammalia > Artiodactyla > Delphinidae > Tursiops > Tursiops truncatus. Next base: position 29,804,177 of record NC_047055.1, read on the forward strand.
AAATCAATAGAATTAGAAATGAAAAAGAAGAAGTAACAACTGACACTGCAGAAATACAAAGGATCATGAGAGATTTCTACAAGCAACTATATGCCAATAAAATGGACAACCTGGAAGAAATGGACAAATTCTTAGAAAAGCACAAACTTGCAAGACTGAACCAGGAAGAAATAGAAAATATGAACAGACCAATCACCAGCACTGAAATTGAGACTGTCATTAAAAATCTTCCAACAACCAAAAGCCCAGGACCAGATGGCTTCACAGGTGAATTCTATCAAACATTTAGAGAAGAGCTAACACCCATCCTTCTCAAACTCTTCTAAAATATAGCAGAGGGAAGAACACTCCCAAACTCATTCTAAGAGGCCACCGTCATCCTGATACGAAAACCAGACAAAGATGTCACAAAGAAAGAAAACTACAGGCCAATATCACTGATGAACATAGATGCAAAAATCCTCAGCAAAATACTAGCACACAGAATCCAACAACACATTTAAAGGATCATCCCAGGAATGCAAGGATTCTTCAATATATGCAAATCAGTCAATGTGATAAACCATATTAACAAATTGAGGGAGAAAACCATATGATCATCTCAATAGATGCAGTAAAAGCTTTCAACAAAATTGAACACCCATTTATGATAAAAACACTCCAGAGAGTAGAAGTAGTGGGAACTTTCCTCAACATTATAAAGGCCATATATGACAAACCCACAGCCAACATCGTTCTCAGTGGTGAAAAACTGAAACCATTTTCTCTAAGATCAGGAAAAAGGCAAGGTTGTCCACTCTCAACACTATTATTCAACATAGTTTTGGAAGTTTTAGCCACAGCAATCAGAGAAGAAAAAGAAATAAAAGGAATCCAAATTGGAAAAGAAGTAAAGCTGTCACTGTTTGCAGATGACGTGGTACTATACATAGAGAATCCTAAAGATGCTACCAGAAAACTACTAGAGCTAATCAATGAATGTGGTAAAGTTTCAGAATACAAAATTAATGCACAGAAGTCTCTTGCATTCCTATACACTAATGCTTAAAAATGTGAAAGAGAAATTAAGGAAATACTCCCATTTACCACTGCAACACAAAGAATAAAATATCTAGGAATAAACCTACCTAAGGAGTCAAAAGACCTGTATGCTGAAAACTATAAGATACTGATGAAAGAAATTAAACATGTTACAAATAGATGGAGAGATATACCATGTTCTTGGATTGGAAGAGTCAACACTGTGAAAATGACTCTACTACCCAAAGCAATCTACAGATTCAGTGCAATCCCTATCAAACTACCAATGGCATTTTTCACAGAATTAGAACAAAAAATTTCACCATTTGTGTGGAAACACAAAAGACCCTGAATAGCCAAAGCAATCTTGAGAAAGAAAAATGGAGCTGGAGGAATCAGGCTCCCAGACTTCAGACTATACTACAAAGCTACAGTCATCAAGACAGTATGGTTCTGGCACAAAAACCAAAGTATAGATCAATGGAACAGGGTAGAAAGCCCAGAGATAAACCCACGCACATATGGTCACTTTATTTTTGACAAAGGAGGCAAGAATGTACAATGGAGAAGAGACAGCCTCTTCAATAAGTGGTGCTGGGAAAACTGGAGAGCTACATGTAAAAGAATGAAGTTAGAACACTCCCTAACACCATGCACAAAAATGAACTGAAAATGGATTAAAGATCTAAATGTAAGGCCAGACACTATAAAACTCTTAGAGGAAAACAGGCAGAACACTATATGACATAAATCATAGCAAGATTCTTTTTGACCCACCTCCTAGAGAAATGGAAATAAAAACAAAAATAAACAAATGGGAGCTAATGAAACTTAGAAGCTTTTGCACAGCAAAGGAAACCATAAACAAGACGAAAAGACAACCCACAGAATGGGTGAAAATATTTGCACATGAAGCAACTGACAAAGGATTAATCTCCAAAATTTACAAGCAGCTCATTTAGCTCAATATCAGAAAAACAAACAACCCAATCCAAAAATGGGCAGAAGACCTAAATAGACATTTCTCCAAAGAAGATACACAGATTGCCAACAAACACATGAAAGAATGCTCAACATCACTAATCATTAGAGAAATGCAAATCAAAGCTGCAATGAGGTATCACCTCACATCAGGCAGAATGGCCATCATCAAAAAATCTACAAACAATAAATGCTGGAGAGGGTGTGGAGAAAAGGGAACCCTCTTGCACTGTTGGTGGGAATGTGAATTGATATAGCCACTATGGAGAACAGTATGGATGTTCCTTAGAAAACTAAAAGTAGAACTACCATATGATCCAGCAACCCCACTACTGGGCATATACCTTGAGAACACCATAATTCAAAAAGAGTCATGGACCACAATATTCATTGCAGCTCTGTTTACAATAGCCAGGACATGGAAGCAACCTAAGTGTCCAACGACAGATGAATGGATAAAGATGCGGTACATATATGCAATGGAATAGTACTCAGCCATATAAAGAAACGAAATTGAGTTATTTGTAGTGAGGTGGATGGACGTAGAGACTGTCATACAGAGTGAAGCAAGTCAGAAAGAGAAGAGTAAATACTGTATGCTAACACGTGTATGGAGTTAAAAAAAAATGTTTCTTTAGAACCTAGGGGCAGGACAGGAATAAAGACACAGATGTAAAGAATGGACTTGAGGACACGGGGAGGGGGAAGGGTAAGCTGGGAAAAAATTGAGAGAGTGGCATGGACTTATATACACTACCAAATGTAAAATAGCTAGCGGGAAGCAGCCGCATAGCACAGGGAGATCAGCTCGGTGCTTTGTGACCACCTAGAGGGGTGGATAGGGAGGGTGGGAGGGAGACTCAAGAGGGAGGAGATATGGGGATATATGTATATGTATAGCTGATTCACTTTGTTATAAAGCAGAAACTAACACCATTGTAAAGCAATTATACTCCAATAAAGATGTTAAAAAAAAAAGTATGTGTAATTTTTCATTTTGATTTATATATTGCTTCATTGACCCCAAAGAGATTTCATCCATTTATGATTTCATCAGTATCTGTTTCTTCATAACCTTTCTCGTTATGTTTTTAATCTCTGCAACATTTGTAATGTTTGCTTTTATTCCGAACATGTTCATGTTATCTCACTCTTTTTGCCAGAAGTTTGTCACTATTATTTGGCTAAAAAACCCCACAACCCAACAAATCAGCTTTCAATTTTCTTGATCTTCTGTTGTTTTGTTTTCCTTTGACCGTATATGTTGTTTAGAAGTTTTTCTTAATATTCAAATAGATATTCTTGGTTATCACTTATTACTGATTTTTAGCATAATTGCATATTGATCAGAGAATATACTGTGATTTCAGTCCTTTGAATATTTGCTGAGACCTGCTTTATAGCCCAGTTCGTGGTCTAGTTTTGAAAATGTTGTGTCTGTGGTTGTGAAAAGGTGTTCTCGCCATTTGCTGAAATAATGTTCTATGTATGCCCAGTAAATTAAACTTGATAATTTTATTCAAATTATGTATAACCTTACTAGGTTATTTTTGTCTGCTTGTTCTGTCAGTTACTGAGAGAGATGGTTTAAAATGTTCCATTGTAATAGGTGAATTTTTCAGTTTCCTACTGCTATTCAGTTAGTTTTGCTTTATATATCTTCAGGCTATGTATTAAGTGCATAAAAGTTTAGGATTGTTTTACTTTCCTGGTGAATTGAAACTTTTATCATGATGTGGTCAGAAGGAGAAGAAACCTCTATTTACTCTGCTTCTTCTTTCTCTTTTCTCCCACAATAGCATCCTCCCTTCACACACCTGGCTGTGAAAATGACAGTAGATTGACTGGAAGTTCAACCCCATCTGTTGGGGGTAGCAACCACAGTATTTGCAATTCCCCAAATGCCTCTAACCATAAGAAAGTCTTAAAAGAATGGAGGAAGTAATTCTGAAAGTTGGGGGAAAGGGTGTTTGGAAAACAATGGTCATGGCTTCCTAACTATCAATATTAAGTTGGCTGCTCAGACAGTGTGTCCACCTTCCCTATATAATTTTTACTCCCTTCTGCCAGCCATCACTGCCTGTTCCTCATTCTTGTTGATAATTTTCATATTTGCCTGTTTCTGTGCCACCCCATTGTGTATCTGTCAGGGAGATCACTGTAGATCAAATCATATAGTTTCAAAGTCACAAGGGAACTTACTAGATGTTTTAAGTTGTCCCTTCCCACCCTCAGTACACTTTATAGATAAGGAAATGGAGTTCCTGATAGGTGAAGTAACTTTTTCAGCATTATACCTTTTAGCAGAGTGGAGATTAGAAACAAAGCCACCTCTCTGGCCCCCCGGCCCTATATTTCCTGATTTTTTCCACTTGAGGTTCTCATTAAAGTCACAGACCTGGCAATCTGCTGAATTACTGGAATGTTCTACCTATATAAACTGCTACAAGCAGTTTCTTCTTTGGACTGTCTTTGATGCAAAAGGACACTATGACCTTAGCTGAAATGTTGGTCCTACCTAAAGGTTTGTTTGTGGAGTGAAATCTCAACCGTAAATCTGTCAGCTCTTTTCAGTTTAGCCACCCTTGTAGGTTGAGAAAAAACTGGTTCTCAAAGGATCCAGAACCTCTTCAAATGCATATTTATGAGTCTGACCTGGCATCAGGTGTTCATACGTATTTCACCTAGTGAAACAAATTTGCTGGCATCGTTCTGCTGTAACAGTTCCACTGTATTGTTCTTAATAAATTGCTTTTTCTTCACTTATCATGCAGACTGCCAGGATGTTTTCCATGGATGTTCTACTCCTTTGGTTTATGCTAGTGCTTGGTATATGAACTCATTGGGGCTGATGGCCTTACCATTATGGTAAGTGTACTTCAAGCAGGCCATTGAATTCACGACCATGGCAAACATTTTCCACTGGTGATTTTTTAAGAACTTATCATCAATTTGTAAACTCCATGTAAAAGCTTTGTGCCCATAATTATTATATATGTATGAAGACTGGATTCTAGTAAATTCATTTTTATTCACCCCCTTGCCTCCGCCAACTCTCAGCATAAAAGTTTGGTAAGATATACTTGGGTTTGTGTGGCTGGTTCTCTTTCTTTCCTTTCTGCTCCCCTGCCCTACCACGTATACTTTTAATTTTCTCTATCTAAGCTTCCCCTTCCCTTCTAGAGAGCCTCTCCATGTATTGAGAGTTATTGATGCAATGCACTACACATACGAACAGTATGGGAGAAGATAATGCTTTGAGAACTACTGGTCCCTTCCGTTGGATTGGTGAACTGTTTAGATGGTGTATGTAGTTTACTGTTCCAGTGTCTCAGATCCTTGCTTTTCTCCCAAGCGCAGTACACTCTAGTTGATGTGTTTGTGTCCTTCAAGCTTCTCAGAGGCGATAAAGACTGATTTTAGACTTTATTAGACAATGTGTAGGAGTTAACTAGGCAAAGTGGGGGAAGGAGGGGTCATTCTGGGCTGAGGGAGCCATATAAGGGACATAAAACATGAACTAGGGCAAGGAACTCAGTTTGTGTGCTGGGGGTGAAGAGTGATGAGAATTCGCAAGTGACCAGGTCCTCACTGAAAGGCTTATATATAACTCCAAAGAGTTTAGATTTTATACTTGAAGACAGTGGAGAGCCACTGAAGTATTGTTTAGCAGAAAAGTGCCTTCAGAATGGCCTTTTAGCAATATTACTGAGGCTACCATTTGTGGAAAGAATTGAAGGAAGGAAAGCCCAGAGATTAGATTAGTTAGAAAGCGATACTGTAATCTAAGCTATAGATAAGTGTCAAATCTAAGGTCTAATAGAATAAAGATAGAGGAGGAGGGATGGATTTAAAAGCCAGCTGAAGGCTTCACAACTTGAATGCATGAAGGAGTGAGAAAGTGGGAAGGAATAAAGGCTGCAGCCCAGATTTCTGGCTTGTACTTGCTTGGCAGAAGATATGCCATCCCTAGTGCCAGAGAATACAAAGCGAGGGGCGTGGGTCAAATCATGTCGATAGGATGAGGAGTTAAATTCTAAGCATGTTAAAATCAAGGCACTTTTGTGCCATCCAAGTTACCTAGTAGACAGTTGGATATGTGGCTCTGGCTCTCAGAAGAGGTCTTGGATTAAAAAAAAATACAATAATTTTATATTATGTGTTTTATACCACAATACAAAATAATTTAAAAATAAAACCAATGTTTTAAAAAACTTATTTTAGAAGTCGTCAGCAAACAGGTGCTTCTTGAAGCCAAGGGGATGCATGAGATTGATTGCCTAAGGAGGGTATATAAAGGGAGAAGGGCAGAAATATGAGACCAGATTAACGGAACTACCAACATTGTAGATAGAACTGGGCAGAGGAAGTGGAGATCTAAAATAGTGGTGTGAGGAAAACCAGAAGATGAAGAGTGAGTGGACTTAGGAAGAAAGAGTTGTTTAGAGTGGTCTTCAGCGTCATGCTGCAGAGATGCCGGGTCAAAAAGGAGTGAACATGCTCACTGACTTGAATGTACCTGCTAGAACTTCTTAGTGACGTTGGTTGATGACAGCAGTTTCATGCACTGCACTATTTTGAAATGATGCTTTTGCCAGTCTTCTCCACTGGAGACATCTTTGCATTGTCCACAGTACCTCACATGTAGTAAGCACTCAATGAATATATGTTGAATTAATAAATTTGAATGTGATCTTCCTTACTATTAGGAGAAATACTAACTGAAGACTGGACGTGCTTTGCTAAAAGTTCAGAATTTGGTGGAGAGAGTAAGAGTCTGCTAGGCGCTGCCTCTGTGTCATAAGACATTTGTGGAAAAAGGCATAAAAATTCTTAGTTGAAATAGTTGACAGTTTCTAATTTTCTGTTTTATTGGAGCATTAGAATATTTTAGCATTTAAGATTATTAATACAGTTCATTTCGAAACAGTTTTTCTCTCTTCTGTTTCTTCTTGATATGTGGAAATCTCAGTTTCAGTTGAGGTCACTTGTACCTTATTTAGAAAGAGCAGCATAGGAAGAGAATGTTGTGGTGTGTTCTAGGAGTAAGGTTATTTTGAAACGAACTCTTCTGTGTTTGTTTTTTTTTTAATGTGCTGCAATGTAGCAAAATTAACAGATATTGCGATCTAAATTGTTATATACAATTTGGGTTTATCAGCAACCTTTAAAAGAGCTTTTGAACATTTTCATCATTGGATAATTTGTTTGGTTTATATGGTGTCACTTGGGCTTCTGGACTGTTATCATTTAGTTAGAACTTAGCCTGAACTTGTATAGCTTGCCTTAGATAAAACTTTCTCTTTAAAGGATGTGGCTCATACGATAGTGGTAGCATTGGGGAGAAGGGCCGGCAGGAGAGAGGTGTGGAGTAGTGTGTAGAGAGAAGGAGATGCTATAGTTAATTTTATGTGTCAGTTTGGCCGTTTGGTCAAACATTATATTCTAGGTGTTTCTTTGGAGGTATTATTTAGACGAGATTAACATGCAAGTCAGTAGACTCTGAGTAAAGCAGATTACATGTGGGTGGCTCTTATCCAATCATTTGAAGGTCTAAATAGAAAAAGATTGATCTACCCCTGAGAACCAACAAGGACCTACTGTATAGCACAGGGAACTCTGCTCAATGTCATGTGCCAGCCTGGATGGGAGGGGAGTTTGGGGGGGAGAATGGATACATGTATCTGTATGGCTGAGTTCCTTTGCTGTGCACCTGAAACTATCACAACATTGTTAATCGGCTATACGCCAATATAAAATAAAAAGTTAAAAAAGAAAAAAAAAGATTGTTCTACCCCTAAGAAAGGAGAATTCTGCTCCCCCCCACCCTCTCCCCGAGACTACCTTCCGGCCCAAGCTTCAATATCATCTCTTCTCTGGGTCTCCAGCCTGCCAGCCTTCACAATTGTGAGCCAGTTCCTTAAAGTGTGTGTGTGTGTGTGTGTGTGTGTGTGTGTGTGTGTGTGTATTAAAAAATAATAAAATATGGGCTTCCCAGTGGTGCAGTGGTTGAGAGTCCGCCTGCCGATGCAGGGGACACGGGTTCGTGCCCTGGTCCGGGAAGATCCCACATGCCGCGGAGCGGCTGGGCCCGTGAGCCACGGCCGCTGAGCCTGCGTGTCCGGAGCCTGTGCTCCTCAATGGTAGAGACCACAACAGTGAGAGGCCCGCGTACCACACACACACACACACAAAATAATAATAATAAAATATATTTAAAAAGTATAGATATGTTATATATTTATATATAATATGAAATCTATAAATGTATATTTTATAATATATAACATATCTTTATAATGTATAGATATATAACATACTATTTTACTTCTCTCTATATTATACTATGTATTTTATATATACTATATCTTATAAAGGTATATGTATCAATATACCTATAGATATATATATCTTATTGCTTCTTTTCTCTGGAGACCCCCGACTAATACAGGAAAAAATATTTGTGCTTTATTATTTTGAGTATTTTGCTTTTCAGATCTACCTCTGTGTTTCCTTTTTATCTGGCGCTTTTTGGAATCATGTGACACACTCGTACACAGATGCAGTTCCGCGAAAGTGCTGAGAGCTTACTGTGTGTACGGTCGTCCCTCAGATCTGCAAGGGATTGGTTCCAGGACCCCCCACAGATACCCAAATCCTTGGATGCTCGAGCCCCTTATACAAAATGGCCTAGTGCAGTGAATACAGTCTCTCCTCTGTTTCTGTGGGGTTCACATCAGAGGATACCAAGGGCCAACTGAAGAGCAAGGTAAACTGCTAGCTATTGTGACGGCTCCCAGATGAACAAGGCTAGGCCTTTGCTCTTGAGGTGTTTAAGACATCTCTGAGATAAGGCAGATTGAGAGCAATTCTGTAAGAGAAAGCGAAGCAGCATGCAGTGGGAATCAGCAGGGAGTGATGACTTATGCTTGGGCAATTGGGGAAATTTTGGACTGGTCCTTAAGGATGGATGGGGCTTAAACTTCTGCCTTGTGGTGGACCAAGTGGGGTTTTATTAATCAAAGCATATCCCAGAAAGAGGGGATGCAAGGAACAAAGGCCCAGTACTAAGGAAGAAGGGGCCGCATTGGGAATAGTAGAAAAAGGTTGCTGTTATTCTGTGAGGAGCATTCTCTACGGAGACATCTTCAGAATCAAATGGACCTTAGAAAAGAGACAGCCTGCTGTTTCCTCTCAGCGGCTGTGGGTTGGAATGAATGCGAATGTGTGCAAATGCTTGTATACACCTCTCCGTTTTCTTCCTCCAGAGGTGCTTCTGCTTGGGGACACCACAGCCTTATCGTTGAATCTGGTCTGTTGTACTATCTGGGACTGACTTAATTTTACCTTTGGGTTAAGTGTCACTCAGGGGAAGGAAAGAAAATGTAGCTTGGGGTTTGACAATCTCTACTTCTTAATTGTGCTCAGGGCTTATCTCATAGTGGTCATTAGGGTTTGCAGCTTCCTGTGAACATGGCGCTGGAATGCTGTGAGGGTATTTTTTCTTTGCTTGTGAGGTATTTTGTAATAACTCAAGTGAGATGACATTTGTGAACGTGCTTTATAAACTCTAAAGTACTGAATGGATAGATGCAGGCATTATCATAAGGTGGTTGTTGTTTTTTCCAGAAACAGTGAATGCTGTTAGTGTCATATTTAAGTTTTTGAGTGAGGGCCTTGCTCTAACTTTCTGCAATGGAATATTGGTATAATAGCTTTTTTTTTTTTTTTTTTTTGCGGTACGCGGGCCTCTCACTGTTGTGGCCTCTCCCGTTGCGGAGCACAGGCTCCGGACGCGCAGGCTCAGCGGCCATGGCTCACGGGTCCAGCCGCTCCACGGCATGTGGGATCTTCCCGGACCGGGGCACAAACCCGTGTCCCCTGCATTGGCAGGCGGACTCTCAACCACTGCGCCACCAGGGAAGCCCTATAATAGCTTTTATAAGAGGTTTTGTTCGCCTTTTCCAGAATGTCATAGAAATGTAATCAGACACTATTTAGTCTTATGAGTCTGGCTCTTTTACTTAGATAGCATAATACCTTTGAGATTCATCCAAATTGTTGCATGTATCAATAATTTTTTCCTTTTTATTGCTGAGTAATATTTTTTTGGTGTGAATGTACCGCCATTTGTTTGTTGAAGAATACTTGGGCTGTTTTCGGTTTGGGGTGAATAAATAAAGCTGCCAGAAATATTTGTTTACAGGTTTTCGCTTGAAGATAAGTTTTCATTTCTTAGGGTAAATATCTTGGGGTAGGATTGATGGATCATATGGTAAATGTATGTTTAACTTTTTACAAGAAAGTGCGAAGCTGTTTTCCAGGGTGGGTACCATTTTCTATTTCTACCCGCAATTTATGAGAATTTCAGTTGCTCAGCATCTTTGCCAGCATCCTTTTTTTTTTTTTTTTTAAATTTTAGCCATTCTAGTAGGTATGTGTTGGTATCTCATTGTGTTTATTTTTTTAAGTGAATGAGTTTTATTGTATGTAAATTATTCCCTGCTAGCACCTTGGTGTTAGTTTTTTTTAATGTTATCTCATTATATTCTTTTAATGAATGACTTTTTAATATGTAAATCCTACCCCAATAATTGATCATTTTTAAAAAGTACCAGTAACAAAGTAGGAGAAAACAGTAGTTACATATAAAAGTGACTAAGGATGCATATCTAAAGTAGAAAAATAATTCATAAATTTAAAAAGAAAAGCCCGAATCAACTATATTTCAATAAAATAAATTTTAAGAAAAGAAAGCAAAATGCAAACAGGGCAAGTGATTGAAATGGTAAATTCACAGAAAAAGACATGTGAATAACTAGTAAGTATAAGACTCAGCCTCACTAGTGAACTATCAGGAAATTCAATGAGACTTTTTAAAAAAATTACATCAGATAAGTCCAGGGGGTGGGCGGGTAATTAAACTCACTCTTCCTGGGAGTGTCAGTTAGTATGGCCTCTGGAACAGTTTCTATTATCTATAAAAACAATACAAATACCCTTCATTCCAGTGATTCTGCTTTGAAGAGTGGATCTAATAGAAAGTCTTTCACATGTGTGCACAGGTGTATGTCTCAACTGAAGAAAAATGCACAACCTAAAGTTAAATTTTCTTTGGGGACCTTACTGAGGACTGTGGTCTGGGACAGCCTCTCAGATAGCTCTGAGGAAATGCTCTGAAGAGGTAGGGGAGTAGCCAGGATATATATGAATTTTAGGGGTTGGGGAATACATGTAGTCAATCTTGGTAAAAGATTACTGCTAATCACAAAGAACAGACATCTCAAGTTAATGATTCTACTGCTTTTCTATGGGATGATGCAAGAATCTGGGCTCATTGAAATTATTCCATAGGTATGCATCCTAACTATGTAGGGCCAATATCCAGAGCACAGAATGTTTTCTGGGTTTTTTTTTTCTTTCTTCCTGGATTCCTCTCAGGGCACACCTTCGGGTGACTGGCTACAGTGGCTGATGGCTTGATGGTAGGCAATGTTCTTTGTTTGTTGGAATGGCAGGCAACATTTCCTTTCCACATATGACTCAGAATGTTTATATAACATTACTTGTGTTCTAAAAAAATATTTTATTTATTTATTTATTTGGCTGCTTAGTTGTGGCTTGCAGGCTTCTCTCTAGTTGTGGCACGCAGGCTCCCGAGCGCACGGGCTCAAGAGTTGTGGCGCGCAGCCTTAGTTGCCTCAAGGCATGTGGGATCTTAGTTCCCCGACCAGGGATCTAACCCATGTACCCTGCATTGGAAGGTGGATTCTCAACCGCTGGACTGCCAGGGAGGTCCCTATAATATTACTTGTAATGAGGAACTATTGGAAACTTCCGAAGTATGCGCCAGTGGGAGAATGGGTAAAGAATTATTTTATTGCATTCATTTGCATGTACCTAATGACTCATGATTTTGAGCATCTTTTCATGTGCTTCTTGGTTTGTCTTATATCTTTTGGTTAAGTATCTGTTCAGATCTTTTGCTCATTGAAGATTGGATTGTCTTTATTGTTGAATTGTAATTATTCTTTATAGATTCTGGATGCAAATGCTTTGTCAGATATGTGGTCTGCAAATATTTTTTTCTTAGATTCTTCAGTTTTTTTCTTAGTTTCTTCTTGTTTTCATTCTCTTGATGGTAGCTTTCTCAGAACAAGAGATTGTAATTTTTTTTTTTTTTTTTTTTTTTTGCGGTATGCGGGCCTCTCACTGTTGTGGCCTCTCCCGCTGCGGAGCACAAGCCCCGGACGCGCAGGCTCAGCGGCCATGGCTCACGGGCCCAGCCGCTCCGCGGCATGTGGGATCTTCCCAGACCGGGGCACGAACCCGTGTCCCCTGCATCGGCAGGTGGACTCTCAACCACTGCACCACCAGGGAAGCCCTAGAAAAATCTTTTTTTTGGTGGTATGTGGGCCTCTCACTGTTGTGGCCTCTCCTGTTGCGGAGCACAGGCTCCGGACGCGCAGGCTCAGCGGCCATGGCTCACGGGCCTAGCCGCTCTGCGGCATGTGGGATCTTCCCGGACCGGGGCACGAACCCGCGTCCCCTGCATCGGCAGGCGGACTGTCACCCACTGCGCCACCAGGGAAGCCCGATTGTAATTTTAATAAAGACCAATTTATCAATTTTTTTCTCTCTTGGACTATGCTTTTCATGGCATAGGTATAAAATCTTTGCCTAACCCAAGATCCTGAAGATTTCCTCCTATCCTTTCTTCCAGAAGTTTTATAGGTTTGCCTTTTATATTTAGTTCTGTGATCCATTTTGAGTTGACTTAAAGTTTTATTTCCTAGGAATAATTTCATTTGTTTTAACTCAGAGAATAAATATGCTATAGGAGTACAATTGTAGGAGCTATTGTCTCTGGTTGGTATTTTGGAAACATGGCTTTGTCAGTGACTTTTAAGCTCTTTTGACCTTGCCCAGCCAGAAGAAATATAGGAGACTTTGTGACTTAGTTACTCAAAAGTGAGTGTACCTAAAACAAGTTTCACGAAAACATATTTATCCTAAATACCAGTATTTATCCTTACTACTTTTTCCCCAGCAGTTCTGTTTCATTAAAGACAAATGCTTGTCCTGACCCATTAAACAGATTTCATGTCCCACTAATGGGTCCAGGTCAGTTGAAAAACACTGACTTAACTACCTTAGTTGGAACTCACAGCCATCACTATCTCCACTTAAAAACATAACTTGTTGCCCTTTTCTTTCTGTTAAGTAATAATCCTCCTCATTTTTTTCTCTAATCACAATTTAATTTTTGGTATAACTTGGACATTTTTTACGTAATGCTGCCAGCCATGTTGTCAGAAAATAACAGTAAGTAGAGCATTTTTTCTAGCTTTATTAGGGTATGATTGACACATAATATTGTGTAAGTCTATGGTGTTGATTTGATACCCTTACATATTGCAAAACGATTACCACCACAGTTAGTTAATACTTCCATCATGTTACATAATTACCAGTTCTTTTTGTCGTGAGAACATTTAAGATCTACTGTCTTAGCAACTTTCAAGTATACAGTAAGTATTATTAATTTCAAGTAAGTATTATTAATCACAATGCTGTACATTAGATTCCCAAACCTTATTTATCTTATAACTGGCATTTTGTACCGTTTGACCAACATCTCCCCATTTCCCCCACCTCCAAGTTTCTTTTACTTGTAACGGAAACACAGCACTGGCGAGGGATGAGTATGAGGGAAAGGGGCAAGGGCTCAGTAACCTTGGCTGCTATTCTCATGCTCTGGTAGCATGTGTGTTTTGGGCTACATTGGCTTCCTTTTTGCTTCTTTCTATGAGAGTCATTCATTCCTCTCTCTCTCTCTCTCTCTCTCTCTCTCTGAAGATTGGCTTTCTCTGATTCTCTTTGCACATGGCTGCCCCAAGACCTTGAGTTTAATTTTGGCCAGACTAAGATTAAACAGGATAATTAGTTTAGCTTAGGACACGTTCCACCCCTGCTGCAATCAGCTTTGCCCAAAGAGGGTGGGACCAGAAAATAGAACCCATGTCTATTGTTGTACATCAAAGATATACAGTTCTCACAGACTGAGAAGGGTGTTGGGTCTCTTAAAAGTTCACTAAGTGCTGGTTGACATACGTTTATCTTTTCAAATGTATTTAAAATTATTTAGTTTTCAGAATATAGAAGTTCATAAAAACTTTGTAGGATATTAAAAAAAACAAAACTAAAATTGGGGATTGCAAAACCAGAAAAAGTCACACTATCATCCAAGAATGACTTTTCTTTTTATTTCCTTCATTTTTTATATAATTACATAACACATAGAAATTTAGTTAAATGTATTGACCACAGAGTGCTCCGTATTTTAAAAAGTGTCAGTCATTTACATACAGAATATCTGGATCCAACAAATGGGGGAGTTGGAGGCTAAAGCAAATAGATATTTAAAGTATTAAACATGTAATACAGATTTAAATTGCAGTAAATTTCTCCTCATGGTTTGAATGAAAGCACTTTATTTGTCGAGTTTTCATTTAAATATATTAAAATTCACAATTATCGTCAAATAGGGAAGGGAAGATAGGAAAGTAACATTTATTACAACTCTGCTTAGTTAGGCACTAACGTTATTCCATTCAGTCCTTATAACTGCCCTTTGAGAAGTAGGTATCCTTATCCCATGGCCAATGAAGAAATTAAAACCTGGGGGAAATAGCTTGCCAATATGTGGCTGGGCTAAGATTTAAGCTCAGGTCTGCAGGACTTGCAAGTCTCTTCTCTCCCCACCCTACCCTTCGGGAGCATGAAAAATTTATGTACACCCTTTCCAGGGGAGGCTATAGGTAGGACTATATAGGAGCCACCCAGCTCCTTTTCTTGTCTATGTACTTACATCTCAGTTTCAATATCAAACGTGTGGCAGCCATTTCTCCAATATCTGGAGTGAAGAGAGTCCTATCAGTTATGTAACGTTAGTCGCTTGAGCATCTGGATTTTTCAGAGGTCATTCAACTGATAAATCAATGTTTAAAAATAGCTGTAGCTTCTTCAGTTTGCAAAAAAAAAAATGTTTTTTAACCTTATATTCTAAAGATTAATGCAAGCTAAATTGGGAATTGGGGGTGAAAAAGGGAAAGCTGACCCTTCTTTGTTAGTCTGAATAAACAGGAAGAGGAAAGCAAAGACTGGCTAAGCACTACAAGACAGTATTTTAAGCTTTCGCCTTTTAATGTGAAAAATCAGAAGAAATATATATTTTAGAAATTTTGTTGAAGACAAATATTTATGACTTAAATTCTTTACATTTTAGTTAGGTGAAACAAATTTAAATTGTTTGTTCTTGATGATGTCTACTGGATAGAGGCAAACATTCATGATTTTTACCAAAGGGTTAATGATAGTTTACCTTCTAATTTATGAGTCTGTAATTTCAGACTAGTCTGAAAAACTTTAAAGCCACGGCTAGGGTATAATTCCTAAAATAACTAGTTTTTGTATTTGGATGTGAAGAATATTCATTAAAGTTCTAGCAAAAGATAAGAATGTGCTCTCTTGTAGGTAATCCGATCACATGTGGTCTCCCTGGTTTATCACTTAAGATTATGTTGATATGAATTAAATCTAGCTTAATACTGTATTTATTAGGAATTCACAATGACCTTTTTAAAATAGAGGGACGGGAGGTGCAGATGAGTTTGACGTTCCAGAATTTATATTGCTGCTATATTTCAGGACATGAAAGGAGGAATTCAAATTATTGTTTTAATTCTTGTTTGTTCCTTTAGAAGCTATCTTTTCTAGTGAAGTGACAAACTAATAAACCATGACATGCTTTAACCATCAGAGTCTTGACCAAACTGGTTTCAGCATTTCTCTTCTAGACGTACCTAATTAAAAGTAACCGTGAGTTACTGACTCAGATGTTGGCCCAGGTTTAGGGAGAATGAAGCCCACTTAGAGTTAATTGGTTGAACCAATTGTCCCCCATTGTTCTTTTCAGTTGCCACTAATGTTTTTTCTCATTGTCATGCCTAGAAGCAGGGATGCGAGTTTATTAGTGACAGAATTTTCTTCTCCTGAAGCTAAACCCTTGGTATGGTGGCCTTGTGACCTGTTCTTTTTTCTGACTCCTTGAGCCCATTTTCTTATACCTCTGAAGTCCAGCCCATAATACCACACAACAGGCCAGTTGTAGTACAACTAAGCTTTTACTCTAGTGGTGAGCATGTTACGTGGGCCATAGACTTTATTTAAAGTATTGAGCTATTTAGAGAAGTTCAGCTTCTTGCTACTCTTTCAGGATTGAAGTTCTACTTTTTCTTCACATCTTCTATCTTAGCTTCCTTAATCAACTCTGATGATAGGGCTGCTGCTAGAATTGGTCTAAGCACCATTACCAAGAGTCAGTTTTGCATATTCACACTTAACTGTTGGGTTTAACCCCTTTACTCTTTCTTCAACTTTGTTGCTTCCAATTTCTGGGCTACTGTTTCTTAGTTCTGTTTGCGGAGCTATGAAAGCACCAGTAACGTAGAACATTTTCCTTTTCATCTTGACTAGATTCAGGTCCTGTTTCCGAGTTCTCCTGCTTCAGGTCTCTGTAAGTCACTCTATGTGGCCCTCAACCCTATCTTCCCCGATCTCCCCCTTTTAAATAAATTTTTTGTGGTGTAAGAAATAAAGTTCATAGGTAATATAACCTGCCTATGCCTATTATAAAACATATAACACCAGGATAATAATATGAAGGATAAATGAGTATAACACATAACACAGTCTGTGTTTGGGGGTGTAATTGTGAGGGCACTTGTACTAGGGGATGGAATGAAGTAACTGATGCTTGTACCTGCTTCTACAGAGTAAGTTTGTGTTTGTTAGAAGTAAGATAATAATTCTGTATAAGAAGTTTAGGGAAATGAAAAATCAGTGATGCACGTGGACTGTAATAAAAATGTTAGAATAAGTGATAACCGACAAGACTTGTTTGTGTATGATAAGAGAAAGAAGGAAATACTTGAAGTAGAGGAAAGCATGCCAGGACAAATTATAGACTGTCAACATGGAGAAAATGAGGAAGTATGATATTCTCACAAATGACCCGGGCCATATGTGTAGGTCTAGTGACAAAATAATTCCTTATGTTGTGACATGGGACAGGGTACTGACGAGGTATCACAGAAAGCATATCTTGTATTTTGAAATATGCTCTCACCTGTTGAGGCATATTTTGGGTTCCCAGTACTTCAAAAGACCTCAAAGACCATATCCTTCTCTAGGTGATGAGGAATAGAGGATGGGTTAAAAAGAGAAACAATAAAACAAGAAGCTATGCAGAAGTTGTGCAACAGATGTCTCTACACAGAGAAGACTGAAAGACAACAGGCAGCCCCCAACTACCTTCAATATCACCTTTCACAGCAGAATTTTTTAGTGTTATGAAAAATTTCAAAAATATATAGTGTGACAATAATCTGAAATTTTTTTTCGGTACGCGGGCCTCTCACTGTTGTGGCCTCTCCCGTTGCGGAGCACAGGCTCTGGACGCGCAGACTCAGCGGCCATGGCTCACGGGCCCAGCCGCTCCGCGGCATGTGGGATCCTCCCGGACCAGGGCACGAACCCGTGTCCCCTGCATCGGCAGGCAGACTCCCAACCACTGTGCCACCAGGGAAGCCCTGTAGCCTTTGTTTTGCTTGTCTAACTTCTTTTAAGACACAGGAGACCTGTCCTCTGGGAATCCATAGGGTTAAGTCTTCCTTTTCTGTGTTCTGTTGCCCCATAGTGTACATACCTTTATTCATAGCACATCTATTTTAATGGTCTGTTTTCCCCATGAGATTGAGTTCTTTGAAGGTGGTGACTGTTCCTTATTCATCTCAGTATCCCTAATGCCCTACACAGTGCCTGGTTCTTTGTCGGTGTGCTCTGAATTACATATCACTAACCTTTTTTCAGTGATGTTAAGTGCTAGGTACCTTTACTGTCCATTTTACAGATGAGAATTAAGTGCCCAGGGTCACACAATTCAGTGGTCAGAGCTAGAATCTGAACACAGGCTGGCTATTTGCAGAGTCCATGTTCTTAACCATGAGAATGGAAGGGTTGTATGTGGGGTACTGTATGGGAGCGTTGCCCGGAGGTAGTGTAGGGCATTTCATTGGGAGGATCAAGGGCCTGAAGCACACCTACTATGGAGGCAGATTGGGGTGTGTATGTGTCCTGAGGCTTGGAAAGGAAGTTTTACTCTCATGTACACACTTTTTTCTGTATTATTTCTACTAGTAATGGAGGTGCAGACAGTAAACAATAATATCTCTCATGTGCATTTTCATTAATAAATGTATTTGTATAGTGATGAGGAGTGAACTTTTCTTGCTATAAGCTCCCAAATCTCTTAATATGCATGTTATCTTTACCCCCTAATTCTTTATACATTGTAAGATTTATCTGAATAGCAGGGTTAAAATGGTTGATATAGCTTTAGGGAATTTGCTATATGTTGATTGAAAATAAGGTGATAAAAAGTGAAGGTGCTGCTCATGACAGTTAAAACCTCAGATTTCTTGATTCCTTGGGAAATGAACCATTCTAGACTTTTTAAATAACAATTTACCCCCTTAACACCAATGTATTTTTCATTTTAAATACTTCAGTTAAATATAGTTCTTGCTGACTCGCAGCCATCTTTACAGCTATTACTGAGTCTCTTAGAGATGCCCTTAGGATCTGTTGAGACTTGTAAAACTGTTTGCTTCTATCATATATGATCCCAGAGTGTGGTGCTCTCCTTACCCTCCTTGAACTGGTTTTTATGATTTTCTCCTTTCTATTGCTGTCAGATGTCATACGTTGCAGTTGTCACTATGCCTTCCTGTGGCTCCCTTCTTGCCTCCCTAATGATTTGTTGCAGGCTTAAAACCAGTTTGCCAAGCTTCTTAGGAATTGTACTCGAAGGACTAAGGGACATGTTAGTTACTAACATGAATGTGCATTTGTGCTTGAACTTTGTGACATCTGTTTTGTCTCTGAGGCCTTTTAGTTACTTATTTCTTTGCTACACTTTGCATAGATGAAGTTCCCCCCAAATTGGTTCATTCTAGGCATTATATTGTAAGATATTGTACACTTTCATTTTATGTGTTAATAAGGATTGCTTGGCTTTATATTCAGGTAATTTTGCTATAGATTGTTTCAGTGACATTTTGTGATGGGATATTATTGGAAAGTAAAATTCTTTCTGCTTTACTGAAAGAAATGGTGCTCTGATTTATCCTGTTAAAAAGTGGGGGAAAGTCCCCAAATATTTTCAGTGGTAGTTTTGTGACCAGCATTCATTTTAGGCACCTTGCACTTGATCCAGGAGAGATTCCTGGGTTAGATTCCTGGCTGTTTTGACACTGGACACGTTATTTAATCTCTGGGTCTCAGGATCCTCATTGGTGAATTTCAGATAATTATGTCTGCCTTCACGGGTATTGAGAATTGCTGGAAATGTGCACACTGGTTACTTAGGAGAGTACTTGGCAAGTAGTTGGTTTTTATCAAATGCCCAATAATGTACGGTTAATCCTCCACCATGTTGTGCATCTAGCAACTCTTGATAAGTAATTATAAGTTGAGGAAATAATATCATAATTAAAAACGTACATGCCACTTTTTGCATCATCTCACTTTATCCTCCTGCTTTACAGTACTCATAGCAGCATTAAATTATATTTTTGCTGCTGCCACTGCTTTCACTGCTGTCCTTGTAGTTTATTAGGTGAATGAATGGACAGCATGGAAAAAAGTAGGATAAATATTATTATCTGTTTTTACAGATAAGATTGTTGAGGCTTTGAAAGGTAAATGGCCCAAAGTCACACAGCTAGAAATCGGTTGAGCGAGGACTTTGGACTCGTCCTGGAAGCATTGAGTATAGATCACTTACTGGAAGTGTCTTCCAATGAAAGAGAGGCAGAAATGAACATAGTAAAAGTCAACATGTAAAAAAGTATACATCGGAAGTAAAAATGGATCTTATGGGAAAAGTAAAGATTCTAGGAAGAATACCAGCACTTTTCCTCTTTTTCCCTTATTCCCTAATTGGCCAGTGTGCATTTTTTTCTAAGGATAATTTTGAACTTTGTTGGAATTCAATAAGAGTATTGCTTTTCCTTAGAATCATCAATTTGGTTAATGGTACTACCATCCATCAATCACCCAATATATAAAAACTTTACTGATAATTTTCACTCCTCTCATCCATCCAATTAGTTAATTAAATCTGTCCACTCTTCATTACCACTGTTTTGTCCCCAGGCCTCCCTGTCACTCTTTTTAGACCATCACGACAGTTTGCAACCTGTTCTTGCCGTCACCCTCTCCAGTTACCCACTGGTTTTCCACACTGTGGTTGGTGCCCCACAATTCCTCTCTCCTGATTTTGACACTGTCCTCACTGTTTCCCAAGTTTTTTGCACTTACCGCTTTTCTGGTACATTTATCCTGATGTAGAAATCACATGGAAAAGGGAGGATGAGTGACTGATACTTTCCCTTTATTTATTTTCCAGTTTTCAAATTAATGGGCTGTTCTTTAGCACCTTCCAAAGATGATCACTAATCATTTTTAGCATGATTATGAACCTTGAATTTAAACATATATGATGTGCTTCAATCCCTGTAGTTATTACCCTTATTGATCTTCAAATGATCCCATATTTGGGCAATGGAAGCTTATTATATTGGCTTCAGAGTCCTTTGGACATGCCCTAGGAGTTTTTGATGGCTTCCTTACTTTTCAGTATAAGATATTCCAGGGTCCTCTTGTACATTTCTGCTGTAGACCCCACCATCAGCCATTTAAAAAATGGAGCCCTTGTTTCTTCTTTTGGAGGGGAATGTTATTTAGATATCACAGTATAATTATTAGGAGTATTATTGCTACTAGATGGGTCATTGTTTTAAAGCCTTTCCTGGATACACAACTATAATTTTCCTTTAAGATAAACTATATCATGAGTTCTTATTGATAAAGATATGTATCCCCTTTCGACAAATACAAATATTCAGTGATACCTACATAATTGTCATTTTGTTTATCCCACCGTGTATACACAACGGCCTCAGAATAACAATACAGCACAACCGTCAACGATGTGATTATTGGAAGCAATTTACAATATGTGTTTGCAAGTGTGCACAGTTGCACTTCTGGGCAGGCCTTTTTTGTCCTTAAAGTATATCCCACTAGAAATCTGCACTTAAGTTGTGTTTTAAAGTCACTTGACTTGTTATAAAGCAGAAACTAACACACCATTGTAAAGCAATTATACTCCAATAAAGATGTTAAAATAAATAAATAAATAAAATAAAGTCACTTGAATTATAATTTCTACAGTCATACAACCAACAGGATACACAGTTTGGGCCATTTACTTAATTTTACTTTTGATTTTTAATATTGGTTTTTAAGTATAATTTTGAATTAGGTATGATGTTTACACAGTTCAAAGGTCAAGTCTACAGAAGAAGACATATTCAAAGAAGTCCAACTATTCCCTTTCTCTCCTTCTCATATAGGTAACCATCCCTCATCCTTTCTTGGCTAAACAGTAGCACACTGTACACACTGAGGGCTTTTTTGTTTGTTTGTTGATTTTTGTTTTGTTTTGCTTTGCTTAGGAATATATTCTGGAGATAACCTTGCAGTAGTATATGGAGATATTCCTCATTCTGTTCTATAGCTGCTTAGTACTCCATTGTGTATATGTACAGTAGTTTATTCAGTCAGTCCCTTACTGATGGATATTTGGACTATTTCTGCTTTTGCAAATAGTGCTGCAGTGAATAGCCTTGTATATATAATAAGAAGATCTTAAGTTGGATCTTTAAGACGATTTCTACCTTAATGAAACTTAAAGACATCCAGCGCAGTGTGGTAATGAAAATGTGAAGTACCAGGTCGTTAGTTAATTGGCCTTTTCGTGGTGATATAGGTTATTGTAATAGCAGATGGTTTGCTCAAGGTTTTTATTCAATTCCCTCACTTGTAATTGGCTATAACTTGCACCTCTCTGCTTCAATGAGATATTGTGAAGATCACATAGGCTTAACGTAGCAGCAGTGTAAGACTGACATGAACTTATTAAAAACAACGTATTTTCATGACCCCTTGCTGTATCCCTTTTTCCTTTTCCCATCTTTTTTTTTCTCTCATAATTTCTAAGCACTTTGATTAAAGCTCTTTTAAGCAAACTGTTTTTTGTCCTTGATAAAGTAGATAAAGGATTAAATACAAGTGCCTCTGAGCTCTTGCCCAGGTGAGTGATGGGAGGTTGGGCCTCTGTACTGGGGGTGGCTATAGGTCTCTCAGCTGGACTGCTGGCCATCTTTCTGTATGAAGTCTAGAGGAAACGAGGTTTTCAGGCATGAGTCCTGAACTTTGAAGGGAGATGGAAGTTCTAAATATACGCCTAGCCTTGGTGTTCTGGACACTTGCAATTGAACTTTGTTCTTTCTCTTTTAAATACTAACTGAAACCAAAGCCTTACACCTGTCTTTTATTGTTAGTAATATGAAATTCAGGAAAGAAGGGAGAAATCTTTTAATTAGAAATATTAGAAAAAAATTTATATGTGTTTCTGTAAGTAAATATGTAGACAATTGTAAAAGTTATGTTTTCTAGTCTACTGGGGTAGATGGAATAGTGGTTGGAAATGGTAAGTAATAAAAATATTTCACAGAGTGAAGTCTTGTTTTTTTCCAATGATCTTTCTTTCTTCACTCTTATTAAAAAATCCACGAAGCTATAGTTCATAGGGCAGACTCAAAATCCACAGCCACGCTCACTGGCCATCTTCAATTCCCATGGTTTGCCCTACTAGCAATTATTTCCTCAAATTAGGGCTGTCAGATTTAGCAAATAAAAATACAGGATGCTCAGATAATTTGAATTTCAGGTAAACAACAACTAATATTTTTAGTATAAGGAGGTTCTGTGCAATATTGTTGACATTTTTGTACTACAAACGTACCCACTGTTTGTCTAAAATTTGAGTTCAGCTGGATATCCTCTATTTTACCTGGCAACCCTCTTCCAAACCAAGTACGTTAGGAGCCTCATTTAACAAGTCAGGGGCCTTTAAGTGATATTAATTGATGCCACCATGCATTGAATTCTCTTGACTAGGGGTCTCTTCACTAGTTGTCCTTCCAGTTTTGCTTGCACTGCTTATGTCATCATGTCAGTGGTTCGGTATGAAACAAACCTCTTTATGCCATTTGTGCTGGTTACTGCGATTACATTATTTAAAGTATTACAGTCACCATTCAAATGTGAGTGTGAAAAGAGAGCTGTTTCTAAGAAAAGAGAGTTGAATGTATTGGGGTGACTCTTGAAATTTCAGGGCTCCACTTAAATGCTTAAAATTTAAAAAGCTGTCATTGGGTTATGGGTGAGATAGCTGCAGTGCCCTGCTGAGCCATACAGAAGCCTGAGGAAATTTTTTAAAAAAATCAGTAATACTGATGCTATCTTTATTTAAAGTACTGATTTTGTTCATCATGGGTTTTCTGTGTTAACTTAGATTTTTTAAAAAACAGGTTTATTGAGTTTTAATTCACATACCATAGGATTCATTTATTTAAAATATGCAATTCCTAGGGCTTCCCTGGTGGCGCAGTGGTTGAGAGTCCGCCTGCCGATGCAGGGGACGCGGGTTCGTGCCCTGGTCCGGGAGGATCCCACGTGCCGCGGAGCGGCTGGGCCCGTGAGCCATGGTCGCTGAGCCTGCGCATCCGGAGCCTGTGCTCTGCAACGGGAGAGGCCACCACAGTGAGAGGCCCGCGTACCGCAAAAAAAAAAAAAAAAAAAAAAAAAAAAAGGTGCAATTCCTATTTATAATAGCCAAGGCATGGAAACAACCTAAATGTTCATTGACAGATGACTGGATAAAGAAGATGTGGTACATATATATAATGGAGTATTACTCAGCCATAAAAAATGATGAAATAATGCCATTTACAGCAACATGGATGGACCTAGAGATTGTCATATTAAGTGAAGTAAGTCACACAAAGACAAGTATCATATGATATCACTTATATGTGGAATCTGAAAAAATGATACAAATGCACTTATTTACAAAACAGAAACAGACTCACAGACATAAGAAAACAAACTTATGGTTACCAAAGGGGAGAGGTGGGGGAGGGATGAATTAGGAGTTTGGGATTAGCAGATACAAACTACTATACATAAAATAGATAACCAACAAGGGCCTACTGTATAGCACAGGGAACTATATTCAGTATCTTATAATAAACTATAATGAAAAGTAATCTGAAAAAGAGTATATATGTATATATATATATGAATCACTTTGCTCTATACCTGAAACTAATACAACATTGTAAATCAGCTATAATGTGCAATTCCATAATTTTTAGTAAATTCACAGATATGTGCAAATATTACCACAGTCAATTTTGGTATATTTTAATCACCAGAAAAATAAACCCCTGCTCTTTAGATAACTCCCCTCCCACCCTCTATCTCCTTCAGCCCTAAGCAACTACTAATCTACTTCCTGTCTCTATGGTTTGCCTTATTCTGCACATTGCATGTGAATGGAATCATACAAAATGTTACCTTTTTTGACTGGCTTCTTTAAGTTAGTGTAATGTTCTCAGTGGTCATCCATGTTGTAGCATGAATCAACACTTCATTCCTTTTTGTGGCTGAATGGTATTCCATGATATGGCTATAACACATTTTATTCACTCATGAATTGATGGTCATTGGTGTTGTTTCCTATTTTGGGCTATTTTGAACAGTGCTGCTATGAACACGCATGTAAAAGTTTTTGTTTGATAAGCTGTTTTCAAATCTTTTGAGTATATTCCTAGAAGTGGATGTGCAAGTCATATGGTAATTCTATGTTCAACTTATTTAGGAACTGCCAAACTGTATTCCACAGAAATTGCACCATTTTGCAAAAATTCCCACCAACAGTGCACAAGAGTTCCAGTTTCTCCATTCCCTAGTCAACATTCATTATTACCTGGTTTTGTTTTGTTTTTCCTAATACCCATCCTCATAGGTGAGAAGTAGTATCTCAATGTGAATTTGATCTGTTTTTTGCTAAGGATTAGTGATGTTGAGCATCTTTTCATGTGTTTTTTGGTCATTTGCATATCTTCTTTACAGAAATGTCTCTTTGTGATCTTTGTTCATTTCTTAATTGAGTTTTTTGTTGTGTTGAGTTGGAGTTCTGTATATTAATCCCTTGTCAGACATATATTTGCAGATATTTTCCCCCATTCTGTAGGTTGTCTTTTCACTTTTCTTGATAATATACTTTGGTACACAAAAGTTTTTAATTTGATGAAGTTCAAATTATCTATATTTTCTTTTGTTGTTTGTGCTTATGGTGTCATATTTAAGAACTGTTTGCCAAACCTGAGGGCATAAGGATTTACCTCTGTGTTTTCTTCTAAGAATTTTATCATTCAGCTCTAACATTTAGGTTTTTGATTCATTTTAGTTATTTTTGTATATTGTATGAAGTAAGGGTCCAACTTCATTCTTTTGCATGTGGCTATCCAGTTGTGCTTAGTGCCATTTGTTGAAGGGGCTGTCTTTTCCCTACTGAATGATCTTGGCACCCTTGTTGAAAATCAGTTGATTTTCAACAAATAAAGCCACAGATACATGGCTTTATTTCTGGATTATCAATTCCATTCTATTGATCTCTATGTCTGTTCTTGTGCCAGCACCACACAGTTTTGATTACCATTGCTTTGTAGTAAGTTTTGAAATTAGGAAATTTGAGTCTTCCCACTTTGTTCTTGTTTTTCAATATTGTTCTGACTGTGCTAGGCCCCTTGCAATTATATAGGAATTTTAGAATCAGCTAGAAAGTTTCTACAAAGAAGTCAGTTGAGATTCTGATAGGGTCTATGTTAAATCTTCAGATCAGTTTGGGGAGAATTGCCATCTTAACATTATTAATTCAATCCATGAACGTGGGATGTTTTCCCATTTATTTAGATCTTATTGAACTTTTTTTTTCAGCAGTGTTTTGTAGTTTTCAGGATATAAGTTTTGTGCTTCTTAAATTTATTCCGAAGTGTTCTTTCCTTTTGCATGCTATTATTAATGAAATTGTTCTCTTAATTCCATTTTATATTGTTTATTGCAAGTGTATAGAAGTACAATTGAATTCTATATATTGAAATTGTATCCTGTAACCTTGCTGAACTCATTTATTAATTCTAATAGTCTTTTACCCAATTCCTTAGGATTTTCTATACGTAAGTTCATGTCATCTGCTAAAAGAGAAAGTTTCATTGCCTCCTTTCCAACCTGGATGCCTTTTATTTTTTTTCTTGACCAATTGCCCTGGCTACTACTTTGAGCCCATTGTTGAATAGAAATAGTGAGAGCAGTTACCCTTGTGTTGTTCTTGATTGTACAGGGCAAGCATCCAATCTTTCACCATTAAGTATTGCATTAAATTAGCACTTATCTTGATTACTGAGTTTGGGAAAACCCTCAAAATTTTCAGCCTGAGATGTCACTCAGTTCACCTCAGTCCCGGACCTGCAGTTTTAAAAGATTTGGAGGAAATTGTAACAACTCCTAAGGATTCTGAATTCATACTGCTGTGCAAGTGGCTTTATCTTCTCTTTCTGTTTTGAAGAAAACAAATCTATAAATCACAGTTCATGCATTCATTGTTTTGGGTGAGGTTAACTTATGGAATAAGATCCAATTAGCAGGCCGATATACAAAGAAAAAGCCTTGTCTCTAGATCAAATGATGAGGCAAGTCACAAATGATTCTTATTTCAACTTTTCTGATTAATCAACAAACTTCAGGCCTGTATATATCTCATAATATGACTCATACTATGGATATGAAAGATTGTATAAAGTATAGAGCTACCTGAACTTCCCTTCCTTCCTTCTTTCATTTTGTTAAGTTTGCTAAATTTACCTGGTAGGGACCCAGAAAAACTATTATCTTTATCCAGACCTGCATGTTCTCTGTACTCCCTTGAATTCCTTGCACAGTAACAGTTGAGTGACCTAATTAGTAAAGTGGAGATTTATTTTGGAAAAGTTTTTGTCTGGAACGTTGGCTTTCTATGGAGTTCTGATTAGTGAATTGTCATTTAAAGGTTTTTACCATATTTGAAAGTCACTCACTAAAAAGAGAGAAATCTCTAGTAAATGGACTGTACTCACTGTGGTCAGACAGACCAGGTTTTGATTGTTTTTCATTTAATTGACTCATGTTGATTATGACTGAATGGGGTGTTAAAACAGTATTGTATCTTTTTAAAAGGAAATTCTTTGTCTTTTTAATTTAACATTGAAGAATATGATAAACCTTTAAGAGACAGATTACAATTAAATACTCACATTTTTTGCTAAGATTGATTGTGGTATATAAATTACAGTGATCTTAATTAAAGAGAGTTCTTAATATAATTAGCTGATCATGTGGGTAGAATTCAATATATTCTTCTTGGTCAAAATAACAAATATATGTGTATAATATGTATTATATAAATTATAATATAAATTATATAATATATATAAATGAGTAGACTTTTCAAAATCTGTTTGAATTTTTCAAATTTTCCGCATAAAAATTTTGTCCAAAAGATAAGCACCTTCTATTCATATTGCCCTAAGTTATTTGGGGGAATGACTGATACTTTTTAAAGAAATGTTATACTGATTTTTATCACTGGGAAAGAAATACTTTCATTTCTTTTGCTATTATTTAGATTTTGCTTAGTGTTTAGAGCGTGGACTTCAGATTTCAGCTATAGATTGATTTGAAAACTAGACTCCTTCAGCTTAAAGGCCTCTGGTGCAGAGACAATAAAATGATTCATTCTTTATTTTTATCATACTAGAAAAATATAATGTAATAAAACACTGCATTGCATCTAGATTTTTTGAGAGTCCCTTGGAGCTTGGTTATTCCATTATATTGGAGATAAAAGCGTTTTTGTTTTAAGATAGCTTATGAATCTCATTTTGCTCGGATAAACAGCTTTCTGGTAAAGTGATTACTGTAATATAAAAGCACTTAAGAATGTTACCCTTTGGAACATGGAGGACAAATTGAATTTTGGCCTGCTAGCATGGGGATGGGAAATAAACAACCTTCACCTGCTTGCTTAAACTAACCCCAAACTGGAAGCTTTAATAGATGAACCCACTTAATTGTCTTCCCCAGTAAAATGCACAATAAGTTTTTGTTTCTCTTCCCTGATTTTCTGTATAGATTTCATTAAAAAGGTTTTTTTGTAAGCCTTTTTCTTCACCTTCATTGTCTTTCTCCCTCTCTCTCTTTTTTTTTTTTTTTTTTTTGCGGTACGCGGGCCTCTCACTGTTGTGGCCTCTCCCGTTGCGGAGCACAGGCTCCGGACGCGCAGGCTCAGCGGCCATGGCTCACGGGCCCAGCCACTCCGCGGCATGTGGGATCTTCCCGGACCGGGGCACGAACACGTGTCCCCTGCATCGGCAAGCAGACTCTCAACCACTGCGCCACCAGGGAAGCCCTCTCTCTTTTTAATTGAGGTATAATTGACGTATAACATTGTGTTAATTTCAGTTATGCAACATAATGAATCAATATTTGTATATATTGTAAAATGATCACCTCAGTAAGTCTAGTTAACATCTGTCACTGTACATAGATACAACTTTTTTTCTTGTGATGGGAACTTTTAAGATTTACTCTCTTAACAAATTCCAAATGCAATACAGTATTAATAACTACAGTCAACTTGCTGTACATTACTTTGTCATTTTCTTTTTTTAAAGTATAATATTTTATTGTACCTAGGGTTTTTTAAATTTTCATTGAAATATAGTTGATTTACAATATTGTCTTAGTTTCAGGTGTATAGCAAAATGATTCAGTTATATATATATATGTATATATGTATGCTTTTTTATATTATTTTCTGTTATAGGTTATTACAAGATACTGAGTAGAGTTCCCTGTGCTATACAGTAGGTCCTTGTTGGTTATCTATTTTATATACAGTAATGTATATATTTTAACCCCAAACTCCTAATCTATCCCTCCTCCCACTTTTCCCCTTTGGTAACCATAAGTTTGTTTTCTGTGTCTGTGAGTCTATTTCTGTTTTGTAAATAAGTTCACTTGTATCATTTTTTTTAGATTCCACATATAACGATATCATATGATGTTTGTCTTTCTCTGTCTGACTTAGTTCACTTAATATGATAATCTCTAGGTCCATCCATGTTGCTGCAAATGGCATTACTTCATTCCCTTTTAATGGCTGAGTAATATTCCATTGGGTATATGTACCACATCTTCTTTATCCATTCATTTATTGATGGACATTTAGGTTGCTTCCATGTCTTGGCTGTTGTAAATAGTGCTGTAATGAACATTAGGGTGCATGTATCTTTTCAAATTATAGTTTGAAACTAGAACTACCATATGATCCAGCAGTTCCACTCCTGGGTATATAGCTGAAAAAAAAAGAAAACACTAATTTGAAAAGATACATGCACCCCAGTGTTCATAACAGCATTATTTATAATAGCCAAGATATGGAAGCAACCTAAGTGTCCACCAACAGATGAATGGATAAAGAAGATGTGATACACACACACATGCATGCACACGTGCACACACACATAATGGGATACTACTTAGCCATAAAAAAAGAATGAAAATTTTGCCATTTGCAACAACATGGATGGACTTGGAGGGTATTATGCTTAGTGAAATAAGTCAGACAGAAAGACAATTACTGTATGATCTCACTTATATGTAGAATCTAAAAAATAAAACAAGCTAGTGAATATAACAAAAAAGAAACATACTCACAGATATAAAGAACAAACTAGTGGTTATCAGTGGGGAGAGGGAAGGGGGTAGGGGAAAGATAGGAGTAGAGGATTAAGAGATTCAAACTACTATGTATAAAATAAAGATGATTCAAGGATATATTGCACAGCACAGGGAATATAGCCAATATTTTACAATAACTATAAATGGAGTATAGCCTTTAAAAATTGTGAATCACTTTGTTGTATACCTGAACTTATATAATATCAACTACACATCAATACAATTTTTTTTTAAATGTGGAGACAAACAGTAATGTGTCTTTAACATGCTGTAGATTTTCTCTTGGTTTCTGCCACACTCAAGCACACACACAAATTGAGGTTGAACATCTTTTCTTATGCTTCTTCTCTTTGTTTTTACTCTTCTTCTATGAAAACCTGTTCAAATACTTGCCCACTGTGTTGCTCATCTTTATTAATGATTTTGGGGGGAATACTTTACGTACGATGAGCCTTAAACTTTTGCCTGTTGTATGTCTCTCCACTTCCCCTTGTCTTTTTTTTTTTTTTTTGCGGTACGCAGGCCTCTCACTGTTGTGGCCTCTCCCGTTGCGGAGCACAGGCTCCGATGCGCAGGTTCAGCGGCCATGGCTCACGGGCCCAGCCGCTCAGCGGCATGTGGGATGTTCCCGGACCAGGGCACGAACCCGTGTCCCCTGCATCGGCAGACGGACTCTCAACCACTGCGCCACCAGGGAAGCCCGCCCCTTGTCTTTTAAGTTTGTTATGGTGTGTTGCACCACATAAAATTGTAACCTTTTTTTTAACTAACAAACTTACAGACCACTTTTATTTTCTTTATGGCTTCTGTGTTTTGTGTTGGCCCTTGGAAAGATTTTATTTATGTCATATTAAAAAGATATTCTCTCCCATTCAGTAGGTTACCTTTCTGTTTTCTTGATAGTTTCCTTTGCTGTGAAAAAGCTTTTAAGTTTGATTGGGTCCCATTTGTTTATTTTTGCTTTTGTTTCCCCTATCCATGGAGACAGATCCAAAAACATATCTCTAAGACCAAGGTCAAAGAGTCTACTGCCTTTGCTTTTTTCTAGGAGTTTTATGGTTTAATATCCAAAATATATAAAGAACTTATACAGCTCAATTTAAAAAAATAAATAACTTGATTAAAAAATGGGCAGGGGATTTGAATAGGCATTTTTCCAGAGAAGACATACAGACTGCCAACAGGCACGTGAAACGATGCTCAACATCACTAATCATCAGGGAAATGCAAATCAAAACCACAGTGAGATAGCACATTACACCTGTTAGGATGGCCATCGTCAAAACAACAAGAAATAATAAGTGTTGGCAAGGATGTGGAGAAAAGGGAACCCTTGTGTACTTTGGTGGGAATTAAATTGGTGCAGCCACAGTGGAAAACACTATGGAGGTTCTTCAAAAAATTGAAAGTAGAACTACCATATGATCCAGTCCATTCCTAGGCATTTATCCGAAGAAAATGAAAATACTAATTTGAAAAGATACATGCACCCCAATGTTCATAGCAGCACTATTCACAATAGCCAAGATATGGAAGCAACCTGAGTGTCCATCAACAGATGAATGGATAAAGATGTATATACAATGGAATATTACTCAGCCATAAAAAAGAATGAAATAATGCCATTTGCAGCCACATGGATGGACCTAGATTATCATACTAAATGAAGTAAATTAGACAGAGGAAGACAAATGCTAACTTTCCAGAGTAAGACTGGGAAGGGGAATGACGAGAAATTAATTCTTCCTTAACCAGGTGAATGGCGGGGGGTGGGGTGGACTTAACCTCAGACAGAGGTTGATTAAGTGAGAGAGATTAAATATATAATTTAGGTTAAGAATTTTGGTGGGTGGCAGAGGGAGACATACTATAATGTCACTCCTATAGATAAGAGTTGTAAACATGAAGTTGTAAGAAATGAAGCCAGCTAAGTTTGTCTATTGACACTTAATAAATGTTAGTTAGATGAAGTTTGGCCCTTATTATATGAGGACAGTAACTATTAGAAAATCAGATAGAATTGCATTAATACAAGGGTAATAACTTCAACGTTGGTAAAAAGACGAATGACAGCATTAACCAACAGTATATCCCAAAGGCATTCCTAAAGCCTGTTATGAGTGTCAACATGAAAAGGGACTTCCAGTGGATCATATCACAGAAGGAAGGAGTAGTAGTATTGCAAAAAGCAGTGGAACTGCATGGTGTGGGTGTATGGTGTATACCTGTATCGATAAAGAGCAAGATGGTAGTGACCACATGGGGCAGGTTGCCCCCATGACTGTAGAAAGAAAAGTGAAATTATGGAGAAGAGTGGGTCAGTCACCTTGGCATACGGCCTGGGGCAGGAAGAAACTTATGCAACATAGGGATCCAGTCTATTTGGTCAGAGGAAGCCAGGCAGGCTGATCTCTTACCTAAAAGGTGTGTTCTGAAATCAGCTGTCACTGCAACCGTTTGTACAGTGCAACTGTCATCCTTCATAGCATTGCACATTTTGTTAGGGGTGCATATGTGGGAACATTCTACATAGTCCTAGCTGGTTTTAGATTTTCTCTAGGGAAAATCACCACCCAGCTCAAATCTGACGCTCGATTGTTTTAGGGTAGGACCTCTCAGTACCACAGGTGGGAGGGGAGCATGGTGTCTGTCATGTGTGAAAACTGAATGATTCGATAGTCTATGACATTTAAAAAATTAACTTTTATATAGCAAACTATGCCTGTTTCTTAAATGCCACATTTTGCAAGTTCAAAATGATTTTGATTTTTTCGTGATGCAGCTACATATAACTTGATTTAGCGAAAGGCAATTATGTACAATTTTTCTACATTTTGCAGTTTTTCGATTTTGTAGTGTTTAGCACTTTTCACTGATATTTTCTGTCAGCTTTTATTTTCTGTATTTATCAGAATTTTAGTTGAAGACAAATGATTATAGAAACACTTAAAATTTCTTTTATATAACTTCGACTTAGTTCATAAGCAGGGCTTTCCTTACATGGTGTGAAATTGGTTAGGCATATCTCGAATCTCATTATTTTTAAGGCTGTTGGTTCTTAGATAGGGTAGGAAAGTGAGACTGTGGGTTTTAATTAAATGCTAAGTCATAAACTAGAATCTCTATTTGAAATATTATCTAACTATATGACAGGTGATTGAGAATTACTAGGTTTGTGAATTACTTAAAAATTCTTAAGAGTAAAATTGGTTGAACTTAGGCAAGATATCTCAGCCATCAAAAACAGTCTTGTCAGTTTTATTTCTTGTGATCTAAGTAGAATATTTTAAAGGCAAAGCGACAATTAGGTCTTTGTCAGGTGTGTGCTCTGAGTAACGACTAGTTTCCCTTTTATTCATCAGAGTATTTATGGCCATGGAGAACTGTGTCTTTTTAATTACATGGTGTGTCTGGGTATATATTTGTCCTTTCTTTTTTTTTTCTTAAATGCTGGCATTTGTCTTATCTGCTTTATCTACACAGTCCTTACTTTAGGGCAGAGATAATATATTGTACATTTTTACTTCTTTTTTATTAAAATATTTCAAGCATAGGGAAAAGTACAGAGACCAATATAACAAACACTCATATAACCCCCATTTAGCTATGTAATACCTTAACATTTTGCCATTTTTGTTTCAGATCCTTAGCAAAATGCTAGATACAGGCGCAGCTCCTTGGCGTATCTCTCCCCAGTTGCATTCCTCTCCCTTCCTCTCTGGAGGTAACGACTATGCCAAATTTTCTCATCGTTCCTATGAATATTTTTATGCTTTTCCTACATATGTACGTATGTGTCTGTATGTCAATCTGGTATTATCCTATGTGCTTTTGAAATTTATTCCATAGTATTGTACTACTTTTAGTTTACATTTTTTTTACTGAAGTATAGTTGACTCACATTGTTATGTTAGTTTCAAGTGTACAGCAAAGTGATTCAGTTATACATATACACACACGCACACACACATATATATATATTCTTTTTCAGATTCTTTCCCCTTATAGCTTATTACAAAATATTGACTATAGTTTCCGGTGCGATACGGTAGGACCTTGTTGGTTATCTATTTTACATATGGTAGTGTGTATCTGTTAACCCCAAACTCCTAATTTATCCCTCCCTCCCCTTTCCCCTTTGGTAACCATAAGTTTGTTTTCTATGTCTGTGGGTCTATTTTTGTTTTGTATATAAGTTCATTTGTATCATTTTTTTTTTAGATTCCACACATAAGTGATATCATGATATTTGTCTTTGTCTGGCTTACTTCACTTAGTATGATAATCTCTAGGGCCATCCATATTGCTGCAAATGACATTATTTCATTTTTTATGGCTGAGTAGTATTCCATCGTGTATGGGTGTGTGTGTGTGTGTATACACACATGTACACAGACACACACACAGACATCACGTCTTTATTTGTTCATCTGTTGATGGACATTTAGGTTGCTTCCACATATGTCTTGGCTATTGTAAATAGTGCTGCTTTGAACATTGAGGTGCATGTATCTTTTTGTATTATGGTTTTCTCTAGATATATGCCCAGGAGTGGGATTGCAGGATCATATGTTAGCTCTATTTTTAGTTTTCTAAGGAACCTCCATACTGCTCTCCATAGTGGCTGCACCAACTTAATGTTCCCACCAACAGTGCAGGAGGGTTCCCTTTTCTCCACACTGTCTCCAGCATTTATTATTTGTAGACTTTTGATGATGGCCATTCTGACTGGTGTGAGGTGATACCTCACTGTAGTTTTGATTTGCATTTCTCTAATAATTAGTGATGTTGAGCATCTTTTCATGTGCCTTTTGGCCATCTGTATATCTTCTTTGGAGAAATGTCTATTTAGATCTTCTTCCCAATTTTTGATTGAGTTGTTTTGTGGTTTTTTGATAGTGAACTGTATGAGATGTTTG
The DNA here is from genome assembly GCF_011762595.2 of Tursiops truncatus. Lineage (NCBI taxonomy): Eukaryota > Metazoa > Chordata > Mammalia > Artiodactyla > Delphinidae > Tursiops > Tursiops truncatus. The sequence goes on from NC_047055.1 coordinate 29,838,973, forward strand.
TATATTTTGGAGATTAATCCCTCGTTGTTTGCATCGTTTGCAAATATTTTCTCACATTCTATAGGTTTTCTTTTTGTTTTGTTTGAGGTTTCCTTTGCTGTGCAAAAGCTTTTGAGTTTAATTAGGTCCCATTTGTTTATTTTTGATTTTATTTGCATTAGTCTAGGAGACAGATCCAAAAAGATCTTGCTATGATTTATGTCAAAGAATGTCCTGCCTCTGTTTTCCTCTAGGAGTTTTTTAGCATAATGCTTTTCATATTTACCTGCTCTAGTATCTTCCGTTATGAAAACAAAGTAAAACAAAACATTATCTACTTCTATCCTATATCCCTCTCCATCTACCACCTATTTTTTTTTTTTTTTTTTTCGGTACGCGGGCCTCGCACTGTTGTGGCCTCTCCCGTTGCGGAGCACAGGCTCCGGACGCACAGGCTCAGTGGCCATGGCTCATGGGCCCAGCTGCTCCGTGGCATGTGGGATCTTCCCGGACCAGGGCACGAACCCGTGTCCCCTGCATCGGCAGGCGGACTCTCAACCACTGTGCCACCAGGGAAACGCTCTACCACCTATTTATATCTCTTCCTAAGTGAGTGTTGTGTGTGCCTGTTTCCTCTCTTTGTTCTCTCTTGAACCCACAATAATGAAACTTTTCACCACCATTCCATGTAAACAGTTCTTATCAAGGTGACCAGTGACCTCTGGGTTACCACACCGAGTTGTTATTTCTCCATTCTTCACTTAACCTTTCAACAGCATCTGACACACTTGGTTATCCCTTTCTTCATGTAACACTTTAGTTTACCTTTTAGATTACTGCATCTCCCTGGTTTTCCTCCTACCTCATGTCTACTCCTTCTTACTCTTTTTGCCACATTCTCATTAGTTTTTAATTTGAAATAAATTGAACGGAAAAGTATAGACTGAAAATGGAACATCTCTCCCTGCCCCCCTCAAAACCCATATTCCCTCTCACTAATAAAAAATATAAACAAGCTTCATTTGTGTGTGCACGTGTCTATAAATTTCATAGGTGGAAACAGTGCCTCATTTTAAATTACAATTATTTGTTTCTTAATTATTTTTATTTACTGTACACTTTCTGTTTATATTATTTGCTCACTTTTACTATAGTGTTTTATTGGTTTTATTGATTAAGTGTTCGTGTTTGTGTGTATAAATTAATATCATTAACTCTGTTGTCTGTCATGTGTATTGTGAATTTTTTTTGAATTTTATTTATTTTTTTATACAGCAGGTTCTTATTAGTTATCCATTTGACAGACATCAGTGTATACATGTCAATCCCAATCTCCCAATTCATCCCACCACCACCACCACCCCCACTGCTTTCTCCCCTTGGTGTCCATACGTTTGTTCTCTACATCTGTGTCTCTATTTCTGCCCTGCAAACCAGTTCATCTGTACCATTTTTCTTGGTTCCACATACATGTGTTAATATACGATATTTGTTTTTCTCTTTCTGACTTACTTCACTCTGTATGACAGTCTCTAGATCCATCCACGTCTCTACAAATGACCCAATTACATTCCTTTTTATGGCTGAGTAATATTCCATTGTATATATGTACCACATCTTCTTTATCCATTCGTCTGTTGACGGGCATTTAGGTTGCTTCCATGACCTGGCTATTGTAAATAGTGCTGCAGTGAACATTGGGGTGCATGTATCTTTTTGAATTATGGTTTTCTCTGGGTATATGCCCAGGAGTGCGACTACTGGGTCATGTGGTAATTCTATTTTTAGTTTTTTAAGGAACCTCCATACTGTTCTCCATAGTGGCTGTATCAATTTACATTCCCACCAACAGTGCAAGAGGGTTCCCTTTTCTCCACACCCTCTCCAGCATTTGTTGTTTGTAGATTTTCTGATGATGCCCATTCTAACAGGTGTGAGGTGATACCTCATTGTAGTTTTGATCTACATTTCTCTAATAATTAGTGATGTTGAGCAGCTTTTCATGTGCTTCTTGGCCATCTGTATGTCTTCTTTGGAGAAATGTCTATTTAGGTCTTCTGCCCATTTTTGGATTGGGTTGTTTGTTTTTTTAATATTGAGCTGCATGACCTGTTTATATATTTTGGAGCTTAATCCTTTGTCCGTTGATTCGTTTGCAAATATTTTCTCCCATTCTGAGGGTTGTCTTTTTGTCTTCTTTGTAGTTTCCTTTTCTGTGCAAAAGCTTTTAAGTTTCATTAGGTCCCATCTGTTTATTTTTGTTTTTATTTCCATTACTCTAGGAGGTAGGTCAAAAAAGATCTTGCTGTGATTTATGCCAAAGAGTGTTCTTCCTACGTTTTCCTCTAAGAGTTTTATAGTGTCCTGTCTTACATTTAGGTCTCTAAGCCATTTTGAGTTTATTTATTTATTTATTTATTTGCGGTACGTGGGCCTCTCACTGCTGTGGCCTCTCCCGCTGCGGAGCACAGGCTCCGTACGCGCAGGCTCGGCGGCCATGGCTCACGGGCCTAGCCGCTCCGCGGCATGTGGGATCTTCCCGGACCGGGGCACGAACCCGTGTCCCCTGCGTCGGCAGGCGGACTCTCAACCACTGCGCCACCAGGGAAGCCCCATTTTGAGTTTATTTTTGTGTATGGTGTTAGGGAGTGCTCTAATTTCATTCTTTTACATGTAGCTGTCCAGTTTTCCCAGTACCACTTATTGTGAATTATTTTTCCTGCTTTATCAAATGCCATTTGACTTTGTGGTATTTTTGAAGTACAGAGTTCTAATTTTTTGCTACAATCAGATTTAACAGTTTTTTCCTTTATGGTTCCTGGGTTCTGGCTGCTGCGTACCTTCTCCACTGAATCATTATAAATAATTTCACTAGGGTTTTCTTTAGTACTGCTTCAAAGCTTCCTTTTTTACCTTTAAATCTTTGGTCCTTCTGGAATTTATTTAGTGTATAAAGTGAAGTAGCGTACAACCTATTTATTTTTCTGAGTGACTACCTGATCGTCCCCCAATTGTTTAATCATCGCTATTTCTCTTACTCGTTTGGAGACTACCTTCACTGTAGAGTAATTCCCTGATGTATTTAAATTCCTCACGAGTTATTAAAAGAATTTATTTATTTCTGTTTTATTTTTCAAACACTGCAGTGGGATTCTCCCCACTCATCGAACTACTCTTGAAAAAAGGTCATCGTGGACTTTATAGCTGTCAAATCATTTAGCTGTATCTTACTTTGGGCAGAACATGAAACAGTTGAATACCCTCTAACCACTGTTCTTCTGAACTATCCTTCTTCTTTTCACAATTCTCTTAGTTTCCCTCCTACCTATTGTCTCTTTTCTTTGCTAGCTTGTCTTCCTCTGTTTATTGCACAAAAGTGTTCATTGAGTTTGCACTTTCTCCTGGCATGAGTAATATTTTCCAGTCTCATCACTTAACTGGCTAAATATTCCTGTGTTTTCCTTTCTACTTCCAACCTAAATCTAGACCTATATTTCCAATTTTCTGTTAGATACTATATGTTGGGCCCTGGGTTACTTCTATATGTCTATACAAACCATTGTTGTTTTTAGTGTTTTTCCTCCTTTCTATACCCTACCTCACTTGATATCATCACCATTTCCCCTTGTTACTTAAATAGATTTTGTCTTTGCTATGTCCCCTTATCCCTTTAAAATCTGCCAGTGATCTGTCATAAGTCCTAGATCTTCCTGCCTGCCCTCATAGTCCTTGTCTGTGCTCTCATCTCATGCCTTGATTTTGGAAGTAGTTCTTATCGGTCTCCATACTTCTGGTCTCTCTCTCTGATCCACCACCACATTGCAGGCAGTGTTAATTTTCTAATACATATGTTTGATCATACAAACTCCATGGTTAAAAATGGTTGGTTTCATTTATATCCTGCATAAGTTGATCACATGCACTTACTTCCTCTCTCTTCCTAACTCCATTAAAATGAGAATAAAGAAATGGAAAAATTCAAAAGGACAAAGAGAACAGGAATGGAAACACTGACAGATGTAAGGTTGGAACTATTTTTTTACTTAGAGCAAAGGAAGTTACAACTCCAATATCTTCCCCTATGTGAACTTTCGAGAGAAAGCAACTCATTCTTCCCATAGAATTCCTAATATTTCAAGACTTGGAGGCACCTGGTCTGTAGAAGGCAGGAATGAGTCATGTGATTGAAAGCATGGGCTGTTCTTTGAAAGTCTAAAATAAGTCGCTGAAGTCTCCTGTACCATCACCCCCTCTCTGCTCCTCTGGAGATCAGAGGTTTATTATGTGGAGAATTTGACAGGAGAGCCCCAGACTCAGAGATCCAGGTGCAGCAAGTGGATTGCTTAAAACGATGGGATTAAGTGAAAGTTTGCATACCTAATTTTGGGACCTGTATGTTCTACCCTAGATGTAGTTGGTAAAAAGTTTCATGAATTAATTATTTTCACATTCCCAGATTCCTGATAGTAATCTAGATATAGCTGGTTTTCTCTTGGCACGTCTTCTAAAAAATCATGTAGCCTAAACAAAATTAAAATTTCTCAACCTCTCAGAATTCTCTCACTGGTTAAACACTTTTAGAAAAGGTAAGTCAAAAGTCAGTTGATTTTGAGATGCTTAAAAAATTTATTTTGTTTAGGCTACTCAGTTTCTTTACTTGTAATAACAGAGAATATAAGCAGAGAAATGCGATTGTGCAAATAATTATGAATGCTATGTTGTCATTTGATTTGTTTCTTTTTTAGAGTTTTGAAGACCCAAGAAACAGAGTACAGTTGACCCTGAAACAGCACAGGAGTTAGGGGCGCCAACCCCTAAACAGCTGAAAATCCTCGTACTGCTATCTCTGCTGTTAAAAAAAAAAAAGAATTGATAAATCGTGCACCCAAGGGCAGGAAGTTGAAACAGTTTGGATAGAATCAGGACTGAAACCCTAGTTCTTTTGATTCCACATATTATGATCTCTAATTGAACACAAGCTTTTCCCCACACTTAGTTAATTTAAAGATTTGTAAAATGGAAATGCAGGTACTATATTTATTGAGAAAAATATGTAAGTGGACCTGCACAGTTCAAACCTGTTTTGTTCATGGTCAACTGTACTTTTTCCCTTTCTACTTCTTTTCCTTTTGCCCCTAAATTAAGGGGCAGGTGAAGGCAGGGAACAATGAAGAAAATCTTTTTTCCTCTAGCTTAATTATTTTAGGTTTTCAAGTAGTTTTATAACAAACAATTATATGAACAAACTAAACTGGATACTATACGTTTTTATCTTCCCAATGCAATAAATTGATTTTATTAACAAGAAACATTTATGTAAATTATACATTTTTGCTTCCCAATATATTTGAAATTAATAGAATACATTAAATATACTCTCTATTGCCAATGCAAAGCATCCACATTACTAAAAACAAATATATACTATAGTTTACTACCACCTCGCCTGCTCCTTTCCCGTAAAAACAATGTTCCTACCTCTATTACCTATTTTATGTCTTTAAGGTTTAAAATCTTTAAACAATCTTTCTATCCTTAATTTTGACCAACCACTTCGAAAATCGTGGGCCCTGCATATGGGCCCCACAGGCCTCAAGTCCCGCTGGTAACTCTTCGCTCCTTAACTTCTCTGTCTCACCCAACTTCACACATACACCCCAGGTCTTCTGACTCTCATTTAATCCATCTTCCTTTATACACGGTGGTTTTTCCATAGATCACTGTTGGCTAATGATTTCACATGAAATTAGTCAGTACTCTTTAATGATTTCAGTGTTGAATTTCATCGGTATTTGGACTATTGCAGATTCAGTTTCTTGATTTTCATAAGCTGTAATATAGATATTAGGTACATGGACATACATTTTGCCTATCGCAAAATATGTAAAATATTACAAAGGTAGCATAATGTGAAAATTCTAGTGTTGATTTTCATAGTAAATATTGACTTCTTTTCCTCCTGAACAGGTCATTCTCCAGCTTTTAGAGGTGATGGATCATCTGCATAGAGGGGAATCAGTTGCTGCAATACTCCGTAACCGGTATATTTATGGAAGCAATTTACCTTATAAGTTATATAATGTCTCTTCTGCTTATTTATTTACCTAACATAGTTGGTGCTCAATAAATATTTGTTGAATACCTGGCATAAAATAAAAGTATTTGCTATATGAGTGAATAAAAGAATGCCTGGGTGACAAAGAAATGGAATGAAGAACATGTTAATAACTGTGTGTTCTGAGCTAATGAAAAACATAGAAAATATAATCAGAAATCAAAATCGGTGTACATTGTGAACACCTGGAATTCAGTCAGTGGAGCTATTGATTTGAATTTTTAGTTTTAAAGCATACCAATGAATAAATACTGGTATCTGTTGCTTACGAATAGATGTCTCAACGAAGTATTTTTTTAAATAGCATTGCCCTGTGATTGTGTGTACCTTTCTGTTATTTAAAATTCCAGTTAAAACTTTTTTAGGGAGTTCTGAGAAGTTGAGAGCTTCCTCTGTCAATTTAGGATTTTAAATTCGTGGTTTAAAGAAACATAGACTTTACTTTGCAGCAGTGAAAGAGTATCCCTTATTCCCAATAGTTTAATTGTATGGTTTGGGTGAAATATTTGAAATAATATGCTGGAGTTGTCTGTATCATGGTTCTGACAGTTACTAGTGTAGTCTTGGTTAAGTTTTTTTTGTTTTTTTTTTATAAATTTATTTATTTATTTATTATTTTTGGCTGTGTTGGGTCTTTGTTGCTACAAGCGGGCCCTCTCTAATTGTGGCTAGCGGAGGCTACTCTTTGTTGCAGTGCGCTGGCTTTTCTTGTTGCAGAGCATGGGCTCCAGGCGCATGGGCTTCAGTAGCTGTGGCGCGTGGGCTCTAGAGCGCAGGCTCGGTAGTTGCGGCGCACGGGCCCAGCCACTCCGCGGCATGTGGGATCTTCCCGGACCGGGGCACAAACCCGTGTCCCCTGCATCGGCAGGCGGACTCTCAACCACTGTGCCACCAGGGAAGCCCGGTTAAGTTTTTTAATTGCTCTGGGCCTTAACTTTCTCGTCTGTGAATTGGGGATAATAATAATACCTATATCTCAAGGTTGTTTTGAGGGTTAAAAACGGGTCTATTGGGTGTGTGTGTTTGTGTGGAGAGAGAGAGCTTGGCAAGTAATTCACGGTATATCAGTGCTTGTGTTGAAATATAAATGTGGGATTTTAACTATTTTGAAAATACAATATTTGTGTTACTAAATTCTAAAGTACTTTAAAAATAGGTGTGTCTTCAAAGAATATGGAAAGTGGGGAAAGGCTGAAGTATAAAGGGGACACATATAACGTTATTGTTATTTGAAAGATACCATGGTAGGAATTGTACATAATATTCCCATCAAGGAAATATTGAATGAAAGGTACATGCTTGTTGGAATGTGGGCAAGGGGCTGTAAGGTAGACTTGTTCAGAGATACCGAGAGCCAGGAAATCACAGCAGGAATCACGTGTTGCCATGTTGGGTGAAAAGATAGAAGAGTAGATTGCTGGGCCAGTTGGACGGGGGACGTTGTGCCGAATACCTAATGGTAAACTGAGTCTGTAGAGTTCAAGCACTGCTGAAGCAGGGATTCTATATCACACATTTGGAAGAGGAACTAGTAGGATGGCAGGATTTCCTAAGCTCAAGTTGATAACTGTGGTGGTTATAGCATAATTGAATTTGTTTCCATTATTATTATTGAGATATAATTGCATATAGTAAAATACACAAACATTTAAATATACATCTTGATTTTTATACATGCAGACATCCAGGTAACCACAACCCAGGTCAAGATAGAAAACAATGCCATCCCTCCAGAGAATTCCCTCGTTCCCCTTTCCAGTTCATGTCCCCTCCCTTCCTACTGACTTACATATTTTAGGTTAGTGTTGCTTGTTCTTGAACTTCATGTAAATGGAGTCAAACACTGTGTGTTCTTTTGTGTGTGGCTTCTGTTGTTCAAAATAATGTTTTTGAAATCCACCATCCTTGCAGGTATCTGTAGTTTCTTCTTTTTTTATTGCTCTGTAGTGTTCCATTGTTTAACTATGCCACAGTTTGTTTATCCATTTCTTGTTGAGAGTCACTTAAGTTATACCCATTATTTGGCTCTTATGAATTAAGCTGTTGTTGACATTTTTTAACAAATCTTTTTGTGGCCATATACACTCATTTCCTTTGGATATATACCTAGAAGTAGAATTGGTGGGTCATAGGAGATGTATACATATATTTATTTAATTTATTTAACATTCGTAGAAACTGCCAAGCACTTTTTACCATTTTCTTTTCTGACCAGTAATAAGTGAGAATCCTCACAAACTCTTGGTATTTAATTTTAGCTATTCTCTTGGGTATGTAGGTGTTTCCCACTATGGTTTTCACTTTGCATTTTCCTCACGTGTTTATTAACTATTTGTGTTTTAGAAGTATCTGTTCAAATCTTTTGCCCATTTAAAAAATTGGGGTTTTTTTCTCTTTGAGTTTTAAGAGTTTTTAAATTTTTTCTTGATATTTAGATGTATGTCTTATGAATATTTTCTTCCAATCTGTAGCTGGCCATCCCATTTTCTTGTTTGTGTCTTTTGGTGAGCAGTTTTATTTTTGTTTCATTTTGATGAAGTTCAATTTATCATTTTTTTTCTTTTATGCTCAGTAATTTTTGCATCTTTCTAAGAAATCTTTACCCTCCCAAATTTCAGGCTTTCTTCCTGATGTTTTATGGTTTTAGCCCTCACATTATAAGTGCATTCTTGACCAGAAACCTAAATAAATGAACTTATGAACTGTTTGTATACACAAATTATGGGTCAGTTTCATATTCTAAATAAAATACAAACCAAACACATTTAGGAATGTATGAAAAGTATTAACCCTTTGTGACTAGGAAAGTTTTACCCCAGAGTGTGGATTCCTTAATACCATGAAAGCTACTCATATGACGCATCCTGTCAATAGATCTCATAAGAAATAAAAGGTACAGTAAATGCTGAAGGTGTTTGAAAAAAATTCATTGCCCATAAGAATAAAGAATTAGTGATAGAAAGTTGCACTCTTAACAAGAAAAATAATTATCTCTCTGAAACCAAGAAACAAGCATCGCACTTAATGATAAATGTAAGAGTTGTTCCTTAAGCAGCAACAAAACAAAGATGCCCTCTAATCACCACATTAAAATATGTATCTATAAACTATGGCCAATGTCAATAAGGAGGCATACTTAACAGGAAGGAGGAGACAAAAAAATGATCAAGTTTTAGAAGATAGACTCATGTGCCTGCAAAAGCTAAGACATGAAAACAAGTTCTTAATTGACAGTTTTAATATAAGTTCTAAATATAGTTGGATATAAGATAAAAATAAAAACCAGTACCTTTAATCTATATTACAAATAGTCATTTAAAATATATAATGGAAAATATTCCATTTACAAAAGCCATAAAATGTAAATATTTAGTAATAACCCCAACAAAAATTTCTAGGACCTATATAAAGAAAATTTAAAAATTCAACTGAGAGATAGGAAAGAAGATATTTTTTTAAAATGGAGAGACAAAAAAAAAAAAAAATGGAGAGACATGCGATGGTCCTCGATTAAAAGGCTAAATTTTGGGGCTTCCCTGGTGGCACAGTGGTTGAGAGTCCGCCTGCTGATGTAAGGGACGCGGGTTCGTGTCCCGGTGCGGGAAGATCCCACATGCCGCGGAGCAGCTGGACCCGTGAGCCATGGCCGCTGAGCCTGCGCGTCCGGAGCCTGTGCTCCGCAACGGGAGAGGCCACAACAGTGAGAGGCCTGCGTACCGCAAAAAAAAAAAAGGCTAAATTTTGGAAAGAGCTCTTCCCAAATTGTTATATAGATTTAACACGAATTTAATGGGAAATTTAAAATTTTGTCAAGGTGATTATTCAATAAGATAATGAATGTATGAAAGAAATGTATCCCCATTGCTTAATACAATGTCTGACATGTAGTAATTGCTGGTCAAAAAAATCTAATTTTTCTATTTATAATTCAACAAACATTTATTGTGTAATTGCTAAGTGCTAAACATTTTCAGGTGCTAAAATATGATGATGAATATTAAAAGTGATGAATCTTTGTTCTATTGCAGAAAGTTAACGTCGAAAATTAGTAAACAAGGTAGGAAGATAAAGAATTAAGGGTGGAGGGTAGCAGTGCAGAATAGTATCAACCTGTTATTTTAGTCTTAGATGTTTTTAGTCTTGCAATCTACCATTCAGCATATGTTCTACCCTATTAGGACTTTTATTCCAGTGATTCATTTAGTACAGGGAGAGGTCAGCCATATGTGTCTTGCTTTGTTGCAAACAGCAAGTGTGAGTATCGTCCTCATGTACACATTACAGTAATGTCAGGGAGACATTTGGTTAAGAGTCACCCAGTTGGTGTTATGGTGGTGGTGTGTACTGATGGGGTTCCTAGCTGTAATAAGGATTTCTGCAGTGACATGTAAAGCTCTAACAGTGTTCCAGTTTTCTAAAAGTACTCTTTGATAAATAAAACACAGTATATAATATTGTCTGATGTTTGCAGTAAGGAAAAAGAGTGCCAAACACTGTATAATTGGATTTTCATCCCTTTAACAAATATTATGCACCACTTACTGTGCACGGTGTTAGGGATATGGCAGTGAATGATAATACGTGGTTCCCTGCCAGTTTGGTGGCTATTGTAGTAGTCAAAATAAGAAATGAGGAGAGTCTGAACAGAGGTGATGGCAGTGGAAATGAGGAAGAGGGGAGGGGAGGGAGTTGTGAAATACTTAGGGGTAACTTGAACAATACTTGGCGTTCAACTAGATTCTTCACACTCTAGTCAACATGATCTTTTAAAATGGATTATCTGATAATGTGGTCCAGATTGTCCTTTCCTGTCCCTGACTATTGAAATCCTACCTGTTCTCCAAGACCCAGATCAAATTCAGTGCCCTATGTATCAACCTTCCCTGATCAATCCAAGCAGATGATCAGGAGGGTCTCTTTTGCCTCTGAACTGGTTTTCTTCCCTGTAGTGAATTTTATCACATTTGGCTCTGCATTGAAGTTAATTTGAGCATCTTTCCTTACAGCATCATTAAGAGAGCTCTTTCAGAGCGTGACTACCTGTATCTAATGTATATTTATATCACATTGCATATAATGCAGGATTTTGTACATAATAGGCATTCATTAAATATTTAGAGAAGTTATAACATTTATCAATAATTATTTGTTGCCGATGATTTCATTTGGTTAAATTGTTTAGGGTAGTTTTGTTTCCCACAGTCAACTCTTACTAATAGTTAAGCAATTGAATATTAAGCGACAATCTTTAAGTTGTAAAATAGACTAATGAAATTTACTACAGATTCTAGGAATAAGCTCTGACTTTTTTTACTGGCTTACTATATAATCATTTCTTAATAGTATATGATGCCAAGGGAACACAGGGCTTTTCAGGTCATTTGATATTTTAAAATATTGAGCCTTTACTGTTTGTCAAGCGCTGACCTCACCTGTAACATTTAAGGATTGGAAGATCCCGGCCTTCCTCGTAGTTTTAAAAGTCTGGAATTATATCTTTAAACCTAAGCACACAGTAGGTGATAAATAAACACATCTTTGATTAACCTTGAGGATGGTCAGTCATTGAAGATGTCCTTTGTATTACTGTTTTCACAATTTGACTTTATAAACTTCCATGAAGGTATGGTTATTTATGCTCTTTCAAGATTAAAAATTTATGAAGATCTAGTTTTACCTTTGCTAAATTGAGTCAGTGATTATAATAAGGTTAAATCTTAGGCTAGAAGATGCCTATAAGCATTATAATATGAGGGTAATGCACGAATTTCTGAGGCCAGTTAAATTTTATACAGTGGACTTTTATTTTGGCCCAGAAATTCTGTAAGTCTTGGTTACCCACTATAATTGTCATAATACGTTGCTGTAGGTGCACGTTTATCAGCATATTTGTTCCTCTTACCGAACAGTTGCATGTCTTTATACAAAGGACGTAAACTTGTTAGTAATGTTGCCTGTTCGATCTTTCTAGAGAATTTTCCAGGCCGTAGAAAGTGTTCCTGCTTCTGGGGAGAGGAATTACTACCCTGATTCCCCTTTCTGTGTCTTACATGTTCCTGTTCATAATTCTGTACATGTTCTACGCATTCTTTCTGGGACATCTCATCTACTGCCATTAGTTGAATCCCAAACTATATGTGAAGACCTTAACATTTCTATGTATTTAACATTTAAATCTTTTTCATGAGTCCCCAACTAAAAAGTGCTGTGTTCCTCTCTCTACCAGTTTGTTCATTTGTTTTGACTTTACGAGTAATACATATTTATTATAGAACAGTTAAAAATAACAAATTATATACAGATATGCAGGGAAAATAATCACCGAAAGTAACTCTGGTAACCCCTTATTGCATTTTCACTCTAGTCTTTTGGTGCATTTTGAAATGTAACTGTAGTTGTAATTATTGAACATGATATGATTCTAGTGTTGTACTTAAGAGCAGAGGCTTTGAAGTCTTCCAAATACAGGTTCAGATCAAGCTTTGCTTCTTGCTAGCTGTGTGAACTTTGGAAAGTTTCTTAACCTCTCTGAGTCTGTTTCCTCATCTATAAAATAAAAGAGTATCATTGTTTGGGATTGTTCTGAGAATAAAATAAAATTTTGTAAAGTAGTCACATTCCTGGTACATGATAAATTCTCAATAAATGGAAGCACTTACTGTTTTATTACACTGTATATCATGTCTGTATCCTGCTGTTCTTCTTAGTTGTATCATGAACATTTTCACATGTTAATAAAAACTTCTAGTAGATATAATAGCTGCAAAGTATAAACTCTTTCACGGTATAAATGATTTCTTAAATATTTAGGTTGGAGCCACTTTTGGGGTGTTATTTGTTTTAGTGTCTTCCATATCTATCATGTTTTCTCTCCTCACTTTAATATTTGTTATCTTTTTTCCTTTTACTTAATGAATTTATTTTATACTGTATCAGACTCTCTCTTTACTCCCTCTGATATACATTTTGGTTGTGACTCTGGTTTAGTTTCCTGGTAGTTGGCAAATACAATTTATTGCTTTCCTCATCTGATCATGTTATCTTATTTGGCTTCCTCTTCCCGCTTTACTGAGGCCATGTTTTCTCATTCTCCTGAATGGGCCAAAGGCTTTCAACATTGTTTTCTGACTCCTATATGAAAGCATTTGCAGAGTTCTGCTCTTTCTCTGAGTCTTTATAATGACAAATCTCCTTGTCCTTGTTTTTCAATACATTTTCATTGCTCCCATGCTAGTTGTTTTTCTGTTTGTTTATTCTAAAGGAAGAAAGATTCCTTGAATGGCCTTTGTACTGGCTGTTCCCTTTGTCTGAAACGTTCTTCCCCATGGTCTTTGTGTGACTGGTTCTTCTTTTCAGATCTCCACTTAAATGTCCACTTACAGGTTTTCTTTGACTACCCACTCTAAAGTGGTCACTTGTTTAGTGTCACACACACACCCCCCAGTTTCATTCTCTGCATGACTCGTCACTACCACTATTAGATATTTTCCTTCTTTGTTTATTATCTATCCCTTTTTGCTAAAATAGAAGCTCTAGGAGGTCAGGGATCTTGTCCATCTTGATTATCTTTTTCCCCAGCCAAGATTCCTGACCTTGTTTATTTTATTTTATTTTTTTAATTTTTATTTTATATTGGAGTGGAGCTGGTTAACAATGTTGTGTTAGTTTCAGGTGTACAGCAAAGTGATTCAGTTATACATATACATGTATCTTTTCTTTTTCAAATTCTTTTCCCATTTAGATTATTACAGAATATTGAGCACTGTTTCCTGTGCTATGTAGTAGGTCTTTGTTGGTTACCTATTTTAAATATAGCAGTGTGTACTTAAATTTTAGCACCTACCACCATGTCTTGTACATATTAGTTGCTCAGTAGGCATTTGCATACTGAATGAATTGACCATTGCCCCTGTATGTGCTCTTGGGTACTAATCCAACCCCTTCCTCAGAGTTTTACCCATGAGCCAATACTGATAGAAATAAATGATTGAAATAAATAGATGAGGGAGAAGAGACAATTCTTCCTTGCAGAATAATTCCGAATTTTATATATGTACGAATGTGTGTGTTTGTATGTATATATTTCCCCCATTCAACAGATGGAACTTCATCTATCTCCCCCCTTGAGTGTGGACTTAATGATTTGCTTTCCAAAGGAAAGAGTATGGAAAGGAAAAATAGTACCTTTATAGTGAAGAAGTGTGGAAAATACTACCTGTGGTAGACTTAACAGTGGCCCTCCAAAGATGTCTACATATTAGTCTGCAGAACCTGTGACTGATACTGTATGTGGCAAAAACAGACTTTGCAGATGTGATTAAGTTAAGGACCTTGAGGTGGGGAAATTAGCCTGGATTATCCAGGAGAGCCCAGTGTAATCACAAGGGTCCTCATAAAAGGGATGCAGGTGGATTCACAGTCAGAAAAGGGAGATGTGATGATGGAAGGAGAGTTTGGAGCCATGCTGTTTGAAGATAGAGGAAGGTGTCATGAGCCATAGAATGCAGGTGACCTCTAGAAGCTGGAAAAGACAAAGAAACAAATTCTCCCCTCAAGCCCTGCCAATACCTTGATTCTAGACTTCTGACCTCCAAAACATTAAGATAGTCAATTTGTGTTGTTTAAAGCTGTTAAGATTGTAGTTATTTGTCACAGCAGTAATAAGAAATGAATATACCATGTACCCAGAGTCTGGCACACAGGCTTCCCAGTATATAGCAATATTTGTAAGTTCTGACTTGATATGAACACAAGAGAGGTATCAAGGGTGGACAGTGGAAGGGAACAGCACCTTTGCCAGGTCTGTTCCCATACCTGTGCTGTATTTTCTCACTTTTTGTGTCTGTTAGATATTTGGCAGTAAGTTGGGGCTGGCGGGATCAGAGGCTATTAGCTATTTGTTATTTAAATTTAGACACTCATGTATTCATCTTAAAGTTTTCCTTACCCAATTGTGTAATTTATGCTCACTGTGAAGTATTTGGAAAAATATGGAAAAGTATAATTCTACTGCACTGAAAGCACTGTTAATATTTTAAAACTCATAAATACAAGTGTTTATTCAACATTGAATAAACCAACTCTTATTTCAATAATACCGTTGCCTGGTATTGTAAACACGATGGGTCCAAACCTGTCTCATCTCTGTCCCCAGAACCTGCCTCCTCATCTGTGGTCTTGGCCGTGTTTAGTGACACTGCCATTCACTCAGAAAGTTGGCCATCATCCAGGACTCTTCTTTCTTTCTCATTCCCCATATTCAGTCAGTCACCAAGTCCCATTTCTCTTTCCTAATTATTTCTCCAATCCACTCCCTCTGCTGCTTTATTCTTATTACCTCCTTCTCACTTCAGACCCACATAGTTTGTCACCTAGATCTTTATAATATCCTTCTAAACTGATTTTTGGCCTCCAGTCTTAAACCTCTTTTACCTCCCACCTCCTTTTCCCTCTCCAGTCCATCCCTCCCGTTACAGCCATAATGATCTTTCTGGAATGTAAATATGTATGTTCATATCACTTCCTTGTTTACATTTCTTCACTGGCTCCTCTCTGCCTGCCTAGCCTCATCTCCTGCCTAGAGCACGTGTTGCCCTCCCTCAAAATTGGGAGGTGATATGTTTCCTCCTGTTTCCATCCCTCTTGCTGGTATGCCTTCTCCCTGGTTGTTGGCCTAACCAACTCCTGTTTATCCTTCAAGACCCAGCAAAGGTATTATTAACTCCTCTGTGATACTTTCACTGACATGTACCCCATCCTCTTCCAAACAGAATTAGGTATTCTTTTCTTATGGCTCCCATAGTATCAACTCTTATTTCAATGGTGGTGGTAGTGGTGATCAAAGTCCCAATAGTAGTGCCAGTTGTATTTGAATAGTCATTATAATAGCTGACACATATAGCATTTACTTTGTGCCAGGTTCGAACTCATATATATACACACACACACACATAGATATAATTCTATATTCCTTATTCCAAATTTATCTTATTCTCATAATAACCCCATGAAGAAGGTACTATCATTATTCTCATTCTACAAGTGAGTACATCGAGGCACAGAAAAGTTTAAGTAAGTTGTCCAGGGTCACAGAGCTAATAAGCATGGATGCAGGGCTCACACCCAGGGAGTTCAGCTCAGTCTGTGCATTTAACCATATGCCTGTCTGTCTCCTTCCCTGGGTTGTGAACTCCCTTAGGACTTTTTACCTACTACCCATGATGTTGACCCTAAGGCCAAGGCATTTCTGCTGTATTTTGGAAGTGCATACCATTAATAGGTTAAGTGCTATAAATGAATTGGGAACCTGGAAACTGATAAAAGTAAGTTTTTCTTTAAAAAGTTTTCTCTTCTCTCCTTTTCCAGTCCTTCAGTTTTTCCCCCTTTTCATCTTCCCAACAAATGCAGTTGCATGGAAAGTGTTGAAAGATTATGTAAAATTTCCAAAGGCTCCTGAACCACAGTTGGGTCATGGGTTACATGGGACTAGGGACGTGGACCCATGAAATAATTCACAGCCTTAGCGATGTGGATGCTTTTTAAAAATATACAGTCAGACAACAAAGTTTTCCTTTTGGTTATCAGTGTTGTGTGATATTTTGACTTCCTGTCTCCTAATACTTTTCTTTCTGCCATTGCTTCATTTTAGATTAAAATGAATAGAAAAAGAGTAATACCTTTTCTTTTTCCTGGAAGGAAGCTCTACTCTTCCTTTGGATTGTAGTTTCTGTGCCTGGCTTTGGGTTTTAGCTATGGCAATCTCAAGCTTTGTGACCCTCAGGCAGCCCTATTATGGGTCTCCTCTGAGAGCTCAAGGCCTTAATCTGCCATTGAGGGAAAGGGAACGTGTCCTCCTCCCTCACTTCCTACCCTTACCGGGTAGATAATGCAATAAATTCTTCCAAAGGTGGAGACGTTTTCCTTTGCCAGCACAGCATGGCATAGCTGACATAGATACGAGCTCCAGATAGCTAGAAAGAAATCCTCTGGTGATTTTAGCAATCTCCTTTTCGGGAAACAAAATAACAGAGGCAGCAGAGTGAATTTGAATTAAACTTGTTTTTGACAGGAGCTGTGCCTAGATATAGACAGTGTCCTTTATTTTTCCTGGCACATTATTGAAAATAGTATTATGTAACTTCGCCTGAGCTTGTCTGAGATCAGCCATTGTCCAGAGCTGGCTAGAACATACTTTTCTCTCTAGGTTCCCTGAGGCAGTGCTAAAACCAATAAGGCCTCTAGGGAGAGAATAGCTATTTGATCTCCAGACCCTACAGTCTGCCCCTTCACGTTACATTTATCCGTTGACCGTGTGGCATGAAGGGGAAAGTACATAAATACTAGCTTTTGATCCCATACTCCTACCCATTCCCTTTAAGGGTAGTTCATTACCTGATAGACCCTTCTGTTGAAAAGGCAGAGTGCAGTCCTGAGTTTGAAAAACTCTGTTTTCTGGTCCTGGCTCTGCCAACATAACAGTGGCAATTTATTTAATATGCTATCAATTTCTTTCTTTTTCTTTCTCCTTTTTTTCCAAACAGAAATATTTTCTTTCTCCTGTCTTGAAAATTAATGAGATGATATGCTTGAATTACTTTGTTCTCCCTGGAAGGTAGACCCTCCAGCAGGTCAAGTTGATTTTTGAAAGGAGTTGAAAACAGAGTTAAGGCTATTTGTTTTTCTAAGAATAGTTGTGGCTCCACAAAAAAGAGAGTGCATTTCTTTAGAGATAGAAAAAGATTGTAGAGATGTTGTACAACCCTCTTAAATATAAAACGAAAGGGAATCTGATATGCAAAGGTGAGAGAACTTTTCCAAGTTCGCATAGCAAGGGAAAGACCCAAGACACGAGTACCCGGGTTTTCTAACAAAGTGTCATTTTTACCTCAGAAACCTACATTTTGCACATTTAAAGCAAAAAAAGTAGTCTCTATAATTAAACGTTTTCTGTCAGATTTTTGGTATTGTATGGTGCATAAATTTTGTATTTACAGTTAAATTGGTATATAGTCTATCATTATTTACGTGTGTAAAACACTTCTGGCTAAATAGTTCAAGTAGTTTCTTTTCTGTGGGATGGATAAGTATTGTTAAGGGAATTAATGCTTACATTAATTACAATAAGGGAATAAGTCTTAATCTAATAATCAGTGGCTAGTAGGGAGGTAGATAAAAATAGATCGAAACGTAACCCAGTCGGTGTCCTAAACGTTACTATGAGCACTATTCTAGCGTAGTATTTGGCCATAAACATATATTTAATGACACGTCTGCGTCCAGACACAGCTCTTGCTGTTAACAACGTTGTTAATTCAATTTCAACTCATTCTCCTGCCTCAGTCATTTTGTTCCCCCTAAAACAGATTGCTAAAATCATCCATTTCTTTCCAGCTGTCTATAGCCCCATGTATTAGTTTCCTCTTGCTGCTGTAACAAATAAGCAGAATCTCAGTGCTTAAAACAACACAGATTTATTATCTTGCAGTTCTGGAGGTCATGGGGCTAAATTCAAGGTATAGTCAGGACTGCGTTCCTTTTGGAGTCTTTAAGGGAGAATCTGCTTCCTTACCTTTCTCAGCTTTCAGAGGCCGCCTGCACTCCTTTGCTCTCTTCCTCCATCTTCAAACCCAGCAACACTGGGTTGAGTTCATTTCACATCTCATCACTTGGACCTCTCCTGCTTCCTTCTTCCAATTTTAAGAATGCTTATGATTATATTGAACCTACTTGAATAATCCAGTATAATCCCCCCATTTCATAGCCCTCAGTTTAATCACATCTGCAAAGTCTTTTTTGCCATGTCAAGTAACATATTCACAGGTCTTGGGGATTAGGCAGTGTACTGGGGATTAGGCCATCGCCTTGATCACCACACTCAGTATCCACGTCTACACTACCATGCTGTGTGTTTGCCTTCTGAGAGTGTTAAGATAATGGCTCTTTTTCAGTTTTAAGAATTATTTTCTAAAACATTTATCACAAATTCTTATTCCAGTGCCCCTCATGTGCTTTCCTTCCCTTTTCTTCAAAAAAATATATTTTATTTATTTATTTATTTGGCCATGCCACGCAGCTTGCAGGATTTAGCTCCCTGACAAGGGATTGAACCTGGGCCCTCAGCAGTGAAAGCACCACGTCCTAACCACTGGACCGCCAGGGAATTCCCTTCCTTCCCTTATCAAGAGAATTTTTACACATTACAGATGAAATAATATGTATACATATATGAAAATTACAGAAGTTTTGGAAAATGCAGAAAACAAAATAAATCACACATTATTTCACCTTATCTAAGGTAAACCAGTTATTGTGTTGTCGTACATCCTTTCAACTGTTTTTCCATGCATACATTTTACATGGTCATCATGTATGTGCAATTTTGTATTTTACAAAGTGATGCCATTAACACTTTCCATATTGTTAATAATCTACTTAATAATCACCTAATGAAGAAAATAACATTTTTAAAATAAAATTAATCTACGTATAGTCGAAAATTTAGAAAATACAGAAATGTATAAATAAAAAATAATTTCTAGTGTCATTATTCAGATTTAACTACTCTTTTAACATTTAAATATATTCCACTCAGCCATTTTTGCCTCCCTTTTTTTAAATAAAGTAAAATTAGACTCATACCTTATACGTATCTTTATATCATGTTTTTCTCTAATAATGCAGTTCTAACATTTCCCCATATTACTACTATATATTGTTCTAAATGGTACAATTAAAATAAATAGTATTGCAAAATTAATATATCTCATTATTTTTAGAACTTAGAAAGTACTTTTATGAAAAGAAAATTTATATCATTCAGTTATTTAACTACTCGGTTAATATATTGGTCTATATTTATATAAAATGTGTGTATATGTATTATTTTTATAAAAATAGGCTCATATTATAGATATTAATTTGTATTTTTCACATAATATATCAAGAGTATCGTTCTGTGTCCTCATTCCTTTTCATCATCACTCAACGTGATATGCTTATAAAATGCTGTCTGGAACATAATAAGCACTAAAATATTTCCTCTTAAAGTTGTTATCATTAACCTCATTATAAATATTATTTTAGTGTATGCATGTACCAAAATTTATATTAGCGTTTTCCAGTTTGTAATACTTTTTATTTTGAAACAATCTCAAATTTACAGAAAAACTATAATATCAGTACACAGAGCTCTTCTTTTTCTTGAACCATTTTAGAGTCACTTGCTGACACAATGCCCATTAGCCCCAAATTCTCTAGTGTATAACTTCTAAAAATGAGAACATTCTCCTATATAACCTCAATTCAACCATCAAAATCAGGAAATTAACATTAATCCATTGCCACATTCTAATCAAGGCCCATTCAGATATTTCCAATTATTCCCAAAATGTTCTTGATAGCAAAAAGTTCCAGTTCAGAATCATGCATGGCATTTAATTGTAATATCGCTTCAGTTTTCTTAGTATGGAACACGTCCTCAGTCTTTCCTTGACCTTCATGACCTTGGCACTTTTGAGGACTAAAGGCCAATTATTTTGCAAAATGTCCTTCAGTTTGGCTTAGTCCTAATGGTTTGTCATGATTCTATTCAGGTTTTCCTTGTTTAGCAGGAATTGCACAGAAATGATACTGTATTCTCATTGCAGCCTATCAGGTGACATGTAATTTTAATTTGTCCTGTATTGGTGATGTTAACTTGATTAAGCTGCTGTCTGTCAGGCTTCTCCACTGTAAAATTACTTTTTCTCTCCCTTCTAATTAATGGTGTTTCTGGGCAGGTAGTGGGAGTACCTTGAGACTCTATGAATATCTTGTTCCTCATCAAACTTTTTTTTTACTTAAAGTATAGCTGATTTACAGTATTGTGTTAGTTTCAGGTATACAGCAAAGTTATTCAGTTGTATATTTTTTTCAGATTATTTTCCATTATAGGTTATTATAAGACATTGACTATAGTTCCTGTGCTATACCGTAAATCCTTGTTGCTTATCTATTTTATGTATACTAGTTTGTATCTGTTAATTCCATACTCCTGATTTATCCCTCCCCCCTTCCTTTCCCCTTTGGTAAGCATAAGTTTGTTTTCTGTGTCTGTGAGTCTGATTCTGTATTATTTTTTAGATTCCACATATATGTTATATAATATTTGTCTTTGTCTGACTTCACTTAGTATGATAATCTCTAGGTCAATTCACATTGCTGCAAATGGTAATATTTCATTCTTTTTTATGGCTGAGTAATATTCCATTGTATAAATATGCCATGTCTTCTTAATCCAATCTCCTGTTGATGGACACTTTTTTCCCATGTCTTGGCTATTATAGATAGTGCTGCTATGAACATTGGGGTGCATGTATCTTTTCAAATTAGAGTTCTCATCCTTTCTGGTTATATGCCCTGGAGTGGGATTGCTGGGTCGTATGGTAGTTCTATTTTTAGTTTTTTAAGGAACCTCCATACTGCTCTCCATAGTGGCTGCACCAATTTACATTCCCACCAACAGTGTACAAGGGTTCCCTTTTCTCCACACCCTCTTCACACATACACACATATACCTTTACATCTATATTTCAATATGTTGAAAACTATGAATTCCCCTCAACACCTAAAATTCCTTTTTTAAAAAAATTTTTTATTGGAGTGTAGTTGATTTACCCTCAAATTCTAATACAACACCATAGAGCACATCCTAGCTTTCTGCCTTTCCATGTTTTCACCCCTCAATCTCTAATATTAAGAAACGTGTCTCCTGGGGAATTCCCTGGTGGTCCAGTGATTAGGCTCGGTGCTTTCACTGCCGAGGGCCCGGGTTCAATCCCTAGTTGGGGAACTAAGATCCCACAAGCTACACGGTTTGGCCAAAAAAATGAAAAGAAAAGAAAAGAAAAGAAACTGTCTCTCCCATTATTTGGCCAGGGCCATATGCAGCCCGTATCCTGTTGATGGACGCTGCCCTCTCCGTCCCCGGATGTTGGCCTCCAACGGTCCCAGTCTGGCTGTGGCTGCTGTCCCCCAGCATGAATACCACCATCAGTTTGTTTGGGGTTCAACTCGCCATGCCAGGCCATCCTTGATGTTGCTTCCTCATCCTCTGCAGCCACATAAAGGGCCTTCACCATGCCCTCCCTCCCCTGCCCTTACCATAGGATGCCTACTTTGCTTGATGCCACTTAGGGCTTTCTGATGAAACTGTTCAGGAAGGCGAAGGGCATGAACTTTCTCTTCATTTTGACTGTTCATTTGTTGTCACTTTTTTTCTCACAAACAAATTTTTTTTTTTTTTTTGCGGTACATGGGCCTCTCACTGTTGTGGCCTCTCCCGTTGCGGAGCACAGGCTCCGGACGCGCAGGCTCAGCAGCCATGGCTCACGGGCCCAGCTGCTCCGCGGCACGTGGGATCTTCCCGGACCGGGGCACGAACCCGTGTCCCCTGCATCGGCAGGCAGACTCCCAACCACTGCGCCACCAGGGAAGCCCACAAACAAAATTTTTAATGATTACTACCCTTCTGTTGGATGTTTAATTATCTCACATACTTTTTGTTTTTGTTATTCTTATAAATAAATAGTGTTTTCATGCAGTCAGCATCCACATTTTCTTCATTATATTTTATGGTATTTTTGCTTGTCAACGTGAGTTCTTCAGATTAATATTAATTAGCTTACTAATTAATGATTATTTCTGATTTGATTATTACTTAATGATATTATAGAAATATGATGTCAGAAAATGAGGAAGCTGGGAATTAGATGATTTTTCAGATAACTAATAGAATCATGACTTCTTTCTCATAATAGCCATTTTTGAATGGAGATAATTTTAAAACCTATTATGTAGTAACCTCTTCCTGGTTATTTAAGGTTAAAGACGTGAGTTCAGAAAGTCTCATTTCCTTAGCATGGCATAGAAAGCCCTTCATATTGGGCACCCAAGCTATCTTTCTAACCCCATTGTTGCCACTTCCCATTTTTATAACCTGTGCTCTTGCTGTACTGCATTATTTTTCCTTTGTTAAATATGCCACATTCTTTTGTATTGCTGTGATGGTGTTGGATTACCCAATAGGTAATTAAGCATGTACTCAGAGCACCAACCAGGCATAGGCACCAAACGATGGGGGGCAAAAAGAGTACTTGATATTTCATGACCATCAGTTTTATGCTTATCAAAGATTTATTCTCATCTTTATCTTTGATTTCCTTTCCCCTAATTTACAGTATAGAGTTATGTATGTTTTGAAATACATACGAGGACGAATGTAAAGAGGCGATACAAACGCAAGAGGAAATGCAGTAGTCTTTTCTGTGATTAAGGCCTCTCTAAGTTTATTCAGACCCTCTGTGCCTTTGTTTTTGCTGGATCTCTTAACTCTGCTCCCCGCCTCCAGCTGAATTATATGATATTCCATCCTACTGTGTTTGACTGCACATCTATCAGATCACTTAGCACATTGTGTAATAATTACTTTTTAAATAGTCTCTCCCGACTAGACTATGAAGTCCATGATGAAAATGGCGTTTTCCTATCTAGCCTTCCATTTCCTGCATCTAACCCAGTGACTTATGCAAAGTAGAGATTCATTAAGTGTTGTCGAACTGAACAACTTATTGTCCTGTCTGTAGATGCAGATGGTGGCCCTTGTAGGACACTTGGCCACTCTTAAACTGTAGGACACTTGATTCAGTAGCATCTACTGGGATGGAACTTGACATGTTTGAGTAGTCTAGTATTTTTAGTACATCATACTGTTCAGGGAATAGGTGGTGCTCAGAAAGAAGCGATCTACAAAAGCCATAAGATTCTTATGCAACAAGATGATTTACTAGTGGGTTTTCCTCCCAGCTTGTATAGTGTTCTCACAATCAGGATATATATTTAGATGTTTCTAGATTTATTTTTGTATATACATGTTCACTCAGTTACCTTAGTTATTTAAAAATCAAAGAACCTTTTCAGTTAGATTTGGACCAGAGATGCAGACACCTTCTGATCTGTTCACTAGAGGCAGTTTAAGGGGAAAAAAACATTTTTTTTTCTTTTTTAACATCTTTATTGGAGTATAATTGCTTTACGATGGTGTGTTAGTTTCAGCTGTATAACAAAGTGAATCAGCTATACATATACATATATCCCTATATCCCCTCCCTCTTGCGTCTCCCTCCCTCCCTCCCTATCCCACCCCTCTAGGTGGTCACAAAGCACTGAGCTGATGTCCCTGTGCTATGCGGCTGCTTCCCACTAGCTATCTGTTTTACGTTTGGTAGTGTATATGTGTCAATGCCACTCTCTCACTTCGTCCCAGCTTACGCTTCCCCCTCCCCGTGTCCTCAAGTCCATTCTCTACGTCTGCGTCTTTATTCCTGTCCTGCCCCTATGAAAAAAACGTTTAAAAATTCTGTTGGCTGGATTCTACATGACCACTGGTTCTTTCGCTGCATAAGTATCATTTATCTATGGCCTACAGCAGTCACGGAATGGCTTAACTTGGTCCTGTCCCAGAATGACAGTCCTGCCCCAGACTACAGAAAGATTCCAAAGACCATCTTTTGAGCATGGAGCCACCTGGGTAGAATGTCTTCGCCGGTGGCGGGTCCCAGATGCTAGTTAGCACATGGAAGCTGGTTTGTTGTGGGTATTGTCACAGGTCTGAAGTGAAATAAGAAAAACAACCATTTTGTGATGTTTTTCTCCCAGAAAGTTGAATTTATTGATCATTAAGAACCATCCTCTATTCTGAGATTGTCTGTTACTTTTTGGTTGTTAAAATGCCCATTTGCCCTTTCTTTAATGAAGTGATAGCGATGAGAGGTCGTGTACCCCTATTATCTGAAAGCCTTAAGGCAAGATGTGTTTCAGAATTTAGGTTCTTTTTGTTTTTTAGACAGGTAATAGAGTGCATGTCTCCTATATTACATAATAGCCCCAGTAGGAGCTGAACTGACACCCTGTAATCAGAGTAATATTTCTGCAGTGAAATGTATTTACACATATTAGCATATTTACACTGAGATAGAAAAAGCGTGTGTATAGCCTCACGTTTGTTCAGGTCAGGTTTTACTGCCAGATGAGTTCAGGTCAGTTCAGATTTTGCTGCCAAATGAGTTGAGTTACAGGCAGAAAAAAAAGAAACATTTGATTTCCAATTGTTTGGATTTTAAAACTGCAGATAAGAGGTCATGGATTAATAGTTGCCTTTGAAAATATTCCTACTTTGCAAAATAAAGTTGGCTACCCTTTGTAGGACCCCAGGATGCTTTTGATATTTTACTGGTCCACAAAACCCAAAAAGCATGAGAAAACGCTCCCCTGAACACTATTGAAGTGAATATAGCTTTACTTCTATACTCATCTCTAGCCAACGATAATGGAATCTCTGCAGGTTGCAAGATTCCTCAAATATACATTCAATCAAAGTAAATTGAAAATAAGTTTATTTTGTAGCATTTTTAGGAGATTAGAAGAAGAGAGAAGGTTGCAGCAGAACAGCACCCATAATTCCCAGTGATAGGTTGGGATTCTCTGATAGGGATTGGTTCTAGCCTGAAAGAACCTCTTCGATGCATTTGTTTGGCCAAATAGCTAAGTGAACTTTAGACCCTGTAGCTAGGTCTCTGTTGAGGAAGGGCAACGGCAATTAGCTATGTGAACTTACAAGTCTAAAATGAGTTAGCAGCTGTGAAAGCACTTTGACAATAAAGACCACTTTAACATGTAAAATTGTTATTTTAGGAATAATTCCGTAGCTGCAGTATATTGCCTTTCATACCACTACATGGTCTTTTAAGGTTCTTTTCTGCAGTACCCTGGCAGGATAGATTACATAGGTAAAATCTAATACTCTTTGCCTTCAAAATTTTGTGAAGGCACATTTACCTAATTATAACCTCATAAGTGGATATGAGTTGGTATACATCCACATGTCTTATATATAGTATGAAGTAATAGAATCAAAGCAACACAACTACATAATCCTTATTCTAGCAAATTTGTCCAGAATGTGGACTTGGGAAAACAATTATTGTGCCCAGCTGTGCTGTAAATTTGTCTCTTACTTACAAACAGTATTTCTCAGTTAACCAATGTGCTAGTTATTGATTTGTTGACCCTCAGGTTCAAATTCACCCTTTTTGCCTGCTCTGTGGACATGGATCTGAGGCTTTGAAATATTTGTTTCCTTTGCCACTTGGCATTGAAGTTTTGTTGGTAGAAGGTTCTGGAAAGGCATACCACGAGGAGAGGGATTTGCTTCAAGCTTCCTGTGGGCTTGCTCAGCAGACTGTTCAGGCAACTCAGGCATCTTCTCTAGTGCCCGGTTTCTTCACCCAATTGTCAGTAGCTTTTCCTGGCGCCGCCTTAGACAGTGTTGTGGAAGAGTGCTTCTGGTAAGGCACTTCCCAGAGGTATGTTCCAAATGATAGGCTCATCTTTGAAATTTCTGGAAAATTTCAAAGCCGGCTCAGCTTTCCAGAAATTCCAAAGATGAGGACCACAGCAACTTCTCTGCCCTTCTGTGAGCTATGCCCTCTCCAAATGAGGTCTGGATCTTGGCCCTGGGTTGGGGGCACTCCCTTGGGCCTTTAGCCTTGGGGGAGGGATCTCTTACGTGGGTGCTTTATTTCAGCCCTAGGGGTAGTAGTTGTTCCTGACATCTGACATTCCTGTATTTTTTAGAACTCTCTTTGCTTAGCGTTAGCCAGTTGCTCATCACTCTAGTTCCCTGTTATTCAAATCCCCTGTCAAAGCTAATAATTCTTTTCGTGAAACTCCCAGTTCAAATTAGTGTTTGGTTTCTCTCCTGATTAGGCCTAGACAGATGCAACCAGTTAAAGGTCCCTATGAGCTACCATGTATCACTTGCAAAGTGATTTTTAAGAGATGATACTATTGTGTCTGCAGTTGAAAAAATTAAGACCACACATTTCACATATCCTTTGGGGACATGTTCTTCCCGCCGAGCCTCTGTGTATCTGTGTATTTGTCTCTCCTCTCTTTGCACGTCCCCCACCTTTGCTGTTAGTTACTCTTGTCCCTTTCTCTTCCTATTCACCTTTATAAACTCCATTTCTAATCCTAGCTTTGCCTTTAACAAGCTATCACTTGACCTCCCTGGGTCTCAATTTCCTTCTTGGTGAGGCAAAGATAATAAAAGATCATAAATTAATGAAATCAAGGACATGAAAGTGCTTTGTAATTAGTAGGGCATCATATAAAAGTAAAGTGATATTATTGGCATTTATTAAACGGTTTTCTCTTCCATGTTTTTAATTTTTAGTTGCATTTTCTTTTAAGAGCTTTAAGGAGCCTTCAGGGGTACTTACAACCTGATAAAATAGATATAAATCCATGTAATTATTAGATGAGGTAGAATGTGCTGCGTGCTAAAATAGGGGAACACCAGGATTATGGGCACCCTGACAGTTACAATTTAGTTGTGGCCTGAGGATTTGCGGTTTAGTTCCAAGGAGCAAAGAGAGCCACCTGATCTTGAAGGACCTAAACTGCCATTTGTTAAATTGCTGTGACACAAATGGGCCTGTGCTAGGCACTTTGCGTACATGATCATGTGTAATCTTTACATTTATTCCTATATTGTTAAATTATTTTATTGTGTCTTAGACTTATTTTCAAAATATTTGGCTGGAAGACAGATTTTTGTTCGTTTTGTTTTTAATGGAACCCCCCCCAAGTTATATGTGAGTAGTCAGTGGCAGTGAAAGTCTTCAAGATGGAAAATTCTACTTTTTATGCAGCTTTTAAGGTATATTCTGTTTTTGTATATATCCACGGATACCTGCCTTTGAAAAAATTGGTTAAATGCTTTCACCTTAGCATAAGAATAAAGATTCTCTGTGATAATCTATATTGAAAAAAGGAAATGATTTGTTTAAAAATTATTCTCTCTTATTGGCCAGTAGATAGTGTGTCAGCGGGTGTAGTATATTCTAGGGGATGACACGGTTGACTGCAGGAAGAAATGTAGCATTCTATTTAAATTAGGGGTGGGTGCTCTTTGAATACAAAGTATTCTGTCAAATCACGGGGTGAGTGCATCTCCCAGTGGAAGATGTTGCAAAGTGCAAGTGACTGTGAGTCCTTCCGGAAGCACTTGTCCTCACAGCTTGGATTCTAGGAGATGCCTGCCCAAAGATACTTCACCTTTCTCTTAGGAAGTCAACAGGTCTAAGTCTTCTGATTTATTAAAAACTCCTTTAGTTTTGAATTTCTTTGTGTTGAGTTGTACATTTGTTCTTTGTCAGTTTGCAGACAAGATGGTAACTTCCTGTTTGTTTGGCAAACAAAATATGTGAGTATAGCATGTGCAGTTTTAAAAAATAGCTCCTGTCAGAGCAGTGTTTTCTGAAGTATGGTGTGCGTGCTACTGGCAGCGTAAAGACTCCAGGCAGTACACAGACTTACGCTTTCAATTTGAATAGGTTTGTTGTTTGTTTTAACGTTTATTAGGGAAAATAAAAAAAGCCTGGTGTATTACACTTGCGATTTCATGAATATTATTGCTGAAGTGAAGACTAGGGCAGGTAACAACATCTCATCCTGACCAACTGCATTAGTGGTGCAGTGCTCAGGCATACTCGACAACGCATGGCTGCAGTCTTTTCAAGGAGAGAGCAAAACTTTACATCCAGAGAATGGTAATTTTTAAATCTACAGAGTATTTGTAGGATATGTAATTGTGAATTGGAATCAAGCCTGTGCTCTATATTTTGTTGGGTTTTTTTTTTTCTATTTTGTTCTGAACTAACATGGATCAGGAGATGAAATGGAATTTCTAAAATGTAAAGTGCTAGACTGTGAAGGAAATGCTCACACCTGGGCATGATTTTGATGAAATCAGTCATGTATCTTCAGATACGAAGACCTAATTTAGTAATTGCCGGAACCATCTGCTACTGATGTAAAAGGACCAACTGCAAAGAAAACAACTAGCACACGAATATGATGAAGATTATTTGAAATTTGTATTTTCATAAGCACGATAAGAAGGCACCTCTTTCCTTACCTGTCATATGTTTGGAGACACACATTCTGGTGTGAAATCTTTTAATCCCACATGTTATTTTGAAACACAAAAAGAGTGTGCTGTGCAAAACCTACGCCAGAGGTTCCTCAAAAAGTTAAACATAGAATTACCATATGACCCAGAAATTCCACTCCCAGGTATATACCCAAGAGAAAGGAAAACGAGTAGTCAGACAAATATATGTACATGCATGTTCACAGCTATTCACAAGAGCCAAAATATGGAAACAGCTCAAATGTCCATCGATGGATGAATGGATACACAAACTGTGGTATATGCTTACAATGCAATATTTAGCCATAAATAGAAATGAAGTATTGATACTGTATACATTATGGATGAACCTCCAAAACATTATGCTTCGTGAAAGAATTTTGGCACAAAGGATCACATAATGTATGATTCCACTTATGTGAAATATCAAAATAGATAAATGCATTGAGACAGAATGCACACTGGTGGCTGCCAGTGGCTGCGGGCAGCGGGGAGGACACCAAGCAGCTGCTTAATGGATATGGGCTTTTATTTTGGGGTGATGAAAATATCTGGGGACGAGACAGAAGTTGTGGTTGCCCACCGTTCGGAATGCGCTAATTGCCACTGAATTGTTCAGTATAAAATTGTTAATTTTATGGTATGTGAATTTCACTTGAATAGAAAAAAACCCCACCCTACCCCACAGTGCGTGTGACGTAATACATGAGGAATAGGATGGTGTTAGTCTGTGTACAAGTAAACATTTCTTGTTTTAGGAGTTGTGTCTGTTTTCATAGTTGCCTTTTCATTGCAGTACGTTATAGCAGTTTTCCATTTGCAGTAATAAGTATAACGTTTTCCTTTTAAGATAAATGCAAACTTTTAAAGGGTTGATTTAAAGAAAAATCAAATAATAAATGTAGGAGTGAGGTGACAAATGAAGGCAATTTACAGATGACTGAGGAATAGGAAACTTTAAGAATCATTGCTATTCTGTGTTCAAGCCAATTAGTTTTTGAGTACATATTAGGTACTGGATGCCGTTCATCAAAGGTGAATAAGATGTGTTTTGGGCCTTGGATGCTGTCAGCCTAATAGGGGAGATAAGCCATGAAGGTAAATCATTTTAGGAAGAGGCTGAATGTGCCAAGTGCAAAAACTGAGAACAGGCTGAGGTCAAGACTAGGTACCTGTTGGGTTACCAGTACATTGAAGAAAACACTAGAACATATAGGGAGAAAATGAACAGAGAAATTGGCTTTTGACTTTAGGAACAAGGAGCAGAAATAATTAATAAAGGCAACAGACAATATATTCAAGCCCTTTCCTGACCGTTTTCTCTCTCAGTCCTGGGCTCCTCTTCTCCCCAATGACCCTACATTTTAAAGATAGTGTGTAGAGGGCTTAGTGGTGGTCTTTGGAGCTGGGCTGCCTGGAGTTGAATTCCAGTCCCAGTGTTTACTCATTGTATACCTCATGGCACTTGATTTTTCTATTCCTTACTTTTCTCTTCTGTAAAATGGGGATATTAATAGGACCTACATTATAAGGTCATAGTAAAGTTAAGTTAAATGGTTTACTGAGTAAAGCATTTATAACACTACTTAGCGCATGGCACTTGATCAACAAATATTAGCCATTATCATCATCTCTGGTCAGTGAGTCCTATCTATTCTAGCTCCTAAAAATTTTTTTGAATGTCCCTCCCTACCACTTTAGTTTAAGACTTTATGTTGTCACAATTGCAATTATCCCTTAACTAGTTTGCCTCCCTCTCTCCTCACCATTCCCTCTGTGTCACTTGACTGCCTAACCCACCCCTGCTTATTCTTAAAAACTCAGCTCAGGTGTCACCTCTGTGGAACTTGCCCCATTCCCTGCCCAGTTAGGGTGCTCCATGTGCATTCTTGTCACCTCCACTGTCATGCATCTCACATCGTATTGTGACTGTATTTGATACTCCCTGGGCTGTGGCCACCTTTAGGGTTGTGGGGAGCTGGGCTTACTCAGGTTTGAACTTCCAGCCTAAACACAACAAAAGTAGGTGCTTATTAATTGTTTGGGGGGATGAATGAACGTTTTCTGCCTGTAGAAAGTTAGCTTTCAGTCTTTATTTCGGAGGCTGAGGCGAGTCCTGCAAGAGTTTAGAAAAGGGGGCATTTGGTTGGAGAATCCAATTAGGCTTCAGAAAGGTAGAGCTTGTGACTTCCCTGGCGGTCCAGTGGTTAGGGCTCCTCACTTCCACTGTAGGGGGCACAGGTTCGATCCCTGGTTGGGGAACTAAGATCCCGCATGCAGCGCACATGAAAATAAATAAATAAATAAAAGACTAACAGGTTTTTTTTTTTTAAAAAAAAAGGTAGAGCTTGATTTGGAACTTAAGAACAGAGGAGCAGCCACAATCCAGGCAAAGGAAATGTTTTATGAATTGAATGGATAGTGACAGAAAAAAACCAGCATCTCCAAAATAGAAGAGACCACCTGCTGAGGGTGTGTGTACTGGGGGGGAGGAGTTATATGCTGAAAAGTACAAGGAGTTCCCAACCTATCAATGCCATGAATTCTAAAGGTTTACTTACAGATTATTTGTTTGGACATGATACATCATATATATGACGGTGAGGTTTCTGGCCCTGCCCCACGTATTGTATTTAACCTACGTAAGGAGCTGATCTATCCCATGGGCAGTACTAGTTTGGTTTCCAGGGCCTGGGAGCAGGGCGTCTGGAAAGGCGTGATGGATTCTGGGCTGGAAGACACAGTGGTACTGGAAGTTGAGCTTGGTTGTTCTCCTATGACCCTTTCTGCACCCTTCTCTGTCTCAGCTTCTCTTTCTTCATCTCTAGTCAAGTTTCTCTATCCAGCAAGGCCCCCTGCCAACTTCCTTCAAATAACACCCCACCCTAGGTTGCCAGGGTTCCAGAAGGCTCCCTCTCACTACCACCCTTCCCCATTCCCTGAGGGCAGCAGCTGTCTGCCGTTTGAAGAAACTTGACTGAACTCATTCACACCAAGGTGTGAAAAACTGATAGCGACCTCATCCCGGCAACTGTACTTGGTACAATTTCAGGAAACTTCTATTTAGCTAAAATGATAAAATAAACCTGTAATTGCTGGAATTTCTGGCAGTAGTACAGAGCAAACAATGAGAGAGAGAGAGACAGAGAGAGAGAGAGAGGAGAGGAGAGGAGAGGAGAGGAGAGGAGAGGAAGACACAAGAGTTGGAGAGAAAGTTTATTGGACGGGGAGTTGGTACTGTAGGAAAAGATATTTGGGGACAAGGGAAACCTCTGCTAATTTCCCTTTCCCCTTAACCTCCCTCCCCAAAATTGTTTCTGTGTAACACTTCCATCTGGATTCTCTTGAATTCATAGAAACTATAAATTGTAATTTCTTTTAAAAAAGCTGTAACTCCCATGGCAATTCTGGGTAAAAGGGTCTGTGCTTTCCAGATATGTGCAACTCTGGGATGGCTTATAATGAGAAATAGGGTTGAATAAATAAGGTGGGGCTGGGGTTGAGGGGACCTTGAAAGTGGAGTCTACATCCACACAAATAAGGAGTCATGGAACGCTGAGATGATGAAAGCAATAAGGAAGCCATAATTAATTCTAAATTTCAGATTAAAACAGATGGCGAGTTAGGTTTACTCTTGGCTATCGCATGATTAGTTAATACAGAATCCTATCTTTTGCTACCGATTTTTCATTGTTCTGGGACTGATTCCTTTAACTGTTAGTGTCTGTTTCCCTGGATGGCTGATTCTTCTCTGTGTCTTCTGAGCCAATCTTTCCTTTAGGATTCAAGATCCTAGAGGCTTTTATGACTCTTGTATTTCCAACTAGCCCATAGGGACTTATACACTATATTTCTGTGTCCCAATGGCAAAATTCAAATCTAGTGGTAGCAAAACACAGCTCCCTTTTATAAGACCATATTATTTTGTTTAAGTAAAAACCTCCAGCCTTTCTAACCATACCAGAGAATACACAGAAGATAGTGGTTAATGATCTGCATCAGTGAGCCCTTACAGCTGCAGAAACCACCACCCCTCTCCCTAACCCTATGCATGTGTTAGACTGTGTTGGGAATAGGCTCTTCCCTATGGGGAACTGCTTTGTCTTTTATTCCTTATATTGTTCATTACGTTAATATCCTTGCCATTTCTACCCAGCCAGTTGCATAAGGGGGGAGGCCAGGAAATGGGGTAAGAGAGGGATTTGAGACATTTCCTTAAGGCTAAATTATAATTTCCATATTGGAACGGAAGTTTCATAGGTCATTAATCAAATACATATATTTTTCTCTATTTTGAAAGTTACAAGGGCTTGCTAGCATTGGGCCCTCCTGTGCCTCATTTGTGTATTTTACTAGTGACTGCTCAGCGTACCCTTTGAGTTACTGCGTATTGGTGATGTGCAATGGCTTGCTTGGTTGAATTCACTGTTTTATATTTTATTTTTTTGTTCAATCTAGTGAAGCAGTTATTGTCAAAATTGGATTTTGTGATTCACTCTTTCATCATCACTGGTTATGATAATTTAATGGGGTGTAACAGTCCAAAGAATATGCTTTTATCCTTTGCAATTAGCAGTCTGTAGAAATGACTGGTTTCAGGAGACACTTTCATTTTTCAGTGTTCACCGGTCTAGGTGGTGATAAACCAGTGAAATGCATTTCTTCAGTTTCTAGCTTTACAAATACTGAGAGGGCAGACAGCAGAATCAAGAACTACAATTCTGAAGCCTGTGGAAGGAAAACCACATTCACAGAAAGAGAGACAAAATGAGAAGGCAGAGGACTTTGTACCAGGTGAAGGAACAAGATAAAACCCCAGAAAAACAACTAAATGAAGTGGAGATAGGCAACCTTCCAGAAAAAAGAATTCAGAATAATGATAGTGAAGATGACCCAGGACCTCGGAAAAAGAATGGAGGCAAAGATCAAGAAGATTCAAGAAATGTTTAACAAAGACCTAGAAGAATTAAAGAACAAACAGAGATGAACAATACAATAACTGAAATGAAAAATACACTGGAAGGAATCAGTAGCAGAATAACTGAGGCAGAAGAACGTATAAGTGACCTGGAAGACACAATGGTGGAATTCACTGCTGTGGAACAGAATAAAGAAAAAAAGAATGAAAAGAGATGAAGACAGCCTAAGAGACCTCTGGGACAACATTAAACACAACAACATTCGAATTATAGGGGTCCCAGAAGGAGAAGACAGAGAAAAAGGACCTGAGAAAATATTTGAAGAGATTATAGTCAAAAACTTCCCTAACATGGGAAAGGAAATAGCCACCCAAGTCCAGGAAATGCAGAGAGTCCCATACAGGATAAACCCAAGGAGAAACACCCAAGACACATAGTAAGCAAACTGGCAAAAATTAAAGACAAAGAAAAATTATTGAAAGCAGCAAGGGAAAAACGACAAATAACATACAAGGGAACTCTCATAAGGTTAACAGCTGATTTCTCAGCAGAAACTCTACAAGCCAGAAAGGAGTGGCATGATATACTTAAAGTGATGAAACGGAAGAAACTACAACCAAGATTACACTACCCGCAAGGATCTCATTCACATTCAATGGAGAAATCAAAAGCTTTACAGACAAGCAAAAGCTAAGAGAATTCAGCACCACCAAACCAGCTCTACAACAAATGCTAAAGGAACTTCTCTAAGTGGGAAACACAAGAGAAGAAAAGGACCTACAAAAACAAACCCATAACAATTAAGAAAATGGTCATAGGAACATACATATCGATAATCACCTTAAATGTGAATGGATTAAATGCTCCAACGAAAAGACACAGGCTCGCCGAATGGATACAAAAACAAGACCCATATATATGCTGTCTACAAGAGACTCACTTCAGACCTAGGGACACATACAGACTGAAAGTGAGGGGATGGAAAAAGATATTCCATGCAAATGGAAATCAAAAAAAAGATGGAGTAGCAATACTCATATAAAATAGACTTTAAAATAATGTCACAAGAGACAAAGAAGGACACTACGTAATGATCAAGGGATCAATCCAAGAAGAAGATATAACAATTATAAATATATATGCACCCAACATAGGAGCACCTCAATACATAAGGCAACTGCTAACAGCTGTAAAAGAGGAAATCGACAGCAACACAATAGTAGCGGGGGACTTTAACACCTCACTTACACCAATGGACAGATCATGCAAGCAGAAAATTAATAAGGAAACACAAGCTTTAAATGACACAATAGACCAGATAGATTTAATTGATATTTATAGGACATTCCATCCAAAAACAGCAGATTACACTTTCTTCTCAAGGGCACATGGAACATTCTCCAGGAAAGATCACATCTTGGGTCACAAATCAAGCCTCAGTAAATTTAAGAAAATTGAAATCATATCAAGCATCTTTTCTGACCACAGCGCTATGAGATTAGAAATAAATTACAGGGGAAAAAAACATAAAAACCACAAACACATGTAGGCTAAGCAATACGTTACTAAATAACCAAGAGATCACTGAAGAAATCAAAGAGGAAATCAAAAAATACCTAGAAACAAACGACAACGAAAACACGATGATCCAAAACCTATGGGATGCAGCAAAAGCAGTTCTAAGAGGGAAGATTATAGCTATACAAGCCTACCTCAAGAAACAAGAAAAATCTCAAATAAACAATCTAGCGTTACACCTAAAGGAACTAGAGAAAGAAAAAGAAACAAAATGCAAAGTTAGTAGAAGGAAAGAAATCATAAAGATCAGAGCAGAAATAAATGAAATAGAAACAAAGAAAACAATAGCAAAGATCAATAAAACTAAAATCTGGTTCTTAGAGAAAATAAACAAAATTGATAAACCATTAGCCAGACTCATCAAGGAAAAGAGGGAGAGGACTCAAATCAAGAAAATTGGAAATGAAAAAGAAGTTACAAAAGACACGTCAGATATACAAAGCATCCTAAGAGACTACTACAAGCAACTCTATGCCAGTAAAATGAACAACCTGGAAGAAATGGACAAATTCTTAGAAATGGACAAATTCTTGGAAGGTATAACATTCCAAGACTGAACCAGGAAGAAATAGAAAATATGAACAGACCAATCACAAGTATTGAAATTGAAACTGTGATTAAAAACCTTCCAACAAACAAAAGTCCAGGACCAGATGGCTTCACAGGTGAATTCTATCAAACGTTTAGAGAAGAGCTAACACCCATCCTTCTCAAACTCTTCCAAACAATTGCAGAGGAAGGAACACTCCCAACCTCATTCTATGAGGCCACCATCACCCTGATACCAAAACCAGACAAAGATACTACGAAAAAAGAAAATTATAGACCAGTATGACTGATGAATATAGATGCAAAAATCCTCAACACAGAATCCAACAACACATTAAAAGGATCATACACCATGATCAAGTAGGATTTATCCCAGGGATGCAAGGATTCTTCAATATATGCAAGTCAATCAATGTGATATACCATATTAATAAGTTGAAGAATAAAAACCATATGATCATCTCATTAGATGCAGAAAAAGCTTTTGACAAAATTCAACACCCATTTTGATAAAAACTCTCCATAGAGGGAACCTACCTCAACATAATAAAGGCCATATATGAGAAACCCACAGCAAACATCATTCTCAATGGTGAAAAACTTAAAGCATTTCCTTAAAGATGAGGAACAAGACAAGGATGTCCACTCTCACCACTGTTATTCAACATAGTTTTGGAAGTCCTAGCCACAGCAATCAGTGAAGAAAAAGAAATAAAAGCAATACAAATTGGAAAAGAAGAAGTAAAACTGTCACTGTTTGCAGATGACATGATACTATATGTAGAGAATCCTAAAGATGCCAGCAGAAAACTACTAGAGCTAATCAATGAATTTGGTAAAGTAGCAGGATACAAAATTAACGCACAGAAATCTGTTGCATTCATATACACTAATGATGAAAAATCTGAAAGAGAAATTAAGGAAATACTCCCATTTACCACTGCAACAAAAAGAATAAAATACCTAGGAGTAAACCTACGTAGGGAGACAAAAGATGCATATGCAGAAAACTATAAGACACTGATGAAAGAAATTAAAGATGATACAAACAGATGGAGAGATATACCATGTTCTTGGATTGGAAGAATCAATATTATGAAAATGACTATACTCCCCAAAGCAAGCTACAGATTCAATGCAATCCCTATCAAATTACCAATGGCATTTTTTACAGAACTAGGACAAAAAAAATCTTAAAATTTGTATGGAGATACAAAAGACCCCGAATAGCCAAAGCAGTCTTGAGGGAAAAAAATGGAGCTGGAGGAATCAGACTCCCTGACTTCAGACTCTACTACAAAGCTACAGTAATGAAGACAATATGGTACTGGCACAGAAACAGAGACATAGATTAATGGAACAGGATAGAAGGCCCAGAGATAAACCCACACAACTATGGTCAACTAATTTATGACAAAGGAGGCAAGGATATACAATGGAGAAAAACAGTCTCTTCAATAAGTGGTGCTGGGAAAACTGGACAGCTACATGTAAAAGAATGAAATTAGAACACTCCCTAACACCATACACAAAAATAAACTCAAAATCGGTTAGAGACCTAAATGTAAGACTGGACACTATAAAACTCTTAGAGGATAACATAGGAAGAACACTCTTTGACATAAATCACAGCAAGATCTTTTTTGACTCACCTCCTAGAGAAATGGAAATAAAAACAAAAATAAACAAATGGGACCTAATGAAACTTAAAAGCTTTTTTAAAGCAAAGGAAACTACAAAGAAGACGAAAAGACAACCCTCAGATGGGAGAAAATATTTGCAAATGAATCAATAGACAAAGGATTAATCTCCAAAATATATAAACAGGTCATGCAGCTCAATATTAAAAAAACAAACAACCCAATCAAAAAATGGGCAGAAGACCTAAATAGACATTTCTCCAAAGAAGACATACAGATGGCCAAGAGCCACATGACAAGCTGCTCAACATCACTATTATTAGAGAAACGCAAATCAAAACTACAATGAGGTATCACCTCACAGCAGTTAGAATGGGCATCATCAGAAAATCTACAAACAACAAATGCTGGAGAGGGTGTGGAGAAAAGGGAACCCTCTTGCACTGTTGGTGGGAATGTAAATTGATACAGCCACTGTGGAGAACAGTATGGAGGTTCCTTAAAAAACTAAAAATAGAACTACCATATGAACCAGCAATCCCACTCCTGGGCATATACCCAGAGAAAACCATAATTCAAAAAGACCCATGCACCCCAATGTTCATTGCAGCACTGTTTACTATAACCAGGTCATGGAAGCAACCTAAATGCCCATCGACAGACAAATGGATAAAGAAGATGTGGTACCTATATACAATGGAATATTGCTCACCCATAAAAAGGAACAAAATTGGGTCATTTGTAGAGACGTGGTTGGATCTAGAGACTGTCATACAGAGTGAAGTAAGTCAGAAAGAGAAAAACAAATATCGTATGTGTGTATATATATATATATATATATATATATTTTTTTTTTTTTTTTGCGGTACGCGGGCCTCTCACTATTGTGGTCTCTCCCGTGTGGAGCACAGGCTCTGGACGGGCAGGCTCAGCCGCCATGGCTCACGGGCCCAGCTGCTCTGCGGCATGTGGGATCTTCCTGGACCCGGGCACGAACCCGCGTCTCCTGCATCGGCAGGTGGACTCTCAACCACTGCGCCACCAGGGAAGCCCACAAGTATCGTATATTAATGCATATATGTGGAGCCTAGAAAAACGGTACAGATGAACCGGTTTGCAGGGCAGAAATAGAGATACAGATGTAGAGAACAAACATATGGACACCAACGGCAGAAAGTGCCGGGAGTGGGTGGTGTGATGAATTGGGAGATTGGGATTGAAATATATACATTAATATGTATAAAATGGATAACTAATAAGAACCTGCTGTATAAAAAACAAATAAAATCAAATTCAAAAAAATACTGTCTTGATTTAGGCAAAAGATAATTGACATTTCCCTTCTTTACTGTAGCTGTTTCCTTTGCTCAGTTCAGTTATTGAGCCATTCAAGTCTCCATCCATCTGTCAAGTGAAGAAAAATACACAACCTAAAAGTTATGAGTTATGTTTTATTCAGGGACCTCACTAAGGACTGTAGCCTGGGAGACAGCCTCTCAGAGAGCTCTGAGGAACTGTTCCAAAGAGGTAAGGGAGGAGCCACGATATACAGGAGTTTTTGCTTAAAAAGAAAAAGCATGTAGCTGGACATCAGAAGATTACTGCTAATCACAAAAGACAAAAATCTCAAGTTAATGATTTTAGTGCTTTTCTGTGTATGGGAAGATGTAAGAGTCTGGGCTCATTGAAATTATTCCTTAGATATGTATCTTAATCCATCCTGAATTCCCCTCCGGGTACACTGACAGGGTGCCCGCATCGGCTGATGGCTTGATGGAAGGCAACATTCCTTGGATGCCATCAAACCAATATTCTGTTGAGTCCGAAGAGAGAGAGTACCTTAGTATCAGTTAAAGAGCAACAATGAAGGACTTCCTTGGTGGTAGAGTGGTTGGGAATCCGCCTGCCAATGCAGGAGACACGGGTTCAAGCCCTGGTCTGGGAAGATCCCACATGCCGTGGAGCAACTAAGCCCGCGTGCCACAGCTATTGAGCCTGCAAGCCACAAATACTGAGCCTGTGTGCCACAAGTACTGAAGCCCGAGCGCCCAGAGCCCGTGCTCCGCAACAAGAGAAGCCACCGCAATGAGAAGCCCGTGTACCGCAACGAAGAGTACGCCCCGCTCACCGGGACTAGAGAAAGCCCACACGCAGCAAGGAAGACCCAACGCAGCCAAAAATAAAAAAAATAATAAAAATAAATTAAAAATAAAAAAGAATTAAACTGACATGTGACAGATTAATAGGAGAAAGTCAAATTTAATTTTGTATGTATGAGAACCCCACATACATGAGAGGTTCAAAGATAGAAAGGTAAAATGACACATATATGCCATCCTGAGCTAGGGAATGGGATAGGGCCCTGGGGCTTCCAAGGATGGGAGGGTA
The DNA here is from genome assembly GCF_011762595.2 of Tursiops truncatus. Lineage (NCBI taxonomy): Eukaryota > Metazoa > Chordata > Mammalia > Artiodactyla > Delphinidae > Tursiops > Tursiops truncatus. The sequence goes on from NC_047055.1 coordinate 29,879,173, forward strand.
ATTCACAGAACTATAAGAAGAGCAGATGTTGGGTAATTAGGTGTTTGCCCTGACATACACTGGGCCACTCAGATAAAATCTATCTCTAAGTAATAACTTATTCTGGAAAAGACCCCCAATTTAAATTCTTCTAGGTAGTTAAGGGAGGGGCAAACGTTCCTCTTGAGCCTGTAGAATCTTGATTGCCTTTAGCTCAAAATAATCCTCATACAAAAGTGGTACATTTTGGGAAGGCTCGTTCTGAACACCTTTAGATGGATAAGACTCTTTAATGATTTCTTGCTTAATTATCATCTGAAAACAATGCTTAGTTGTAGAGGAGAGAAGAACTTACCTCTGCTGACTTGATTTCACTAAAATTGCCTCCTATAATTGGGTTACTATATGTGACAGGCCCTGAGTAAAGTTTAATAAAAACATAAGAAAGACCCAACCACCACTCTCAGGAGTTTATAGTCTAGTGTATTGTTTATAGAAAGAGTTATAATCCAAGGTGACAGGAGCTGTAATATTCGAAGTGCTATGGGAGTTTACAAAACCTACCACCAGAATCTGCTAAGGGATGTGAGGGAAGGTTTCATGGAAGGAGGTATGGTTGGACACTTAAGTATGAGTAGAAATTGGCTTTGGTAGACAAGGAGGGCAGGGAATTCCAAGTGGAGAGAATATCATATGTAAGGCCACTGGGGTGTGAGAGAGTATGGCGCATTTGAGGTCTATTGCAAGAAATTGCTCATTGAGGGGCATAAGAGAGCTCTGCGAATTGGCTTTGGGAAGGTATTTCTGCCATAGGTGTACGTGGATCGTTCTGCACCTTTAGTCATATAGCATCCTATATCTTCATGGCCTATTCTTTCCGTCCTGTGGCCATTTACTTCCTCATGATCAGTCTGAGAAGACCCCTTTTTCCCCTTTTTGGTGATGTTTAGGAGTCATGTTTGTCTGTTTTCCCCCTAAAATAAATATTAGTACAATACAGAGGTGACTAATGAATACTGAATTAGATGTCAGGGGACCTAAATTCTTGTTTCCCAGTTCTCTTAGCAGCTATGTCACTTGAGCCAAGTCATTTAATAAGTGTCTCTTCACTAGGAAAATGGGGATGTTAACATCTGCACTGCCTACCTCAGGGTCGGGGTGAAAATGAAAACGAGACTCTTAAAAATTAAGAGGTATTGGGACTTCCCTGGCGGTCCAGTGGTTAGGACTCCGCGCTTTCACAGCAGGGGCCATGGGTTCCATCCCTAGTCAGGGAACAAAGATCCCGCGTCCTGCATGCCACGCGGTGCCGCAAAAAAAAAATAAATAAATAAATAAAAATAAAAATTAACAAGTATAATAAACTTTTTAACTTGGAATTCTGCTGGGTGAGGCTATCACTTAACACTTAAAAGAAGTAAAATACTTTGTGGAGTATCTAGATAGGAAAATTAGGTTGAAAAGTTATTGACAAGTGGAAATATTCTTACTTCTTTATTAACTCCGTATGTCTGCCCTTCTGACTGTGGAATGTCATTTAGCTTGTGTCTATGTTTCCAAACTTAACATGGTAACATTTCTTCCTTCCCAATCGTCTACCATGTGTAACTTAGCTTCTTTCCAATTCTCACTATAGCTATTAAATAGTAATGAACTTAAGACTTAGGTTGGTAAGCTGTGAGTTGTTATATTTTATCGTCAACCTTGAATAATTGACATCTCTTAGGTAGTTTGAATTACTCATGACTTAGCCTCAATCATTTGTGTTACCATATAGCGGTATGACCTGAGTTTTGTTACATTTTAGGAATATATAAGACGGTTATGACTCATTCAGCTAGGAATGGGAAGTTTTGAAACAGTGGCCTTCTACTCCCTTTGCCGTTTTTCCCAAGCCAATGACAGTACAGGCAGAGTTATTAGTAACAGAAAAGGAGGCTTCCATTCATTTTCTTCCTTTTGACCCCACCTTTCCCATGAGATAGAGTGGCCATACTACTGGAATCTGATAATTCACCTGAAATATACACTTCTGGGCTATAGATATATGAACAATTGCTCCCAATATAAATACCCCTGGCCATCCCTTCTTTAGATCAATGTTTCTGAAAATATACCATCTAAGAATATTTCCACACAACAGAAAACTCTATAAACCATCCAACTCATCCTGCTGTAAGAAGGAGGATGAAAGAAGAAATGAGAAGAGTACTGCTATACATGAGATGACACGATGATGATGCTATTTTAAATAGAATGTAAGTGAATTATTTATACTTGATTAATGTAGACCCTATCATCAAAAATAATGTCCAATTACTGTGGACTACCAGGAGGTAGTTACTACCCTCTTTTCGCCTTTTACAACTTCTAGATGAACTAGTTCATGTGAATTTGAATAAAACACCTGTTCTAGTTCAAAGCTAATATAAAATGATTATTGCTTTTTTTTTCTGCCAGGTCTGAGGGAAATACTGTAGCAATTGTTTTGTTTTCCACAAAACTAAATGTTGAAATGGTCTGGCTTATTCTCTCTTTGTTTTAAAATCTATGGTATTGGACTTCCCTGGTGGCACAGTGGTTAAGAATCCGCCTGCCAGTGCAGGGGACACGGGTTCGATCCCTGGTCCGGGATGATCCCACATGCCGCGGAGCACCTAAGCCTGTGTGCCACAACTACTGAGCCTGCGCTCTAGAGCCCCTGAGCCCCAACTACTGAGCCCGCGTGCCACAACTACTGAAGCCCACACACCTTAGAGCCTGCACGCTGCAACTACTGAGCCCATGTGCCGCAACTACTGAAGCCCGCGCGCTCTAGGGCCCGTGAGCCTCAACTACTGAGCCCGTGTGCTGCAACTACTGGAGCCCGCGCACGTAGAGCCCGTGCTCCACAACAAGAGAAGCCACCGCAATAAGAAGCCCGTGCACCGCAATGAAGAGTAGCCCCTGCTCGCCGCAACTAGAGAAAGCCCGCACGCAACAACGAAGACCCAATGCAGCCAAAAATAAATAAATAAAAATAAATAAAATCTATGGTACCATTGATACATAGTTTTAAAACATTCTTCCAAAGACCCAGTGGATTAAATCATTTTATGTCCCTTAAATACTGCCCTTTTTTGAAGATTTCTTGAGAAAAGTGTGGCACACATCCAAAATCACATTCTTCCATTTTTTTCTGTATTTGAATTTTTTCCTTACAAGTTAGTGGAAAGGAAAAGTGGTCAGTTTTTGCACTCAATAAACAAGAAGGTGTAGATAGATTTTATCTAGGGCATTTTTAAGTCATTGAGAGAATATTTTAAAGTATTAACTACTTTTTGAAATTATTGGCAGAATCCTCTTAACCCACTTTAACATAAAGTGCTTGAAGAAGATGAAAAGATTTTTTATTGGCAAATGAAAGAAAGCACCATGGTTTTTGCATCATTGCATAAATGTAAGAAATTATGTATACATAAAAAGGATGAGACAAAGTTGAATGCTAAATGCCAACTTCAACGAGAGCTTGTCTGTTTGACACTGAGCATAATGGGGTGTGGTTCCACAGCAAGAGAACGCTAAATATTTACACCCCAGCACACGTTTCTCTGGTAAAGCTTCTTATCCTAGATCAATCTCCCAGCTAACACTATTATCCCTTTTTTAACAACCCCCTTCTTACACTTGGATTTTCTCCCTTAATTCTTCATGAGATTCTAAACCTTCTGGATCCAATCCCCTGTCCTCACTCTCCCATCTATATCTGTGGTCTTCATGAATCCTTTTTGTTTATGGTATGGACCTTCAGGTGAATTCTCTTGTTTTACTGCAAGTAGTAAAGCAACAATAACAGCTCCCCCACCCCCAACTCTTTTCTTCCAAAGATCACAGCTCCATCCTTTAGCTGTTCTGTTGGTATCCATTTCTTATCAATTCTCTGGAGGTTTTGAACCAGAGCTGTGATATATACAGCCAACAATGTTGCATAGTAACGCAGAGTTGCTGCCCAATCCAGATCTAGTTCTCTTACATCCATATTCTTTGCTTTTTAGGCTTGAGAGTGATGAAGAAAGTTAGTGAGATTAGTGTGTACCGTGAAGTCTGGGGAGGTTTACTTTCTTAGGCCACTTACCCTCATGCTCTGGCTTTTGCCTCAGTGTCTTTTCCTTGCCATCTTGCTTCACTTTATAAAGTGTCAGAAAAGTTCTTTGAACGTTGTGTGCATTATGTGCTTTAGGAAGAATGCATAGTATGGTCCATGTAATGGAGGAACGTTTATAAACTGTAGACTCAGATTACCATGGAAGACATCACAGAAAAGAATGCAATTTGAGTTGGGTCTAGAGGGATGAATGGAGTTTAGAAAAGTGGACCGGGGAAGGGATTTCTTGCAGGAGGACCTCTGGAGCAAAGGAGGGGAAGAACAAAGCGGGCTTGTGAGGTATAGAATGGGAAGTTGGTGTTAGGAGATACTAGGCTGTGAATTAGAAGAGTAGGTTGGCCGGCTTGTCTTGAGTTTTGCGTGTTGGGCGTAGTTGTTTAATTCCTTGAGTGATCCACTCTTTCAAGAAATGGCTTCTCATAGCTCATAGGATAAAATCCAAACCTCTTTGCTGGCACGTAAGGTCTTCTGTGATATGGTTCTGCGTATCTTAAAACCCACGCCCCTCAACACCATGCACCTGAAGCTCCTTCCATTTGTACTGAAGACTTTCCTGATTCTCCAACATGTTGTACTCCTCAAACCTGTGTGTGTCTCTGCACAGACTTTTTTTCTGGAGTCCACCTGGTGAATGCCTCATTCTTCAGGCCTCAGTTGCAGCACCAATTTCATTGTTCCTCTGCTGCTGTAGAATCCTGGGCTTATGCTGCTAAATCTTCTACACCATATTTTGTGCTGTCAGAGTACATGTTCGCTTCCCTCACTCAACTAGAAGCTTCCTGAAAGCACGGGATTGTGTCTTATTCACCATGTCATCCATATCACCTAACAGAGTACCTACCTAACGTGTAGCAAGTTCTTGACAGATATTTGTTGAATAAAATATTTTCGGCACATTTAATTTACGCCATGTATAGTTGTATTTTAAGAGAGTCATCTAGAAGCAATGTGATTGCTAGATTAAAGATGGGAGATGCAGAGAGGCCAGTTATATGCATTTTTTGGGAAATAGTTCATTTGTTAAAAAACAAAGAAACAGTAGGGGTTAGATTCCTGGAAAATTGATAAAGAATAAAGGATAGGAGTTATTGGTTGGCTACTAGGGACTGGGAGAGGGAAGAGTTAAAGATAATAAAGATTTAAGGTAATATGACAAATATCAGGACAATGACCCTTGAAAAAATAAGATCAACATGTTTGGTTTTTTTTTTCCTCAGTCAGATCTCCTGGTGTTAGTATTTGTCTCACCCCACCTCTGCTCTGAAGATGAACGCACTGTTCTTGTTCAGTTTACTGTAACTAAGCTCGAGATTCATGTGGTTCTGATCTTCATATCGGATCGGGAGTTAAGATAAGAAATGTAAATAGTTCAACCACGCTGACTACAGTTTCCTACCGAGGGAAGGTGTGCGGTGCATAGGTTTTGAATACATAAAGCTTGTTTCTGCTTTTGGGAGCTACAACTGTGAAGTGTTATACCAGGCAGATGCACTGGGGTGCGCTACTATGTAGAGGAGCCTAGCTGTGCATCACAGCTCTCAACTTTAAAACTCCAGAGAATTTGATGAGAGAGGGATCCACAAGAACATGACAAATGATGAGAGTTCAAACCTTAAGAGAAAAATGGGCTTATTGGTAAGAGAACTTCTTTTTCTTTATTTACTGCTGTTACTTATTCATTAAAATGGCAAGCCTGTTGTTTTCATATGTGGCTGTGAAACGGTGTTCAAAAATCAATTTTATATGTATTGTAGAATCCAGGAGACATATTGGTAACCATGGAAAAATCATAGGAAGCATGTGTAAAGCTTGATTTTTTAAAAAAAAAATCACTAGGGAAATTTTACTTTATTTCAGACTATGGTATAGATTTATTTATATAGCTTAAATGTAATACAGGTTAAGAAATATATATTTTTTTAAAAGTTAAAATAAAGAATAGTGACTTGTGTGAAGATACATAATTTCACTCAGTTACCAGAAGGTGGCACACCAGATTCTTCTTAAATACACAAAAGAAAGGAATAATATTAATAGGAATATAAAATAATCTGTATTTAAAGATACTTTAATGTATTTTTAAGCCAAAAATATATATAATTGTTATTTGCTTGGTGAGGTTTATTACTAAGATATGACAAATATGAATTTAACCCATTGTAGCTTTTTATGATTCAAAAATAATTTTTGTGTGTATAGTAAAAGTAGACTTTGAAATAGTATTGCTATTAAGGAGAAGCTGTTTTGAATTTATCATTTAAAACAAAAATACTTGCTACCTACCTTTTGCCTAGCAAGTCATTAGATGTAGAATAACATTCTGGATAAGGTTTCTGCCAAGGTCTTTTTAAAGATACTATTAGACTATGACTGATTTAGTTGTGACTTTAATAATGCAATAGTGCTTGTGAGATGACCCAGAAAAATACCAAATCTGTTTATTTTGAAGAAAAAGTTAGACAAAGGTAATGATTAGTAATGTTTACTTTCTCTAAGCTAATAGCAACATAAATGAAATAAATGTAAATAAATTGAATTTTGTGTCAGAGCTCCTCAAACACCTGCCAGCATACTTTAATGTTTTAAGCGTGTTGACAGCATATACTGCAGTGCTTCTGTAGTAGTCTCTATTTTTAAAACTGCATTCCTGAGGCAGTACCAGAAGTATGTCTGTTCATCGTTGCCTTTTGTATTAGCCCAAAGGAGTTAGGTATATGACAGAACTTCACAAAAACAAAATCTTCTCGTTAGGAAACAATACGTCTATTTATATGTTTTTATTAATTACAAGCAGTATGAAAATAAGAAAATGTAGTAAATGAACCTAGAAGAACATTAGCCATCTGTTCTCTGAAAGCTTGTGCCGTTTGCTTTCTGGTTTTTATGGCAAAACAGTATATCAGCAAAGAATTGAACTTTAGGCTTAAAAAGCTAGAAAATGACAAAGCATTCCAAGGCTGAGTATATATTTACTGGAAAAGTGTTTCCTTGTGTCCAGATTTGTCTAGTTTAGTCTTTTAGATCAGCTGCCAGTAAATGTTGTATTCAATGTCAATCTTTATTCCAGACTTTCTGAAACATTAAGAGAGTGTAGATAAAAACAAATAGAATCTTATGGTTTGCTAGTTAAGGTTTTTTTTTAAGTTAATTCACATATTTTTAAATTGTTCTGTTCAGGATTTATAAATATGGTTTATTAATTTATAGCTAAAATATTTGCAGAGTATGCTTTGAAAATTTTGAACTGCATACAGTAAAGCCACAATTAACCAGATTTTTTTTTTTTTTTGCACTCCACTTTCAGGAGACGGAGGCAATTATCTTTAAAACAAGCCGATTTCAAGGATATATTCAAAAAATCAACTTCAGGGTATGTCTAAGGGTCTGCATTTTCTTCTACCTTTTTGTCAATGAGAATTTATTTTCATAAAAAAGACCCTGAGGTACTAGAAGCCATTCAGTCATCAAAGAAACTTTCAATAACGTCTAGGGTACTGTGTTTATTAAGACAAAAAAAGAAATTATTTCATCAAAGAAATACCACACATCATTGTATTGTGCTTTATATTTTCCAATGTGCTTTCACAAACACAAGTTCAGTTGGTTCTCATCACACTGCTGTGAGTCTGGCATCTTCCCTGTTTTACGGAGGATAACACGAGAGGTTACAAGTTTGTGGCAGAGCTACAAGCAGATCACACGTGCCCAGCTCTGTCCTCTTCGGCACCCTTCCTCATTGAAAAAGTTTAAAACAAGTCTTTAACTTCTACCCTGTATTGCACAATCAGTGTAACTCAGACTACCTCTGTTGCCTAATTGCTGTACTTCACAGTTTCCCACTTTGCATGTGTCTGTTTGTCCGCCTCCAAATCTGTCCGCCAGCTGGAGACCTTGCTTTCAGACTCTCCCAGACCTGGAAGGGTCTGGAGAGTGGGAGGGCAAGATAATAGCCATGGACAGTGGGGACAGACAACGATTGGTGAGCAGCCAATGCTGATACGCTGAGGAAGGCCAGGCACTGAGACAGAAAACAGAACCTCATTCTGACCGGGGTCATCCTGAGTGGGGGTGGGCCACCTTGACTTTTAAAGCAGGGTTTCTCCAAGTTGAGTAGACCGGGCATGCAAATCAGCTGGATTCCTTGTTTAACATACAGAGTACCGCTTCTCACTTCCAGACTTGTACATGTTCAGTATTCAGCCCAGATGATTCTTAAGCATGCTAAAGTTGGAGAGCTTCAAGGTGTGGGACGTTTTGGATGGACCTACAGTCTGTCATTCAGAGTGAAGTAAGTCCGAAAGAGAAAAATATCGTATATTAATGCATATATATGGAATCTAGAATTTAAAAAAAAAGGTTCTGAAGAACCTAGGGGCAGGACAGGAATAAAGACACAGACATAGAGAATGGACTTGAGAACACGGGGAGGGGGAAGGGTAAGCTGGGACGAAGTGAGAGAGTGGCGTGGACACATGTACACTACCAAATGTAAAATAGATACAGGGAGACGCAAGAGGGAGGGGATATGACGGATGTATGTATATGTATAGCTGATTCACTTTGTTATACAGCAGAAGCTGACACAACATTGTAAAGCAACTATACTCCAATAAAGACGTTTAAAAAAAAAAGGTATAGGACTTTTCTCTTGGTATTCATCGGAAGGTAAAGAAGAGCCCCTTTTCTCTTGGTAGCATCCAAGTTCCATGTCGAGGCCTGTGGGGGCGGGAGTCAGGCAGGGGTGAGGAATGACAGCTGTTGCTTGCACACCTTGCTATATCTCCGTTGGAGGCATATCACAATAGATGTTGTGCATTATGGTGATTGCGAGGTATTTTCAATAGGTTTGTGTTCGTTTTCGACTCGAGGAAGATAAAGAGCAGAAACATTGCCCCCAAAAGGTGAAAAACAAGTGACGTTTAATATTTTTAAGAGTGAACCTATCCCAGTTGTTTTCAATTTAATTTTTAATTTTTAAAAACACTAGGCTATCTAGGATTCTGGATGGTTAAGGCTTAACGGCAGCAATATATTTATGCTTACTCATGTTTCATATGTGAATACGCAGTCGGCCCGATTAGACTTTAAGGGATTTGTGGCTGGGGAACATGTGTTCTGTTGTATACTTGTAACATCTAGCAAAGTCATCACTTCTCGGTACTCACTGATGATTGAGCGAATTCAGCTCGCACGTCTTCTCTACAGGTTTTGGTCTTGGCATAGTGAGTGGATTGATTTTGGTGTTTGTGAAGTTCAAGGAGCCTATCTTACACTGTCAGGAACGGCTAATATACTACAGAGGCCTCAGTATAAACAAATGCATTTTAGTTGACAAATGCGAAAACGTGGTCCTAATTAATCAATTGGCTAATGCTTGTTCCCTGTTTAGAGTATCAGTTTAAGCTCCATCTTGCTGCTTCTTCACCCTTTTTGGAATACAAGTTATGTTGGTCTGTGCTTTACAGATCTGAATCTCAAAAACTGTTGATTCTGGAAATCCCTAAACACAAATGTTTTTGTTTACTGGCTGGACAGCATCAAACCAAGTGGCCAGACCCTGTAGTGGAAGACATAAAAATGCTCAACAGTGTCTCTGACTTAGGTCAAGCTGAATAAGGAATGAATGAATAAATATATGCTAGCTAAAGATGTATTTTACTCAAGTGTTGTATACCTTCAGAATTCCATGAGAAATAACTGATTATTGAAAACATATATTTGATTTTGAAGACGTGAAGTGGTTCTGAACTACTGGTTGAAGTAGACAGACTTAGGAAGGCAGTCAGGAACCCCAAATTTAAATTGCATCTAGCTAAAACCTAGGGTCAGCCTAGAAGATGAATTCTGTTTTTCATTCCCTCATGTCAGAATCGCATTTACTTTACTTAGTAGTACAACATGAGATAAAGGAAAAGAAAGGATTTCCCCCACTGGACAACCATTGCATCCAAGTAATGAAGTTAGACATAAATCTAAAACAATGCTGTTGTTAGTTTGTAACACATGAACACTTTATATAACATGAGTTAATGATGTCTTCCATCATAGGATTTTCATAATTGCTAAATATGTTTTTGAGACATAGCAATTTTTAATTGCACACTAGCTTCTGTAATTTAGACTTGCTACCATATATTTGGCATCTTGCAGTATAAATGTTTCTATACCTCCCTCCCTGCCTTTCTTTTAAGAAAAAAGTCTTTAGGGAGTTCCCTGGTAGCCTAGTTGTTAGGATTCTGGGCTTTCACTGCCGTGGCCCAGGTTCAACCCTGGTCTGGAAACTGAGATCCCGCAAGCCACGCGACGCAGCCAAAAAAAAAAAAAAACTTTAGAATTTAAAATTACCCATGAGAAGAACTCTAAATTAGAGAATGAGAAGGTTCTCAAAATACTCATGAAAATAGAGGTATTGAACTGTTTGCTAAGTCTCTTTAATACCACCATAGTAGGCAGATATCGTAACTCTAAATTATACCTTTAAGGAAACTATTGGTCCCCATGTTATGGCAGTGGGTCACAAGGTTCAAGTTTGAAGTTGAGCCTTTTTTGGACTTTAAGATATTTAAAACAAGATTAAAGTAATTGCATATAAAGGGCCTTTTTCATGGAAAATTTAAGTAGTGTGGTATAATCTCAGTGAGTCATTAGGATTAGCTTTTCACGAAAGTGTTTGCTTCTGGTTAGCAAAATATTATTGTGATTACCCTAAGTATTTGTAACCAAGATTTACAAATACTCAGGGAGAAGAGGTGGAACGACTTAGGTAATCGCCTAGATCTCAGTTTTGCCTGTAACATTTATGGTGCGCATGTGAATGTTATAATAACTCTTTAGATAAAAGGATATAAATACGATTTTTTCAAGATAGTAGCATTATTTCATTAATTTTAATTGGGATATTGAGGAAAATGTCTTATTCTAAAGGTCTTTCAGCAACTCAGATTTTTGTAAAAAATGTAGGTATTACTGAAAGAATGTATAACATAGGAAATGTTGACTTTCTTTAACTGGCATGCTTTTGAGACTTAGGTATGTGATGTGCTTATTATTTTAAAAAGTTTTTCAACCATTATAGATAAACATTATTAGAAATGATTTACTCTTATCAACATAGTTCATAATTTACAAAAATTAAGATTGTAATATTGCTTATTACTTTGTCTTCATGCACAGTTTGTAGTGTTGCTTCTATAGTTGATGCCACAAAGCAGTGAAACTATTTGAAAAGCTTTATATGCATATAATTTTTAGTCAGTAGAGCCATATTCTTAACTTTTCTTTTGAGTAACACTGTACATTTTAAATAGATTTTTATTTTGATAAGTTTGCAGACTTATCAAACAAACACATCAGAAACTCTAACGATAGTTTGGCTATTTTATTTACCAAATGTAATTTAAGGAGATACTTAGGAAGTTGTTGAGAGACAACTAAACAGTTAAATTATTATTATTTGAGGTGAGAGCAGAGATTTTTCCTTAGAGCAATCCATCATCACTGTCAGTGACGCCTTTATTTTACTTAAGAAAGTATGTGTTCTGGGTGATTTTCTTCAACATATGCTTATTTTTAACAAGACAATGTGTATGTTTAATTTTTTTTCATTTTAAGGACTTTATAGCCTAAAATTATCAAATTAACAAATGGATATTCCTTTTACTTTGAACTCTGCTTTTAGTCATAGCAGAATCAATAACAGCATTTTTAAAACTTTTCAGGATATATCCTGGCTTCAGTACACAGTTCTTGTTTAACCACTACTCTGCTTATAAAAATCTCGCTTCCAATCTGCTCAACAAATACCTACTGAGTGCTTTCCCATGTGCCAGGAATAGTGATCAATTAGGAAGATAAAGATTCAGAGATTCCTTCTTGAAGGAGGAGCACGAGTTTGGGGAAGGCATCTCAGGCAGACAAAGAAGCAAAGCTGGAGCACGGGGGTGTCCTAACAGCAGGCCTCTTATTGGAGCCCTGGGTACATTATCCCTATTTGATGATCATAAACTGTCTCTGTAAATGGCTTTTTTCAACAATTTAAAAATGGTAATGCAAAATCATGTATATAGATAGTATGTATGTAAAAATCATTGATTTCCACCATTACCCCTCCCAATACACCCAAACAATTTGATTTGGGGTTTAAGGCTTTTTTTTTTTTTTTTTTTGGCGGTACACGGGCCTCTCACTGTTCTGGCCTCTCCCGCCGTGGAGCACAGGCCCCGGACGCGCAGGCTCAGCGGCCATGGCCCACGGGCCCAGCCGCTCCGCGGCACGTGGGATCCTCCCAGACCGGGGCACGAACCCGTGTCCCTTGCATCGGCAGGCGGACTCTCAACCACTGCGCCACCAGGGAAGCCCTAAGGCATTTTTTAATACACGGGAATACTTAAGAATTAATTTAGGTTATGCATGTCAAAGATGTATGAAGGCTTACTTGGGCATATGGATTTGGGAATCATGTGAACGAAGAACTCAAGGGTAGCCCCCCCCCCCCCAAAAAAAAGCCATAAAGAATATAGATACTGCAGAAAACGAAAAGAAGAAGGAAGGGCAAGGACTTCTGAATTTCCCATTCAGTGCAAATCATTTTTTCAGCGTAGTGAGGTTAAGGGTAGTCAGAATCTGTGGATCATTGGGTCCCCGACAGCTGGATCTCTCTTGTTGCCTGCTCAGTCCTTTCTACACCAGCTCCCATCTTAGCCTCATAAACTCATTCATCTGACCCCCAGTTATAAAAGGTGCTACATAAACATCAGGAACCACTACCATTCTGGCTTTCCATTCTCCCTCCAGCCAGTCCATTACCTTCCTCACCCTTACTTTTTTTCTCCTTTGTTCCCCTTACCTTATCAGCTTACTAGCTCCTCTTATTGCTGTTCTATACCTGACTCCCCCAAAGCAAACAAAGAAACAAACAAATGCTTAGTACCCATATTTTCCTTTGGAAATGTTAAAGATCAGAAGAGTATTTCCCTTCACATTACTTATGCCATCATGGCCTGAGGAATTCTCTGGGCCTACACACACACATGTGCGTATGTGCCTGCACAAGTGTGTTTTTCTACTTGTTTGTATTGTGAAGGAGATTGTGTACAGTAATCCAAGGCATAGTCATGGTTACAATAATCTATGTAAATTCTTTGTGGGACCGTAAGAGTCCACACAGTTCTGTTAAGGAAATTGATTTGTGAGAAGGTGCTTATAAAAGATGAAATAATGACTTTCCAAAGCAGCTGTCTTTGAGAAATGTCTAGGATTTTCCATTTTGATCTTAACAAGGCTACATATCAGAGTATCTAGTAAGAAATTTTTAATGTATTTGATATTCAATTTCCTAAAACAAATGAAAAGGAGACACACACACACCTAAGTATATATAGCCATTCGCGTGAACAGTTCTATTTCCTGTAATGAGGAACCCTGAATGTATTAAGAATTGTGCTCTGTTGTCTAGAAGTTACCTTTTTGTATGCTTTAAAGGGTTTAACAGTCCTACTTGGTTGCCATCCAAGTACTTTTACTGATTGGTAGAATATAAACAGAGCACACGATTTGGCATGATCTACAGTCTTGTCTGAGCAACAGGAATAACATGGATCTCCCAGATTAGTCTGAAGGGACATTGTCAGGACTCCAGAAGATTACACAGCGCCTGCTCATACAAACGATGGTTAATGCTATTATTCTTCAGTTGTACTTACCACGGGATTAAGCAAAACTTGCAAGAAAAAGGTAGGTTAGTTCTTAGGGAATATTGGGAAAATATGGAGAAAGGTCAGATATGTGACATATTAGTCAATTCATTTCACGAGATGGTGGTACTGGAGACAAACTGTAGCAGTCTGTAAGCAAATTAAACTTTCATATAAAGTTACTTAGAAACATTTACATTGAGAAAAAAATGAGGCTCTTGGCTATATATTTCACTTTTCTCTCATACTATGACGGGCTTGATTTTTACTCACCGTTTTCTCCCTGATCATTCTTAAACACCTTCTGGAATTAAGATTTTGGAAATGGTCTTTCTGCACACGTTTGTATTTTTGGTGTTCCTTTCCCATGTCTGTCTTTGAGTGTACATACAATTGGAGGAATAAATAACTCTTTGTAGTTCTTTTGAATACATTGAGACATTTGTAGAATGTGGTTCACTTCATATGGAAACAAACATCTTCTGGAACTGTCTCATTGAGAAGAAAGGACAGTAGGGATTCTAGAGCAGGAGTCCTAGACTAGGAGATGGAATTTGGTTTCTAGTTGCAGTTCTGCTACTAGCTAGTAGTGTGACAAGTTAACTTCTCTGGGCTTCAGTTTTTTCATCTATACAATGAGGGTACTGAGCAAGATGATTTGTAAAAGTTCTACAAACCTTCTCTTTCTACTTTGGGAACCAGGGAATTCTGTGTTGTAAGATTTGGCCAAGAATGACTTCTTTCATGGCCTTGGCCAAGTCCCAACATTGTTCTTTATTACATCTCTGAAATACGCATTCACAGGTATTTTTGAGTGATTGATGTTCATACAATGTTTTGAAGAGCTTTTGTGCATGTTGTCTTTCTATCCCATTTTAGGCAGTTGTCCATGATAGAAACCAAGTGTTCTGTAAATGAAATCAGTGTTTCCTGTGATGTGAACGAGGGCGTTTGACATTTCCCAGTCTAAATATTTTTTAAAATTAATGAATTAATTAACTTGTTTATTTTTGGCTGTGTTGGGTCTTCATTGCTGCACGTGGGCTTTCTCTAGTTGCGGCGAGCAGGGGCTACTACTCTTGGTTGCAGTGCGCAGGCTTCTCATTGTGGCGGCTTCTCTTGTTGCGGAGCATGGGCTCTAGGCGTGCAGGCTTCAGTAGTTGCAGCACGTGGGCTCAGTAGTTGTGGCTCGTGGGCTCTAGAGCACAGGCTCAGTAGTTGTGGCGCATGGGCTTAGTTGCTCTGCGACATGTGGGATCTTCCCGGACCAGGGCTCGAACCCGTGTCCCCTGCATCGGCAGGCGGATTCTTAACCACTGCGCCACCGGGAAGGTTCCCCCCAGTCTAAGTATTAAAGTAGTGGGACCACTGAGCTTGCATAAAATTATATTTAAAATATATATTTAATCATTTTCTTCCTTTCACTCTGTAGGTGAAAACATTTTTAGTTCTGGAATGTAATGGTAATTACACTCCGTAGTTGCTACTAGAGTCGCCATCAGGGTAGTAAAATCTGATTAATTTGGACTCTGCTAATTTGTAATTGGGGCGATTTTACCTGGCTGAAGTTTATTTCTAAACGACGTATGAGGAATGGTGTTGTTAAGCAATTTAATAGTGTAAAGTATATTTCATGGACTATATTTCTAGTTAAGGGAATTATTTTTAAAGCCTTTGGCGTATTGGTTGTTTGCTCATGAGAGAGAATTACAAATGACTTCTAGCAATTTATTAAATCAAAAGAAATGAATATAAATAAATGCTCATCATCAGATATAATGCTTTTCGGGTTTTGGGGTCTTTAAGAGTGTTTAGGATGGGTGGAAGAAAGCAGTCTTTCTTTTCACTTTGAACAAATATTACAACCGTTGGAGTGCTACAAAAACAGGTTCTGAACATTAAGTCTAAGAGCTGATTTGGTGGTATTGGTTGATTTCTTTGGAGCCGAACGAGATTAGACCAAGAATATGTTGGTTTTTTGAATCAGTTGATTGTTCGTAGTAGAATAATAACTTGAGAACCTTTGCAATAAAGTGATCTTCGCCTGTTTTGGGAGGTTACCCTCTTGGAAATTTGGAAAACTCTACATTCACCCTATTTCCCCCTCATAAATATTGAGTCGTCTTCACAGATAAAGACTCAAAACGCTTAACTACCTTGGTTTTACATAGGTTTGGGGGTCTTTGTTCTCAGAAGGAGAAGTTACATTTGCAATTGCTACTTTGTAATATTTTCATAAGCTGGAAAGTGATTGAAGTTTCTCTCTAAAATGGCTCCATATAGCTAATTTGTAGCTGTTTTATATTTTCAAATGTTTGAGAATGCTTCAGGACTTTGGAATGAGACATTCCAAACTTGCTTGATGAGTGTGTGGTGTGTGTGTGTGCGCACGCGTGCGCGCGTGTGTGTATTGTGTGTGTTTTCCTTCTTGGGGTTTCCAAGAAGTTACCACTGCCAATTGTACCTAGGACCTTTTTGCTCCTTACTATTAAGATTATTATACAAATCCTTCTAATGTAAGATATTGACTACAGTTTATTTGTATTAGTGGCACTTTTAAAAAACTTTTAAAATGTATTTTGGCCACTAAGATATTGATAAATATTCCTTCCTCTGATTCCTTTGAAGACTTCTGTGAGACAGTTTTTGGCGGGGGGGGGGGGGGGTACTGAAAAGAGTTGGAAATATCATTTAACCCTTTAAGTTGCTTGACTGAGTTTTTGTGCAGTGTTTTTGTGTCTGATCGATTGAATAAAAATTATTTGTGAGGTAGTGATGGCTGAGACCTATTTAGTATTTAATGAAGTTTATGCATTACTGGTCAATGTTTCAAAATAAGCTTTCTCTCCTTAGGTATGTATGCGTGAATGTATATACTATGTATACATATATGTTGGATTTCATAGGAAAATACATTGTTGAATATTGATGTGTTCTTGAAGGTACTTGTGATTACCTTAGGTGATTTCACGCTGTATTCTGGTATATGAAATTACGTATTTTGCAATTTTTGAAAGCAGTGTCTTTCTTACAGAAATAATTACCTGTGCTTTTTGAATACAAATGAGAAAGGCTCTTAGGGACTAAATCTCAATCTTTCAAAAACTGGGAATCGTTTGGAAAGAGCATATGAAAGCCAGCTACTTAAGTTGAAAGCACAAGCTTATTGTTTGAATATACACTTGAAAGTAAATATGAGCTTTTCATCACTGCGATGAGTTTTTAAAAAGGTAGCGGCTTTCATGTCAATGGCGGTCCTCCTTTATTAAGCTTGCATTTGATGAAGATGGGTAATTCGGTTTTTAGGTAGAAGGTGGAAGGACGCATTGAGGGTAGATATTTAGTGATGGCGACTTGCCTACATCAGAAATAAAATTCTTCAACCTGAAAATAAAGAGTTCAGCATAATACCGGTTTATCCTATTTTCACTTCTTTGAATTGTGTAGAAAGTGTGTGAGTTTGGTGCTTTAAACAGAAACTTGAAACACCCAGTCGCGTTCTGGGCATTTACAACGCTATTTTCTGGCAGTATTTTAAAACAATACAGATGAAGCCTCTATTTGCCGTTACTTTCATGAAATACGTCAACCTCCCTTTGACGGCAGCTTGAATTTTTGATCCTCCTTGTCAGTTACTAACCCCTAGAGGTTACCGGACCCGCCGCTGAGCTCTGGAATGGTCCCTGCTGGACACCTGCTTGGTGTCTCTCCTCTAGGCAATTTGTGAGCTGTTTGGGGGCGGGGGAGGCGTGAAGGAGGGTGAAGGGGAGGGAAAGGGGGAGAGAAGAAGGGGAGGGCAGCACTGAATTAGATTGTTGATAGCGTCCCTCCGAGGACTGCTATTAAGAGCACGCTATTCTGTACTTCTCTGCTGCAGAAGACAGAGTGATATTCGTGTTAGCACACAGCATGTTGTAAATGTATGAGATTTTTGCTCTTCCTGGCTTGGAAATAAGAATAGGGAAAAGAGAGCAACTTGAATCAGAAGCTACTAGAAGAGCGTGCAGAGTTCTGCAGCAGTTTATATTTGTTCTTACATTTTGCCTTCTTCTAACTGGAAAACAGAGAGACTGGCATTTTTTTTAAACGGGCTCTTCCCATAATGGCATTCTTGTATTGTGTGGCCAGAGCTTGCACAGGAGGAAAGCAGGCTGCCGAATTTAGTCACTGATCTCTATTAGCTGTGGCCTAAGGCTATGCTGAGGTTTATATCCCATTTGTATTGTTGCAGCTCAAAAGAAGAATGTTCAGAGGATGACAAGTGTATTCTGAGTAGGTATGTTGTTTCATTTTCATATGAAACCCGTCTGTTTTTTTTTTTTCCTGCTACTATTGGTCAGAAATCAGGTTAATAGGTGCAGAATATAGTGCAGTGCTGCAGTATCCCTGTTAAGGTAGAACAATGGTAATGCAAGCTTAAAATAATACCAAAAAAAAAAAGAACCACCCCAAACCCTAGCCGCTTTTATCAAATAAAGCTGCATTGTGTGGTATGCACAGTGCAGTCTTTTCAAAAAAATTATACTGCAGTCAACGCTTTCCTAACGAGGTGGCACTATTGTTGAGTTCGAACGATAGAATCATCATTTGCTTTAGGGGACAGGAGGATTTAAAGGAGGTACCTTGCAGCCCTATTTTACAGATTGGAAGCATCGGTTTAAGGGCACTGGCAGAATCGTTTGCTTGTTCTCCGCGGCAGCCACTGCTGTGTCAGTACAGTGTGGAATGGAAGTCATAGTTGGTAGTCTGTTATGGAAACGCTGTTTACTGTTATTGTAGTACCGTGGTGACAACATGCCATTGAAATGGAAAACGAGCTCTCCTGCTATCTGGAAATTCCCAGTTCCTGTGCTTAAAACATCCAGGTCAACTCCACTTTCTCCAGCATACATGTAAGTGAGAGAAAATAGGATATTAAAGTGGGATTTCATTCATGAATCAACCTTGTGACAAAAGGGGGTAGAAAATCCCAAACAGCAACATCCAAAACCCCACAAGATTAAAAACCTCAAGCTTGCTTACATTTAAATATATTGGCATGCCCACATTTCACCATTGTTTTGGTTTTCTAGGAGTTTATGTTTCTTTTCATTTAAAGTGCCTAATGGTAATGTAATTACTAAGATGAAAGTCTAAAGGTATATCTAAGGAATTGCATAAGGATAAACTTTTACATTGGTTGGATGTTTTGAATTTTTGTGTATCTGAAATACTTAAGATGACTTCTTTTGTGTAATGGCACAAAAACTGCTTATGATTGATGTTGATGTGTTAAATATGGAAATGCTTTCTATAATTTTTTGATGAATTTGAAACATTCAGAGTTAACACATTGATCAGAAAATGAGTCTTTTATTGAGGACTTGATACTTGAGTTCTGTATGAACATTAATAAGTTTGATATTATATCTTTCTCAGTTTTATAATTCGAGTTCTGAAGTATAAGTTTGAATTTGTGCAAATTATAGTTCTATGAGTAGTTATTTATATACATGGAGTTGAAAAGTGTATTATACAAATATCTATTTTAGAAATTTATTTTAAGTAGATATGTACTGAAATATATTGGGATGTCTTTCTAGAATTTTTGAAAATCTTATTTTTTAAATTTGCAAAGTGTTGCTTTAAAAACAAAATCTTGGAGATATAATAAAATATTCTTTTAAAGTATTGTCTGTGATCTTTTTTTAGTAGAGGAAGGAGTGAGGGAAAGCTGGACTTTTTTTTTTATTAAATAATTGTACGAGAAAAGCTTTTGAGTGAAAGTCTGTCTTAACTGTAAGTGTTCCCTTTAAAATATTTTTCAGTAGGACAGATGTGGAAAATTCTTCCCGCTTTAGGTCCATTGTGTGTTTAGAAATCTGGTGAGTTGCCATTTTATTACTTAGTTTTTGTTTTATATGAGGTTCAGATGCACAGTGGTATCTCTCTGGTTCTTTGAAAGGCTTTCAGCTGCTGAGGAAGTGTGCTTGTGCTCTCAGTCCAAAAGAAGCAATTCCCGGGAAAGCGAGGAAAAATGAGGACATTTCAGAGTTGAATCCTGTCATCATTTCATTTTCAGATTATTTTTTCTATTCCTTCTTAGAGATGCTTCAGGTTATTTTATCTGGGTGTTAAACTCTGTTTCCTATAAAGTTAAAATTTTAAGTTATATTTGTAAAAGAAAAAAGAAAAAAATCAGCTCTGTTTGTTTCTCAAAAGCTGCATTTGTCAAAAGTGCAAATTAATGGAGGTGACAAGTTAATGGAGCTCCTTCAAATAATTCGAGAAAATGAGATGTGCCTGTTGACTTTATATATCTTAGCTGGTGAGAAATGACCAAAGATTTACCAAAAGCAACTTCATCATCAAAACAAAACATACACACCCCAAGCTAAAATCAATAGGTTACAATTAATAATGGTTACTAATGATTCTAGTATTCCTACTGCATTTTACTGTCCAAAAGATCCAATTTGTAGCCCCTGTTGCAGCTGATTTGCTAATTTTTAGAGATGATTAAAAAATACTTACATTTTTAAAATCCATACTAGCCACAAGCTCAGATACAGCTTAATACAACATCTTTAATGAACCACTTTCTTTCTTTTAAGTCCTCACCTCTTTGACCTGGTGATATGAGTGAATTGATTTAGATGAGAGAAGCCAGAAAATGTCATAGATCTTGCACGTTGGCCTTGAGTGTTGGTAGTACACATATGTAGAATGGAAAAGTATATTTGAGGAGCTGGTGTTAGTCTGGACTATTTTGACATTGTGACGGTCTGTATTGTTAAATTGGCCTTAACTTATTTTTTTAATAAATAAATTAATATGAGGTTTAAAATATTATGTAAACATACACAGAGAATATATGTTAAATATAGGAAAAGAAGACTAGCTTGGGGAGTTTAAATCAAGTTTTAAATAAATTGTTTCGTTTTTGACTGATTTAGAGTTCATTGCCTTGCTGGGCCAGAAATAAAAATACCACGTTTAACATGTTGTTCTCATCAGTGCTTCCTTATATTCCATAGCACTTCTACACACAGATGATATTTAAGTTGAGCATATTTTTCACTCAAAAACTGTAAAGAGCAAGTTAGAATCCTGGGTCAAGTAACATCATGTTTGCTCTCATGGTCGGTTGGGTTGGCAAACATAGATTAGATGGCTACTTGTGTCTTTTGGGTCTAAAGTCTTTGCATTGAAATGGAGCAGTTAAACTCTGACTCTCTGATAGATTGTGATATTTTAGGATTTACCTGTAAAATTACGTATAAACATTAAAAATACTATCTTGAATATAGAATTCTTCCCAGTTAATATAAGCATCTTTTGGTATATTTGCTCGTATTGGTTTGTAATGTTTTATCGTTATTTACTGTGATTTGTCGAATACATATTACATGATTTTCATTGATGACTTGGGTGCTTTTTCAAAGACTGAAATTTCAATATAAAATATTTTTGCTTGTAGTAAAAACGTATTGTAGTAATGGAGCAAATATGGAGAAAGATAAAGGTTCCTTATGGTTTCTTTCTAAACTCAATGTAGGTGCTGCTGGCTAGAACTCTTCCATTGATGCTGGTGATATAGGGCAGTGCTGCTATCCACTAGTGAAAGCTAGAATAGAGAATGTTTTACTTATTGCAAACATTGAACAGAAAAGCTTGTTTTTCCTTGTGGATTTAAAGTCCAAGTTGGCTTGCTTTCTGCTTGTTTAGAACCTGAACGTGAGTTAAAACCTTTCCATATTTTCAAGACTTATTGATGATAAAGACAATGTTTATGATAATATTAAGGAAAATAGTTTCTTATATAGCATAAAGTGCTTTTCAAATTGTGTTAAAATATGATTTGGGAAGAGTGGAGTATCATAAAGACAAAAGATTTGGGAAAATAATCCTTTGGCCTCCACATAGCTTGATTACCAAATATTATTTAGTCTCTATTAGGTAGAGTCTCCCTTCAGCTTCAGTTTTGAACACTTGCAAGGGTGGTGTGCCATCCATGTGGAATTCTGAAGGGACTGTCTTGATCAAAATCTGACTGATGTGTTTGTGTTACACTCTGTTCAGCAGAAGGTTGAAGTTCAACCTTAGCCTGAAGGAGTATCTCCTGGTCAGCGTAAGCTAAATTAGTAGACTCTGCTCCTGACAGGTGTGAACCATGTAAATTAACCTGTCAATTTGCCTAAATTAATAAAGCTGAAAGGGCAGTCACTTCTAAGCGGTTTTCTGGTGTTTTGGTATTCATTGTTTTCAGGCAGCAAATGATTCCTTCAGGCTGATGTTATAGGGTTAATGTATTGTTAGATTCCAAGGACACACTGAAATAGAACAGAATTAGCATTAGCTATCTTTTATCTTTCTTCACAAGCAGTTAAGTCTCGCTAATAATGGTGTGGCCACAAGGAGGAAGACAATAGGTAAGAATTAACCAGCACAATGTAACAGTGAATCATAGCAAGCCAGACAATGGGTGTAGAATGAGTGTTAGTGAATTAGACTTGTCCTCTCTTAGCCGATACACTTGTATTCAGTTAGCATCCTGTTTACAACTATTTTGTTTACTATGTAAAATATATTTTAGAGTAAGTGCCAATAGCACTGACTTTTATAGAAATCATTTTCTATCATTTTATCATTGAGATTCAGTATCTAGATTTCCCTAGAAAAACTGGTGCTTTATTTAATTGTCAATAATTTGTCTAGATTTAGTCATACTATATAAATATTCCTTGTTTGTGGGTGATTCAAAGGACAGTGAAAATTAAAACATGCACTTTCTAAATTTGACATGTTTTCTGTCCCCTAAGATTGTCTTTTTTCTAATTTAGTGAATAAAATACAACCTTGAAAATAAAATAAAACAAAACCTTAGGTATCCTTTTCATCTAGCAAAATACTTCCCAAATTGATATTCTCAAATTAGAAAAGAATATAATTAGTTAGATATTTTCACAATTAGTGTATACATAAACTTTTGTTTGTGTCTGCTTAATTTGTTTTTTTACTACATATGCTCAATCTAACAAAATTATGTGGAGAAATAACATAAATAACACAGAGCAATTTAGCGCTCATCTGTAACTCCTGTAGCATGTTTCTTGTGAATTTCCATCGTCTGAACTTGCAGAAGGGCTAGCTTAACACTTATTAATGGAAAATCATACAGATAAAAGTGACCTTCGATGTCATTTAGAGAATCCAAATCCCCTTTAAAGCAGGAATCCTTCCTGTGACAACTCTGAAAGATGCCGATGCACGTTCTCCTTGATCACTGTCAGTGACAAAGAGCTCACTACCTCCCCAAGCCAGCACCTTTCATTCGTGGACAGCTCTTCCATGCATTGAGCAAAATCAATTCCTCTTATCTTTCATCTCCTATTCCTAGTGTGGCCTTCTGGAGCTATGGAGAAAAATATTATTTCCTCCATAACGTACAAGCCTGGAAATCTTCTTTCTTTAACCATTACTCATGTGACATGTTTTCCACACTCTTCACTCTGCTGGTTGTGCCTCACCCAGATAGTTTTTTTGTGTTAAACTTTATACAAGATACTACATCTGAATGAGATGCTCCCCACATGGTCCGACTAGAAGAGACCTCTCTCCTTTCATACAGGCGTTTTGCTTATCTTAAAGAGCCTGCAATTATATTATTTTTTAATCATAGCATTCATCCTGAACCACAGTGACTCAGAGTTTACAAACTTCTTTTCGGAGGTTTACGACTAGATTTCTTGTTCCTCCTAGTCAGCGTTTATTCTCTTGGCTACTTCAAATCTTCGAGTCTGAGGAATTCTGGCATGTGCAAATGAAATTAAAATTTTGTTTTAAAGCCTATTGTATGTGTCTTTAAAAAGATCTCTTAAAACCATTGAATGTATCTGAGGAATATTGCACACAAGAAACTTACAAGACAGAAAGCTAGTATTTCGGATGCTTTCAGCAATTTCCAAGAATTTTACTTGTCGAAAATTTATCTAGATTCGTTGTTTTTTTATGCCTAAATGAGTGTTACTTCCAAGTACCCCTCAAAACATTTCCCCAGAGGGAAGAGAGACGGAAATGCAAATCTTTCACCGTCGCGGGAAGTCTGGAGTTACTAAGAACTCTGAGGATTCCAGACATTCTGCTTGAAATTTAGAATATTTAGATGAGACCTAAATAGGGCCAAGTTAGGGGGAGGGAAAAGAAAGAAGGAAGAGATAGGCAAGTATCTGTATTAATGACTGTATTACTTGTAGAGTCAAGAATTATAAGCGCTGTGCATGCCGATATTTTAAATGGAAATAGCAGCCACAGTGTATTGCTTTATCTCCTCAAGGCCAAGAAAGAGGTGGTATAAACGTGAGATTCTTAGGGCATCAGTACACAAAGAAGTTACTGAGCAATCCACTTTTGAAAGAGCTCAGTTCTTTTTCAGTCACCTTGTATATTGAGTTTATAATATTCAGAAGTTACTGCCTGTTATGCGCCAGGCATAACTCTGCTGGGTATTATGGATATAGTCCTTGCAGCTATTCAAAATGACTAGACTTTATCTTCTAGCCTATCTTTCTTTATAAACAATTAAATTGCTTGATTTATTTTGCTCCTGTGAAAATGCTAAACCAAGACAACCAGTTTAAATAACATTCTTGTTTACTGTGCTTGCATTATTGATAATGGATTTAATGGCAATAAAACTACTACAGAGGAGAAATGTATCTGGGCTCACTGAGGAGATATGAATTGGATATAGATACCAGATCTTAAAGTGCATATTCCTATTGTGATGATCATTTCGCAATGTATACAAATATCAAATCATTGTGTTGTACACCTGAAACTAATACAATGTATGTCAGTTATACTTCAATATTTAAACAAAGAAAAAAAAGAGAAAGTACATATTCCATAAGATGGAAAATGATGCAATTTACATTTAAACTTGATAGTCACTTTTTTTTTTTTTTTTTTTTGTGGTACGCGGGCCTCTCACTGTTGTGGCCTCCTCTCCCGTTGCAGAGCACAGGCTCCGGACGCACAGGCTCAGCGGCCATGGCTCACGGGCCCAGCCGCTCTG
The DNA here is from genome assembly GCF_011762595.2 of Tursiops truncatus. Taxonomy (NCBI): domain Eukaryota; kingdom Metazoa; phylum Chordata; class Mammalia; order Artiodactyla; family Delphinidae; genus Tursiops; species Tursiops truncatus. The sequence goes on from NC_047055.1 coordinate 29,904,044, forward strand.
CGGCATGTGGGATCTTCCGGGACCGGGGCACGAACCCACGTCCCCTGCATCGGCAGGCGGACTCTCAACCACTGCGCCACCAGGGAAGCCCGATAGTCACTTTTTTAAACAAGAAAAATGGAGTGCCATTCTTTAAGTTGGACAGGGCTTAGGTACTTTATAGCACACAAGTGTATATATTTTTACCTTACAAGCATCAACAGTTTGATCCCAGACTATATGATGTAATCTTAGAGAAAAATAAAATTATATTATGTTTCCAATTATAGTAAAATATTTTCACTGGCATGACTTACTATGATGAGGGTATATGTTGTTTTTAACCCAATTTTGCGACATTTATGGTATGGTAAGACAGGAGCATGCCCAACTCGTTGGACAATTCTTATGATATGGTTCAGTGGAGAAATGAAATAACATGTTTCCATAAGAAAAATGTAATTAAAAACAACTTTCAGAATTCTTGAATCTAGCCTATACAACAGATATTGTAAATTTCATGTGAAACATATTTATTTGCAATTTTCAAAAATGTCCTGGTTTAACATAGTTAAATGTAATACAATTTATTGAGTGCTACTATAAAAGTGCAAACCACTGTGTGAAAACTTCCCCAATTTTGCTGTATGGGGAGACACTGCTTTGGGAAAGATTCCCGGTGTTCTCCTTACTTGTTGCAAGTAGTAATAAATCCTTCCCTCACTGGAAAAAAAAAAGTGCCAAGCACTTTGGAAGCTGCCTCCCAAACACTCTATAAGGGCAAGTCTTTTCCCTGTTTTACTCTAAGGGCACAGTGGTTCCGAGAAGTTAGTTAACTTGCTCAATGTTACACTTCAAGTAAGAGGTGAAGTGAAAATTCAAACGCAGTTCTGCTTGATTTCAATGATCTTGACTCCTCTAATGCCTTTTTCTTTTTATAGACTCTTGCTACTTTCATGCCATCTACTACTTAGGAAATATCTCACTAGAATTCGAAGAACAAAGGAGTATGACAGATGAGATAAACTTTTTTGAATTGGGTGGTGGTACAGGGAGAAGTTAGCTTTACTTTGTGGTACTGTCAAGTGGTGAAGTTGCAGGAAAATACTGGGGCAATTATCTTTACTTACTGATATGATACTGGGATTAACCTCATTGTTTCCTATTTCTTTCGAAGCACTATTCTACCTTCGTTGGCCAACCACCTTTTCTCTCCCCAGTAATTAGCTGCCATTGACTGGAGCAGATGTGCTCTGTTTATCACAGTCCTAGGGTACTAACCAGTCAGCATGTTTAGTACTTTCTTGTGGACATGATTGTCCCATTGCTTGATTGTGTGCAGGCGCTGAGAAAAATCTCCACGTATGAGTTTTCTATTGCTGCCATAACAAATTGCTGCAAACTGATGGCTTAAAACGTCACAAATTTGTTATGTTATAGTTTTTTAGGTCAGAAGTCTGGTATGGGTCTCACTGGGCTAAAATCACGGTGTTGGTGGAGCTCTGTTTGCTTCTGAGGCTCTAGGGGAGGCTGCATTTCCTTCTCGTTTGGATCATTGACAGAATTCAGTTCTTTGCAGTTGTAGAACCACCAAGGTCCTTATCTTCTTGCTGGCTGTAAGGCAACAGTTGATCTCAGCTTCTAGAGGCCACCAGCATTCCTTGGCTTCTGGCTCCCTTTCTCCATCTTCGGCGCCAGCAATGGCAGGAGTCTTTTTCACATCTCTCTCTCTCTGACCCACTCTTCTGCCTTTCTCTTCCACCTTTAAGGACTTAACGTGATTAGATTGGAAGGTGCAGGGGCTCGATTGAGTTTTTGATTTAAAAGCCTTGAATACTGTATTTTAAAACAGTGAGATTTTGAGAATGAAACATTGTGAGAATGATACATTAGAGAGGCAAGCTCATTTGAGTGTTCGTGGACAACTGGGTTAAACTAGTGCCTTTGCCATCGCTCTGTCCTTCCTCTCTCCCCCTCCTTTTCTCCCCCCCCCACTTGAAAGTCTCTCACTGAAGTTATTTCTACAAATTTTAAAAGACCTTTGCTCATTTACAGCTTGCCCTGTAACATCTTCTATTTTCACTCTTTGTTTTTCTGGTTTCAAAAATATAGTGCTTTTCACTGATCAGTGAGATCAGAACATATCTTAAAAAGAGCATAAGTATCTTATTCAGGATTCTTGGACTCTGAGAGCTGGGAGGAACCTTAGAAATCATTCTTTGTCATACCACTGTACCTTGAAAGAGAATGTGATATTTAAGTCTGGTCACTTTTCCTCCATCTGTGTACATTCACATCTGATGAGTTAACTCAGTCTTAATTTATATTTCCTTTTTATTATTTTATCCCATTTCATCAATTGTATTACAAATTAATGTTAAAAACCAGTTTACAACAAAAACTTCGACTAGATTTCTCTTTATACATGTGATCACGCCAGAGATTTTTCTCTTGTCCTACACTGAACTGTGTTCCTAATTAACTCACAGTTCGATCTACAAAATACTTTGAAATAGAGTTTTGAAAAGTATATGGATGTTTTAGGTTGTAAGTAGATTATCCAATAGATAATCCCTTAGCATCACTAAACTGAAGTGATTTTCATTCATTATGAGCACTTTCCCTCAAAGGATGTGCATATGTAATCATTTCTGAATGATTCACAGCTAAACAAAAGTTCATGAAACTGGAACCAAAATTTTCGTCTAAAGTAGACCAGTGACCTGGCTCATTAGCATATTTTTCATAAGCATATTGCTGAAGTATATAGATAGATGCAATTAGAGACTTTTCTTTCAAATGATGTGATCCACCATCATATGTTTGGCTTTCTTTCATATAATTATAATTGCAGATTTTATATATATATATATATATATTTTTTTTTTTTTTTTTTTTTTTTTGGCTGTGTTGGGTCTTCGTTGCTGCGTGCGGGCTTCTCATTGCAGTGGCTTCTCTTGTTGCGGAGCACGGGCTCTAGGCTCATGGGCTTCGGTAATTGTGGCTCACAGGCTCTAGAGCGCAGGCTCAGTAGTTGTGACTCACGGGCTTAGTTGCTCCGCGGCATATGGGATCTTCCCAGACCAGGGCTTGAGCCTGTGTCCCCTGCATTGGCAGGCGGATTCTTAACCACTGCGCCACCAGGGAAGCCCGCAGATTATAGTTTTGAATAGTGGATATTATTTGATTGCTGATGCAGCCTTGCAGATAGCCTGATCTGGGATGAATAGTCCTTTAAAATAAAATAGCAGTAAGGAAAGTCGATGTTATTTATTTATTTATTTTGGCACTTATATGCTAAATATGAACTGATACACTTCTGTACCAGGGAGCAAAGTTTGCAATTAGTTTAGTTACTGTGGTTTATATGAATTATGCAACATGGTATTTGTTAGTAGATGATGTTGAGAATTTACTATTATTTTTATATCACTTAGTCCTTTGGAAAGTAATTATTTCTTTCACTGTGATCTCTTTGCAAGCAAGTATCCCGCCTGCTCTTTTTACATATCTCCTAGTGCAGTGGCTGGCACATAGCAGGTGTTCAGATATTGAGTTGATGAATGAATTTTTAAAAATTTATTTATTTATTTATGGCTACACCGTGCAGCATGTGGGATCTTAGTTCCCCAACCAGGGATCGAACGCAGGCCCCCTGCTTTGGAAGTATGGAGTCTTAACCACTGGACCACTGGGGAAATCCCCAATGAATGAATCTAGAGAGAGTAGTTTTTAGGTCTGTAGCCTTGTGCAAATTATTTCACTCAAAGTGTGTTGCATTTCTTCATTTCATATATAGAGGAATCTAATAAATTACAGTCTTGTTAGAGAGTAAGTTACAGCTATCTTTCCTACGAAAAGAACTAATCCAAAATCCTGATTCTGTTCCTTGCTTTCCGATAAGTACCATGATGCTGACACAGACTGAAAGTAATTTTAATAGAAGCCATTTACCAGTGACCAGAAAACTTTAGTCATGGTTCATCAAATTGTAATTTGATAAAGAAAGTAAGATTATAATCTCTTCCAAGAGAGCAACTACTCTTAAAGTTAAGAGTTATTTGACTTATTTTCACATGTCCTTCACCATGAGGGGAAAACTATTTTAGACAAATTTCTGTTTTAAAACTAGTATGTTTGTACTTAATTGATAATGTGTTTTCTGTGTATAGTTTGAAAACAAGAATGGCTGACTAGGATAAAAGGAAATCTGAGTAGGGTTTAGGAAAAATAAATTTTAAATTAGTACTCAAATAAATGATCCACATTTACTTATGTTCTGAATCGTTTTATACTTAAAAAGGCTAAACCCGGGGCCACGGCAGTGAAAGCGTTGAGTCCTAACCACTGGACCACCAGGGAACTCCCAGCAGATATTCAATTTAAATTAAGTTTTCCTCCTATCAGAAATATTTTAAATAAATGCTTTTACACGTCGCTTGGTTAACAATAGGACAGAAAGGCATAGCAGTTACTAATGTATGAAAACAGCATATTCTAAAGCAAAACAATTGATAGTTTGTGAATAAATTTGGATTTTTATTTATTCTCAAATCATTAAATATGTATTTACTTTGAATTATTTGCCAGAATGTGCAACTAGTTAAGGAGGGCTAGTCCAAGGAGCTTTGAATGCAAGAGCGTAGGCTATGGCTTTTGTTCAGCAAGCAGAGAGGAGTGATTGAATACTGCTCTTGGAAAACTGTCTCCACTAGTGAAGGGGCTTCTAGTGTGTGGAAACCTTTCCTCCTTCACAGCTCCCTCCCAGAGGTGCAGGTCCCGTCCCTATCCTTTTGTCTCTGTTTATTCTTTTTTCTTTTGCCCTACCCAGGTACGTGGGGGGGGGTTTCTTGCCTTTTGGGAGGTCTGAGGTCTTCTGCCAGCGTTCAGTAGGTGTTCTGTAGGAGTTGTTCCACACGTAGATGTATTTTGATGTGTTTGTGGGGAGGAAGGTGATCTCCACGTCTCCCTCCTCCGCTTTTTTTTTTTTTTTTTTTTTTTGCGGTACGCGGGCCTCTCACTGTTGTGGCCTCTCCCGCTGCAGAGCACAGGCTCCGGACGTGCAGGCTCAGCGGCCATGGCTCACGGGCCCAGCCGCTCCGCGGCATGTGGGATCTTCCCAGACCGGGGCACGAACCCGTGTCCCCTGCATCGGCAGGCGGACTCTCAACCACTGCGCCACCAGGGAAGCCCTCCTCCGCTATCCTGAAGGTCCCCCCGGTCCTCCACCCCACCCCACCCCACCCCGTCTCCCCCCGCCCCGCCCCCGCCAAAACTATAAATACAATCACAGTATGTGAAGATGCTATACTGTAACAAATATGTAAGTTATGTTACTAACCAAATCCAAGGAAGAGGTAATAGATACCCAAAGTGTGGTAGGGGCAGTGAGAGTGGAGAGGGGGTGAAAGACGCATACTAGAGAGATACTTAGTAGTACTTTGTCAGTTGCCTGGGCATAGGAGAGGGGGGAGAACTAGGGGTCTAAGATGACTGAAATATTTTGATGATAACAACTTTATTTTAGAATCCAGAATATCCTATCTATGTCTCTCTTGAATGCGTGACATCTAGATACATTTGAGATTCCTGAACTTCCTTCTGACTGACCAAGCTTCCAGGAATAATCATTAAGAACTATGTAGTCAAATTCATTTCCCTTGAGGGTACCTTTAAATAAGCCAGTTTTCTCCTTAAAGCATGATCTAGAAAAAGATTGGATTTGGGACATTTAAAATGACTTATTGCTTCAAGAAATAGCTTGTTGTAGATGGGATGAGTTGAGGGGAATAGCATTTAGGCCAGCATTTTCCAACTAGCTGGCCAAACTTTTGACACCCTGACACTCATCCTGGTGAGTCTTCTCTGCGTCCTTCTCACCTGCACTCCGAGAGTCAGAAATTATAAATTGGGGTGTGAAACACTGGTTTAAAGGACGGTATGGAAGGAAGGAAGGGAATGCTTCTCTCTTGCTTAATATCCTTCTGTCCTATTTGTCTCAAACAGACGGAGGCAGTACTTCATTACTACTTCACAATTCATAGATCGCTTCTGCAAAACACATACACAGTCTGAAAATGCTCCAATTAGCTTCTATTCAAAATTCCCACTTAGATGACTGGGAAATGTGAGTGCTGGATGCCTACTGTCATGTTGTTTAAATTATACGGTCTGCCTCTACCCTTTTTGCGTTCCACCCAAGAACACAAACTTTCTTTAAGCCAGAGACCATAATGTTCCTAAAAAGAAACACCTTTCCCTCAAAGTGGCAAACTCCTCAATGAATTATAATTTGCATCTACTCCCTCAAAAAAAAAAAAAATAACCAGTCTCCCTTTCAGGAAGTCATTACCAATTTTATCAAGAATACTTACTATTTGGGGTAAACATAGTCATGGTACATAAATACTTTATGCAAAGGACTCCTTCCTTAGCGTTGCTGTACGATGGACAAAATCTTATAAAAGTGTTTTTTTTTTTTTTTTGCGGTACGCGGGCCTCTCACTGTTGTGGCCTCTCCCGTTGCGGAGCACAGGCTCTGGACGCGCAGGCTCAGCGGCCATGGCTCACGGGCCCAGCCGCTCCGCGGCATGTGGGATCTTCCCGGACCGGGGCACGAACCCGTGTCCCCTGCATCGGCAGGCGGACTCTCAACCACTGCGCCACCAGAGAAGCGCAAGAGGGATAAGTTAAAGTCTTAGAGCTAAGTTTTATTTTAAAAAAAAAACCTTAATGGTGAGGCAAATATGTACAAAGTGGAAAATAATGTTAATATGAAAAATTGTACTAAAATTAGACTTTTTGCTTCGCCAAGCTCCACGTCTGAAACAAACTTGAGAGAGCTATCCTTAGTGTTATTCTCAGACTCTTTGGGTTTAGAGTCTGTCTTCTGATTTCTCTTTTTGTATTACCTTCCCCTGTCTTAAAACTATTGGCTGTCATATTAAAACATTGGTGTGATTAAATCATATTAAACATTATATTTAAATGAATGATTTGATACATTCATTGAAATAATTAGAGATACTGCTAGGTCATTGCAAAATCAAGGTTGAGATTTGTTACATTTATTACAGGCTTTGAAGACAGAATCAGTGGGACTCGTAGAGCTGCCCATTATAATTCTTAAAACATGGAGTACAATTGGCTATTACTTTTAAGTTGGAAAGTCTTACTCTTTATTGTTTTTTTTCTTATCATGTTTCCTTTTAAAAGAAAAATAAACATGCCCTTAAGACCTGGTCATGAATTACTGACTTTGCGAAGCTGAATATAACTAGGAAATTCAGAAAAGACAGAAAAGGATTGGATTTTTATCACTTGATTAATGATTCCTCCTGTTCCCAAAGAGATTTGTCTCAGTGATTTCTAACTGGTTTTGAGTTTGTGGAATCTGCCTTTATAATAAACTCTAAAATTGGATAACTTGGATGTTTGAATATTTAATAATCTGAAATTTTAGGCATGTGAAAGCTCAGTTCTTTAATAATACACTTTTGCATTGATACGCACTATAGCACCATAGTCAAATTTCAAAGTCAGTGAGCTACAGATAATAGGAATAAAGTGATACTTTGGTTAATATAAATCCTCTGGGAGCAAAAAGCTCCTTTATAGAAAAGTGGCATGCGTGTTGGAGCTCCGGTTCAGTTTCTTCATCTGGGGATAGAAGAAGGAGAAGGCATGCTCCTGACCTCAGGTATAGCTCAGACTTCTCACTGGCCAGGCTGGTGCTGGCTGTAGGGGGGCAGGGAGCATCCTTTCAGAGGATTATAACTATTTCCTCTGTGCACTGGGAACGGGACTATTGATGGTGATGGGAGTCCGTGCTGTTTCCCCCAACCTACACATCCATATTGCTCTCTCTCTCCCACCACTACCACTTGTGTACTTGCTCACCTTATATGGCTTCTTAAGGCAAGGGAGCTTCAACTTCGACTTAGCTTTTTTTATATAGTAGGTATGGAATCAACATTTAGAATTCATTTTTTTTTAATTGAAGTATAGTTGATTTACAATGTTGTATTAGTTTCAGGTGTACATACAACATAGTGATTCAATATTTTTATAGATTATACTCTTGTATTTCTGCTTCAGGTATCTATCATCTATCTATCTATATCTTTCATCCAAATATTATGATAAATGTAAAGAATGAGAAATAGTATATAAACCAAAAGTAGAATTTTCTAGTCTAGATGCATGAGACTTGATGTAGTTTAATTGGTATATGAATTTTAAAAGGTGAAGGAAGACTAAAGTTTTGAAATATGGTAGACAGAAGGAGCAAACATTAATCTGAAAGTGTTTCAGGGACAGGATTGAGGTATTCAATGCAAATGCTTTATGGTTTGGATAATTAACTTTCATCCTGTTAGAGTAGACTATCATTTGTCATTCCATTTGTTTAGCCCAATTCCCTCATCTGTGTCATAGTGCTATTTCTGTGATGGCGATGGGTGGCTTTGGAATTCAGAATCTGTTCTTTTAAATGTTGGTATCCGTAATGTCAAGTTCTCCCTAAATCTGATCTGAGTTATATCCTAGGATATGCTCCCTCCTGACCCCAGATGTGTTGGGAGAATGGCATGAGAGATTTTTAGCATTGGTATTGTTGTTATGGAAGTAGTGGTAAAAGTGGGTAATTTTAGACTGAAGTAGTTCAACCAACAAATTGCTTCCCTATAACAGAATGTGTCTCTCTGAGATCTTCCTCATGTTTATAAATTAAACACTGAAACGTTGATTGCTTTATGGCCTCTACTCTGCTATTTTTCATTTTTTAGGCTTGGTGTGATGGGAACAATTTGGTCTCTGGAATCAGACTCAGGTTCAAGTCATAGTTACCAGATTCTTGGTGAGGCCTTAAACTCTCTGAGCTTCAGTTTCCTGTCTTTAAAATGGGATTGTTATGAGGATTAAGTAGCATAGAGAACGTGTCTGGCACACTGCCTAGTACACAGCAGGTGCTGGGTAGATTATCTTATTCCTATGTTAAAACTGACATCAGCTATTTATTAATGTGATTTTATTTTACATGTGACAGACATTTGCATATAAAGAAGCTTCTTTACGTTGGAAAATCATTTTACAGTCTGGCCCTATCACCTTGAAAGTTTCTTCTCTTTTGTGGGCTCTGGTATATAGCTGCAGCAGAAAAGAAAGCCTCAGAAAGGTTAGCAGCTATTTTATATCATCTATGCTAAAGATTTCCATTAGCAGATTTATTGCAAGTTGACAATAATGTACTTATACTTATGTCATTAAAAAATACAAATAACTAACCAAAGCTTTATCTTTTCTTGACTTCTTTCAGGCAAACACCTTGTTGAGGAGACACGTTCTCCATAGTTTCTTAAATAGTGATTAATTTACGCCTTCTTAAGAGAAGTTGCTCCCACGGGGAGATCGGGGACATCAGCTCCGTGCTTTGTGACCACCTAGAGGGGTGGGATAGGGAGGGTGGGAGGGAGATGTAAGAGGGAGGGGATATGGGGATGTATGTATCTGTATAGCTGATTCACTTTGTTATACAGCAGAAACTAACACAACATTGTAAAGCAGTTATACTCCAATAAAGATGTTAAGAAAACAAAGAGAGAAGTTGCTATGATATTTATGATTTCCTTGTACAGTGATACCGTAAATGTCATTTTAGTTGGGACGTATCTTTATTTTTTTATTTTTTAAAATCTTTTATTTATTTTTTAAAGCAGTTTATTTATTTATTTATTTTTGGCCCTGCCGTGTGGCTTGTGGGATCTTAGTTCCCCGACCAGGGATTGAACCCAGGACCCCTGCAGTGGAAGCGCAGAGTCCTAACTACTAGATGCCAGGGAATTCCTGGGACATATCTTCAAATATTTTAGGTTTTAAGGTGTTTTTCTTTTAAAGAAAATACCAGGCTTATTTTATATATATTAACTTACTTCATGAATTGGAAATTTTCCTTCTTAATTTTAAAAACACTTCCTTTTTTTTCTTAATGGAAATTGAGAGAATGTGTGTGTGTGTGTGTGTGTGTGTGTGTGTGTATCATTCAGTTTTTGATGGGAGGCGTGAAGGAGAGCTGATTCTAAATTTTGTGTGGTAGGAAGATTATTAATATCTTTAGAATTCAATGGAGAATGCATACTTTGAATCTATAGAAAAATCAATGGGAAATGACTAATATCATCTTAAGCTTTTAATTTATTTCTCATGGGGGAAGGAAATACCTTGACGGATTTAGCACTCAAATTCAAATGAATGTGAGAACAGGTGGCTGAATTTTTCCCCCACCTGCCAATGCAACTTTATAGCAAGAAATGTTTCATTTAGCAAATGCTACAGCTAGCAGACACTTCTCTGTTTCAGAGCAGAAAAACAAATGGCGGGGGAGTTCTTCTTTGAAGAAAGCCTTTTTCTTGATTTTCTTTTTAAATTGTGAGTGTGAGAAATATGTATTTTCTTCTTCTGGGGGACGGGTGGTGAAGCGTGAGTCAGTGCCTTGATTAACCAAGCTGACTTGTTGTGTTGTTATACCATTCATGACTTTTATTTTTGTTTTGTTTTGTTGTTGTTGCACTTCTTGCACACCAACCCACTGGCGCTGACTTTCAGTTAGGATAATATTATTACTCTGGGAAATTGCAGTATTTGAATAATACTTTTGACACTAACTCAGAAACCCCTGTTCTTTTGTTACGGTGGCATTATGTTATTAGAATTACATACATTGTTAGGTTTAACCACTTTGTAATGTGGTAGTCACAAGCAAGAAGTGCTGTCAAACTGATCAGGAGCTGAAGAGAGAAAAGTTAAAGGCATTGATATACTTTTACCTTTCTGGTTTTTCTCTGATTCACTTATTTTTTTCCCGCAGAAATGAAATCAAGTAAAGGGAACAACTTGACATGTATTCTGATAGTCTTGGGCAGTATGTTTCCTCTGCAAGTGCATGTATCCTATCAGCATGTTTTATTGAGACTGATGAGTGTCCTAAGACTATTTGAGGCTTTGGAACCAAACGATGCAATTATGAGATACTCTTCCCTTCCCCATATGGCATACCAACAAACCCGATTGCTATAGTGAATTCTAAGTACACGGTTCTTCATAGAACATCTACCAAACTATTACCTCTACAGAACTATTCATTGTAGAAAACATATTTGAACCAGATTGACAGACCACTCTTGCTGCAGCCCACCCACCAGTAATACACAGTCTTTTATTGTCATGATGTTCAGTGTAAAAAGGAAAAGAATGTGTACATTTGATGATTTTAAATTTTTCATTAAAAAATCCATGAGTGAACAATGCCATGCCGACGGCAGGGGCTTAATATTTATTTGCACTAGCAATTTTGAGAGTATATCTTCTACTCTACTCTTTTATAAGTTTACAGATTTGCTTTAATTTGCATATTCTGGAGTACGAATGGAGTTGAACATTTTTCTATCTGTTAATCATTTGTACTTTTATATTTATGAATTGTGTCCCTATGTCATTTACACCTGTTTCCCTTGGGGTAATTTTTTAAATATGGAAGGCTTTGAGGCAACATTACAATGTTAGTATCACCCTGTTAACATGTGACAATTGCTTAGACTATTTCCTTTGTCTTCAAATACTAGTACAAAGAAATGCCACTGTCTCTGTATGTTTGGTTTGACCACCTTTGCAGAGCTTTCAGTAAGACCATCAGGCAGTGCTTCCATCTCTACCTAATGCTCTTCGAAAAAGTAATTGTTCTCTTTGAGCAAGTGCCCTTGAGTGACTCATGTACACTTTGTGAAAGATTGCTTTCATGCTCTGTGGTTGGTCACTGTTTACAAAATAAGATGTGTCCGGCGGTAGTGGGGCGGGCGGGAATGGTGTGGTAGCAATATGTAGACGCTGGAAGAAAAAGATTCAATTTTTCAAAAGAAAATTGATGAACACAATCTCTCTCCCATGAATAATTTTACAGTTTTGATGAAATAGGACTATTTGGACAGGGTTTGCTTGATTCTAAATTGGCATGTAAAAGTGAATCCAAATAACAATTGTTTTTTTTTTTTTTTGGTTTTTTTTTTTTCTCTCCAAATAACAATTGTTTAAAGCCGACTTAGGAATTATTCTTCCATGAGTTTACATAGGACAAAAGCCTTTCCACATAATTATCTTATAAACTTCAAAGCTATTATGTACTTATCTCCTGTAAACAGTTGATTTTTCAGATTGATGGACTGGAGGAGAGCAGAGGTATTCTATTATTAGGCAGTCTTGGAGGAGTTAGTGGTAATTAATAATCCTACTGTGTTTCTGACTGCCAGCGTTACCTCATGGAGTTAACTCTCAGACTGGGAAGTTATTTAGAACATGAAATTTCTTTAGAAAATCTGTCCTGAGGAGGTTAATCCCTCTGTACCGGGGTTTCTCAACCTTGGCATTCTTGAAAGTTTTGCCTGAGCACTGCTTTGCCGTGGAGACCTTTCCTGTGCCTTGTAGGATGTTTAACAGCATCCCACCAGATGAGAGTAGCAACGCCTCACTACCCTGCGACCACGTAAAGTGTTTCCAGACATTGATGCCCCTCCCCGCACTGAGAACCACTGCTCCTTTTATTGCTTTCAACCATATGACTTAGAAAGGATAAGATTAAAAATGTTATTTGTTCTTGGAATTACTCAGATAATCATTCCTTTAAGGATAGTTTGATGTCATTTGTGGCTTGGAGTTTGCAGAGAGGTTTCACCTCCTTGCACTGTTGAAGAACAATGCTCTTCACATCCAGTCAATAGACTTAGTGAGTAGGAGATAGAAGGGAATATTGAATCTGCTGGGGAGGTTGACATGACATGTGCTGTTACTGATGCAGAAATAATAGGGAATGTTCTGAATGTTTAAAAGTCAAAAGATGTTGATAAGAAGTCATGAAAAAGATGATTTTAGTGAAGACTTCTTTAGCTTTTGAAGTAATTAGTTAGAAAGCCAGACATATTATCTTGCCAAGAATAGGCTGCATTTTTATATTCTGCCTTTCGATTTTAAGAGCAAGAGACAAATGACATGGAAACAAGTTGTGATCTGTAGTTTATTTAAAAAAAAAAAACAATTTCCAGGATATGTCATAGGGGCAGTGCGGTTTCAGCTTTACTCCTGTCCCGTTTACATCTGTGGTTCTGTGAAATAATAATTGACGGTCATTTAAGGCACTGCATGATAAAGAAATGTCTCTGGAATGATCCACAGAAATGAGATTCTGTATTCATTCAGATGACATATATTAAACCTCTCATGTGCCAGGTTCTGTGCAGGGAATACAGAAACTAATGAAACATTCTGCTTGAATGTCCCATTAAAATAATTCTGGATGAATGGAAAATTTCTGGTTAGGGGTACCAGTCACCATCAATCTATTTCCCACTTTTCCATTTGATTCTGTAATTAAATGTCTGTCTGCAAAAGCTGGTTAAAAGTATCTGCAAATGTATGTATGTTATATATCATGTATATAATTTCTTTTAAAAAGCTATTTCTGAAGCTAGTGGAAAACTATATTCATTTTCTTTTATGCTTGTTAAAATCTTATTTAAATTATTATCTTCTTTATTAAATATCCATGAGAGTTGAATAAAACATGGTTATATATTATTAATTCATTTTTTGGTTATACTATGGCTCTAATATCGTTAAGAAGAATTGATGTCACCCTTAAGGCCAGGATTTTTGCTAATTATTGCAGGATTTAAAGCCATTTGGTTGGTGTCAAAATTCAAAAAGGAGAATCTTTGTTAAAAGTATGGTATTGTTGTAAAACTTTTTTTCCTATTAAAACTGATCAACTTAGATTATAGGTATGGTAGGGAAAAAATGAAATCTTTATGGTATTGGATAGAGACGAGTTAGAGAAACCAATAATTCAACCTTCGGGAAGTTAGAAATAAATAGGAAAAAGGCATAGTTCTAGCACTTGGAAATCCATTCTTCCTTCCTCCCTTCTTAATGTCCATTTTAGCAGTCTGCCCATCATGAATGCACAAACCCGTTCAGAAGCATGGGGCTCCCTGCTCTCAGGTGATTCAGAAACAGTTTTAGCAGTGTACACTTAAGGAAACACAAGTCTGCCTAGTCTAAGGAATAATGAAAGGTTGTACCACAATGGTCAATTTTTAGTGTAACCTGAGGCCTTTAACTATTATTTCGCCATTTTCTCTGTGAAACTAACTACAGGTTGACTACAGGTTCTCTAATGCTTTTGATGGTCCCTGAAAAATGTGATATATACACGGGCATAGCTTACGTTTATTATTTTTATTATTTGTTTGTTTGGAAAGATGAAAAGGCCACTACACTGTAGCTGTTTCGCTAAATAATCCCAAGTGATTATTTAGTGAGAGATACTGCTAGAAAAAGGAATTCTTTCATGTGTAAATTTTTTTGTTCAGTTGGGGTTGATTAGAACTATAGTAACACAAGAGGAAGTAATGTATTAGGATGCCACAGTTAATCTTTGACTTTTACTTATGGGGTCTTTGGAGTTTGGAAACAGACTAAACTTAGATTCAAATCCTGTTCCAGTCCCTTTAATAACTTTGTGACCTTAGGTAAGTAATTTGTAACCCTTCTGTAGCTCATTTTCCCTACCCTTAATAAAAAGGAGATACTAGTAATACCTGTTGCAGTGGATTGTTTTGAGGATTATATGAGATCATGTGTGTAAATTTCTTGGCAATACCTGATATATAGTGACTGTTCAATAAATGGTAAATGTTACGTTTATCTTTCTAAAAGCAGGGATTCCAAAGTACTTTTAACTGTGAATAACACAATTTGATGGTATTGCTACCTAAACCACCCAATAGCAAAACAATTACTCTGGCACTAGAGAAACAAACCCTTTGTAATTATAGTTTTGAGCCAGCTTTTAGTTGATTTCTCAGTTCCCATTTATCTATTCTGACCTCGGAAAGCTTTTTACAAATATATATCTATTTCTTCTGTGATGTAGAATGGTATGAGCCTAAAATACAGTGAAACAACATTCAGTATATTCCGTGGTCAGATGATTGGCACATAATCAGAGAGTGTCTGTTTCTCTAAATCATCCAGTTGTTGTGAATTATATGACAAGTTTTCATTGGTTTTTCTTTCTGATTTCAAAACCTTTTCAGATCTCTAGTGGAAGAGGAAGACCAACACATGAAATTGTCCCTTGGAAGCAGCGAAATGGGCCTCTCCTCCCATTTGCAGTCTTCCAAGGCGGGAACCACACGCATCTTTACCAGCAATACCCACAGTTCTGTGGTGTTACAGGTAATCTCACTGTTGCATTATTCATAGCTTTAAAAACCACCCAGGGTTTTTGTGGTGTGGGATGTCACTAGTGGGAGAGGTTGTGCCTGTGTGTGGACAGGGGGTTTGTGGGAACTCTGCTCAGTTTTGCTGTGAACCTAAAACTGCTCTTTAAAATAAAGTTTATGAATAAAAAAAACAAAGAGCAAACAAACAGAGGAGAAACCTTGAGGGGGGGAAAACTGCATACCTTCCTGCTGTTAAAAAAAATTCTGAGTTCATTCTTTGTTTCATTTGTGTAAGGGAGGTCTTGCTGTCATGCCACATTCTTACAGAATGTTGTGTCTGGCAACGTTGACTTTTCATTATGTCTCAGCCAAGGTAAATATCACAAAGTCCCCATATTAAAGTTTCTAGTTCCTCCCTCACAACCTATTTTCCCATCACCTTTATCGTAGTTCTCAAGATCGTATTTATTTGGTGTCTCAACTCACATTGGCAATTGTAGGTATGGGAGTAGGGGTGAGGGCCGCTGGACGCAAACACACTGATACATGCAGAAGTAATAACTGACATCAAAGGAGAGGACAGAAAAACAATAGAAAGCCAAAAGAACACCAAAGCCCTGCAATGTGGGGCTGTGTAACATAGGGATAAGCTGTCCAAGTACTTCTGACTATTGTGGACACTCCCTGACCTCGGTGGATGTTGCTGAGTTACAGAGCAATAGTGTAATGCTTGATGTCCATAAATTCCTGTTAGATATAGTCAAATTATATCAGTCTTCTCAGCTTAGTAAGTTAAGGAAAATAAATCCTTCTAAATCTATTTTTTAAAGAAATTTCCCCCGATGAATTTGGTATGAATGCATATCCTTGGTCAAGAACCATGATAGTCCAGCAGTATATAGTATATAGTATAGTATATAGCATAACGGGAGACGGAAGCTTGCACTTTGCTGTGTGGCCTCGCTGTGCCATGTAATTTCTCTGGGATTCATTTTCCTTATCTCCAGACTATGACTCTCGAGTGGGAGATTTCTAAATTTTCTTCTAGTTCCCATTTGTGATTCATTGAAATCTCATTTTTCCAATGTTTCAATTCTAATGGGATCTGGTTCATCATATCATCAACAGAAATGAGAGGGTCAGGAAGGAAAAGCTTCCCATCTCCTGGTATCTTAGTTTATGTAAATGGTTTAATTGTTGGTTTTACAACATTACGGGAGGAAGAGAATAAGGGGTCAAACAGTTAGGAAAAGCATGAAAGGAAGAGGTTTTTTGTTATATTAAAGTACTTTCTCTAAAGAAACATAGAAACTCACTTACCCCTCCGCTATACTTCTGCCCTATCCATGACCATAGTCATGTGTTAAAGCCAATTTTTGTGGTCCTGCTAATTTTTAAAGTTTACCTTAAACCAACTAATGAAAGCCACTGCAGTGCAAAGAGATTTAGAACAGTGGTCCTCAAATTTTATTGCATATCAGAATCACAAGGAGAAGGGCTTGTTAAACAGTGAGCAGTGGGCCCCATCTCAGAGTTTCTGATTCAAAAACTCTGAGGGTCGGGCCCAGAAATGTGCATTTCTAACAAGTTTCCAGGTGATGCTGTAGGTCCAGGGAGCATACTTTTTGGAAACACTGTTCTAGAGGCAGGGTCCTTTTTACACCAAGAGAGATGGCCTCTCCCTTTCTCCCTATGTATCATATGGACATTACAAGTTATTGTTATAATGGGGACACACTGGAAGTAGCTTAAATATCCATCAGTAGGGAAATGGTTACTCAAATTATGTTGCATCAAAACTGTGTAATACTGTGCAGTCACTAAAAAGAGTGAGCTAGATCTGTGTGTACTGAATGGAAAGGAAATATTAAATGAAAAACTAATAGGACAGCTGTGGCATAGCTACACAATGGAATATTATTCAGCTCTATAAGGGAATGAATTTCTGATACAAGCTACAACGTGGATTAACCTGGAAAACATTATGCTAAGTGAAAGAAACTAGTCACGAAGAGCATATTTTCTATGATTCCATTCATACGAAATTTGCGGAATAGGGAAATGTACAGAGACAGAACATAGACTAGTGATTGCTCAGAATTGGAGAAAATCAGAGGATATAAGGATGATAGCTAAAGGATGCGGGGTTTCTTTTTGAGGTGATGAAAAATCCTAAAATTGATTGTGGAGATGGTTGTACATATACCGAATTGTACAGTTTAAATGGGTGGATTGACATGTACTCACTGCTATATTTAAAATGGATAACCAACAAGGACCCAATGTATAGCACAGGGAACTCTGCTCAATATTCTGTAACAGCCTAATTGGGAAAAGAATTTAAAGAAGAATAGATACATGTATATGTATAACTGAATCACTTTGTTGTACACCTGAAACTTACACAACACTGTGAATCAACTATACCCCAATATAAAATAATAAGTTAAAAAAATAGATGGGTATATTGTATGGTATGTTAGTTATATCTTCATAAAGCTACTTAAAAAAAAGTAACAGGGCAATATATATTGTATAATCCCGTCTATTTGTAGAAATAATATACAATATGTATACATATACATGCATGTAAATGCATAGCAAAAGGTCTGGAAACATTAGGGAGGCTGGTGAATGATGTCTTACACTTTGCTCTGGGTAATCCTGCACTGTTTAATTTTTTTTACTATGGAAATATTTTTGTGTCTAACTTAAAAAATATAATGGTGACCAAACAGTTGTAGCTGGGTCTTAGAACCCTTAGCTCTGTCACGTTTTAGCTTGGCTTTTGTTGATCTAGGCTGGCGGTAGGAATGGAGATGTGAAAGTAACCCGAGAGTTCATTCTTTCTTCAACTGATTTTTTATGTTATAATATTTTCTGTGGTGGTGTAGAGGTACCACTCCATATTGCTATTGAAAAACATTGTATGCTCTCTTTAAAAGTCTATTAAGGGCTTCCCTGGTGGCGCAGTGGTTGAGAGTCCGCCTGCCGATGCAGGGGACACGGGTTCGTGCCCCGGTCCGGGAAGATCCCACATGCCGCGGAGCGGCTGGGCCCGTGAGCCATGGCCGCTGAGCCTGCGCGTCCGGAGCCTGCGCGTCCGGAGCCTGTGCTCCGCAACGGAAGAGGCCATAACAGCGAAAGGCCCGCGTACCGCAAAAAAAAAAAAAAAAAAAAAAAAAGTCTATTAAAAATTATGTTCTCACTAACTGAGATTTTTTAAGTCCAAGCACTAACAGAGACTGGGGTTTTTTGGTATCTAATCTTAGGTGTATGGTTGTCAAGGGAACAAGCTAGAGAAGTGTTTAATGTGTAAATGTTATCATTGTTTTAAAATTAGCAATCACACAAGCTCCAGCTTCAAAAGGCATTGAAAGTAGCTGTCAGGGGAACAGATCCATGGGGAAAAACTATTTAAAGAAGTCTCACTCTGAAGGATACCCTAGTGCACAACTACAGTGGGAAGGACATGAGTTTAGGCTAAAAGTGGAATCCTAGTTACCAGCTAGTTATGTGACTCTGGGAAAGTCTCTATCCCCTACGGGCCAGTTTCCTTATCGGTAATGTGCGTAGTGGATGTGAGGATTAAATGTGACAATTTATGGGAAAGTAAGGTGCATAATAAATATCCACTTATTTTCCTTCCATTTGAGCCAAACAGGGAAGGTGTCAGAGGAAATGTTGATCAGAAGTGATGGGTGTGCCAAAGAAGGTGTCCATCTGGTTGGCTTGATCTGCTCCAGCAGACTGTCTCCACTGAATAGGCTTCTGGAAACTAGGCTGTCAAAGAAAGTGCCTGGAAATAATTTTGATACCTGATAGGCTCGAATTCCTAGAATTCTGAACCAATTCCGGGAGAATTCATGATGGAGTTAGCAGTGCAAAATACTTTTACTCAAGTAAGGAAGATTAACCAGGGTTTGCTTAAGTAGTAATTGGTGAAGTCAAGAATTATTTCACTTCCCTCACTCCTTTACTACTGCTACAACTGTGGTTACTTCTAATGGAAAACGTCCATCCTTTGGCTTCACCCTGTTATCCCAGGTTGTTAACATCTTTTAAACCCCATACTACGGTGATTCATCAAATCATACCCTTCTTAGCATCTTCATTTTTTTAAAGTAACAACTTTCATTTTCATCTATATTATCATCTTGTATGTATCCATTAGTAGTCATTCCCCATCTACCCCCAACCCCTTTCCTAACCCTAGACGATCATTAGTCTACTGTTTATCTCTATAGTTTTACCTATTCTATATATTTCATGTAAATGGAATTATACAATGTATGGTCTTTTGTGACTGGTTTCTTTTACTTAGCATGGTGTTTTCAAGGTTCCTCCACACTATAGTATGCATCAGTACTTTTTTCCTTTTTATGACTAAATAATATTCCGTTGTATGGGTATACCACTTTTATAAAAATCCATTCATCCATTCATGGACATTTGGGTTGTTTCCACTTTTTGGCTATTGTGAATAATCATGCTGTGAACATTCATGTGTGAGTGTCTGTATGGACATGTTTTCATCTATCTTTTGTGTATACCTAGGAGTGGAATTGTCGGGTGATATATCATTGTGTTTAATCTTTTGAACAACTGCCAGGGTGTTTTCCCAAGTGACTGTGTTTTACGTTCCCATCAGTAAAGTATGAGGATTCCAATTTTTCTATATTCTTGCCAACACGTGTTATCTATCTTTTTGATTATTGCCATACTAGAAGGTGTGAAGTGGTATCTTATGGTTTTGATTTGTATTTCCCTGAGTACTAATGATATTGAGCATCTTTTCATTTTTGCTTATGGCCACTTGCATATCATCTTTGGAGAACTGTCTCTTCAGGTCAGTTCTCCATTTTTTTAGCTGAGTTATTTATCTTTGTATTATTCAGTGGTAAGAGTTCTTTATATATTCTAGACACAAATCCCCTAGCAGATACATGATTTGCAAGTATTTTCTCCCAGCACCTTCAGTTTTGTGGTCCCTTATTGGTCTTCCATAACTACTCTGCCAATCTTCAGTCCTTTATCCATTCGACCATATGATCTTTGCTACTGCTTTACCTTAGTAGAGTTAATGGGACAGATAGTCAAGGCAAATTTCTGGAAGACTTCTGATTTTTCATTATTCTCTAAACATATGTTATTCTTTTATACTTAAGTATCTTTGCACTCATCCCTTCTCCCTGGAATGCCCTTACTTAAATTTCTTGGTCTGGTAAACCCCTATGTATTCATAACGATCCATCTTAAATGGTAAACGGTAAAACTGGAATTCCAGTTTCGGCCTAAACTCAACATTCTTCCCACTACAGTTATGCAGTGGGTAATTCTGCAAAGTGAGACGTCTGAAAACAGTTTCTCCCATGGATCTGTTCTTCTGACAGCTAATTTCAATGCCTTTTAAAGCTGGAATTTGTGTAACCTAGGCAGAGTTGGCAGCTTCTGCTTTACCCCCCTCTTAGCCCATCAATATTACCTATCAGTGAGATCCACAAGATCTAGAGTCTAATTTGTTGTTTCTGTCTGCGTGTGATCTAGTGCTGGGGTACATGGTGAATGATTAATAAATGTCAATAGATTATAATTATTGTTATTTATTATTAATATTATTATTATCATTGAAAGGGATAATACATATAAAGAGCCTAGCCCAGTACCTGGCACAGAGGAAGTACCCAATGCTTTTTACTGCTCTTATTGATATTGTTTATGGAATAAATGAATTTGGATAGCGCTTATAAGTCACTTTCACATATGCTTGCCTCATTAATATGTGAAACAATTTTGTGATGTACAAAAGGCAACAATTATTATCCCCATTTTATAGATTGGGAAACTGAAGCTCAGGAAAGTTAGAAGGCTTGCCCAAATTCACTTGCCCACTAAGGGACAAAAACCAGGACTTGAACACAGGTTTTCTAAATGTAAATTTGTATTTCTTCTAATCTTGCTCTAAAATCTATTCTCTTTTTAATGTCTTTAAATATTAAGTTTTCACTGAATATAAATATAAAAAGATATATTAAAGGCTAAAAGATAATTTGGCACGAATGATACAGTAAAGATTTTATTCTTAAGAGAAATAACAGAATTACACAGAGTGTCTTCATGCCTGCCTGCCCTTCCTCCCTTCCCCTGTCAAAATGGGGGTGAATGGGGGAACCAAAGAGAAAAAAATGTTAACTGCCATTTGGAAACATCCCTGTTAGGACAAGGAGGCCATAAAGTAGAGCACCATGTTTCAGCCTATCAAGCTTGAAAACGCCTCCCGGCTCCAGATGTCTAGATGCCTAATGGATATTTTCTCATGTTAAGATTGGTGCCTATCAGATTGCTCTTCCATACTGCCCTCCATTTTACCTATTTATTTTCTCTGTTCAACTTTAGTTGTAAAGTCAATGACAGATTTGGTTGTATTGTCTCAAGTTATTATCTATGTAATAGACTGCTAAAGAAATGGCTTTTCTCAAGAGCCTATACAAATTAACTTGCATTGCTTTCCAGTGGGCTAACTTCATGAAATACTTATCCTAAGGTAAATGTTTGGGTTGCTGATCGTGTCATGTTGATGAACTGTACCCTATTTAAAAGTTTTATGATCATAAGGTAAGCAACTTTTAAAATATATTATTAGCATAAGAAAGGCATAATGATTTTAGAATAAGTTATATTTTATAAAAGAGGAACTTGAATAATCCAGATTGTTGAAGTTTTTATTAAAATGATACTTTTTATTTCTTTATTTCAGTTTCCTCAATGTCACCTAGAATATAGGGAAATGAATATATAATTTTTCTTAGGGATAGTTCTTCAGGTACTCAGGTTAGGGTACAATAGGTTATTCTAATACTTCCAATTGAGTGTGTATCTTTAGTATATAAGTTGGAAGAGAGTCTACCACCTTTCCTTTTAGGCCACTTTACTGTATCATTACCCTGCTCTTTCAAATGAGTTTTTTTGTTGTTTTGATATTTAGCATGTTTTAAGTGATAGAGAGGACCAGTAGATACCAACCAAGAGTTAAATATGCTCAAATACATACTTTCAATTTCTGATTGTCTCTTGCTAGTATATAAAATACTGTTTGTTACTGATTATTCATCTTATATCTTGCAACCTTGAAAGACTGACTTATTAGTTCTAGAAGCTTTTTTGTAGATTCTCTAGGATTTTCTACATAGACAACCATTTTACCTATAAATAAAGATAATTTTATTTCTTCCTTTCCAGTCTGATGCCTCTTATTTCTTTTTCTTGCCTTATTGCACTGGGTAGAAACTCCAGAAAAATGTTGAATAGAAGTGATCAGAGTGTACATTCTTTTTTTTTTTTTTTTTTTTTTTTTTGCGGTACGCGGGCCTCTCACTGTTGTGGCCTCTCCAGTTGTGGAGCACAGGCTCTGGATGTGCAGGCTCAGCGGCCATGGCTCATGGGCCCAGCCGCTCCGCGGCACGTGGGATCTTCCCGGACCGGGGCACGAACCCATGTCCCCTGCATCAGCAGGCGGACTCTCAACCACTGCACCACCAGGGAAGCCCCAGAGTGTACATTCTTGCTTTGTCCTGATACTAGGGGGAATGCGTTCATTCTTTCAGCATTAAGTGTGATGTTAGGTTAGGTATAGATTTGAGGAAGTGTCTTTCTGTTCCTAGTTTGCTGAGAGTTTTGTGGGTTTTTTTCCAAATCGAAATTGTTGTTGGATTTTGTCAAACACGTTTTTGCACCTATTGAGATGATCTTATCATTTTTCTTTTTTAGTCTATTAATGTGAATTATATTAATTGATTTTTGAATGCTAAAGCAACTATGCATTATAGGAATAAACACCACTTGCTCATGATGTATTATCCTTTTTATATATTATTAACTTTGATTTGATATAGTAGGAATTTTTGCATCTATGGTCATGAGGGTCTTTGGTCTTAGTTTTCTTTGATTATCTTTGTCTGGTTTCTGTAGGATAATAATGGCCTTGTAGAATGAATTGGGACATGTTTCCGCCTCTTAAGTTTCTGGATCTGTTTTTGTAGAATTGGTGCTATTTCTTCCTTAAATGTAAGGTAGAATTAACCAGGGAAAATTCAGTTTTATAGTATATATATGGCTACTCAGTTTATCTATTTCTTCTAGAGTAATTATTAGCAACTTGTGTCTTTCAAAGAATTTGTCCATTTCAACTGAGTTGTCAAATTTATAGGCATACAGTTGTTCATATTTTCTTGTTATCCTTTTAATATTTGTAGAGTCTCTACTGATATCACCTCTCTCAATGCTGTTATTGATAATTTGTATTTTCTCCATTTTTTCCCCCCTAATCAGCCTGGCTGGAGTTTTATCAGATGTATGAATCTTCTCAAAGAGCCAGCTTTTTGGTTGCTTTTTAAACATTTCTCTATTTTCCTGTTTTATATTTCATTCATCTCCACTTTGATCTTTATTATTTCCATTCTCCTGTTTAATTTGGAATTAATTTGCTCTGCTCTTTCTAGTTTCTTGAGGAAGCTGAGATCTTTCATCAGACTGATAATAGTCTTTGCTCTGAAATCTATTTTGTCTGATATTATAGTCATGCCAGGTTTCTTTTAATTCGTGTTAGCTTGGCATATCTTTTGCCATCATTTTACTTTTATTTTTAACTAACATACAGTAAAACTGATTTTTTTAAATTGATCTATACATATGTGAGTTTTCACAGATATATTGTTTCATGTAATCATCACCACAATTAAGATGCAGGACTGTTCTATTATCCTAACGTACTCTCTCTTTTTTTTTTATAAATTTATTTATTGTATTATTTATTTATTATTTTTGGCTGTGTTGGGTCTTTGTTGCTGTGCGCGGGGGCTTTCTCTAGTTGTGGCGAACGGGGGCTACTCTTCATTGTGGTGCATCAGCTTCTCATTGCGGTGGCTTCTCTCTTTGTGCAGCACATGCTCTAGGCGCGTGGGCTTCAGTAGTTGTGGCATGCGGGCTCAGTAGTTGTGGCTCATGGGCTCAGTAGTTGTGGCTCACGGACTCTAGAGCACAGGCTCAGTAGTTGTGGCACACGGGCTTAGTTGCTCCGTGGCATGTGGGAACCTCCCGGACCAGGGTTCGAACCCGTGTCCCCTGCATTGGCAGGCGGATTCTCAACCACTGCACCACCAGGGAAGCCCCTAACATACTCTCTTGTTACACTTGGTAGTCACACTCATCCCTACCTCTAAGCCCTGGATACTACTGATCTGTTTTCTGTCACTGTGTTTTTGTCTTTTGAGAATATTATGTAGATGACATCATACAGTCTGTGAGCTCTTGAGACTGGCGTCTTTTACTTTGTGTAATATCTTCAAGATCCATTTACTTTGTTTTGTGTATCAGTAGTCTATTCCTTTTTATTGTTAAGCAGTATTCCACGGTGTGGAATTTTGTGGGGTCTCTTTTTCCTGATCCTCCATCTCCACCATCTCCCCAGTACTCCCAGTTCTGTAGGGCTCTCCTTATGGTCCTCTGGCCTGAAAGCTGGGACTTCATCTGATCAAAAAAGGTTCCTCTCAGAATTTTAGGAATTTGCTGTCACCACTGTTACCGCTGTCACTGTTGCCGCCACCAGTGCCTTGGAATTGCCTGGGGATTGGGGCTCAGAGGAAAACAGAGGGGAAAAAAGTGAAATGGATCTTTCTCCACTCCCTGTGAGCTTTCAGAATCCCTTTCCTTGCTCTTCCAGCCAGAAGTAGAGCTTTCTCAGTCTGCTCCCAGATGACTGCCTCCAGGTTATATGATGCCTTAAGTCCAGGCTCGGATACACTGGGGGGAAAAGTAGGGAGTAGGGTGGGGACTCAGCATGAGTTTGGTGGCACTTTTCCTTTCTGATTTCTTCCCCAGTTCTTCTGTTTTCATTAACGTATTTTCTATGTACTTTTAAGCTTTGTGAGGTGGAACCTCACACTTACTCTAGAGCAAACTTTTTCCCAGTACTGAGACAAATCCTTTTGAGTTCTTTACCCAAAGCCCTAGTATTATGACGTTACCAGTCTTGTGGTTTGAATAGGATCTGTTTCCAGCATTTGGCGAACCTTGAAGAGTGTTCCCTGTGCTCCTTTTAGGTGGTTCTTTCTCCCAGACAAATGCACTCATCAGTACTCATCTATATACTTGAGGGGAGATTGTTTGTAGATCTCCACCGCCCTCTCTCTGTGCAGAGCTCCCCTCTTGTATTCTGCCCTACAAACCTAGCTGCCCTAAGACACTCAACCCTGGGAAAATGCTGGGCTTCGCCTGGGTTCCCACTCCCTGTACCTCTGGAAACTCCAGGCCATAAACAATCATGGGGCTCCGCTAACTTGTTTCTCCTCTTTCACAGATCTTCTCCTTCATCCAGCCTGAAACTATTATTTTTTATATATTTTGCCTGATTTTGAGTTGTTTCAAGAAGTAAGGTAAATCCACTCCCTGTTACTTCATCTTTGCTGGAAACAGAAATCTATGGGCTATACATTGACCCTTGAACAATGCAGGGGTCAGGAGTGCCAGCCCTCCATGCAGTCGGCCCTACATATCCACAGTTCCGCATCTCCAGATTCAGCCAATCACAGATCGTGTAGTACTGTAGTATCAATATTTACTATTGAAAGAAATTCACATGTAAGTGGATCTGTGCAGTTCAAACCCATGTTGTTCAAGGGTCAGCTGTAATTAAATGCTAAATTTAATTACAGACTCCAGATGCCTAGGTCTTTTAGAGATTTGGTTAGAGAAAGCTTTACATAGGAGGTCAAATTTGAACTCGGCTTTGAAGGAGGGAGGATATTCTATGTGAAAAATAGAATAAAATAGCATAATTTAGCACAATAAATTGGCATAAATAAAGGTACTGGAAAAGGAGTAAGCCTGGGTTTTTACCGATGAGGTAGTCTGGAGAACAACCTGATAAGATGGGTCAGCATACTTAGGGAAATGATGAAAAATAAGGTTGAACAGTTGAGTTGGGGCCAGATTAGAGAAGTCTTTAAAGCCTTATATAATGATATAATGCAGTGATGGAAAGCCATTAGCAGTTTTTAAACTCCAAGCAGTGTTATATAATGAGAATAGAGTTTTAATTAATATCTGTTCCTTTTCTGTCCTCTGAATGAAATGAACAGTGTCTCATAAAAACATGACTGTGATATTGCTTTGATCAAATACATTACATTTACTTAAAGATTAGAGTAAACCTATTCCTCTACCTTCTCTTCTTTTAGTTCCTTAATCTTTGTTCATAAAACAATTTTAAAGTTAATAATTTTTATTGCTCTTCTTAGGATGCATTTCCTTTTTACTCCACTTCCTTTTTGAAATTACGCTGATCAAAACTAGGTAGAATCTGCTAGTAAGTTACTGCCAATGCAGAATTTAGTGGAACGATGTGCTTATCAGATTACTTTTTAATACGTGAGAGTGTCAATCTACCTTTTTTTCCACAGTAGCATTCTATTTATTTTGAAAGCTGTTGACATCCAACCAACTTTTGGTATACATTATTTGTAGCTCATCAGGTTTCTATATTATAGTGTGTAATGTCAGTACATACCCTCCTCTCTTTTATCGTGACCATTTAAAAATTTATCAAACTCATTTAAAATGTTTCAGTCCTTCAGAGTATGACATATGTACCTCCCTCTATTTGATAGTATTTGAAGTTTCGATATATGAGGTAAATTTACTACAGAGAAGAGAAGAACCTTTTCTTTAAGAACCTTTTTCTTAATGCTTATTTTTTCCCTAAAAGGATGTGAAGAAGAAATAAAAAAGAAGATATGGGGATGTTAATAGAAGAGGGAAAGGGAAATAATAGAGTAAAGAAATTGAGAACAGACAATAATCCCCTCATAAATAGAACCCAAGGCTCAGAAAAAAATAGAAAAATAGAGAACTAAGATAAGGATTGAGTTAGAAAGAAGTTGAGTTTAAAGCAGTAAAAACAGTTTAAAGACACTCCAAAAAGACTAATGGGAAACTTTGAGCAATTTTGCATAAAACACAGCTGTATCTGTATATCGTGGATTAGCATGCAGAAATAGACAAAAATGTTTATAGAATTCTGGCAAGAGGAATCAGTACAAATTTGGTGGAAGAAAATGATTTTATAATAAAAGGACACATTTTAAGTGTACAAGGTATCTTCAAGAATATTCCTTGAGTTAAATAGGGGGAAAGATTATAACAGTGAAAGCAAAAGGTAGACGTACAGAGGGCAGATGAGAATTGTGGAAGAGAATGACCCCCCTTTTCTTATTTTTATTTTTAAATTTTGTATTATTTTTATATTTTCTTGGACGTGCTGCGCAGCATGTGGGATCTTAGTTCCCCGACCAGGAATCAAACCCGCGCCCTTTGCCTTGGGGTGCAGAGTCTTAACCACCAGGGAAGTCCCCCCTGCCCCACTTCTTTTCATGTGTACATTCTTCACAAGATTGGAGTATAAAAGTTGTTTAGAAAAATGACTGTACTTCTGTACGACAAAGTATGTTGTAGAGGAACTTTAGTTTTTTTTCTCTTTAGACACAGCTGGGATAGTACAGATAACAACATGCAAACAAGATATTTAGGTCTGTATGAAAACAGTCTGAATTGACAGATCTTATTTGGATTAGGACAGCAATGATCAGGAATAAAATTAGCAAATATGGAATTGGATAGTGGGATTATTTGTGCATTTGAAAATAAAGGTTATGAAATGTATAGAAAGGGAAACTACTTCACATGCAGTGAAACAAATGCAAAACCTCTCAAAAGCGGACAGTTTGCCAAAGGTAGATAAATTAAGCTTAGGATAGAAAATACTCAGAATGTGATAAAAGTGGTCTAGGAGCCTCAGCTTCCTTTCTGTGGGGATGCCAGGTTATACTGAGAATGGTTAGAGGATTTTTTTTTTTGATAGTGCAAATGGAAGCAAAATGATCAAATCTGTGAAGAGGGTAAACGCTCCTAGTGTCTTAGCTGAACTGTCGAGATTTTAAAGATTGAGTAGAAACCTCAACAAGCAGTTTTAATGGAATATGGACCAAATGAGAAATGACACAGGTAATGATACAGGAAACATTAGCCATGCCTTTTTTCAAAGGGGAAAAGAAGGAATAATAAATAGTAGGAAAGAAGCCTACTGACATTACTCAGTTCTCAGTATAAAATATTTGTAGGAATGTTTTAAAGGCAGGAGGGCCAGCAAATGAGCCGAGAAGGTTTTGGGTTTTTTTTTTTTTAGTGGAAGAAAATAACTGATTAGATAAAATCATTGCTTTTGACTGAAGAAGCCATGATTGCCTTTCAAAGATGTTATCCACATATACCTGAGAGAGGAAGATTCAAAAGTTATTTGCTGAATAAAAATAAAGTAAGATGGCATACTGTACCTAGTTTCATCTGATGGGTATCTTGACATCTCTCTTTTTTGCCAGTACCCAAGGTATGACAAATTTCCCAAGATAAACTATATGCTTTAACTTGCCAGTAGCTATTAAAACTTTAAAAGTATATGTTGTTGAAACCAACAATTCCACTTCTAGGAATACCTCCCACAGATCTACTCACACAAGTAAGTATATGTACAAGGAAGGTCATTGCAGCATTGCTTGTAATAGCAAAAGTTGAGAGACCAAAAGTGAGGAATGGATGAATAATTATGGTAGACCCCATACCCCATGAAATTCTGTGCATCCACTAAAAAGAATGAAGTAGATTTGTGTGTACTGAGACAGAGGGCTGTCCGTGTTACACACTCAGGTGAATTTGTGTGTGTGTGTGTGTTTTTGTGGTACGCGGGCCTCTCACTGTTGTGGCCACTCCCGTTGCGGAGCACAGGCTCCGGATGCGCAGACTCAGCGGCCATGGCTCACGGGCCCAGCCGCTCCGCGGCATGTGGGATCTTCCCGGACCAGTGCACGAACCCACGTCCCCTGCATCGGCAGGCGGACTCTCAACCACTGCACCACCAGGGAAGCCCAGATGAATTTAAAAAATGCGTAACAGGGGACTTCCCTTGCGGTCCAGTGGTTGAGACTCCGCGCTTCCACTGCAGGGGCGCAGGTTCTATCCCTGGTTGGGGAACTAGGATCCTGCATGCTGTGCGGCCCGGAGGGCCCCCCGCCCCCTCAAAAAAGATACGTAACAGTAAGTGTAGTATCCTACTTTAAAAACTCCTATATGCATATGTGTAGAAAGTGGCCTGGAAGTATATATACTAAACTGCTAACAGTAGTTACTCTTAGTAAGTAGAAGAGGTGGACTTTACTTTTCTATTTTTATCCTTCTGTATTTTTACAACAAACATATATCTAAAATTTTTAAACCTGAAATTTGTCTGAAGGAGAAAAAAGCCAAGCCTTTGGGAGCCAACCTTTTCCCCCCAAACCCTGGTTCAATTCCTCTTCTCTCATCTTGGCCTGTACAGTTTACCACAAGTAAGCACTATAGGCACAATTTATTTTATTATTGAGAGTAGGTTCACAAGTAAAGTTCCTGGTTTCTAGTTAGCTTGTTACAAAATTCAAGTTCTACATGTTGTTGTTGTTGTTGTTGTTGTTGTTTTCGGTACGTGGGCCTCTCACTGTTGGGGCCTCTCCCGTTGCGGAGCACAGGCTCCGGACGCGCAGGCTCAGCGGCCATGGCTCACGGGCCCAGCCGCTCCGCGGCATGTGGGATCTTCCCGGACCGGGGCATGAACCCATGTCCCCTGCATCGCCAGGCGGACTCTCAACCACTGCGCCACCAAGGAAGCCTGTTGTTGTTGTTTCTAATACCAAGTGGTGGCTTCTGGGTAAAGTCTGGTTTGTTTGGTCAAGCATTAACTGAACATTTGTTAAGTGCCAACTGTGTTCCAAGCACTGGGGAATTCAAACATCCTAGTCCCTCAGCTCTTCTACCTGATGGTTCCCTCCTCCTCAGTGGCTTGGCCATCCCATCCCCAGCCCCAGTGGTCGCATTCAGGACTTCCCAATTCTCGTATGCTCACCTACGTTTGAAAGGCAATCCCCTTAAACTTACTGCAATTTAGACTCCATACGTGAATTTTCAAAAAACCACTGCCTACCTTCTCCATGAAAATAGTTCCCAAAAATGGACATCTCTTTTTACCTCTACTTCTCTAAATAACAAGAACAGGAGATGATTTAGCAATGGAGAAAGGAAAATATTGAGGGGGCGTGGGGGTGGGGAAATGTTTGTGTTTACAAAGGAAAAGGGGCATTTGTGAAAGAGTTGATATTTGTGAACAAAAACATATGTCAATCACTGTTGGAGAGAGGAAAGTATGATACATAATCCTGTTCTAAAGTATATGTATAATGTATAAATATTTTTGGAGTAAAAATATTTATATCTCTCTCCAGAGAGAAAGTGGCTGGATCACATTATCTCTTTGAAGTTCTAGTTCTGTAGATTCAAACATTTTCTTTAAAAAGCAATTTAAAAATTATGACGAGAAGATGTTTAGACTAAGATTTATATTATACGTATGTGCAGGATCACTATTTCTGAAACTGCATTCTTCAGTATGTCGTGCCTTTTGCTTCTTAAATCCATGAAACACGACTTTAAATAAAAGTTTTATTTGGGGTCATTAAAATAAGAAGGGGATAGAATAATCCTTGCTATTAGTGCTTGTTGTATTACATTATTATATTACATTATATTATTAGAAAGTAATTTGTAGGACTTCCCTGGTGGTGCAGTGGTTAAGAATCCTCCTGCTAATGCAGAGGACACGGGATTGAGCCCTGGTCCGGGAAGATCCCACGTGCCGCGGAGCAACTAAGCCCGTGTGCCACAACTACTGAGACTGAGTCCACGAGCCACACCCCTGAGCCCGCATGCCACAACTACTGAAGGCCGTGCACCTAGAGCCGGTGCTCTGCAACAGAGAGAAGCCACCGCAATGAGAAGCCCGCGCGCCGCATGGAGGGGTAGCCCCCGCTCGCCGCAGCTAGAGAAAGCCCGTGCGCAGCAACGAAGACTTAATGCAGCCATAAATAAATAAATAAACAAACTAACAAATAAATAAATCTAACTCGTAAGAACCTACTGTATATATTAAAATAAATAAATAAATAAAAGTAATTTGTATGAGTATCTTCATGATTTTTTATAACAGTACATTTCCGTTTTTGAAACTACAGACTCCATCTTGCAAAAATCTTTTTTTATTCTCCATTTTTTTATTGTGATAAAATATGCAGACCATAAAATTTACCATCTTAACCATTCTTAAGTGTACTGTTCAGCAGTATTAAATACATTCATAATGTACATCCATTACCACCATCCATCTCCAGAACTCTTTCCTTCTTCACAAACTGGAACTAATTCTGCACATGGGAAAAGAAAGTGTACATGGTAATTTTTTTTTCAAAATACTGTGAGAGCCAATGGTTATATAAATAAGTGAATGTATATACTCTTTCCTTATTTGTTCTTAATCCAAATTAATCTTAATGTTATCTTTTTTCTACAGTGAGTTAAATATATATTGCCACATAGCAAGTAGGCTGTTCAGTTTTTTCTTCTTCTGAGTCATTATTCTACTGGCTTTATGTTCCAAATATATTCCCCACACATTAATACGTCAAGAGAATTCTAGCACACAGAGATCTGTATTCCCATTTTACCTTGCCGAGCGGCTCATCTCATGTTCTTGTTGTAGGGGTTTGACCAGCTCCGACTTGAAGGGTTGCTCTGTGACGTGACCCTGATGCCAGGGGACACAGATGACGCCTTCCCTGTGCACAGAGTCATGATGGCCTCTGCTAGTGATTACTTCAAGGCTATGTTCACAGGTAGCTTGCCTTTCTAACGTTAAAACAGTATGAAAAATATGTGTTTAAATCCTTGTATTGGTAAAGGAAGATTCAGTTCTTTTGGTCAGTGTCTTTACAAGAAGAAAGAGGAGTTTCAAAAGGAATAGACACCCAGTATGTACAGTTGTGGGTGGCCCTTTTTTAACCTGGAAAATGGATGTACCTTTCTTATTCTTCTGTCCACCTTTATCTCATCGCTTTGCTTTCCCAGACACATATCTGAATGGGCCATCAGAGATGAATACAATCCCCACTAATACAGTCTCTAATCCACCAAAAGATCTGAAGTGACAGGAGAACATTTTGGAAGCACTTGCATCGTATACCACCTCCATTAGTATAGAGATATTCCTTTTTAAGTACTCTCTTTTAACTATAAAATATGCAGAAACCTGACTCTGATACAAATGCTGCACAGAATAAAATTTCCCTGATTTTATCATATCTAGTTAGCAGCAGAAGTGAGTTTGACCTTAATTAAATTATCCACGGTCATTTAATGGAATGTCTTTTTATTTAAGGTGGAATGAAAGAACAAGATTTAATGTGCATTAAGCTTCATGGCGTGAGCAAAGTCGGTTTAAGGAAAATTATTGATTTCATTTACACTGCAAAGCTTTCTCTTAATATGGACAACCTTCAAGACACACTGGAAGCTGCCAGTTTTCTACAGATTCTGCCGGTTTTGGACTTCTGCAAAGTATTTCTCATATCTGGGGTAAGACATTTTCAAATCAAATCTTTTCCTGCGGTGGACTCCGTCATAGCCTGTTTAGAGTAGACTCATGAATCTGTTGTATAGACGTGAAACTCTGGCCATTAGAGAGAGGTGTCATGTCGTCTATGGTCTAGAAGCAGGTCGATGGGAAAATATTACAGGTGCATTTTTACAAAATAGAATCATTTAAGGAAAGCCTTCTGTGTAATCAAGTGACATTAGACAGTAATAGTGTTTGATAACGATATATTCCTTAACCTGTTTGTTAACGTTACGTATTATAATTTGGTTTTATTCACCTTAATGATTTTATACAAACAGGTTCCTTAAATGGAATTCTGTGGGAAAGTAATCTGAGGTTCTAGAAGTCTTTTAAGATAGACTCAGTCATTTTTTCTTCCTTTAAATATGGGAGTTGGATCCTGAGAAGAAGTAACATCGATGTGTAAATCTGTAAGGATATGAGTCTTGATTCTATAGAGACACATCACCTACTGAGTCATTTTCAGCCTTTTTTAATAGATAAAAGAGGGTACATACAACCACCAATCAGTGAACTGCTTACAGTCACCCGCTTCCTGAGGACGGTGCCTCATTTTAGTTGAGACCCTTAAATTAATAACACTTGATGCTTACACTTATTGATTCTTAACATTGCTTTGCACTGATCTTAGCAATACGTGGTTGTCCTGAGCCAAACTAGGTACAGTGCCATAATTTCCTTGGAACTAATCACTAACCATAGACACTGTTGACCTATTGTACTTATCACTTAAGATATTCGTTGTGATCAGTTCCTTAGTTTGAAAGAAAAGAACCAAACTGGGTGAAGCATGATTTGTGAAGTTATAAAAATATACACGTCAAAATAACAGTATTAAAAAATAATTTTGTTCTAGATAACTCTATTTAAAGCAAGTTTATCTCAAGATGATATAATAGTAATTTTGCAATATTGACAAATTTCCTGTAATTCGAATGTTGGTTCCTTAACCTCCTTGAAGCATTTATTATAACTATGTTTTTGCCCTTTTAAAAATTTCTTCATTTTTATAAACACTCAGTATTGTCTTAAAGGTTACGTTTTTCATTCCTAGTGTCTCTGCAGATATCCTAAAGCCCGTTTCTAAAGGAGAGACATGTCCCTGACAAAGCTTACTTGTGCTATAGTTTATGCCAACACTCTTCGTTTTAGAACTATCTTGCCTATGAGCTTTGAGGAAACAGCTCTTTCCTTAGTACCATACTATTTACTTGTCTTTCATCCTGTTTGCTTAGGATATGTCTATGTGATTGTACGTTGGAAATCTTCCCTCTCAGAATCCATGCTAATTTTTGAGAAAAGTTGGTGGATTATTAGTTTAAGGATTATATAAAATCCAACTTTTCCTTTATCCTTCTTTCATGAATTCCATATCTTAGTTAAATATTCAGGCTTACTCTATTACCCCTTTCCTTCTCAGCAGTCAAATGAATCAGGAAAAACAGTAGCCCTGGGTGCCTTTCCTCTGTATAAGAACTGAAAGTTTCAAGATAATATAAATATTTTTCAAAGGTAGATTT
The DNA here is from genome assembly GCF_011762595.2 of Tursiops truncatus. Taxonomy (NCBI): domain Eukaryota; kingdom Metazoa; phylum Chordata; class Mammalia; order Artiodactyla; family Delphinidae; genus Tursiops; species Tursiops truncatus. Next base: position 29,938,396 of record NC_047055.1, read on the forward strand.
GTTTTTATTTCTCCCACAAGCTAAGTTATTTTAGATAATTTTAAAATATAACAGCCTCATGATTGTGTGCTTAACCCAAATGTTTTGAGGAAATAGGTTTATGTTTTTAATGATATAGTAGGATTATAGTTCATATAACCAAAACACTACTTGGGTTTGAGCGTCTAGAAAGAAAAATTAGCTTCGAACACAGTTCTTTTGTATCCGTACTTAACCATTTGTGTGGATGAAGAGGAGCAGTGGTACATAAAATGTGAGTCAGCAAATCATCCACTAAGCATTTATATGTTAATTTTGAATGATAACTTTCAGTATGATACTAATTGACAGATACACACTACTATACATAAAATAGATCACTAATAAGGACCTACTGTATAGCACAGGGAACTCTACTCAGTACTCTGTAATGACCTACATGGGAGAAGAATCTAAAAAAGAGTGGGTATATGTATAACTGATTCACTTTGCTGTATACCTGAAACTAACACAACATTGTAAATCAACTAAACAATAAAACTTTTTTTAAAATTAAGGGCTTCCCTGGTGGCGCAGTGGTTGAGAGTCCGCCTGCCGATGCAGGGGACATGGGTTCGTGCCCCGGTCCGGGAAGATCCCTCATGCCGCGGAGCGGCTGGGCCCGTGAGCCATGGCCGCTGAGCCTGCGCGTCCGGAGCCTGTGCTCCGCAACAGGAGAAGCCACAACAGTGAGAGGCCCATGTACCACAAAAAAAAAAAAAAAAAAAAAGAATACACCTGCCAATGCAGGGGACACGGGTTCGAGCCCTGGCCCGGGAAGATCCTACATGCTGCAGAGCAGTTAAGCCAGTGCGCCACAACTACTGAGCCTGCGCTGTAGAGCTCACGTGCCACAGCTACTGAGCCCGCATGCCACAACTACTGAAGCCCACGCGCCTAGAGCCCCTGCTCTGCAACAAGAGAAGCCACTGCAATGAGAAGCCCGCGCATGGCAACGAAGAGTAGCCCCCGCTCACCGCAACCAGAGAAAGCCTGCGCACAGCAACAAAGACCCAACACAGCCAAAAATAAAAATAAATTAAAAATAAAATTTAAAATTAAAATTAAAAAAATAAAATGAACAACTCTATATTGCTTAAAAAAAAAACACACACAACAACCAATAATAAAGCCCCACTTGCCTTTGGTGCGATAGAGACGCCAGTTTTCTATAAGGGAGCATCAGGCTCAATAGAACAAGAACCCCTCCCCTCCGACCTTTGCCTTCCTTTGCAGTAATACTTTTATCTTAGGGTTGTAATTAGTATTAGAGTTTATAGTAGCTGGTACTTTTGTTCTTGCTGAGTGATTTTCTTGGTACTTATAGAAAAGAGGAGCATGAAAAGAAAACAGAAGGATGACAGTGAAGGATATAAAGCAGAGTAGGTAAAATTTTCTATAAAACTAAAAACATTTACTGTCATATATCATGGGGATAATGGAAATTTACCTTTGTTTAGTTACATACCTACAAAAGTTACATTAGTTTTTGTCTTATGACACTGCATAACTACAGCATGCTAAATCCCATGCAGCCACTCCCTGATTTACAAACAGGTTGTGGTCAAATTTTTTGTTTACCATTTGTTTGCCGTTTGGAATTTGTAACATCTAGCGTTTTCCCCACATTATTACTGTTATGAAGGATTACAGGCTAGCTCGTAGAGCCCAATTTAATGTAAGGTTGCTGAAATAGAACATTTGTAATTGAGGTGGAAATATTACAATTTAAATTTAGTTATACAGAATAAACAGAGCAGAATGAAGGTAAGCAAGAAACCCTTTTCTTTTTTACATAAAAGCATATTTAATCAGAGAATGAAGCTGCCCCTGTGCTTTAGACTTGGTGTAGTCTTTCTTTAAACTCATTTTTTTAAAGTGCTTATTTTTTTTCTTGATACAGGTCTATCATTGGTTCCACCTGTACATTTATTGTCACTGATCAGGTTGGGGGGATCACAATGAAGTGCAGAGACGTTTATTGAGGTGACTGGGGTAAAGAGTGGGAGACCTTGGAAAACAAGGGAGGTGCATTTGTGGGAGAAAAGGCAACAATGAAGGGAATCAGAAGAAGTTATTAGAAAAGACGGCTTCTTTTGCTATAATGTGATGACAGCAGCACGAAGCTTTGGGAATGTTCCTTTTGACGTAAGAATTTCCTGTATAGTACATATATTTCATATTCCTTCTTTAATCTAAATTGGATTTATCCATTAAGATTAATTAACACGTCTTTCCAGGTAATGCTTTTGGGGAAGTTCAATGCAAATTAAAGAAAAAATTGTATAGATAATTTTACAACGAATCAAAACTGTTTCCCTCCCCACCAAACCAGTCTTGTTTTCCTTATTGCTAAGGCTGATATTCAGTAAGTAGTACCCAGATACCGGTTGTTTATGATCGAGCATCTATTCTGATTAGTTGGTACTCAAATATTCTAAATATCATCCCTGCATATAACTTTAACCAGCCCATTCTTGCCCATCTGCCATCTGGGACTCTGGAGGGAAAGAAGAATCTCAGCCTGGGCCTAAACCAATTTACGCCCCCAAAGACCATTGTGATCACTAATACTGCAGCCAGCAGAGGAAGTGCATTCAAAGCGAAAAGGAATAAGAAAATTGGCTTCCCCAAGCTGGACACACCATCAGTATTCACCTCGAATGGCACTCATCATCCGAAGAGAGACAAGACTGGGAGAGAAAGGCTTTAGTTTTCTTATCATCCCTTTGTTCTTCTAACCAAAAGGTCCCTTCCTTGTGTCCTGTGATGTTCTCACCTGTGGAAGGAGGCCCAGGAGAAGATGCCTGTTATATCCTCGACCCCCAAAAGTAGCTTGTTTGATCTCTTCCCAGTCTTTTTCTGTGGACGTGCTTTCTCTCTCTGCATTGGTTGTACTTGATGTCAGGCTGTCATTTTAATAAACTAGGTAGCGCTAAGGAGAATTTGGTACACTGAATATCTGAGGAGTCCCCCCAAATTTGCCAGCTAATTTCTTAGTGTTTGCTCTCCCTTTGAGAGTACAAAAGCAGATACTCATTTGCTTTTTTTTTCCTAAATGGGAATTTATTTGTATAAGACACTGAATTTCAGCAACATAACATCACAGATTGCTGATGAAAGCTGTCATTAAAGTATCAAATTATGTTAATCACAGCTGAAAGCTGTCATTAAAGTATCAAATTATGTTAATATTGCAGCAGTGAATACCAGGATGTTAATGACAATTGAGAATTATGATGCTTAGGACTGCCTTTAGGATGACCATGAAGGTTGCTTGATTATAGTAGAATAATTTATAGTAATTTATATCAAGGAAACTTAAATGTACACTTGATTATTTTTAAAATAATGTCATTGGTTCTCATAAGCAGTTGAGAAATTTTGTCCTTTTTTGCTTCTCTATCCTTTAAAACTCTAATATAATTATTTGGCTTAACTTCTGTAATGACTCTTTTGAATTTTGGCCAGGGTATATATTCAGATGAAATTAGAGTTCTTTCTACTTATGAGTTTGGGTTTTTTGTTTTTTGTTTTTTGTTTTTGCGGTACGCGGGCCTCTCACTGATGTGGCCTCTCCCGTTGCGGAGCACAGGCTCCGGACGCGCAGGCTCAGCGGCCACGGCTCACGGGCCCAGCCGCTCCGCGGCATGTGGGATCTTCCCGGACCGGGGCACGAACCCGTGTCCCCTGCATCGGCAGGCGGACTCTCAACCACTGCGCCATCAGGGAAGCCCGAGTTTGGTTTTTTTAATAAGCTTTAAATTCATGTTTTATATTTTAAAATGTAATGTATTCTATTATGTACATGAATTGCATTGTATGTTATATTAATGTACATATTCATTATTTAATATTGTCTAGGCTAAATGATCAGGACTATGCAAGCTGAAGCACTTTTAAGAATTATGACTGAGAATGCATTAAAATGAACTATAATTGAATAATCCTGTATCTTTCCAAAAATTGTTTACCGCTATTCCGTCATTTTTGATCTGTTTATATTGTTAACTGTTATTCTAGACTGTGCTTCTGCGATCCTTATAGCCTACAATTAATATTTTTAGCTTTGATTACATGCATTTCATAAAAATTAATTTCCTATTACATATTTTTCTTATCTGAGTCTCATTTAAAATTAATAAGGTTCTAGTAATTTGCTACGTTAATTCAGCAGATATTCTATTTTTAGTTGTATCTATCATCACGTCTTTAATTTATATATTGTTGATAATCGTAGTATTTAACCTTTGCTATATACCTACAGTGTGGTAGCTATTGTACATGAGCTATAGAAAATACTTAGTCTTTGTATCAAGAAGATGACAATTCAGAAGTTTATGAAATACCATTCTCTGGTGATTTTTTTTTAAAGGAAAGAGTAGGCAGCTATCTATATTGACTGAGTAGTCTGTCAAGGATTTTCCAGTCCTGTGCATTTGTATATCTGATATATAGAAGGGATTTTCCAAATGCCCTTAAATACAAGGTAGGTTTTTTTATCCTATGTTTTAGTAACTGTTTTCTTATTGAATGAAACCGAAGAAGGAAAGAGGAAGGAACTAAATACCTTGATCCCAGTTCTAAGTTACACAGTTTGGTTTCCGTTAATCTTGGTTTGTATTATATGCTATAAATTTAGATTTAAATTTGGTGACTAACAACCAATGCTATCATTTTGCCCATTTAAAATATACATTCTTTGTTGTTTTTATTTGTAATCATATCAGTAATGATAAGAATCTGCATACTTAGGAAATATATTTGTGTTTTCATCAACTTTTGCTTATCCATATTAGCAAACATCTTCAAAAATGAAAATTGGGACTTCCCTGGCGGTCCAGTGGTTAAGACTCCGCGCTTCCACTGCAGGGGGCGTGGGTTCAATCTCTGGTTGGGGAACTAAGATCCTTCATGCTACGTGGCACGGCCAAAAAAAGAAAAAAAAAAAAACAGTGAAAATTACCCTTGCTCTGGGGAAAGACTATGTCTTACTTACCTTATAAGGTGGACCTACTACCCCAAACAGGAATCCCTTCCACCTGGGGTGATTTGGGCAATGAGGCTTTAACTGTAACTTCATTTACACAACTTAAAATTGTATGAGACACCAACCTGCCACTCCTAAAAGTGGATTAGAATGTATTTATTATTATTTTTTTTTTTTTTTTTGCGATACGCGGGCCTCTCACTGCTGTGGCCTCTCCCATCGCGGAGCACAGGCTCCGGACACGCAGGCTCAGCGGCCATGGCTCACGGGCCCAGCCGCTCCACGGCATGTGGGATCTTCCCGGACCGGGGCATGAACCCGTGTCCCCTGCATCAGCAGGCGGACTCTCAACCACTGCGCCACCAGGGAAGCCCCGTATTTTTTATTATTAACCAAGGTACTGAACAGTATTAAACTGTGGATTTCAAAAGGCCCATAATTTGTTAATTTAGTTTTCCTGGTTCTTTTGTGTTACAATTTATTTTAGGTAGTTTTAAATACATAGCTATTAAGTATAATAACCATTTAAAATCGTTGATGGTTTTTGTGAAGCAAATAGGATGCTTAAAAGAGTTCAAATTCTTCTTGAGTAATAAATCTGTGAAAATAGCAGCGTGTGTGTGTGTGTGTTGGCCTTAGAGCTTTCAGTGGTATTATATCATAACTGGGCTATTACTTTATGCAGAGGAGTCATTTCAGCTTTTCAACAGAAAGATGATAGAAGGATCAGCCAGTTTTCTCTTAAGCATCTGCCGATCTGTTAATAATACAGTTGCATCAATGAGGTTTATGTAACATTCGTGAACATACACCCTGACAAAATTAAGAAAAAACATTTGAATCCTTTGCCTTTGACCTGTCTCTGTGTTTGTATACACACACACACACACACACACACACACACACACACACACAGGCATTTGTATGGTAGGCTTGTTTTTGTGACTTATGCTTTACATAATATTTGCTGATATGATTTTCCTATTTTCATTTTGGACCCACCATTTATTAGAGCACTGAAAAGACTTCCTGCTGAAGATAGGCCTCTCCATAGCTTCTCTCCTTTTCATGGCGTCCGTTTTTGGTATATTTTACTCTGTGCTGGGGAAATCTCGGGGGGCTAACGTGGACTCCAGGCAGAGCTACAGTATGCTGAGAGTAAGAGGGTGGCTAAGGAGAACTGTGGTGCCAGCCATCAGCATACATACCAAAAACTAAACAAAAGGAATGATTTGATGTGGAAACACCCATTCCAGCCCTCAAGAAGGTGATTTCCTTGCTTCTGTTTAAACATAAATAATATGGAGAATAACTTCACCCTAGGAATAATGGCCCTATGAAATTATCTTCACTATATGCAATAACTTTTAAAGGAATTAAAATGAATCATAGTGATGAATGAAGCCTGTTGACATGAAAGAGACATTTAGGGATCGGGTACTAGAGTTTTTCTGTGTGTGGATCTGCTGGCTGAGTTCCTTTTAAGAATCATGACTGAAAAGTGGATTGAGATGGTTCATAATAGAATAACTTTCTATTTTTCCAGAACTTCCATCTGGCCAGAATTTTCTTAGTATTTGGCTGGGGGTGGTGAGAACACATTTTGAGGAGAGAAGAGTAATTATTTTGGCCATAGTCAAGTTATACCATTGTTTCTTAGAGTAACTTTCAGTCTAGTGACTTGGAATGAGCATTTTCTTTTAGTCACCTTTCTATTGGATTAGGTAAGGGTAGTTTGTGAATTCCCTTTAAATCGTTAATATATGGAGAAAGGAAGCTTTATTTGCATCTATATGGGCAGTAAAAAGCGTATTTACTCTCATTCTAGTACGGGTATTTATGTATCCAGGCGTGAGTGCCATGAAAGTAGTTGGGTTTTAATTTTTTGTAATTGGCTTAATAGGTCACTTTAGACAATTGTGTCGAAGTTGGGCGGATTGCCAACACCTACAATCTGACAGAAGTGGATAAATACGTTAACAGTTTCGTCTTGAAGAATTTTCCTGCATTGCTGAGCACCGGGGAGTTCTTGAAACTCCCTTTTGAACGTCTTGCCTTTGTGCTTTCCAGTAATAGCCTTAAGCACTGCACTGAACTTGAGCTCTTTAAGGCTACCTGTCGCTGGCTACGCCTGGAAGAGCCTCGGATGGACTTTGCTGCAAAATTAATGAAGAACATACGATTTCCACTGATGACACCACAAGAGCTCATTAATTACGTGCAAACCGTGGATTTCATGAGAACTGACAACACGTGTGTGAATCTCCTTTTGGAAGCCAGCAATTACCAAATGATGCCATATATGCAGCCAGTGATGCAGTCAGACAGGACTGCCATTCGGTCTGACACCACTCATTTGGTTACACTAGGAGGAGTGCTGAGGCAGCAGCTGGTTGTCAGCAAGGAATTGCGCATGTATGATGAAAAGGCTCACGAGTGGAAGTCCTTAGCCCCCATGGATGCCCCAAGGTACCAGCATGGCATTGCCGTCATTGGAAATTTCCTGTACGTCGTTGGTGGACAGAGTAATTATGACACAAAAGGAAAAACAGCAGTTGATACAGTCTTCAGATTTGATCCTCGATACAATAAGTGGATGCAAGTTGCATCTTTAAATGAAAAGCGCACCTTCTTCCACCTAAGTGCCCTCAAAGGATACCTGTATGCAGTTGGTGGGCGAAATGCAGCTGGTGAACTGCGTAAGTGTGTGCACTTCTATTAAGCATAGAGACGAATTTCTTTACCCCCAGATTCTTGTCAAATCATAAAATAAGCAGTTTTGTAACATCAAAGACCAAAAAATGTAGCCAGGATTTTATTTTAAACTGTTTTTCTTAGAAAATATCAGAGACCATCTGTACGCCTTATCTGGGCATACATTGTTGGCCATACTACGAATTATTATCTTACAAATATATCAATATGTTGCAGAATGTTTTACTTGTGCAATATCTATGGTTTTCATCTTGAAGGTTCAACTAAAAAGTATGTTCTGCTAATTTAAATTCTAATAGTATCTTGGACAGAAGTTTGGCATGTTCCCTCATTTTCCATTTTAAAAGCCCACATAATAGTTTACTGAACAGGTTAAAATTCTTCCTTACAGAGCACGGACTTTTATAGTTGCTTCTTTTACGTAATCTGTTACCTACCACAGGCCACAGAGTAAGATGATTTTCTTATCTACTAAGTGTTCAGAGTTCAATATTATCCAGAGTTTATTTACTGTGAGTATTATGATAGGTAACTATTAGTCTCAAAAATCATTCTCTCTTGGTGAAATACAAAACGGTTTTCTTCACTGTAAACTGATCTGGTAAGCTTTATTATTTGATGGTCCCTTCTTCCTAATCTAAGATCAGCGACAAGTACAGTTAACATAGACCAATACTTTGGCTACATAAATTAACACTACTTTTGATATTTTAGATAAAATTGGAACAAGGTGGCTGTCCAAGAAGTCAGAAAGACCACATTTTATGTCATGTGTTACATATCTGTCATTACCATCATTGTTTGGTAACAATGGGTAACACCCATCTTCCTTTATTCTCTGTTCGAAATAGAGTCCCTGTAGTTGAACGGTATTCCAGGTTCCATAATGCTGGGGAAGTTTAAAATATTGGCATTGGCTCTGGATAAATTCAGAGTAATTATCAGAATCTTTTTCTTCAGTATTCTAAAAAATAAAAGGTAGTCTAATGGATTTGAGAATAAGCAGTTTATTGGAGACAAAAAGAGCTGCTCTCAGCTCTTAAACTTTTCAGCTTATCAAGCTCTTTCTTGTTCGTGACATGGTCTTTTTTTTATATATATCCTTATTGGAGTATAATCGCTTTACATTGTTGTGTTAGTTTCTGCTGTACAACAAAGTGTATCAGCTATACGTATACATATATATACCCATATCCCCTCCCTCTTGAGCCTCCCTCCCACCCTCCCTATCCCACGCCTCTAGGTCGTCACAAAGCACCAAGCTGATCTCCCTGTGCTATGCGACTGCTTCCCACTAGCTATCTATTTTACGTTTGGTAGTGTATATATGTCCATGCCACTCTCTCGCTTTGTCACAGCTTACCCTTCCCCCTCCCCGTGTCCTCAAGTCCATTCTCTGGTAGGTCTGCGTCTTTATTCCCGTCTTGCCCCTAGGTTCTTCATGACCACTTTTTCTTTTTTTTTTTAGATTCCATATATATATGGAATACCATCTTTGTTTTTCTCTTTCTGACTTACTTCACTCTATATGACAGACTCTAGGTCCAGCCACCTCATTACAAATAACTCGATTTCGTTCCTTTTTATGGCCGAGTAATATTCCATTGCATATATGTGCCACATCTTCTTTATCCATTCATCTGTCAGTGGACACCTAGGTTGCTTCTGTGTCCTGGCTATTGTAAATAGTGCTGCAATGAACATTGTGATACATGTATCTTTTTGAATTATGGTTTTCTCAGGGTATATGCCCAGTAGTGGGATTGCTGGGTCGTATGGTAGTTCTATTTGTAGTTTTTTAAGGAAGCTTCATATTTTTCTCCCTAGTGGCTGTATCAATTTACATTCCCACCAACAGTGCAAGAGGGTTCCCTTTTCTCCACACCCTCTCCAGCATTTATTGTTTCTAGATTTTTTGATGAGGGCCATTCTGACCAGTGTGAGGTGATACCTCATTGTGGTTTTGACTTGCATTTCTCTAATGATTAGTGATGTTGAGCATCTTTTCATGTGTTTGTTGGCAATCTGTATGAGTGACATGGTCTTAATGTTACTGATGTTTCCTACCCATTTTTTTTTTCCCCTTTGTTGTCACAGTGAAATTTTTTCTAAGGCCAGACTTTCCAGATTGTTGGACTAGCTGTCAGGATCATGAACCACACAAGTTTCCCAATATATTTTAATAATCAGACTTTTAAAAGCACTTGACACATTAATACCCTTAGTGTAGAATTGTCATTTCCTCAGTCAACCCACACACATTATTTTCATGTTATTATACTATTTTAAATTTATGGTGTCTGGAAAGAACCAGAAGATGCAAGTAGTGACTTGACACTTTCTTAGAAAAACCACTTATGTAAGTTCATCTTTACAAGTTTACAAATTATAGGTCATTAGCCCTGGCAGTCAGTGGTCATTCTGAAACTTCTTTTCTCTAAGGAAATAGCTCCATTTTTCAGTCACTGCTTGCTTGGTAATGCTATCACCTCTGTTAATATGCAGCTATTAAGTTTTCAATATATTGTTCCTAATATTTATATTCTGAGAATTTATCATCTTCAGGCCAAGGAGAGTTGTTATATAAGACTGAGGCGCTAGAGGCTTCCTTCTTCTGACTTAATCCTTACCCTGTTTGAGTTCTTCCCACGTTATGCTCAATTGGAAACAAGAAGTAGACTACCCCGTTGGGCAAGCGGCTGGCTTCCTTGCTCATGACCTTCAGAAATCACCCCTTTAATGTCTTATTAAAAACAGTCTTCTGTGTTTCAGTTTGAAAGTGACAGGATACAAGAGAATCATGCTTTTCATGAGCTGTTCCTAAATTTGTAATAACTGTTTGATTATATTTAGACTTTAAAAACACAATCGCCCAGAGCTTAAACCTAAGGATAATGATTTAAATATTCTTAAAAAATACTCCCCGTCTAGATGGTAAACAGAGGTCCATTTTTATCTTAATTCATAAACTGTGTTTTCACAAATAAATGTATGATTATAATATAGACACAAACCCTCAATACCGAAGGACAACTATAATTCCATCTGGAGGGCAACTATTTGATATTTCTTTCCGTTTGAAAGTTTCTCCTAGAATCTATAAGCAACTAAGCTTTTGTAGAAGATAATTGCTTCCCTTAAAATCAGCATACCCAGCAAATCCATTCTGTGCTGCATATTTGAAGTTAAAATATATTGGAAGTTTGTTTTAAAAAATCACGTGATTGACTTATTAAGCACACTCCAATATAGAGTCTTGATTCCAGGAGAATCTTCAGGCCCCAAAGAGTCATTATATAAAACCAAGTAGCAAGCAGGTTCGTTTTGTTTGGTTTGGTTTTCCGCCTGACCCACCCTACCCCTCTGAGTTCCTCCTATTTTACTCCCATGTGGGGATATGAAGTAGGCGGGTCCGTCTCGTCACATTCTGTATCGTTGAGGTAACCAATCGTGATGTAACCACCCTGATTACCTCCCCAAAGAAGAACATGAATGTGTTCTTCCGAATTCTGTTTATAATGTTTCTCCTTGTGTAAATAAGAAGAGGATATGTGTCAGTTGCCCTTTGTAATTTTCTTAGACCCATTAGTTTGGCAGAATAGTAGATTTTGGTTCTAAAGAAATGCTTGCTTATACTTCTGAATGTTCCAGCGAGGCAGAGTTTTTAACATTTCTCATGTTCCATAAGCGTTTTTTAATGGCATCCCCTCCCTCCGCCCCACACTAACATCTGTTGTAATAACATTCCATCTTAACTGATTGTGTTGACGTAGTCATATGTCTATGTAAATAGAGAAGGGGAGTAGGAATGGGTGTCAGGAAGACGGGATTGATGGGAAAATCATTTCACAGTTTAACAGGTTCATTAGTACCAGTACACCATTTATTCTTCATACACACAATAACCATTGCCTGTATATAATGATGAAAAGAAAACAGTGGCAGCGTTTGCACGACATTTTAGATCATTTTAATGCATTTAGCCTTTTAAAATCTTGCCATGGAGTGTATGGACCCAAGCCCATAGTACATAAAAACGATACTGTTAGCGTGTGTGTGAGCCTGGCTTATTGCTGAAATATAATTCCTTAGAAATGCTACTTTCCTTTGACACTGGGTACAGTGGGAAACTGGGGAAAGCTTAGAGTAGCTGTCACTTAAGTGAAAAGGGGGTCAGTTATTTCTGGTATCTTTCAAAATTGTCATATAAGAAATTGATCTTCCATTGAGGTTTTCTGTATTGAGGAGAAATATGACAGCGCAGATATCTTTCACTTCAGTTAAATAAGTCAGGATTTCAAATAATGAAATAACTTATAGAAAACGTGTTAGATTTTTCCAAATAAATGTACAATAAAATTACTGAAATTTATCAAATGCATCCATATCCCTTAATGGATTTGCAGTTTATTAAGCGACATATTACCAACTGGCACTCTAGGATTCTAGAGACCATCCCCTCTTTGTGGGAGCCATTATTGTCCAAATGGTTTTCTTCAGGACTAATCTCTTTCCTAACCTCAAATAACAAGTAAATTCCACGTCATCCCTTGTGCGCGATTCTGAACTCCAGTGGAATCACCTGAGAAAATAAGAGTCCCTGATGAGTAATGTGACATAACCAACCGAAGTGCAATTCTTAAATTAGGGAGGGTCTCTAATTTAAATACTAGGCCACCAGACTACTGAAGGTGGTTCTCTAGAATAGGGATCAGAAAACTGATCCCTATTGCCAGAAAGGAAATCTTTTTGGCTTTGCAGGCTGTAGGATCTCTGTCACAACTAATCAGCTCCGCTGTTGTATTATGAAAGCAACTATAGACAATTTGTTTATAAACAAATGAGTGAAGTTGTGTTCCCATAAAGCTTTATATATGAACACTGAAATTCGAATTCCATATAATTTTCATATTTCACGAACTATTCTTCTTTTGATATGTGTTTCCAACTCGTTAAAAATGTAAAAGCCATTCATATTTTTATCCTGTTGGCCATACAAAAGCAGACGACGTACTGGATTCGGCTTACAGGCTGTAGTTTGCCTGACCTCCCCTGTTCTAGATTTTCCCAATTACCTCATTACCATTCCTACCTGTCACAGACTGTGATGGACTCACTGCTTTGTGGCTCCAACTCCCTGATGCTCATCCCGTGTCCCCTCCCCCTATCAAGGTGGTTGACACTAACATCTCATTGCCTTGTAAATGTGGAAAATAGAACTAAGGGCATGTATCAATATATAGACTTGTTAGTTAGATATATTCTATTTTAAAACTAAATATATTGATTTTACTAATAACAATCCTGCATGGAGACAGTAAAGATTAAATGATGGGAAAAGCTAAAGGAGATGGGTTATCTAGCTGGAAGAAGACAAGTTTAGGGATGATGAACTATTATATACTTGTTGTGTTACTGGTGATTAATAGCCATCTTACATTTCAGGGACCCCTGTATGAGAAAGTATAGATGGATTCTTATAACCCCCATTACCAAAATAATGCAGTTAACTCAGTGATAGAAGAACAGCATTATCTTTCTACATAGGAAAATTTTAATAATCGTAAAGAGTGAATAGCTATTCAGATTCTAGCTCCCTATAAAAGAATAAGAGGAAACTAATGCAAACTGCATCAGAACAGATTGAATTAGACGCAAAGAAAGAGTGTAACAGTCTAGAAATTTCAAAGGTCAAGGCAGAATTCTTCATTAAGAAAAGCACAGAACTGGAGTAAAAGCTACCTTTGACATCAAATAGATGGAAGGCAGTCTTTAAAACCCTTCTGATAGGATGTGTGATTAGACTACATTCTTTTATCGGATAAAACCCTACCATTAATGATATACATTCAGGAGGATTTTGCTTGTCGATTAGGCAAAAGTCATGCTGAAGGCAAATGGAACTGAACATTCAAGAAGACATCCAGGACTTCCCTGGTGGCACAGTGGTTAAGAATGCTCCTGCCAATGCAGGGGACACGGGTTTGAGCCCTGGTCCAGGAAGATCCCACATGCTGCAGAGCAACTAAGCCTGTGTGCCACAACTAGTGAAGCCCGCACACATAGAGCCTGTGCTCCGCAACAAGAGAAGCCACCGCAGTGAAAAGCCCGTGCACCTCAACGAAGAGTAGCCCCCGCTCGCCGCAACTAGAGAAAGCCCGTGCGCAGCAACGAGGACCCACCGCAGCCAAAAATAAATTAATTAAAAAAAAAAAAAAGACATCCAGTGACTGAAAATAGTCACAAACAGTATTGGAGCAAACAATTTTAGTTTGTCATTAATTGTGGAAATAGCCCTTATTTGGGGGCAAGATTTTGCAGGATCTTGCTACCTGATGGGAAGGTTTAGAAGATATAGAGTTGGTAAGGGTCCAAGCCTGAAGCAATGAACAAAAATAACAAGAGATAAAAAAAGAGAACAGTTAAAAACCTTTGAAATAAGACTGAAAATTCAAAACTAAAGTAGAAAAGGAAATGAGTAAAGGGATACGAGAAGTGGTATAATACAGGTGTTGTTAGAGGAGAAATAAGTAGTTCATGTAGTGAATTTGATGAAATGAAGTTATTGAAGAGAGTAGAAAATTAATCTCTCTCTCTCTCTAGTTTTGCCTGTTCTCACATTACTGTTGTTTTCTTAAATAGGAAAACTGATTCAAAGGATGATTCATCAATTAGGATTGCATTTGGCTACAAGTAGCCAAATTTTATTCCGGTGGCTTGATCAAATAGCCCCACTCAGTATCCTCCTGCTTCCGTTTCATTGCCTACAACTGTATCATATCATCAATTCCAGCTTCAAGGGAACCTGCTCATTTGAATTTTATTTTGAGTTGGGCACAGTGCTTTCCTGAGCAGTGTTGTGGTTCTGTTAGTAAGAAAAAAGCAGGGTTAGTGGAGACAAGCATTTGGGTTAGCAAGTGGCAGCGTCTGCAATAAATAGTATAAACTTTTCAAATCAGTCTAGATGTTGTACTTTTGACCAGAGTCCTCCTAACATCCCTATTGTTTTTCTGCCTTTTAAAAAAGATCACATTTTCTATCTGTCTGGACTGTCATTGTTCTAGTCTTGAGGTTATAACAGATTGATATTTAAGTAAGATGAGGCCTCAGATACTTTATGTTAAAGATGATAAATTTGTTACTGAGAGGAAGTACCCCTGATAAAAATCTGAACTTCATATTATGCTGCTAATCATCTTCAAGTTAAGAGCAGTACTGACTACAACGGTATTGGGTGGTTATATACAAGCTATTGGCTTTAATGTCTAAATACTGAAAAATTATCGTCAGTGTCCATTTTGTAGTCTGGATATAAAATAAAGCAATAGGCATCAAAACATACACCAGGCAGTGTGCATACTTTCATTTTCAACTTAAAATTTTGCTTCATATCTGTTAACCTTTGTTTCCTATATGGTGTATCATATAGAATCAAAGTGTTTTTCTTCCTTGTGATGTTTTTCATCTTTTCTTCCCACATATGTAGAGCAAAGAAATGGGAGAAATGTCAAATTATAAAGATGTAACAAGATCCTAGAAGAAAAGAAATCCTAGTGATTTCTTTTTTTTTTTTTTTTTGCGGTACGCGGGCCTCTCACTGTTGTGGCCTCTCCTGCTGCGGAGCACAGGCTCTGGACGCGCAGGCTCAGCGGCCATGGCTCACGGGCCCAGCCGCTCCGCGGCATGTGGGATCTTCCTGGACCAGTGCACGAACCCATGTCCCCTGCATCGGCAGGCGGACTCTCAACCACCGTGCCACCAGGGAAGCCCAATACTAGTGATTTCTGCAGCAACAGAAATGTTACCTTATTATATTACGTAGCTCATCTGATGTAACATGTATCAATGTATTAATGGTTCATATTATTAACATAACGTCAATAATTAATATAAGTGACCCCCAAAGAATATCTCATAGCTATAATAGAAATGTTTCAGTTATTTGGATATTATTATTGTTCCACCTAAAAGGAAAAATAATTAATTGCTAAATTTGAAATTATAAATCATTTTTAAAAATTCATTCATTCTTTCCTTTTATTTTTTAAACAACAGCTACAGTAGAATGTTACAATCCAAGAACAAATGAATGGACCTACGTTGCCAAAATGAGTGAGCCCCACTATGGCCATGCTGGAACTGTGTATGGAGGCGTAATGTATATTTCAGGTAAATAATTGCAAATGCAATTAATGTAATACATAGACTTTTAGCTATGTTGCCATCTTTCCATCTGGTGTTAATAATAATCCTGGAAATGGATAACCAAAATATAATTTGTATTGATTTTAGAATATATTTTGTGTGTACATTTGCATATTAATCCTTTGGCATTTTATAAGTTTATAAGACTAGCGGCAAACCAATCCTACTGTAAATACCTTACTTAGAAGAAATTGGAAAGCTTTCAGCTTCTCCAGCTTGCCTTTCAGTCCCCATACCCTGTACTCCAATAACTCGGTACTCTAATAACCACCATTCATATTCTCTATAACAACATTTAATTCATTTTTATTCAGAATTTAGCTAAACTCTATGAGGAAATATATCATTATGTAACATATAAGCTCTACTGTGCATAAAACTTGCTACCAATATACACATAATGCATAATAATGTTCATTCTCTCATTTAGTGCAACCCATAATATATGTTACTCTTGTCCTTAGCATTATAATGGGTTCTACTATGGTGTCATTGCATAAATAATTCTGTGTTGATTACCTGTATTTTGGCCATATGCACATATACTTTTCTGATAAAAAATTCTGAAACAGTTGCAGTTCGCTCAGTGTCCCAGTAACAGCTTTCGTTCTCAAACAGTTGGTGTTCAAATCATCCTTCCGTAGAATTTAGAAAGGAGTCTTATTTTAATGTAATGTTCACTTCAGGTATTGAAATTTTATTCCGTTATTCAGGTTCTTACCATTTGGCCCTGACACAGTCTACCTCTGACAGTTTTCCCCCTTTTGAAGGCCTGCCAGTGTCAGGCCAGCAGTTACGCTATTAGAGAACAAAGGCGATAAGGTGATGTTTGTGGTCTGAGTCTCTGAACGCTGCCTTATGAAATCTCTAATGAAGAAGGATCAGGGAAAGGCCTGTAGTGTATGATTGGCAGGTTTCTGGTGTTAAATATATGAGCAACTATGGGACGTCTTATATTGAAAGAGCCATCCACTAATCAATGATTTACACCATCCACCTATTTTACGTGTGTAGCTGCTATGCCGTTATAAGGAGAGCTCCAGGTCTTCTGGGGGAAAAGAAATGACATTCGAATGGTTCTAGTGGGGCTTTGGCATAACTAGGATACGTTGCGCAAATGACCTTCCCAGTCAAGAGTAGGCTAGGAACCACAGCTGAGTTTCAAACCAAAGAGCACTGTTTTGCTTGCTGACAATTCAGTGAAGTACAGAAAAAATATCTAAAAGCAGAAAAAAAAATCGATTGCCATCTGGCCACCAGACGTAGAGCTCTGAATGATATGGCTAAAGATTAGTTTAGTTTTCTCCCTAATCTGCAGAATATATAGTCTGATCCTTTCATTGTACAGGCTGATTTAGATGTGCTCTAAGAATATCCTTTGTAGATGATATAGACTCAATTGAGCGACAATGAATTGCTGTACATGCAAAATTCCATATATATTCAGCATTCTAATTCTTTAGCTTTTTAAGAGAGGACATTACCCACCCTCACCCTACCCACCCAAAACTCTACAAAAATAATCAGTTCCGAACATTCGTCTAAGCTTGTACATTTGCACGATACTTTCAACTTTTCCGAAGCACTGTGATTTATTTCAGTTCATGGTCACAATCCTAATGAGAGAACTAGAGTGGACATTCTTATCTGAGAAATGAGGAAACGGGCACCTAGGCTTTAAAGTGCCCTAGCCCTGTGCTCAGCACCCAGAGGGTGCTCGCTGAAGGGCAGCAGAAGTGAATGATGCTTTGTAGTTGGGATTTCCTGTAAACCCAACTCTAAGAGTGGCCAAAATATATTTTCATTCTGTAAAGCCTCTTAAATCCCATGGGTCTCTGTCTGAGAAAGTCATTACAATAATATAAGCTGCATTTTTGTTCTTTAAGGAGATGAAAATATTATTTTCTTTATTTTTAATCCAGAGAAAGTATAGCAGGGAGACATTTATAAGAACAAGGTTGATAAGCTCTAAAATGTCATAATACCTGGATAGACGTTAATTATCTGTGACCTGTGACAGAGAGTCTCCTATTTACTTTTGCATTTTTATAATAATCTGTTTACCCCATGCCTGTAATTTTCATTCTCTAGGAGGAATTACTCATGACACTTTCCAAAAGGAGCTCATGTGCTTTGACCCTGATACTGACAAATGGATCCAGAAGGCGCCAATGACCACTGTCAGAGGTCTGCATTGCATGTGTACAGTGGGAGAAAGGCTGTATGTCATTGGTGGCAATCACTTCAGAGGAACAAGCGATTATGATGATGTCCTAAGCTGTGAATACTACTCACCGATCCTTGACCAGTGGACCCCAATTGCTGCCATGTTAAGAGGGCAGAGTGATGTTGGGGTCGCTGTCTTTGAAAATAAAATCTACGTGGTTGGTGGGTATTCATGGAATAATCGTTGTATGGTAGAGATAGTGCAGAAATATGATCCAGATAAAGATGAATGGCATAAGGTTTTTGATCTCCCAGAGTCCCTGGGTGGCATCCGAGCTTGCACACTCACAGTTTTTCCACCTGAAGAAACCACACCATCACCTTCTAGAGAGTCCCCTCTTTCTGCACCTTAAGATCGTCCCTCCAACTAAGATGCTGTAGTCCTATCTTTGCAACGTGTCATGGATTCTCTTCTTTCGCCCTCCCCCTTAAGTAGTGTATGTTAGGATTAGCCTCCAGTAATTGATACAAATATTGGAAAAAAGACGACATTGATGTTCTTTGTGCTGTTTGTTTGGTGGTAACAAAACCATTCTGGAAATGTATCCCATAGAAGCTGATGTTTAACATACGAGGAGGAAAAAAAAAAAAAAAAAGCAAGGCAAAGTATTGTCCATAAGATGTTTCTGCAGTACTTTTTTGATGCTGTGTACTGGGTGTAAGGTATTTGTCATCTTACATTAGAAAGCCCAATAAACCAAGTTGAAGGTGGATTATAGTAAATGTACAACTGTGCTAACTAGGCTTCAAAGTAAAAAGTTTTCCTTTCATCTTTGACTGTGAGATGTGAAAGGGAGGTAGCCCGCTCCAACAGGAAACAATAGACAAAAGGTTGCCAACTCGCATGAGCTACCTCCCTCTTCTCATAAAGTATTTTTGACATATCTGTCAGCCCACCTGTCTGTGGGGTACATTGAGAACACATCGAGTTTCTTAGACACACAGGAGAAAGAATAATTGTAATTCACGAATATTAATTTAAAAAAACAGCATGACCCCTCAACTTGTAAGCAAGGCTTTGGGGTTTTTTAAGTGTGTATAAATATAGACACACACATATATCAAATAGAAGAATTTTAAAAACTGAGTAGCACGTCAAACGAATGCAAAAAAGAAAACTTTGAAATTTCTTCCAAAAAGCAGCTTCCATTAAAATGGGAATTCAGTATGCACGTACTGAACGCACATAGGTAGAATCATACTGAATTTAGGTGAATAAGGGCTAGAAATTTTGAGCAACTCAATTTGTCATTTGGCCAAATTTTTCCTTCCAAAACTGTAATCTCCACCTTCTCCTTTGCTGTTGAGGTAACTTACATATTATATGTATTCTGTATACTCAGTTCATAAGATTATTTAGCACAAAGTATAGCAGCTCCACCTGGTGAGAGCTCCTTTCGCTCAGTGAATTCCACTTCCATGTTTTATTTTTCTTGTTCAATAAAAACATTTAATGTCGCTTTGGTGTGAGGTATCCTGTTCTTGTCTGAGTTGGCTTCCTTTGGCTTCCTTTGATTAAATACCTTTCTTTTTTTTTTTTAGTATGCCAAGATCCAAATGATCAGAACTTAAGAGTACTGAACAGCTTGGATTAATGAATACTAATGACTTTCATTCAAGGAAGAAAAGAATTTGACCAGGTCAAACTTCATTGGTGAAAACTCATTGTTGGTTGTCTTTGAGGAATTAGTTTGTAGAAGATGCTAACTGACCCCTCTCCATCCCCACAGGGTAATATATGTCTAAACCACAAGAGCAGTGAAATTTCTGAGGTCGGTTTCCCGGATCTTCCGGAAGATCCATCTTGCCTAATGAGAAGGGATTGTGTAAAATGACTTAAGAGATCTGTTCTCGACCGAAAAAATGTTTTTGTAAGAGATTGATAATTATGTTAGGGCCGTATGTATGATCTTTCCTACTTTATCTGCAAATGACCCGATTAAATCTGAACGAAAAATTTCGAGCTATTCCAAACCAACTAGAGTGTTGCCAAAGTTCTTATCTAGTGGAGAATTGGCAGTGCCTACGTCACTGCCTCTGTCTTGAGTTAATCATAATGAAGAAAACAATTTTCCCATCAGTGGTACTTTTGAATGTTAGGAGAAGCCTGGTTTGAATTTGAAAGACCCTCTTTGGCAAGATTGTTCTTAAGTCAGAGAAACTGGTCACGTGATTTCGGTCGTCTGCTTATAGGCAGGTCAGATTCAGCCATTTGCAGAGAGTTAACACCCTCCTGAACATGGGAGCATGTACAGGACAGACTAATGGTCCCACCACAGTCCAGTATGGGTGTTCCTGGTCAGGCAGCTCTCCTCCAAGCAGCAAAGGTTTTTTCCATCTTGTGGCTTCTTCTGCCTCTTGGGTCCTCGGAATCTTCTCCATTCAGTCAGCAGAAGAAAAATGGAACATTGCAGGTATGAGGGCTGTCGGGCTTGAAAGAGGCATGCATCACTTCTACCCACGTTCTGCTGTCCGGAAGTCAATCCTGTGTCCACACAGAAGCCCAAAGGGGACTGGAAAATAGCAGATAGCCGCGTGCCCAGAAAGAAGAGGAAACAGGGCTGGTGTTGCGGTCGCAGTTTGCCGCAGGGAATAACAAAGCACAAGGTTCTGTTTGACAGCTTACCTTTTCTGCATCCAGGCCATATGTTATTTAGAATAACAATTCACGTCATGCAAGTGCTGTTATTAAACAATTCCAACAGCTGGTAAATTATTACACATTTTCCTTCACAGCGAATAACAATTTTTCTTTATAAAAAATCCCTGACAGTCATTAGTTGGCTCTACAAGCATTTCTCCCGTTTGCCTTTCTTAGGTTCTTGATCTACTTGAAAAAGGAGCGACTGAATACATTAAATCTCAAAAGGTTCATCATTTCCCTTCCTGGTCAAGGTTGGTAGAGTGGGGAAGATGAAAGAAAACAGCTACTTTGCCTGTTTCTAGAATTAAAAAAAAATTCAGCTCATAATCAGGCTTGCCCTGAAAAGTAAAATGATGACCTGAACCTGTTTCCTCTCTAATATTACTTTAGAGACTTAACAATATATAAGTATGTATTGTTTCCTTGCAAGTTGCTAAAATAATTCCCTCCCATTATACCCGGAGAGAATGCCCCCATAGGGCAAGTAAGTGGTGTTGTATTTCATTAGTTCAACTGTGACCTTTTTTTTTTTTTTCCATTTCAAGGGCCTTTGTGTATTGCCCACCCCCCCAAGAATGGTAAGTAGACTTCCTCATGTGGAAAGTTGGCCCTGCCTCTAATTTTATTCTTGGCCATTGTGTCTTATTTTCAAGGCACTAGACCTCAGGTTTAATCCTTTCCACATCAGAGATCTCTTGGAGTATGCGGGCAGGAAAGTAAATGTGAAACAAGTCCACAGGGATTAAAGGAATTTTATTTTAAATTGGTCAAATCATGTAGTAGTTTACAACTCTTGGTAATTATAAAAAGGCAAAATACAGAAAAATTGGTAAATACAAGAAAGAAGAGAAGTCATTCATCTCCCCCCATATCAGTAACGATTGCTAAATGCGAGTATGTTGGTTTTACACAATTATCAGAACGTTACAGGTTGGCCAACGTCTTCTGTAAAAATCAGTAAATATTTTAATCTCTGTGGGCCGTTGGTCTCTGTGGCAACTACTCATCTCTGATGTTGTAGTGCAAAAATGTCGATAATGTGTAAATGAATGAGTGAGGATGTGTTCTAATAAAAGTTTAGGACACTGAAATTTGAATATCATATAATTCTCACATAGTATAAAATATGACTCCTCTTTTGAGTTTTCAGCCATTTAAAAATTGTTAGCTCCTGGGCCATAGAAAAACAGACCATGGACCAGACTTGGTCCATGGTCTGTAGTTTGCTGACTCCTGCATTACAAGAGTGCGTTTCATTATCATTCGCTTATTCTTTTTTAAAAAAATTAATTCATTTATTTTTAGCTGCTTTGGGTCTTCGTTGCTGCGTGAGGGCTTTCTCTAGTTGTGGTGAGCAGGGACTACTCTTTGTTGCGGTGCGCAGGCTTCTCATTGCGGTGGCTTCTCTTGTTGTGGAGCGCGGGCTCTAGGCGCGCAGGCTTCAGTAGTTGTGGCACGGGAGCTCAGTAGTTGTGGCTCGCGGGCTTTAGAGTGCAGGCTCAGCAGTTGTGACGCACGGGCTTAGTTGCTCCGTGGCGTGTGGGATCTTCCCGGAAAAGGGCTCAAACCCGTGTCCCCGGCATTGGCAGGCGGATTCTTAACCTCTGCTCTACGAGGTAAGCCCCCCATTTATTCTTTCAAGAAACATTTACTGTGAATGTATTTTGTATCAGTCAATGAAGAGTCCTAGGGTCTACAAAGATGAATAAAACTGAATCCCTGCCCTCAAGGAGCTCAGTCTAATTGGGTAGATAGATGCTTACAACGTAGTGTGCTGGAGGCTAGGATGGGTGTCTAAGAAGCCACATCTGAACAAGTCACAAAAATAGATGTTTATAAAATGAATGCCTGGGACTCGAGTGCCTGCATTAATAAAATACAACTTTTCTTGCCACAAAGCTATAAATAAAAGAATGCGCATAAGGAAGGGGCAGCCAGTCCATGAAAGCCTAGCTCCTGCCCCCTGATCAACTTGATCTAATTACCCCAACTCCCAACTTGCTGGTTCTGTGCTAAGCAGGGTCACACACAACGTGTCCTTTAAAATACTCTGTAACCAGCAGAGTACAGGATGGGATATTTAACAAGACTTTCCTAAAATCTCTGTGCGTCAATATGTTTTTTTACTGCAAGTAACAGAAATCCCCAACTCTAACAATAAGGAAATGTGTTTTCTCACAGAGCTGCAAAGCCCACTGGAGATAAAGGAGGCCCCAGGCAAGATGTACTTAGCTCAGTGTCATCAAACTCCCAGGTTGGTTTTTTTTTTTTTCCTCATATCCCCACTCTGTTTGCAACAGCATTTGTAAACACTGTGTTTTGCCAGTAGCATCCCTTGTTCACAGCCACAGAGAGAGAAAACCTCTCCCTCAATCATGGAATTTAAATTCTCTTTAGTCTGATGGAGGCAACCCAGGACATATGATTCTCGTGGCCCTGTTGCCAGGGGAATGCGGTGCACGGATTGGCTTAGATTAACTATCTTACATGAAATTGTTGTTGGGGAATTAACCATAATACCCTCCTCTCTCAGGAAGAACAAGAAGGAAACATGGAGAAGGAAATTTAGCTAATTGGACTGACTGGTTCACTTTGTCCCAAATCGGTCTAGGCTTTTTCTAGGTTCATGTTTTTCAAAGTCTGGGTCACAACCTATTAGTACAGAAATTCCCAAAGTGTGGTCCAGGCAACCTGGTGTCCTGAGACTCTTTCAGGGAATTCATGAGGTCAAAACTATTCGCATCATAATACTAAGCTCTCATTTGCCTGTTTCACTCTCATTCTCAAGTGTACAGTGACATTTTCCAGAGGTTGAAGGACACACGGTGATGCCATTACTCTGTCAGGTAATGGGATATGAGTTTGTGTATTCTTGTATTTTAAAAACCCTCAGGGAGTTCTCTGATGGTCCAGTGGTTAGGACTCGGTGCTTTCACTGCCGTGGCCCCGGGTACAATCCCTGGTCGGGGCCAAAAAACAAAAGCAAAAAAACCCTCTCATTGTTCGTTTCTAATACAGTAAACATCAATAGCTATAACTCACATAAACACAACCTCTTTGGTATCCTCAAATTTTAAGAATGTATGGGAGTCCTGAGACCCAAAAGTCTGAGAACTACTGAGTTGTAAGATCAATTTTAGAAACATTTTTTACAGAAATGGAATAAAAACTAGAGTGTGCCGTACATCATAAATGTAAGTATTGTTTTGTGAAGTTTTCTTTGGATTATGTGTATGTGTTTATATATACACATGTATTTAATCAAAAGAAAAAAATTCACAAAACAATACTTATATATGTGTGTGTGTGTGTGTGGTTACAATATAAGTAAAATGTTCTAATGTGGGACCTGATCAAAAATGGTTGAAAGCACTGCTCATTGGTCCTGAGCATACTCCATGTAACAAAGGCCCTCTTCCCGCCATTCCCTCCACCACCAAGGAACACACTCAAGTCTCCTGGGTTGTTTAAAGTCCTGACACCAAAGAGCGAGGCCCCAGCAGATACATCACCTAAGGTTTGATTTCTCAGTTCGCATGTCTTATCTGAAAATCTACCTGTTCCCTCAGTGATTAAACCCAGGCAGCCACAACCACCTCTAAGGTCTGCCCTAGCCTGGTAGGAATTTGCACCAAAACCACATTAGACGACAACACACACTCTGAATGTAGCGTAAGTGGCACACAATCATGGCAGCGGGCCATGATTTTGATTCGTCACACAAATCTCTTCACGAAGGTGTTTCTCAAAAGGAACAGTAGCTGTAATAGACATTAATAAATATGGAAAGCAGGGACTTCCCTGGCGGTCCAGTGGTTACGACTCTGCGCTTCCATTGCAGGGGTCACGGGTGCAATCCCTGGTCGGGGAGCTAAGACCTCGCAAGCTGCGTGGTGTGGACAAAAATAAAATAAAATGTACAGCTTTCAAAATAAGGAAATAAAGAAATGGATTACGTACAGAAGGCAAAAAGGGCCTGACTGTAAGCCATAGAAACCAAACTCCAACCAGCTGAGGCGAAAAGAAAAAAAATATATGAGACCAGTTATTGGGGCATCTTACACAACCATAAGAAGACCTGAGCTGCTGCTGGGACAGAGGGAAAACCAGAGGAAGGACTCAAAGCGTGTCAGTACTCTGACTCTGCTTTTCTCTCAGGGTTGGACTCGTTGCTTCCCAGCCTCTTTGACACGACAGTGGCTAGGAATGGGGGCTCGGAGAACGTCTGCCTTTCCCCACGATGACAAAATGCTCCCCGTTCCCCATCATCGGTTGAAAATTCCTTGGGAAACACAGCAATAGGACGGGTTTACGTTAGATGCTTACCTTTGGATGAATACGCAAGGGCCTCAGGGCCCTGACGTGAGGGGCAGGAACTCGATCCCTGGAAAGGGGTACATTCCCATTGAACGGGCAAATTATTTGGAGCCAAGATGTCCCCCAAATTGATGTCTAGGCAAATAATAAGTTCAAGATACACAGAGTAACCCCACTCAGGTCCAAAGGAAAATGTGTGTGTGCGCCAATCAAGAGGTCAAATATTTCTCGAAAGCTAACAGAGTTTGTCTGGAGAACTGATTCCTACTCAGGGCTCAGGAAGTACCTCTCCACCTGCTACCTTCCACCTCACTGTGGTCTACACATACCTTCAGGCCTGCCTGCTTCGGAAGGACATCGTGGGACGTAGTCAGGAAGAACTCACACTGCTGCCTCTCATTGCCCATCACCTTCACTGTACGGCTTCTTGGTCCCGGTAGAGAGAGAAATGCAAAATGACAAAAACTGGCAGGATCTGAGCTAGGATCTCCAAGTGTTTGTTTTGTAGTCTTTAAAAAGGCAGCCTCCAAGCTGTTAGTTAAACACAACAAATGTGCAATGAAGTTGCTGTAGCAGATTTTCGGAACAAGGCTGGGAACGTGGTGGCAGGGCACCAAATGCAGTTAGCATGGCCTAGCCAGGAACAGGTCCTGTGTCCTTGGGACAAATTAGAGTGACTTGTGGCCAGAGCACTCAAGGGCAAGAGTAGGTGTCCTGGTGGCCACGAGAGCTGATAAAGGCTGGGACGTCTGTGACCTTATATCGGGTGCCTCCTTTCTGTCCCTGTACTAGAAGCTTTTTCCTACCAACTCTTTGACACCCTCAGGTAAGAGAGATGACCACAGTCTCTCCTGCTAGAGCATTGAGAAGGTTACAGGGAACGTGTGGATGTATTTGGGAGGCTTCTGGATGTGTGTACATAGGCTGTACGTCTCCACCAATTAGGAGTCCAGAATAAAATGTTTGGGACAACTGACTCAGGAGTGAGAGGTTTGCAAAGTCGTGGCAATGTCAGGTTGTGTGGTGCTGGGCAACCAGTCAGACTGATCCAGTGCGGAGGGCAGGGGCGGTCACAGCCAGGGCTACGTTCTTCCAGAGTCAGGTATCTGGAGTCAGGGAGTTGGCAGAGGGAGCTGAGTCAGGCACACAGGCTGCTGGACGGCCCATCTGCCGCCGTCTTCCTCATGCTGAAATTTTTAATACTAAAAATGAAATGTAAAGTGAAAAGCCTTGGGCTTCCCTGGTGGCGCAGTGGTTGAGAGTCCGCCTGCCGATGCAGGGGACGCAGGTTCGTGCCCCGGTCCGGGAAGATCCCACATGCCGCGGAGCGGCTGGGCCCGTGAGCCATGGCCGCTGAGCCTGCACGTCCGGAGCCTGTGCTCCGCAACGGGAGAGGCCACAACAGTGAGAGGCCTGTGTACCGCAAAAAAAAAAAAAGTGAAAAGCCTTCATTTCTGGTAAAGAGCCTTCAAGTTGAAAACTTCCTGGCACAACTGAGGACACAGCAATCTGAAGTCTCCTTTTCCTACTCAATACTCTGTAATACCCTACATGGGAAAAGAATCCAAAAATGAATAGCTATATGAATATGTATAACTAAATCACTTTGCTGTACACCTGAAACTAACACAACATTGTAAATCAGCTATAGTCTAATATAAAATTAAAAATTAAAAAAAAAAATTAGTCTCCTTTTCCTGCCCCCCTCTGATGACTCTGAATGAGCCCTTCCCACTTGGGAACGGCTTGAATCTTTTTTGGATTCAATTCAATTAGTCCATTGCCTTAGACTAATGGCCCGAAAGGGCTAATCATCATCATCAGTGAAAATATTTCCAACAATAGAATTTTCCATCACGGGTTCGGAAGGGTGACATTTTTTCAGAGCTCTCAGCGGGGCCAGAAGCCTGAGAAGCATGCCTGGGGCATCCATGGGTACAGAACTGAGCAAAAGTGAGTTTTTACAAGTATTTCTTAAGGTAGGCTAAACTGCTGTAACACACAGACCCCCAAATGATGAAGTCAACGTTTTTGCTTCGTACCCACGTACCAGGCAAGCTGTGTTCTGGATCTGAGGGCGGCTCTCCTCCACGCAGTCACTCAGGAGACAGCTCTCCCATCTACAGCTTCCCAAACAGCCACGATCGTCTCCATTCCGGTGAGCACCAATCAGAGAGGAGGGAATAGCTGAGGAGCGAGTGAGAGGATTTGCGGGCCAGATCTGGCTGTGGTGCACAACTTCCCACACAACTTTCAAGGAGGCTAGGAAATAAAATCTAAGGTTGGACTCAGAAGAAGAAAGAGACCATCGTGGTGAAGCGCTAGCAGATGCTGCCCCAGCGAAAGAGTCTCATCTCTGATTTAAGAGGCAATGCGTTGCCGAGGAACTGGCAGAATCTCATGCAGGGTCTGTCAGTCAAAAAGATCTCATGGGGCTTGAGATCGTGAAGTCAGAGAGGGGACGAGAGTAGATTGCTTTTGTAGATATCAATGAGGGAACCCCATCTGCTACGACCCTGGAACTGAAGATTAACTGTACTTAAAACAATCAAGATGACACTGGTCAGACAACCACGTGACCAATTTCAAGATGACTGTCAGAGCTGACTGTGCTGTTTCTGCATGTAGCCCGCTCCCTCCATCTATAAAAGCCCTGCCCACTGCTCAATCCTGGGGGAGCTCCTGAAGCCCAGTGCCGGAGTCAGAACCTCAGGCGACTGTGGGCTCTGTCCATTCGGTGTAAACTGTGAACCTCTCTTGTCAAGTAGACAGTCAAGAGCAAAATACAGGGGGAAACCGAGTCACGACCTCTGAGGCGTGGTTTGCTTCTTTTTCGTAAGAGGAAAAACTCCAAACCCAAAGTTATGCACTAAGGTTGGTAGCAAGAAATTGATTACAGATGATCAAAGCAGGGTCTGGACCCTCTGGACCAGGGTTTCCAGCAGGAAGCTTTGGTTGGCTATCACAGAGGAAACCCCAGTCTCCAGGATGGGCCAGGGGAACACAGGGACGTGCTCAAAAGCTGGCCCCGGTGAATTACTTCTGCGAGACTCCTAGGGTTCTGTGACAGAATCGTATTTTCTGACTGCTTTCTGAGGTTCCTCATAGTTGCACTCGCTCGTTCATTTCTACTTAGCAGTGTGCAGATACAGATTTTAACGACGTGGGGAAACTTAGCTGATGGTACTTATTGTTCTGCAGGGCAGGAGCTGTGAGGGCCTGAGAAGGCAAGGTCCCAGGAAGCCTAAGGAATTAGACACACTGCCCTTCAGTGTACAGATGTCAAGGGGCGGAGATGGCCGTCATGGCCTGGTCAGGTCAGGTAGGGAAGTTGCACAGGGCTCGACAGGTATGTATGTATTTCTGAATGAAAGATTCTTTGAATTCTATAGTGGGGGCCCAATTGTTTTGAGTCCTGAGCCTGGAGCCTGAGGGAGACTCTGGGGCCAGTGAGGCCAGTGCCTCAAAGGACGCCCATTACTATCATCTAAGAAGAAATCTCATGAACGGAGCTCCATCCAGAGAGGCCACGGGAGGAATATTTTGTCAGGGGCGCCTGGGACATGGCTGGAATCCGTGGCGTTGCCCATTTGTCACACCTGGTGTCTGCTCTTTCTTTTTTCTCCCCTTTGATAGATTTCCTCTTTGAATCCCCCTCAGTCACTTACCTCTTCATGGAAGTGGGCAGATCTGGTTTTTGTGTGTGTGTGTGGTACGCGGGCCTCTCACTGTTGTGGCCTCTCCCGTTGTGGAGCACAGGCTCCGGGCGCGCAGGCTCAGCGGCCATGGCTCACGGGCCCAGCCGCTCCGCGGCATGTGGGATCTTCCCGGACCGTGGCACGAACCCGTGTCCCCTGCATTGGCAGGCGGACTCTCAACCACTGCGCCACCAGGGAAGCCCCAGATCTGGTTCTTTTCCAGGAGCATATCTGAAAGAGAGAGAGAGATCTGAGAATAGGTACACGGAAAGCATGGGAGTCTTCGGAAGGTGAAAGAATTCTCACTCATCCATCAGGAAGGCGCTACCCAGTTTGCATCCGAGGGAAACACTGTGTGTGGTCACAGGTTAAGGAGACAGAGTTTTCAATGAGCTGGAGAGCTGACCCCTTTGTAGAGGTTGGGCTTAGGAGTCTGAAGGTGGTGAGG
Organism: Tursiops truncatus; assembly: GCF_011762595.2. Lineage (NCBI taxonomy): Eukaryota > Metazoa > Chordata > Mammalia > Artiodactyla > Delphinidae > Tursiops > Tursiops truncatus. Next base: position 29,967,657 of record NC_047055.1, read on the forward strand.
GAGGAGGGAGAACTGCCTCATGAACACACTGGGCAGGGCTCCCCCATATCTGCCACTTTCCTATTCGTGGAATGAAGCAGACAGCACCCTCATAGAACGAGTCCTGCATGTCCCATTTTCTTGGATATCTGTGAGGGTGGCCCCGATAAGATTGGGGCACCCATTCGTCAGGGGTGTCCTAGCCACACACTCATGCTGCTGCATGGATAACCAGGGGCTGTCTCGCAGTCGCCAAAAATCCAGGAAGGCACCATGGAAAATTGAAATGTTCCAACAGATCATATAGGAGGGGGCATGGGGACTTCCAGTTCTTAAGTCCAGTTGTTAAGATTCGTGCTTCCATTGCAGGGGGCGGGGGTTTGATCCCTGGTGGGGAACTAAGAACCCACATGCTACGGGGTGGGGGGAAAGGAGGGGGCAATGGGTGTCTTTTAGTGAACCCACACACTGAGCATTTCACTCACTCCACGCTAAGTTTTCGATCTGTTCTTTTCTTCTATGTAGCAAGCAGACAGGCTCCCAAAGGTCCAGGAGCCCAGAGAGCCACCCACCTAACGTGCTCAGACTCTAAATACATGTAGGAAAGCAACAGTTGCTTGGCCTGGGAAGCTGGGGGTTGGGGTGGACTGACTAAGGGTCAGATAGCAGAGCACAGTCGGTTGTAAGACAATGAGCCCATTTCACCCCCCGGATGTCTCTGGAAGATGGCTCCTTGGTTACGTGAGGGAGAGTGGACCCTTATTCCACATTCTTGAGAGCGGGAGGGGCTCTTGAGAGTTGGCAGATGTTTTGGCCACAGACCCACAGTCATTGGCAAGGGTTGAGAAGAGCCCAAGCCAGAGTTCTTTCGAGGGGGTAGCAACAGCACAAGGGGAGAAACCATCTCTTGAGGAATTTTTCACCAAACACTTGCCCTCTGAGTGATAATGACCATGATCGGAACTAGGGAGGCCCCTGTGAGAGTGGCCATGGCTTGGAGGGGTCCAGCACTGGAGGGACAAGAAGGGCGGCGGCGACACTATAGTCACGGGCAGAAGACCTCTCAATTGCTCACTTAGCACAGAGGATGGAGGCTCTGTTGGGAATGGCGACTCAGTGAAAGCTGGGATCCCCTCCAGTTTCTTTTTTTTTTTTTCAATTTCATCTATTTTTTAATTTATTGGCAAAGAGGTGTTCATAGATGTCTCATCACTTTCATTTTATAGATCACTTGTTCTCATTTCCAATATTATCTATATGTGTGATATGTTTGTCTTAGTCTCTTTTGCTTGATTTCCTCAATTTTAATCTTTATTTCATTTTTTAATCAATATTTTTAAATTGAAGTATAGTTGACTTACAGTGTTGTGTTAATTTCTGCTGTGCAGCAAAGTGATTCAGTTATACGTATATATACACATTTTTAAAAATATTCTTTTGCTTTATGGTTTATCACAGGATATTGGATATAGTTCCCTATGCTGTACAGTAAGACCTTGTTGTTGAGCCATCCTCCACTTTCAAAGAGAGGCAAAGAGACAGTGAAATATATTCTGTTGTTATTATTGTTTTCAGGCTTGTCCAAGGTAGAATATATGTGGTCCCATCAGTCTGTATAGAGGCAGGAAAACAGTGAAGTCCATTTGTGTCTACTATTGCTTTCTGTGAATCTAAGAGGAAAGGTGTATAGTCTCTGATCAAAGGAAAAAGAGTTGAGTGAGTTGCCTGAAGCCTGCCAAGGTGCCAGCCTATAACAGGGGGATCTGTCTGACCCTCAGTGTTTCAGAAAGATCAAGGCTGCAGTGGGTGTGGGCCATGGCAGAAATGCGGTGGAAGATGTAGCCAGAGGGAGATGGACAGCCTCGAGCTGGACTGACTTGAGTGCAGGAGGCCAGGAACTCGCAGAAAGGCTTAGCAGGGATGCCTGAAAGCAGAGAGAAGGATCTTGGTCCTGGTACTTCTGGAATGTAAGGAGCATATACCCATCAATAGGAGTTCATGTCCAGTCCACCCCCGCTGTTTCTTGGCCTGAGAAGCAGATCCCAGGGAGGCCGGGGCCTGTGACTCACATGCCCCGGCACAAGAATGACGGAACGTTGAGTTTTGTGAGTTTTGTGGCTGATGAGGCCTCAGGATGCCTGTGTCGTTCGGGATTCTCGCCCAGATTTTCCACCTCATTTAATATGTTAAAGTAATACACGAAGGCTTTCCTTCTAAACTGGGGTGTTCTAGGGACAGTGCTGGCTCTTGGATTCACTGGAAGCCAGCTGCTATGGTCTGAATGTTTGCGTCCCCATAAAATTCATATGCTGAAATCCTAATCTCCAGGGTGATGATGGTATTTGGAAGTGGGGTGTTTGGGAGGTGATTTGGCCATAAGAGCCCTCACGAATGGGATTAGTGCCCTTATAAAAGAGACCTCAGAGACCTAGCTTGTCCCTTCTGCCATGTGAGGACATTGAGAAAAGACAGCCGTCTAGAAACCAGCAATCAGGCTCTCCCCAGAATCTACCAGCACCTTGGACTTAGACCGCTGAGCCCCCAGAACTGTGAGTAATAAATTTCTGTTGTTTGTTTGGTTTATTTTATTTTATTGAAGTATAGTTGCTTTACAATGTTGTGTTAGTTTCTGGTGTACAGCAAAGTGATTTTGCTTTCTACATATATACTCTTTTTCAGATTCTTTTCCATTATTGTTTATTACAAGATACTGAATATAGTTCCCTGTGCTATATACCTTGTTGTTGATTTTATATATAGTGGTTTGTATCTGTTAATCCCAAACTCCTAATTTATCCCCCAACCCCTGCCCCAAATTTCTGTTGTTTATAAGCTACCCAGCCTGTGGTATTTTTTACTAAGACACCAGCCATCTCCACTGACCCCTTCTTCACACCACCACCACTGGGATCCGTAGCTCTGACTGGCTTCCTCAACCACTTAAGCCAGAAAACTCTGTTCAATATCCTGACGCCACAAAACAGAACGGTGGGCTTCCTGCGGTCTCCCTCCTCCAAAAGAATACTAGCAGATAATGTAATGAGAATGTAAAAGGTACCTGTGGTTTTCCAGTGCTTTTATAGAACTTTGAGAAGTACATTTTCAAATGTTTTCCTTTCTCTTTTTAAACTATTTTTGTTGTTTGAGTTTTTCTTTACGAGGAAAACCGGCCCTGTTTGTAGATCATCTGATTGTTTATGTGGAAAATTTCAGGGACTCTGCAGTACTGTAACCAGAAGTGCTCGCCGCTCAAAAGCCGATAAAGAGGCCAAGTTGGTGGAAAGGAAAGTTTGCTTTATTTTGGAGGCTGACAACCGGGGTTGGGGGGAGGGCGGACGCCTGTCCAAAGGCCGGCTCCCCCCACCGCCCCCCGGCCGACAATCAGGGGGCAAGAGCTTTTCTAGACAGAGGGAGGGGGCTACATGCAGAATCAGCACAGTCAGCTCTGACAGTCATCTTGAAATTGGTCATCGGTGGTCTGACCGGCGTCATCTTGATTGTTTTAGGTACAGTTAATCTTCAGTTCCAGGGTCAGTTTGTTTCCATTTCATTGAGGCCAATTCTCGGAATTGTGGCAGCTTATGTCACGGCTATAGCCTGGTCATCGTGTAGTTAACTTCTTCCACCTGGTGTGCGTTTCAGTATCTACAAGGCAGCTCACAGGATGTGGCTCAGAATATTATCTCTAGTCCTTGAGAAGGAACTAAAGGTCCTTGACTACGCTTAAGGATTAAACTATTATTATTTGGTCTCCTTTGACTGTTTCCCTTTGTTTCTGCCTGTTCTCACTTCTCTGGTTAAACTTATTCTTTGGCTAAAGTTTTTCCACAGACAAAAGTCAGGGGGAGGACATAAGGGGAAGAATCATAGGGTCCTGCTCCGTTTCAGGCCCCTTTTCTTTGGTACTCCTCAGTCTTGAGGAGGGATGGGTGCAGAACAAGAGGGGAAGAAGGTTTGGGTAGAGGGTTAGTCAGAAACTTGGCAGAGGGGCTCGGGTTTAGTTCCATTTCTGTTTCAATTTTCCCCAACTGTTTGAGGGAATGGGGCGACGACTGCTCTTGCCTACTTCTTGCTGAAGTGGGGCGTAGACCTGCCTAATTTGGGGAATGGACACAGAAAAGGAAATAATCTCGAGCTCCATGCTTAGCATCAATATTTTGTATTATGAGATCATTACCTCTCTCCTTGATTACTTTGTCATAGTACCTGGAGAAACATTTGCAAATTAGTAGACATTTTACAATGAAGATAATAATCGAAATGCATCTTCGTATAATTCTCTGAATGTATTTTTTCTTAATGGTTAAAGCAGATGTACAGTGTATGTTTAATAGGGCATAAACAGGCTGTTTTGGTTAGCCTAAAGTTCCAAGTAAATCATGTATAAGGCAGAATGACTTCCTCACACCTCAATATGTGAAAATTTCCTCCATCATTTTTCCCTTTTAATTGTAACTCTTTCCATAGAAAGCATTGATACTCAATATATTTTTCCACCGTTGCCAGAGTGGCTCAGTTGCCTGCTCTGGGTCCACTCATGTCCCTCAGTGCTAGGCCTCTTTTTGTTTATGTATTTGCCTAGCTGTCCACGTTGGGGGAAAACTAATCAGATATCGTGGACAGGCTCAGAGGTATGTTAATCGGGAAACACTTTATAGACCATGCATTTTATCATTTATATCCAATTCTCACACAAACATTGTACATGTGCGTTAAGCAGTGAACTTAGAGCCAGCAGTGATACACATCATGAGTAGTTGTACTCTGTGACAACCTCACTAGACAGTTTTTTCCATTCTGAACATCGAGGTCAAAAGTATGGTTAGAAACAAAACAATAGCTTTCCATCAGAATTTTGAATTTGTGAATTTCTTACCCAGTTCAACAGTATGATCTGAAAGTTATCAAATGTTTTCCATATAATTTAACATACCAAATAATCCTAATTAGTTTAGAGAAAATTCTTTTCTCTTAACAGAGAGAGAAAACCAAATTTAGTCATGTATCAGTTTACTGTTACAACAAAATTCATCTACCTAATTAAATTCAGTCTAATCTTAATCCTGACAACATACAAAATTCTTTTCTCAGAGTTCCTTTTTCACAAGCCTTTTATCACTTTCTGGATCCATACAAATCTGTCCTTTTTTTCCCCATCCAACCCGTAGTAGGACAAAATTATTGTCATCATTTTTCCTCAACAAAAATATCTCCGTTCTTTATACTTTCTCTTCGCCTACAACACATATCCTACTTGCTTTACACACTGAAATGCTTCTCTTATCATATTTACATATTACAATTTTTAACTCTTGAAAACCTTAACAAAACCAAGTAATTGAACTATTTATTATATCAGTATTTTATGATTGGCAAACTTAAGAACATATTCCATAACCTCTAAAAACGTATTTTTTCATAGCACAATTTCTCTTTAATGTGGTACAAGATGTGTGTTTAAGAAACCCAAACATCTTTACTTTCCCTGTTGGTCTTGCGAGAAGACAAAAAGTAGGTAAATTTAGATTTCTTTGATTTGTAAGTGCTTACTTTTTTTTTTAAAGCCAATTTGTAATAGAGCTCTTTGCAAATTAACCAAAGACAAAGACACATATATCCAGACAGAGATCTCATTGTTTCGTCTTTTTACATTTCATGAATTAGGCATTGCAATTAAACTTATCAGTTTATGAATAAGAATCCAAATAGTCAAATTTACACACTCAATTTTAAAAGGCTTCTTTTTTTCCCTGTTTTTTTTTTTCTTTTTTGGCTTGAAGTTTTACTAATTAACCCAAGGCTGAAGTCTTAGGCAAAGTGGGCCGTTTTTGTACTTCAAGGACATGATAAGAGTTACCTTCAAGTGTTCTCCTAGGCATATTTTTGTTTTCTCAGGGTGAGAATTCTGCAAACAGTATTTTATCAAGCTAACTTTCTCTAACTGCATATGCAAAAAAAACCAGTTTGGGAATTTCAAAAGAGTTTCATCTTAACCAATTTTCTCGAGAGTCTAAAGAATACTCTTGCCATACATTGGTAAAAAAAAAAAACATCTTTCTTTTTCTTTAGTCATAATTTTGTAGCTAAGATTTTTCGAATGGATTGAACCTGAATTGCCCATTTTACACAGGACAACAAAGATATCAATCACACAGAGGGAATACGCACTCACGCACCAAAATGCAGATCTGTCACAAATCCTCCTCAGAAGATGACCGGTAAGGAGTCCCAAACAAACACTCCCTCAACACAAATGGTCCTCGATGGTAGACAGACGGCAGAACCAATTGGCAAAATACCCTCAGTGCTCACAAACAGTCTTCAACGGTAGACAGATGTCAGAACCAATTGGCAAGAATGCCCAAATGGCACTTAGCGCTCACGAATGGGAAGGGGGCCCGGGTGCACACGGGTGGACTTACCTGGTCTTGGAGCTCGTCAGCTTGTCCAGATGCATCTTGCCGTTCCACCAAGGAAAAGCGTAAGTTGGCAGCCGGTGCCGAGGAAGGGAGAAACAGGGAGGATTCTTGAAACAAATGGTTTTGGCAGCTGCCGGGAACATCCCCCAAGTCCCCTTCTCGGGACTAGCGAGCAACAGGCTCATCGCAACCATCCTGGTGCGTTGTCATGGCCGTGACTCTACTCTGGAAAACCCAGGGGAGCCAGATGTCATAAGAGCACAGAAGCCATCATACCTGCGGTAGCCGCAGTAGCCCCACTAGCCCCACGCTGGGCGCCAAAAACTGGAACCGAACGTGGGGTCTGGCTGCTCGCCCCCTAAAAGCTGATAAAGAGGGCAGGTTGGTGGAAAGGTAAGTTTGCTTTATTTTGGAGGCTGGCAACCAGGGTGGGGGGAGGGTGGACGCCTGTCCAAAGGCTGACTCTCCCCGCCCCCCCCACCCCCCGACAATCAGGGGGCTAGAGCTTTTCTAGACAGAGGGAGGGGGCTACAGGCAGAAACAATACAGTCAGCTCTGACAGTCATCTTGAAATTGGTCATCGATGGTCTGACCAGCGTCATCTTGATTGTTTTAGTTACAGTTAATCTTCAGTTCCAGGGTCGGTTTGTTCCCATTTCTTTGAGGCCAATTCTCGGAATTGTGGCAGCTTATGTTATGGCTGCAGCCTGGTCATCATGTAGTTAACTTCTTCCACCTGGTGTGGGCTTCAGTATCTATAAGACAGCTCACAGGATGTGGCTCAGAATATTATCTCTAGCCCTCAAGGAGGAGCTAAAGGTTCTTGACTATGCTTAATGATTAAACTATTATTATTTGGTCTCCTTTGACTGTTTTCCTTTGTTTCTGCTTGTTCTCACTTCTCTGGTTAAACTTAGTCTTTGGCTAAAGTTTTTCCACAGACAAAAGTCAGGGGGAGGACATAGGGGGCAAGGATCATAGGGTCCTGCTCCGTTTCAGTACAGCTACTAGAACTAATAAATGAATTTAGCAATGTCATAGGATCCAAGGTTAATATAGAGAACTCTAATGTATGCTTATATACTAGCGGGAAAAAATTGGAAAATGAAATTTTAAAAAACCCCATTTATAGCAATGCCAAGAAACATAAAATAACTAGTAATATGTTTAACAAAAGACAGTCAACAGCACTCTGATTGTATTGCTGAGAGAAATTAAATTAGATGAGACTGAAATAATTGGAAAGATATGCCATGTTCAGATTGTTAAAGTCTCTAAATTGTTACGATAACCATTTTCTCCAAACTGAATTCAAGATTCAAAGCCATCCTGGTCAACATCCCTGCAGGTCCAAGTGAGCCATGCGAGGGGTCCCAAGGAGCCAGGGCCACGGCCCCTCAGGGGAGCAGCAGAGGCGAGGCGTGCCTGCAGCCTGGGCTGCGCCCGGATCATGGTAGAGGTGGCATAGCCTCTGCTGGCCTTCAAATGCAGTGCTGCCCGACAGAAATACTATGTGAGCCACAAATGCCAGCCCAGCCATATGTGTCGTTTTTAATTTCCCAGCAATCACATCAAAAAGGTGAAATTGTTTTTCATAATATACTTATTTAAACCAACATTTTCAAAATAGTATCATTTCCACATGTGATCAACACTTAACGTTACTAATGAGATAGTTGTACATTATTTGAGATCCGGTATGCATTCTACACTTACAGATGCTCTATAGCCACGTGTCACCAGTGGCTGCCGCACTGGCCAGCCCACTTTTAAGCGATATCTTCTGTTATTCTCTAGTTTTTACAGTTATTTTTAAAATCTACTTTGTTGAGGTCTGATCGACATACAAGAGCTGTACATATTGAATGGATACAACCTGATGAATTCGGAGGTAAGTTTGTACCAGTGAAACCATCACCGCAACCTATGCCATAAACATATCTGTCAATGCTACAAGTTTCCTCCCACCCTCCTTATTTATTTTTATCGTCATTGTTATCATTTTTATTTTATTGGTTTGTTTCTTCCGTTTGGACAATAGCACAGGTCATCAGATCAGCCAAGTTCATCCCCCATGGGTCCTGAAAGTCAGAGACTTTTTTTCTGTCACCCTCTGGGTCTGACTCACTCACCCTCCTCGAGGCAGACTGTGCATTCTTAGGGTAGGTAAGTAAGAAGATCACAGAGGCTTCCTTGAGCCCCTTAACATGTGAGGTCTTCCTATGTTATCATCCCTCAAAGGGCTTTTTATTTATTTATTATTTATTTTTGGCTGCATTGGGTCTTCGTCGCTGCACGCAGGCTTTCTCTAGTTGTGGCCAGCAGGGGCTACTCTTCGTTGCAGTGCACGGGCTTCTCATTGCGGTGGCTTCTCTTGTTGTGCAGCACGGACTGTAGGTGCGTGATCTCAGTAGTTGTGGCTCATGGGCTCTAGAGTGCAGGCTCAGTAGTTGTGGCACATGGGCTTAGTTGCTCCGCGGCATGTGGGATCTTCCCGGACCAGGGCTCGAACCCGTGTCCCCTACATTGGCAGGCGGATTCTTAACCACTGCGCCACCAGGGAAGTCCCCTCAAAGGGATTTTAAATATAATCTTCCCTTTTTGTAGGCAGTTTTGAGGAGGATGTTTTGTCAATGTCTTCCATTTCAACAGCAGTTAAGGTGTTGCCCCTGTGGGTCCCTCGAGCAGACAGACCCCCTCAGCAATATCTAGCTGTTTGATAATTTTTTTTTTTTTTGGCTGTGCCGAGTCTTAGTTGCAGCACGTGGGATCTTTAGTTGCAGCATGCATGCAGGACCTAGTTCCCCGACCAGGGATCGAACCCGGACCCCCTGCATTGGGAGTGCGGAGTCTTACCCACTGGACCACCAGAGAAGTCCCTGACAATCTTTAAATAACTGGCCACGACTAGCCCCTAGGTCGGGCCAGCTGACCTGCCTTTGGGCAACCTTCACACTCGTGGGCTACCTACTTACGGGGATCTGACCACACGATAGAAATGATTCCTCTGCGAAGTTAATGCAAATTCCTTGGCATGAGAGTATAAAGGCTTGTATGGTAGCCTGCCCCCTGCCTCCATATTACCTTTTTTAGGTGAGAGAAAAGAATTTGGAGTTTATAATGCTGAATAAATCTTTGTCGTTAGCACCTGGCCTGCATTACACAATTTTAGATCTTTCCCCTGACGGCTGCCCGTTCAGTAGCCTAAATTTTTGTAATAAGGGCCCGCTCCCCTGACCTTAGTTGTAACCTGCAGCCCTCTGAACAGGGGGCTGCCTTCCCCAGAGGCCTCCTGCCTCTTAGCTTCTCCTTTATTAGAAATCGGTATCTTGACTGACTCCTTTCCTCAAACCCTGTCCAACCCGTCCTTCTACTTAAATGTGTGCCTAAATTTTCTGTCCACCTATGGGTCCCCCAGATCTGCACCGACCTCCTTCTGTGAATGTGCTTCTCCTTCCTAGCATCTGCCTTTAGGACCAAACGACAACTATAATGGTCCAGGAAACGAAGCTTATCACGATTATAAATGACTGGAGGCTTCGTGTGCCCTGCCTCAAAGCACTTAAAAATTCACTCACTGGATTTATTTTTATCGTCAGACCTTCCTTTTCTCTAGCTCCACCTGGAGTCATATGATCACCCAGGGTGGAGACTCTCTGACCGATGCCTCCCTGTGCTGCCGTCTTTTCATAACGGTGCCCACCCCTGCCCCCAGCCCTGGGGCCTAGCTAACTCCCTCTGGATAGCTTCTCCAGCTTTTATTTTAAAAAGTTATTTTTATTTTTTGGCCGTGCGGCATGCGGGATCTTGCTTCCCCGACCAGGGATCAAACCCGTGCCCCCTGCAGTGGAAGCGCACAGCCTTAACCGCTGGACCACCACGGAATTCCCACTTCCTCAGCTTTTAAAGCAAGGTCCGCAGAAAATCCCAAGGGCTCAAGGGAGACTTCTGGGCACCATTCGACTAGGTGCTGCACGTGTGCTAAGTGTCGAGGCCAAGGCTTCAGAAGCCTCTGTGAACTGAGACAGAACTGGAGCCTCTCTGAACCTGTTGTGTTTCATGCCTGTTTCTCCTCCCATTGCCCAAATCTGTAGTAATTCATTAAGGATGAGCAGATCAGACCTTTCCTAGGACAAGATCTGAGATGAATGCCCAGGTGGGAAGGAGTTATCATTCAGAAGGCGACAGGACTTCCATACCATCTTTAAAAAAACCCCGTCTTATTTGGAGAGCACCACAGAAGGTGAGTAACCCCTGACCACTAGCCCACACAGTCTCAAGGGTACAGCAGAGTCTGGTACAGGCGTGCATCTGTCAATAGGACCGATTCCCACAGCCAAGGGCAGCCAGCACTACTGGGGATGTGTCCCTCAGGCACCTGGCAGCCCCACCTCTTTGACCAAGGAGGCCTACCTGTCCCATGGACCCGGCAGAGTCTGGTGGAGGAATAGGGAAGAAACTGATCCCCAACAGGTATAGAAAAGGATGGTCCTCAGGAGGAAAACACATCTGAGCAACGAGATGGGACAAAATAATCACACACCAGGCTAGGAGACCCCACCTACTCCATGCCCGGAGAGGCTGGGGGGACAGTGATGCTGGAGGTGAAGGAAAACCACAGACGCACTGAGGACAGGCTGTCTGTGACCAGGCTCTGCTCTTACCTGGCCAACGGCCTACATTTCTCGTTTTTTTTTTTTTTTTTTGCAGTACGCGGGCCTCTCACTGCTGTGGCCTCTCCCATTGTTGAGCACAGGCTCCGGACGTGCAGGCTCAGCGCCCATGGCCCACGGGCCCAGCCGCTCCGCGGCATGTGGGATCCTCCCGGACCGGGGCACGAACCCGTGTCCCCTGCATCGGCAGGCGGACTCTCAACCACTGCGCCACCAGGGAAGCCCCATTTCTCCTTTTAAAGGCCTGTCTGTCTTGCTAGAATTCTCAGCCCTGGTGCTGGATCTGAATGAACTCAGTCTCACTGTTTGGTTTCTTTCAATGACAGCACAATCTATACGCTGTACCCTATCCACTGGAGTCAGACCGTGTTTGCCCAGCTTCCCAGGTGGAGTGTCCACCGACTCTACTATATAGAGGGAAGGAATTCACAAAACCCTGTCTGCCCCCACTAGTGTCTCCTGGTGGAGGCCGAAGTAGAAGGTGGAGCTTTGGGCTTCCTAATGACAAGTACTCTGCTTCAAGAGAAAAAAAATAATCATTGTCTCAGAGGACTAACTAAGAAGTCAGTCACATGAAGGTATACATGAAAGGAAAACCTCAACTGTGGTAGCCCACTTTTTCCCTTCTTTCCTTTTACGGTGGAGGGATGAGGGGCCTCCACAGTTAACGGAGAAGCGTGCTGTGTAGTTAGCTAAAGCGCACACTCGGCGTGAATCAAAGACTTTTCAGTTTCCTCACTGATGGTTGCATATTCCGCAACCTTCAATTTTAAAATCTGAGCTTACTTGACCTTCATTCTTGCCATTGGAGCTTCTAAACCTTCCCCCTGACCCCCAGCCCCTGACAACCACTAATCTGTTTTCTGTTTCTATCCATTTGCCTATTTTAGAGCTTTTGTGTAAATTAAATCAAACAGTACGTGGCCTTTTGTGTCTGCCTTCTATCACTTAGATAATGTTTTCATGGTTTATCCATGCTGTACCACATATTGGTATTTCATTCCTTTGCATTACAGAAGAGTATTTCATTTTGTGGACATAAACCAGATTTTGTTAACCGTTCATTAATTGATGAACATTTGGGTTATTTCTACCTCTTGGCTACTGTGAATAATGCTGCTACGCGCTATTCGGGCGTGAGTTTTTGTGTGGTTCTTTGTTTTCATTTCTCTTGGGTATGTTCCTAGGGGTGGAATGGCTGGGTCATATGGTAACTCTATGTTCACCTTTTTGAGATACTGTCAAACTCTTTACTGGAATTAATTTTTTTCTTTTTACTGGAATTAATTTTGATGGTAGCAGTTTTCCTGCTTCAGATAAGCATTTACTTACATAGATTAGACAATACAATAACTATTTGAGAAACAAAGATCACTGGATATAACTGGGGGATGCATTTCCCCTCCTCCTTGAGATCAGCATTTATTTATATTGATCAGACCCCATCAATACTTCTTCCAGGACCAAATATCATTGGAGTTCATTTTGATGGTGACCGAGAGCCTATGATTTCCCCTAGGCTCTCTTCTTGTCAGTTTCTTTGCCGAATCTCAACCTCCAGCCTTGCCCTTTTTCTAGTGCCTGTTCCTTCTTCCCCTTTACGGCTCCATTTCCCCCTCACCCTCCCCACAAGACTAGGTTCTTTGATTTGGTGTCCGTAAATCACATAATTATCTGGTTTAAAGAGTATCTGAGCCTTGAAAACTATTCTCTGGGGGCTGGACATACAGAGTCCATATTTAAAAATATAGAAAGGGAGAAAGGAAAGGCAGAAGGGAAGCAAGATAACACAATGAAGTTGGTCTCAAAATGTGGCTTCAAAATTAGAATGAGCTGAAAGAGTCTCAGCTTTGAAAGATGAGAGAAAGAAGATCCACATATAAAATCAGTTGGTCCCCCACACATTTAGAACCTTGAAGCTCGTGATCATATATGGTAATCAGTCTCCTTCCATCCAGCAACAGCCTCTGCTAGGCTCTGCCTTCCGTGGAATAGCTCTTTTCCAGAAAGTTCTGTCCTCATTCTTCTGTCTTCAGAGAAGCACCTAGGGGAGGGGGTGCTTAGTTGAGTTCTCCTTTAACCAATGACATTCTGACCCTGTCTTCTCCTCCCTACTCCATTTTGCATCTTCCAGAATGTTCTGCCCCTGTCCTTGCAGAAATTTCCAGAGAGGGGAGTTCTGCTCAGTTCTCCTTCAGCCATGTTCTGAGCCAGCCCCTGGTATTTTCCTCAGACCACCCCACACAACGACTCCTGCTCAGACTTCTCCTCATTCCACAGATCAAGTGGTCTGGGCACTCCTTTAAAGCCCTGAGCCCACACAAGGCCCTGAAGGAAGCCCACTCAGGGGCTACAGCAACACACTGAGCTCTCACATCAGACCTTCCACCATCCCTGTACTCAAGAGAGTGACAGAGGGACTTCCCTGGGGGTCCAGTAGTTAGGGCTCCATGTTTCCACTGCAGGGGTCCCGGGTTCCATCCCTGGTCGGGGATCTAGGATCCCACAAGCCGTGTGGCGAGGCCAAGAAAAGAAAAAAGAGAGAGAGTGATCATTCCAGCTCCAAAATGTTATAAGAGGCACAGAGTTTTCCTTAAACGCAAGCACATCCAACAGCTGGACACGCACATGAGCAACAAATAAACATGCTCAGAGTGATTGTTTATAAGATGTGAGTTTGTTCAAGCACCACTATCTGACGATGGGTACCTATTGCCAGAATTCCCAAACAATGCCTTGCGCAGGCACAGTGATGAGGGAAAAAAGCCATGAACTAGGCATTGGGAGACCTGGGCTATGGTCCCAGCCCTGCCATTAACTGACTGTGTGACCTTGGCCAAGTCTCTTTCCCATTGTTTCCTGATACATGGAGTGAAGGGTTTGGATTGGAGAAGTAAATTCCCAAAGTGAGTTTTTAAAAAGTTTATTTCAATTAATTTTTTTTCTGTGTCTACAAGTTTCACAAAATAATACATGCTCACCAATACTCATGAGTGAAGGACCCAGATATTTTCTGTCCTATCATTTTCTGTTATTATTTTAATTGCCTGCTGTGACCCCAGAAACCCATTTTCTGACTCAGTAAGGAGAGACGACTGGTGGTTTGCAGAACACTGGACTGGAGAGTCTTTAAGATATTTTTCTGCTTAATGTTCTAAAAATCAAAGGGGCTAAGTTGGAAACGTGGCAAAACCAAATATATAACATTCATCCACAGCCTCAGTCTTGCTGAATCTCTCTCTTTGACCTTCCTCAGATTGGCAGCAGCCATAAAAGAAAAGTCAGATATTCTGTAGCTCCAGGTGACAAGGGCCCCTTCCGACATTCACAGTAGGGGATAACCCAGGCACTTAGCATCTCTACATCCCAGCATCCTCAGCTGTAAAACAGGGATGATAATGCAGACCTTACAGGTTGTGATGAGGGTCAAATGAGATTCTGGGTGAAAAGGTGCCCACAGGGGTCATGATCTGAACGTGACCTGCAGGTGTGATTTGTTTGTCATATGCTGGACACACCCTCCACTTTGCCACTGTCCCTACCGCTTGTATGGCCTGACATCCTCTGTGCACATTCAATGACTTGCCAGACCTCTAAGTCCATTGGAGTTTGCTCTCTGGGCTTAGCATAGGGCATAGGTCAAATCTGGCATTTAATTCAGGTCTTTTTCTTTATTTTCTCTGGTCCTAGCACTGTGGAAATCACTTAACTCCTGCAACCTCAGGCAGGTGGTTTAAACTCTTAAGTCTCACTTTCCTCATTAAGATGGAAATAATACCTGCCCTGTTTGCTTTTCGGGGTTATTGAGAGGATCAAATGAGATACAGTTCTCCATTGCTTCATCATTCATTAATTCATTCATCCAACTTTTATTGATCACCCTATGTCCCAACAGCAGCCTTGCCCATTGCTTCCAAGAAGACTCCAGTGTCAAGAGGAAGACAGACCTGGAAAATGGTGCTGCAGTAAAGATGGTCCCAAGGGCCGGACACCCAGCGAAGGAAAGGCAAGTAGCCTGGGGACAGGGGCAACAAGTCACCGTCAGCAAGATTGTCAAGTCTTAGGCTTGTGTTGGAGGGGGGCTGTATCAGAGGAGCACCATTTTGATGCCTGAGATAATGCTACCAAATCATGCTTTATGTGACTCTGCAACTGCAGCTCTTTGTGGTATCCAACACCTTTTCCTTTATGTTCTCTCATGTTTTCCTCCCCCCTCTGCCCCAACTGCTGATATTTCAGAGACACTAGAGACTTGTCCAAGATCACTTTCTAAGCAGGCCTCTTCCCAGCTGCCTTCCATAGGCACGCATCCTCTGTTTCATGATGGGCACTGTATTTTATGATGGGAACAGGATGTACCAAAGGACTGGGTGGGGTATGGCGTGTTTATTGCCATTCATCATGTCCAACATCCCGCAGAACTTGAAGGTTCTGGTGCTTTGGGATCTAACTGGCTGGAGTTAACATTGCCTGGCCCTCTTACAGTTTGTACTTCCAGAGCTTTTCATGTAACACACATACCTCTTCGTGGCTTTTGACTGTACCGCTGTGCCCATTTGTTCAGCTTCACCACAGTATTCTGTCATAATTAAACCAGGCAAGGTAACAACACAGACTCATGATTAACAAATTAATCAGGCTCATGTCGTATATCCTGACAGTGTTTCTTATTACTCATGACACATCACAAGGCGATTCTTCAAAGACACCTGAAGAATAGTGAGTCTAATTTTGGCCAATGAGTGATGACAAATTTGTCTTCATTCATCTATGGCATGGTCATAAGTGAAAAGAACCCAGGTGCTACTGAAGTGTAACTGGGTGATAAACATATGAGCCTGACCGAGATGCAAAATGGGGGCTCACTTCATGGAACCATGAGATTTGGACTTCTCTAAAATGATCTGAAATAACTGAGAGACATTCAGTAGAACAACTGGTACTCATCCAGAGTGACAAGATGTTGAAAAACAATGAAAGACTAAAGGACTGTCACAGACTGGAAGAGACCAAAGAGACACAACAATTATAATCCAGGACCTGGATTGTATCCTAGAACAGGAAAGGGACACTAGTGCAGGAAGCCTGGTGAAATTCACGTAAGTTCTGTAGTTTAGTTAATAGCATTGTACTGATGTGATTTTTTTTTGGTTTTGATCATTTTACTAAGATTATACAAGGTGTTAACATTAGGGGGAGCTGGGTAAAGGGTATATCTGAACTCTGAGGACTACTTTTGCAACGTTTATGTAAATCTAAAATTATTTTAAAGTAAGTTAAAACGTAATCTGAACTATATAGGCATAATCTTACTAGACAACATGTAATGGATGAACTGGCCATCCAGGAGCTGAACTCACTATTTGCTATGGGGCGTTAGCCTGCTCCATGTTTCTTCTTTGGCCTTATGAATCGGTCAGCTTTGTGTAGCCTTTTACACATATGGGTAGTGAGAAGCTTAGACCAGGCTGAAGGATGATTCTGAATAGATGGGTGTCATCATGGGGCTGAATTCTATGACCCAGACATCTTTGTACCTCAGTTTCCTCATTTAGAAAATGTGGGATTGGACTCAATTTTGAAGAACCCTTTAAAGTTTGGAGATTCTATGGCATTACTTCTAACACAACTGTCAATACTGAAGAAAATAGACCTTGGGAAAATCTGAAACAGGGATGTCAAAGAAGAGACGGCTCCCTTGGAGGTAATAGGACTTGGTAGACATTGTGGAGCTACTGGTATCTTGTGAAAGCTAGTCCTAAAGGATTACCTCTAAACAGGAATGGCATCTTGTTGGATGTTGGGGATAAGGGATGCTGGGAGAAGATTTTGGGGTCAGTTTACACTATTGGCAATAGTAATTGAGGACCCCTCCTTTGTCTGGGTGTCATCCATTCATAGGGTGCTTATGAACTTTTTTTCACTCAAAACAACATTGTTGTCCAGGAGAGTAGAAAAGTATGTTAATTATAGGTCATAGTTTATTCTAAAATTGTTTATCCATATATTGTCTCCAGTTTCAAGATGAGGAAATTGCAGAGCAATATGTCCCTGTGGCTTTGCCTGAAGTTGGAGGAATTCAGTGAAGTAGCTTCCTACTCTGTTCCATGCACTGATAATAGTAGTCAAAGTTTCAGATACACAAGGTGAATAAGTTCTGGGGATCTACTGTACAGCAGTGTGATCAGTTAACAATACTGCATTGTATGCTTGAAATTTTCTAAGAGCATAGATCTTGTGTTCTCACCACCAAGAAAGAAAAGAAAAGACAAGAAAATGGCCATTATGTGAGATGATGGGCGTGTTAATTAGTTTGATTTTGGTGATCATTTCACAATGTATACATAGATCAAAACATCAGGGCTTCCCTGGTGGCGCAGTGGTTGAGAGTCCGCCTGCCGATGCGGGGGACGCAGGTTCGTGCCCCGGTCCGGGAGGATCCCACATGCCGCGCCATGGCTGCTGGGCCTGTGCGTCCGGGGCCTGTGCTCCGCAGCGGGAGAGGCCGCAGCAGTGAGAGGCCCGCGTACCGCAAAAAAAAAAAAACAAAACAAAAAAACCCATCAAATTGTACATATATACAATGGAATATTAGCCATGAAAAGGAACGAAATAGTGCCATTTGCAGAGATATGGGTAGACCTAGAGACTGTCATACAGAATGAAGTAAGTCAGAAAGAGAAAAACAAATATCGTATGATATTGCTTATATGTGGAATCTAGAAAAATGGTACAGATGAACTTATTTGCAAAGCAGAAATAGAGACACAGATGTGGAGAACAAACTTATGGATACCAAGGGGGGAAAGGGGAGAGGGATGAATTGGGAGATTGGGATCGACATATATACACTACTATGTATAAAATAGATAACTAGTGAGAACCTGCTGTATAGCACAGGGAACTCTACTCAGTGCTCTGTGGTGACCAAATGGGAAGGAAATCTAAAAAGATGGGATATATGTATACGTATAACTGATTCACTTTGCTGTACAGCAGAAACTAACACAACATTGTAAAGCAACTATACTCTAATAAAAATTAATTTAAAAAATCATCAAATTGTACACTTTAAACATATATAATTTTTATTTGTCAATTATACCTCAATAAGCCTGGAGGGGAAAAAAGCACATTCAAGCCATTATTGTTTTGTTCCTTCTCATCTACCCTGTGCCCCTGAGGTGCGTAAGGTAGATGAGACCACTCTACTGCTTTTTTCAAAGGAAGGAAATGTGCTAGAAAACATGAATCCAGGGACCATACATGGGCCTATGTGCATAGGAGCTCCATGAATTCTCCAAGGGAGGATGCTCGGTGGCAGTGAGATACATTTTGTATTTTTCCCCCAGTTGTTACTTCTGGCTGGGAGAATGTTGTCACTGGCTCACCATTTGAACATTTTCTTGCTTAGGAGGATTCAAACTTTTAAAACTATTACTCCACTGCTTCTAAGGTGTCCCAAGGCCTAGTAGCTGTCTTTTCCATGAAGCCACAAAGGAGGGAAATATTTTTGTGAAACTTGACATTTTGAAAGAATTAGCAAGGGTAATCAGGTAAGAGTAATGGGAAATATCATTATTTTTTATTACCATTAAATGTAATGTTTTGCTAACCTTTTTCTAAAGCTACTGTGGGTACTAATTTTGCTTGATTTTGTGTTAAATTTTTAATTATTAAAGTCTGCTGTATTTCCTCTTAATAAGCTTTATGTTTTAGGCATCCAAAGTCAATCCCATTAAACTCTCTTAATTCAGGTTTTTCAATTGAACAAGAGTTCGGCACATATTAACATCATTAAATTAATAACCGTGATCTCGTAGTTCCTTTGAATAGTGAATTGGTGGAAAAAGATCTTTACTTTTGAGTTTTGATTGCATTCCTCTGACTACTCATCTCCAGGAGGTCTCAACCTGCACACATGCAACTTAAAGTTTGGTTGGAATTGAACTTCAGAAATGTTTCCTGATGAGGTAGCACCTCTTTTTTTGGTAAAACACAAAGGAAGAAATGACCTGGGCCCAACAGCTCTTTATTTAAAATTTTTTTTACTGGGATATAATTGACATAGAACATTTTATAAGTTTAAGGTGTACAATGTACTGATTCGATACATTTATATATTGCAGTATGATTACCACCATAGTGTTAGCTAACACCTCTGTCATGTCACATAATCATTTCTTTTTTTCGGTGAGAATAATTAAGATCTAGTTTCTTTTTCTTTTTTTTTAAATTTATTCATTATAATTTATTTATTTTTGGCTGCATTGGGTCTTTGTTGCTGCGGGTGGGCTTTCTCTAGTTGTGGTGAGCGGGGGCTACTCTTTTTTGCGGCACGCGGGCTTCTCGTTGCAGTGGCCTCTCTTGTTGTGGAGCATGGGCTCTAGGCACACGGGCTTCAGTAGGTGTGGTGCGTGGGCTCAGTAGTTGTGGCTCGCGGGCTCTAGAGCGCAGGCTCAGCAGTTGTGGCGCACGGGCTTAGTTGCTCCGCAGCATGTGGGATCTTCCCGGACCAGGGCTCGAACCCGTGTCCCCTGCATTGGCAGGCGGATTCTTAACCACTGCGCCACCAGGGAAGCCCCCTAAGATCTAGTTTCTTAACAACTTTGAAGTCTGTAATACAGTATTATTGACTATAATCACTATACCAACAGCTCTTTAGAAAGTACAGGTATCATAACCATGATTAGATAGTTACAGGAAATCATTGTGGTAGGCTGAATTCTAAGACAGCGCCCCAAGATTTCCCACTCTAATCCCCAGACTGTGACTATCACGACATATCTGCAAATGACATTTTGCAGGTTCCTAATAAGTTGACCTTATGATAAGGAAATCATCCAGGTGGGACCATTCTAATCACACGAGCCCTTTAAAAACAGAGTTTTCTCCGCCTGGTAGCATAATAGGAAGTTCACAGGGATTTGGGGCATCAGAAGGATTTCATGCACCTTTGCTGGCTTTGATGGTGGAGGGGAAAGAGGGGCCCACATGCAAGGAGCCTATAGAAACCGAGAGCAGACCCGGCTGACAACCAGAAAGGAAGTGGGGAACTCACTCCCAGAGTCGCACACAACTGGATTCTGCCAACAACCTGAATGGGCCTAGAAGAAGATTCTCTCCCAGAGCTTCCATGTAGGAGCCCGGTCTTGTCGACAATTGGATTTTGCCTTGTGAGGAGCCCCAGAGCTCAGAACCCAGGTGAGCCTGTTGACTTCCGACCTCCAGAACCATGAGATAATAAATGAATGCTGTTTAAGCTACCATGTTTGGGGTAATTGTTAGGCAGCCATAGAAAACCAATGCGCCATTCCCGGAAGTTGAAGGAACTAGGGCAATTTATTCTGGATAAGAAATGATGACATATACACACTACTATATATAAAATAGATAACTAATAAGAACCTACTGTATAGCACAGGGAACTCTACTCAATACTCTGTAATGACCTATATGGGAATAGAATCTAAAAAAGAGTGGATATATGTATACATGTAACAGATTTGCTTTGCTATACAGCAGAAACTAACACAACATTGTAAAACAACTATACTCCAATAAAAATTAATTAAAAAAATTAAAAATTAATTAATTAATTAATTTTAAATAAAAGAAATGACTGAGGGGGAACATTTAGATAGCTTTTCATGTGGAAAAAGTAGTAGATATTCTGTTTTGCTATAGAGCAGTGCTGGCCAATAAAACTTTTTGATGTGATGGAAGTCTTTTTTTTTTTGCAGTACGCGGGCCTCTCACTGTTGTGGCCTCTCCCGTTGCGGAGCACAGGATCCGGGTGCGCAGGCTCAGCGGCCATGGCTCACGGGCCCAACCGCTCCACGACATGTGGGATCTTCCCAGACCAGGGCACGAACCCGTGTCCCCTACATCGGCAGGCGGACTCGCAACCACTGCGCCACCAGGGAAGCCCTGATGGAAGTCTTATATAGCTTCACTGTTCAATACAGCAGCCACTAGCCACGTATGGCTATTGGGCACCTGGTACATGGCTATTGCATCTGAGGCACCGACATTTACATTTTTAAATTTTATTTAATAGGAATGACTTTTGATTCAAATAGTCATATACGATTACTGACTGCTGACTTGGACAGAACAGCTTAAAAGGTTAAAGCAGAAATATGCACTGAAGCACCAGGGCAGCAGATTTAATTCAACATAAGCATGACCTTTCTACTAATCTGATCTATTTACAGATAGAACAGCCAGGTTTTCAATAGTGGGTTCCTAGTCACTGGAAATGTTAAACAGAAGCTGGATGATTATATATCAAGGAATATGATCAAGGATGATTATGTGTAGGAAGGATTCCTGCTTTGGGAAGGAGGTTGCCTAGATGACCTCTCTGATCTTTTCTAATTCTGAGATTCTAGGTTCTTTTTTTTCTTTTTTTTTAACATCTTTATTGGAGTATAATTGCTTTACAATGTTGTGTTAGTTTCTGCTGTATAACAAAGTGAATCAGCTATACATATACATATATCCCCATATCTCTTTCCTCTTGCGTCTCCCTCCCTCCCACCCTCCCTATCCCACCCCTTTAGGTGGTCACAGAGCACCGAGCTGATCTCCCTGTGCTATGCGGCTGCTTCCCACTAGCTATCTATTTTACATTTGGTAGTGTATATGTCCATGCCACTCTCTCACTTCATCTGAGCTTACCCTTCCCCTTCCCCGTGTCCTCAAGTCCATTCTCTACATTTGCATCTTTATTCCTGTCCTGCCCCTAGGTTCTTCAGAACCACTTTTTTTTTTTTTTTTTTAGATTCCATATATATATGTGTTAGCATACGGTATTTGTTTTTCTCTTTCTGACTTACTTCACTTCAAAGTGGAAATAGCTTTACTGAGCTTCTCCATATGTTATCAGGAAATTAACTTCAAGTAGAAGCTCTTCCTGCCTCCCTCCCCCATATATTTATTTTTTCAAAATGCATGGAAAATTTTTCATCGTTTTTTGAGGGAAGAAGTTTCCCATAAATAAGAATAACATATGAATTTTCTCTTTCAGTTATGCAAGATGAGTAAGTTCTAGAGAACCAGCATGCAACAATGTGACCATAGTTGGCAATATTGTATTGTGTATTTGAAATTTGCTAAGAGGGTAGATCTTGGGTGTTCTCTCCATAAAAAGTAAAATGGTAACTGTGTGAGGTGATTTGCGGTGAATACTTCACAACGTATACATATATTGGGTCATCAGGTTACATACCTTAAGTTCAGTGCACCCTTGAACAACTCGGGGGTTAGGGGCACTGGCCCTTTGCAAAATCCCAGTATAACTTTAGACTCGGCCCTCCCTATCTGTGGTTCCGCATTCATGGGTTCAACCAACCGTGGATCGTGTCGTACTATAATACATATTTATCTAAAGAAATCCAAGTATAAGTGGACATGCGGAGTTCAAACATGTTGTTCAAGGGTCAATTGTATGATAGCTTTTGTTTTTTTGGCCGTGCCGCATGTGGGATCCTAGTTTCCTGGCCAGAGATCGAACCCTCGCCACCTGCTGTGGAAGCGCAGAGTCCAAACTACTGCACCACCAGGGAAGTCCCGGTATATATAGCTTTTGATCGTCAACTATACCTCCATAAAGCTGGAGAAAATACTACAAAAAATCTTTCTCAAATACAGGTGGTATTTTTACTGAGGTGAAATCCACATCACATAAAATTAACCATTTAAAAGTGTGTACAATTTCATGGCATTCAGTCCATTCACAGTGTTGTGCAACTCTCTATATACATTTATCTCTATACATTTGGATGTGATAATCTGTTGAGAGAAGTGCATTATTTGCAAGAACCATCAGAGGGGAGGTTTTCTGGAGACAGTGTACAGAATCTTCTTAGCAATCTTTGTCTTTTGTCCTTGCTCCTAAGCTTGAGTTACTACTTGGCTTTAGGTCATATAGGCTTTTGACCTCTAACACCAGGAATAAATAGTTTAAAATGTAGGTCCTGCAGACATATTAGGTAGGAATAATTCCTACTCATCACTCACTAGTCCTGTAACCTCAGGCAAGTTGCTTCATCTCTTTGAGCCTCAGCTTCTTTATTTGTAAAAGTGAGCTATCCTAGTATCTACCTCAGAGAATGCTGTGAGCATTAAGTGAGCTCGCAGGAGTTCCCTTGCAGAGTGAAGTGTTCAATAAACATGATCTATTATCACTGTGATCAACAATACTATAAACATCAGCATCTGAAACGC
The DNA here is from genome assembly GCF_011762595.2 of Tursiops truncatus. NCBI lineage: Eukaryota > Metazoa > Chordata > Mammalia > Artiodactyla > Delphinidae > Tursiops > Tursiops truncatus. Next base: position 29,990,959 of record NC_047055.1, read on the forward strand.
CATGTGATCTTTTTTGCCCCCGGGGAGGAAAGCACTGTCAGTGGACCGCACACAAGGCCTATGGACAGTGGGGTGGAGCGGAAGGAAGCACCGTGTGGACTGTAGGGTTATTTTTTTCCTTTGGTTTCACACAAAGAGATGCTGCCTCAGCAGGAAACGTTTCTAAAATTTAATTTAGTTAGGCAGTTGGAGAGTGTCAGCCTCTTGAACGACAGAGCTGGTCCTGAATCCCTAGGAAAGAAAATAAATTGTTTCTGTGAGATTTTCTATTAGTGTTGTGCTGTAGAACATTCTCACACTGCACTGACCTCTTCACCTTGACCAAGCCTTTCAGATGATGTCACCGGAACTTCCCCGGAGGTGGAATATGGGCTTTATAGGACCTTCTCCATTGAGCATGTTAGGCTGCAGGCTCCTTGGAGACCATTCGAGAAGCCTTGGTTCATTATTCCCCCACAGCGTGGTGTCATTAGGGAAAAGCAGATCTGCCACTTTAGTGCTTCCAGGGCTTTGGAAGAAAGTGTCAAGTGAGATGACAAGTCTTGTCTGTCTGTACGGTACTTCCTATTCTTCTCCACAGGAATCCTCCCATTTGGCCCGCCTTTGGCCAGATCTGTGCTTTGTTGTTTCTGGGCATGCTAGAATTTTTCTGGCAATTGAACCCATTTGTGGGTTTTAATGGTTTTTGGTTGACAAAGCTGCTTGTTCCTTTCTTTTTTCTTTTATTCAAATAGGATTTTTCTAAGGGTAAGAGGAATTTTATTGTAGTCTGTTTAAATGGCCTCAGAGAAACTACTATATAATTGAATGCAGTCCAACTGTTGGTACTGTTTCAAGCACCAACGTGAACTATTAGGACAGATTTGCAATACGAGATTTTCATGTGTGCACGTGGCTACGATCGGATGAGGAAGCATAGATCTCTTATTTAAGAAAAATACCCAGGGAGTGCTTTTGTAAGCAAAGACCCCTTTCAAAGTGCAATAAAATAGGTGGGACTGAGGCTTAGAAACAGGATGGAACAAAGAAGATTCCTAAAACATGAAGAGCCTGGGGGTGGGGGGCGGAGGGGGCGTGTCGGGGGATCTGATTCTGCTTCTGGATCTCTCCCTGACTCCCTGTGTGGCTTTGCCTAGGCACTTTACCTTTCTGGGCCTCAATTTCCTTACTTGTACGAAGACAGGATTGGACTAGAAGAACTCTAAGATCCCTTCCAGTTGTAGACATCTGTGCTTCAATAATTCTACATAGAAAAAATAATTTTGTTCGATTCGGGTGACCAGAAAAGTTAAGGATTAGTGTTAAAGAGGACCTGAATCACCCGTCGTTGTGATTTTGTAAAAATTGTCCTAGAATGGCTGTTTGTGTTGCCAAGAATCACTAAATGTATGATCCTGAGTTTTGAGCCAATACAAGTTCTCAGATCATATCTTACCCTCGACCTTTGTATTCTCTCATCTAGTTGAAAAAAAAAAAGACCCCAAATGTTTAAACAGTGTTCTACAATTTCCAATTTTTTTTAATGTAACAACCCTTGAGTCGGGCATGAATTATTATCCCCATGTCTATAGATGAGGAATGTGAGGCTCAGAGAAGTTAAGCGACTTATTCATGGTCACATGCCTAGGAAGTGATGGAGCTGGAACTTCATCTCAGGTTGCCTGTCTCTAGGACTAGTTCCCATACAACCCCCATGTTTTCAATTACAATAATTATTTTATTGAGCAACTGTTTTACACCAGATATTGTAAAAGCTTTCGTTTGTTTGCTTTTTACGCTCCTTATTTTCCAGACAAGGAAACTAAGGTACAGCGACATGATGTATCTTGGTTAAGGTCAAACACCTATTATGGGATAGAGTTGAGGTCAGATAGCCTGTTTGACTGTAACTCTGTTCTCTTACTAGCATGCCTTTAATTATTACTGTGTTTGTTAACCTGCTTCTTTTGCTAAACAGACCTCTCTCAAAGGTTATTTCAATGAGTATGTGACAGCAAAGGCCTTGGAAGTCGGAGCTAAAAGGCCAGGTTAGGCTAAGGTGAACTATTCTCATCTCGAAACTGCACAGCTGCAGCTTCAGCCCTAGCCTGGCCCTCACCCATGAGGAGTTCCCTGAAGGTGTGCAGTGTGGTTCTAGAAAACTGTTCTATTCCAGCTGACTGCAACATGCTTCCATCAGATGATCTCGTCCTCTCCCTTCACTCAAGCCTCTGTTCAACCACACCCTCTTCGGAGGGGCCTGCCCTGAACACCTTATCCAAAATGACACCCTTGGCTTTCTAGCTCTGTATTCTGCCTTCTTTTTCTCTTTAGCACTTGTCACCACCAGAGAGACGGAATATTGATTTAGTCATTTGCTGTCTGTCTCCCTCTACTGGAATATAAACTCTCTGCGGGCAGGATTTTTGTCTATTTTTTCAATGTTAATATTCACAGCTCCTAGAACAGAGCCAGGCCCAGAATATTTACTCTGTAAATATTTGTTGAAAGAATGAAAAGAACAATGACAGTGAGGGTAGTGGTGGCTACTTATGCCTGAAGAGTAAGGATTTAGGTGAGAACATGGGCAAGGGTCACTAGAAATTCTGGCCAGCGTCAGGAAACCAAAGGGTAGGATGAGTTGTCCAGCTGGGAAAGTCAAAATGTGTTGAAAGAGTTAGCTCCAATTATATGACCAGTAAAACTGGCTAGCTTTAGGGGTTTTTTAAAATAAGAAAGATGTGTCTTTTTAAAAAAAAATATTTATTTATTTTCCTTATTTTTGGGGGCTGCATTGGGTCTTAGTGCGGCACACGTGATCTTCCCTGAGGCATGTGGGATCTTTCGTTAAGGCGCGCAGTCTTCTCTCTAGTTGAGGCTGGTGGGCTTAGTTGCCCTGTGGCATGTGGGATGTGGGATCTTAGTTCCCCGACCAGGGATCAAACCTGCGTCCCCTGCATTGGAAGGCGGATTCTTTACCACCGGACCACCGGGGAACGCCCAGCTTTAGGTTTTAAAGTAAATGGATCTTCCCAAATTTCAACTTAAACCATGTATCCTGGGATCTTTAGAGCTCATCCAGTCCACCTCCATCACAAGGATAGTGACACAGGGGAAATGGGAATAACTTGCCTAAGATCAAACTTGGCCCCTTAGCTGACAAGATCAAATGGAAGCCTGGAAACCTGAGTGGCCTCGCCCTGGGAGACATTTTCATGTAATATAATGGACTGGATAGTTACTAATAACTGAGTGAATATCTTTTGACTTTTATGATCATTTTGCTCGTGATCTATGTTCGAAGACCAGGGGGTCCACTGAGATATTGTGATTTATAAGAAATATAAATTTGGTCATTTAGATGACTAAAAGATATTTTTTACATATGTTTGGTCTTCCTCCACAGTTCTAAGCTCACAGCTCCTAAACCCCTTGGAATTTCCTAAGTGTCGAAAGCCTTAAAGGTGTCTTTTGCTATGTTAATGAGGTGGCTTTTGGAAAGCAGTTAGGATGGGGGCTGGTTGCCAGGTGAATCAACCACATTATTAGAGGCTTGGAACTTTCAGTCCCACCCACTGACCTCTGGAAAGGGGAGAGGCCTTTGGAGGTTGAATTTTGACAATAGCCAATGATTTAACCAAGCATGCCTAAATAATGAGGCATCTATAAAAGCCCAAAAGGACGGGGTTTGGAGAACTTCCAGGTCGGTGAACACGTGGAGATTTGGGCAGAGTTTTGGGCCTGGAGAGGGCACGGACGCACCATGCCTTCCCCTATGCATCTCTTCCATTGGATGTTCATTTGTATCCTTTATCACAACCTGTAATAAACTGCTAAACGTAAGTAAGTGTTTCCTTGAGTTCTATGGGTCAAGAGCCCAAGGAGGGGCGTCGTGGGGACTTCTGATCTATACTCAGCCAGTCAGAAGCACAGGGAATAACCTGGACTTGGGACCAGCGTCTGAAGTGTGTGTCTCTGTTGGGGGATGGGCCATCTTATGGGACTGAGCCCTTAACCTGTGAAATCGGACACTATCTCCATGTAGGTAGTATCAGATCCGAGTTAAATTGTAGGACACCCAGCTGGTGTCGCAGAGAATTGCTTGATGTGGGGAAAAACCACACACTTGGTGACTGGAAGTGAAGTGTTTTGTGTGAGTATCCAAGAAGACTCATGTGTGGAAAACTGAATTTTTCGAATGCAGCAGCCTGTAAGTAACCAAAGTGTACCACAAATATTTTTGAGAATAAAATTTCAGTAAAACTTCAAGAATTGTTTAGCTATATGGAAACACCTGGGAGTCTTTAAAAAATTATTAATGCCTGGGTCCCGCTTCTAGAGATACAAATTTGATTGTGATTCTAATGTGCTGACTGGGTTAAGAATCGTAAACTTGGAGGTCAGGAGTGTGCATTTGGGAAGGAGACAGAATAGGGTTTAAATCCCATCGCTCTTATTTACCAGCTGCTATGATTTTGAATAATTGTTTAATTGTTCTGAGTCACAGCTTCCCTATTTGTAAAATGAAGGCAATCGACCTCACGGGAATTTTGTAGGGATTTAATGAAATAAGGTCCATAAAGCCTGTAGCATGTTGTCTGAACCACGCGAGCACTTGATTAATAATAGCTGCTATTATCATTGTTATTATTATCATGCCAAATAATAGTAATTATTATTATGCTGAATAATGAGTTTTTCCCCCCTCTGTGTTTAAAAAATGGCTACTTTAACAGTGTATAACGATTAGTCAAATGGTACAATTCGAAACTATGGGACTGTCTTGATGCAGCTCTGGGCGGGGAGACCTGTATAAAATGAATGAAGACAGACTACAAAGTGGGACGGAGGTGGTTAAAACAGGCCGGCCATGTAGTTCATCTATAGAAAGCACAGCTCTGAATTCTGTGGGAAGCAAAATTCATACATCGTTTCCTGGGCTACATTCCACACCGGTTGAAAGTGAGGCAGTGATTGATGTTCAGATCATCTCTGGGCAGAGTTGGGGCAGCTGCACAGCCAGATCCAGGCTCCAGAGAAGCAGCTGGGTACCGCTGGCCTGGGGCCCGCTCCAAGGCTGCTGGCAAGCAAAGAGCACTTTACCACTGAGAGGTAGGCAGGTTAAGGTCAGACAGAATGTGAGAGAGGAGCTTGACTAATCCCTTGTTTTCTCCCTTTTCTCTTGTCAATATTTTTGGACTAGGAAAAAGAGGACAGCAATAATAATAACAGAGAAACATTCTGCATGATAAAAAGCCATCTCTTGGCCGGCCACGACCCGAATATTCTACCCCCGGGAAGCCTGTTTTGCATTTGCAGCGAGAGGGCATTGAGGTAAATTGACCTCCTTTTTGATGACGGTAGCTTCAGACTCAAACAAGAGCTGTGTGATTTTAGATGAGTCAGACTTTAAATTTGTGCATTTCAGCTGGAGGTAATAACCATTAGTATGGAAAGATTGGCAACAAAGTCTTCTGAGTAGAAGCTGTACCATACTTATTTGTGTTTGGTAAGGGATGCATTCACCGAAGTATGAGAACGTTGGAGTTGGCTAATGGAGGGTGGGAAGCGACACAGGATGTCTGCAGATACCTTCATTTAGGGCATTCTTCAAAAATAGATCCTTTGTGCGCATCAAATATTCTAAAAATAAATTTCAATTAACTTCTGATTGTGTTTTTAAGAATACAATGGAGCAGAATCGAATTCTGGATGAGAGAGAATATATCATCCTAGTTTAGGGAATAATTTCCATTAAAATGACTTGAAATTCATTTTGTGAATCACGCTTATTATGATATTAGACCTCTGCCTACAGAAATATTGGAAGAATATTCCTTCTTAATCGAATGGAACCAATTTTCCTAACAGCATTTCTCATAACTTTCCATAATTATTCGTCAAAATGTACAAACGTCCACACATTGCTGGCAATAAGTCTCAAATAGGATGGAAATGAGCTTACACATCTTCCATGTGGGTGATCACATATTTTTCGAATGCCTTTGTGGAACTGACACAGAAAACTTTGCGGGCCTGTTTTACCAGAGATAAGGAGGAAAGCTAATTAAGACCTTAGTCGCTTCTTTGGGGAGTATTATAAGGTACAAGAAGCTTTTAATTGGGTTTTGCTTCCCTTTTTAAAGATAATCATTTCTACCTACATGTTCAGGTGATCATTTCTTCAGTTTCTTTCAAACGAATGCTTGTTTGATCTTACTTAGAAATGACACATGACAAATGGTCTTTATGTGCCAAATAAAATAATGAAGTTGGGAGAAATTCACAGACTTTTTTTTTTTAGTAAACTCTTCTAATTTGACATTCTTGGGTTTTTTTTGTACATAATTTTTAAAAAATTTATTTTATTTATTTAGTTTTGGCTGTGTTGGGTCTTCGTTGCTGCGTGTGGGCTTTCTCTAGTTGCGGCGAGCGGGGGCTACTCTGCGTTGCGGTGCGCAGGCTTCTCATTGCGGTGGCTTCTCTTGTTGCAGAGCACAGGCTCCAGGCGCACGGGCCTCAGTAGTTGCGTCATTCGGGCTCAGTAGTTGTGGCGCACAGGCTTAGTTGCTCCGCGGCATGGGGGATCTTCCCAGACCAGGTATTGAACCCGTGTCCGCTGCATTGGCAGGCGGATTCTTAGCCACTGCGCCACCAGGGAAGCCCCGTGTTCTTGGTTTATATTAAACACAACTACCAATGGCTGTATTGTCAGTTGTTACCAACATCCTATGGGACCTTTAGCCTGTCTGCTGATCTGAACATTTTCAGTTGTAAATCACTTAATGCCCCCATCCCTCTGCCTCCCCCTCCCCCTGCCTCCCACTCCCCAACTTCAGCTGCAGGATAAATATCTTCCCTTATATGGTGCTGATGGAACTTTGCAAGTTTGAGTTAATTTCAGAACATTCAGTACTGTAGCTCACTCCTGTCATTTTCCAACACCCAGAAGCATGTCTTGCGTAGGCACGATCTCTCTGCAGCCCACTCAGGAACATGAGTAATGATCTTTAAGTGAACCATATCAAGAGTGTAAGGGTTTTGGATAATTTAGACAAGAAAATTGGAACAAGTGTGCATTTCTCTAAAGAATGTCACTCTGATTTTCTGCGTAGTGGGACTACCCAATCCGTTAATGCAAAAAACCTCTCAGAGGGCTAGAAACTATTTTTTCAGCCAGCTAGGGAGGGTGCCTGCCTGCGTGCTTATGTGGTATGTTTTTGCCTGTGTGTGTACATAAGCATGTCTCCAGAGATTAGAATGGTAGAGCCACAGTTTCCTTTCAGACTCATGAATAAAAAATATAGGACAGAGGAGCACAGATGATGTTTTTCTCCTGTGTGTTAGCACCACAACAGATTCCTGGGGTGACAGTTCTTAGCCCCGCCAGCTACTGACTCTCTGCCAGCTTGTAATTAAAACCCTTTAGAGTGAAGGATATGTGTCCACTGACATTGATTGACACCCTACTCGGTGCCTCTGTGACAAAGGGAGGAAAATCAGGTTTGGATTTTTTTCCCCCTTTTACAATGAGTCATTCTAGAAGAAAGAATCTCAAACCCCAAAGAGAAAACCTAGTAACAGGTAGAAGATCTGGATTAGAGGGGAGAGAGAGAACCTTAGTTAGATATTTTCTAATTGCACTTCTACCTCACAGATTTAAATTTTTTCTAGCCAGAGACTAGAAGGAGTACACCCTAGCATTGGGTGACATTCTGGGGAAGGAAGCCAGTGTAGGTTTTGTGGGGCCTCTTCTGGAGGCCCTATTATATAAATGAATGGGAGAAATGGCTAGAAACCATCCCTGTTTGGGGCTGAGAACTATTACCATTTCCTACATTTACTCTCCTGTTTGTTCTTCCTAAGAACTTTAGGAAATGAGCCGTGCAATGACAGTTACCCCCATTCTATAGAGCAGAGGTCCCCAACCTTTTTGGCACCAGGGACTGCTTTCATGGAAGACAATTTTTCCACGATCGGGGTGGCGGGGGGAAGGTTCAGGCGGTAATGCGAGTGATGGGGAGCGACTGGGAGCGACGGGGAGTGACAGGGATGGGAGCGATGGGAGCGATGGGGAGCGATGGGGAGCGATGGGGAGCAATGGGGAGCGACGGGGATGGGAGCGATGGGAGTGATGGGGAGCGGCAGATGAAGCTTCACTCGCTCGCCCACCGCTCACTTCCTGCTGTGCACCTGGTTCCTAACAGTCTACGGACCGCGTGGCCCAGTGATTGGGGACCCCTGCTATAGATGACAAGACTGAGGCCCAGGGAGTTTACTCAAGGTCACACAGCTAGTCAGTAGCTGTATCAGGGCTGCTTTTCTTTTCAGCTCGTCTGCTGGTTACATCTCTAACACAAAATAACTTGTTTGTACCTTGTTTTTTTTTTTTTTTTTTTTTTTTTAATTTTTGACCGAGAAGGATGAGGAATTTGTTTCACCTCCATTACCTCATCCTTTCTCCCCTTACTTCTTTATCAGTATGTAGTAGGTGATTACTGTGACCATGAGGAAGTCACTTCCTTGTGCTGAGCTCCAGTTTTCTCATCTGTAAAGTGAGAGTTGAGTCGCATGCTCTTGAAGTTTCATTTCGGCCCTGACCTTTTGTGACTGAGAGTCAATGAGCACACTCTTTGAATCATTTATGCAGTTTCTTGTTCGGATTGCTACACAGTTGTAGCAGAAATGTTACCGCTGTCTGAATATGAATCAGTGAAGAGTTAATGCTTAAACTTGGACCTTATGGTAGCAACCATGACTTATGTGAGGAGGAGTTTTAAGGTTTCTTTGTCCACTGACCTGTATCAACACAAGCGATCCAGAAAACTACTGCTCATGCAACATTCTGACCGGACTGCCCTGTCACCAGTGACGCTAAATGATCGTGATAATCCCTGAAGGAAGAATGGAAGTCCATTTGTCCCTTCAGTCCAGAATTGGCCTGACACTGAGTCCCAGAGACCTTGCACATCAGGTCTCTCTCCACTGGTAATAAATGCTGCATGTCATCTTATCAGGCCATGATTAGGCTGATGTGTCTTTTTTGCCCAGGACTATTTTAGTCATCTTCATTTTCAACCTTCAGTTTCAGGGGATGATTCAGACAGCTTGCATTGTGCCAGGACTGAGTTCACAAATATTTGTTGTCCTTCTCAGAAGCTGGATAGGGCAAAATATACTTTTGTTTACCACTTGTATGCTTGATCGAAAATAAGCAGCCGTTTGGCTAATAGCCACATCACACACGGGCAGTGTGATAGGGCGGAAAAAGCACGGGTTTACAGTTAGACTCTCTTGGATTGAGATCCCAGCTCAGCCAGTTACAAGATGTGTGACCTTGGGCAAGATTCTCAACCTCACAGAGTTATAGTTATCTCATATGTAAAATGCATATGATAATGCCGATTTTTACGGGATGTCATAATTTACGGAGGGTTCCTGGCACGATGCTCAATAAATGGCAGCTATGTTATTAAGGAAGCTCAAATGTCATCATGATGGTGTTTCTATTTATACATGTGTTTCAGAGGCTGCATCTGGAAAGAAGCCCAGGGCTTATTTTATTCCTCTTTCTCTGCCTCATTGCCTAGTACAGAATCTGGGATACAGTTAACATTCAAGAATTATTAGTTAAAAAAAAAAAGAATTCTTAGTTAAATGAATGACTGACTGAATGTATGAATAAGCCACAGTAATATGAACTAGATGGCAGCAAACTGGTCAATTCCAAGGGCTCAACTACTAAGTAAGTAGGCAAACCCGAGACTCACATCCACCTCTTCTGATTCCAAGACAAGTGCTTGTCTGTAGTATCTACCTTATAAATCTATAACTGTTTTGCTCCCCCCAGTGTAGGAGCTTTTGTGAGTTTCTAAAGCTTTGACAATCACTCTTTTGCTCTCTAAGTTTCTAAGGTGGGTAAGTAGGACAATCTCATTATTTGTTCATTCATTCATTCCACAGTTTTGAGTTTGAGAGCAGAGAATTTGAAGAAAAGCATAGGTTGGAGGGACTCTGTATCAGTATAGGAGTCTATAGATAATTCCAGAATAGTCCACTGTACTACCTATAACACTGAGGCATCTGCCTTTTTTTTTTTTTTTTTTTTTTTTCCGGTACGCGGGCCTCTCACTGTCGTGGCCTCTCCCGTTGCGGAGCACAGGCTCCAGATGCGCAGGCTCAGCGGCCATGGCTCACGGGCCTAGCCGCTCCGCGGCATGTGGGACCTTCCCGGACCGGGGCACGACCCCGTGTTCCCTGCATCGGCAGGCGGACTCTCAACCACTGCGCCACCAGGGAAGCCCGAGGCATCTGCCTTTTATTCTTCGGTAAGTTCATTCTCACCGAAGAAAAATAACATAAATTTTCTCCGTCCAGCTTGCTTGCCAAGATCCACGTTGTTGATTAACTAAGCCCATATTTCCTGCTGGTAAGAGTAAGGAAGAGGGGTCCTCTCAGAGTACACAGGGAGAGGCCCTACTCTGGACTTCAGATTGTCTCATTTCTACTAATTATTCTCTGTCTGTTCCCCCTTAGCGTGGAAACAGGCGGGTTTCACCCACTGATCCCACTGGTATTCTGACCACTGCCAATACTGACAGACTCCGGAGCCAGGACCTCACACTCCTTCCCATGGCCATTTGGTGAGTCAGCAACGAGGCCTAGATTAGAACCCAGAATGCCCCAGGCCTGAGCATGGGCTTCCTTAGGTGCTAAGAGTTCTGACAGCTGGGAGGAAAAAGATTTGTTTGAAGACATTTGGTACTGGGCTTCCAGACCCTGAAGATGAAAATAATCCAAGAGATGAACCAGATTTATTACAATTGAAAACAATAGTTACTTCCTCTGTTGAGTTTAGAAATACTGTATTTGGTTTCAATAACGCCTAAAACACTTTTAAAGGCTTGACTTCCAGGCTCTCCAGCCACTCTGAACTATTCTTAGCCAGTTGGGTGAATTACTGTCTAAAGAGATATTTTTTCCAGTTTCTTTTCATATTTCAAATACTTGTAGTCCTCAAACATATAAAGACCCCCTCTCCACTCCCACCCCCCTGCCACATACACACCCTATGTCCACATCACTTATACTTTGGAGCCCCTGATCTGTCTGTCCTGGGAAGCTGGTGAATTTTGTCTGTACAAGCTTGGGCCAGGTTTACTAGGTCAGAATTTATGAGGCCGTGAAAGGACAAATGATACTTCTTGATTGGAGGCTAAGAAAGTACCTTGATTCTCAGATCTGGAAAGAACCTTTCAAGGTTTCTTGGGAATAAATTCAGTGTGTTCTGATGTCTGAATGGTGCTCCTGGTTAAAGCAAAGGAATGAGAAAAAAACTTTTCAGATGAAGACAAGATACTACCATCTTTTTGTGTGCAGTGGCTAGAAACTTCTAATGCAGGAACTACATTAAGACAGGAATTAAAAAATGTTATTTTTTTATTACCTCTCTGGGGGTGGAGGGTGTCGATGGGTAGCATAGGGATCAGCATGAGAATTATAGAGAATGTGTAGCTTGGAGGCAGAAATTTGGGTTTATGGAGAATAGGAAACACAGCCGGGTGATTTGGGGAGCCCCATTATTATAATCTACAAAGAATCTTTTTCAATTTTAATTTATTTTTTTTTAATTTTTTTGCCGCGCTGCACGGCATGCAGGCTCTTAGTTCCTGAGCCAGGGATTGAACCCGTGCCCCCTGTAGTGGAAGCATGGAGTCTTTACCACTGAACGGCCAGGGAAGTCCTTACAAACAATCTTACTAGTAATCACTTTACATTATTGATGTGAAACTTCAACATACCTGTATAAACACCCCAGCACAGTGTCTGTCACGCAATAGGAGCTCAGTAAGTGGTATCTGTTATTACACTCTGACTCCAGACACTAGGTTCATTGTACTACACTGCTTAGTAAATGTTCATTGAATGGGGCAGTGTATAGGATTAGCCAAGCTTGGATCCAAGTTTGAAATGAAATGGAATTATTCTCTGAATATCAAGGAGTTCCTTCCTTGTTCTGCCAGTTGGTAGTAGCCAAGGAAGCCAAAATCTTGTGGCACCTCCGAATCTAGACTGGCATGGTGGCACAATGCTTCTTACCGAGGTTCCTAGATATAGGCCCAGGTAAACGGTAGGTTTATAAGGCTTTTGCAGTTGTTATTACCTGTTCTGAAGCATTCCGGGTTTGGATCAATTCAGCTCCTTCATGTTTTATTCAGAGGACTGAAGGGAGCTACTAATTCTGTTTATCATTTACAAAAGAAAAATAGCTTGAATTTATGGACCTGAGCATTGTACGTAGCCCTTGTGATTGTGAAACCTTTACTTTGTTACTTACTTTACTGTAACGAGACTGGTTTATTCTGGAATGTGCCTCAATGGGTTGACCTCAGCTGGATAAAACCAAGTGAGAAAACCCTTCTGGGTTTTGTTTTCAAAGAAGGTTGAAATGTCAGGATTAAAGAAGACTGTGTTAGTTCCTAAAGGGACCCTGGCTTTGGAAGATGTTGAATACCTGACCTTCGTGATGGTGTGGGCGTTGAAGAGAAGTACATTTATGAGTCTTTATGAGTGGCAGCGTCAAAGAGTTGCCTGGCTTATTGGGGGGCCTTAATCTCCGTACTACCACAAGCTACATTAAATAAAAATTGACCAATGCCAAAACAGCATGTAATCTCAGCTTCAAATCAATATCCCTCCTCTGCCCCTTCCAACTAGAATGTTACCCCGAGCCTCTCTTTTGTAGAATTTCTAGAGTGGCCACTGGTTCTGACTCTGTGCCATGTGCTTTATATCCGTTATATCTATGTTACTCATAAAACTCTATACTATGGCTTTTGTTATCTTCATTTTATGGGTGAGAAAAATTGAGTCTCAGAAAAGTTCAGTGACTTGATCAGATCAAGATGGGTAAAAAGTGACAACTGGGATTTGAAACTGGATCCATCTGACTCTCGAGTACATGCTTATTCCACTGTTGCTACACTGGTGAGGGCTGTCTAAGATGCTGGGAGGGGGATGGGGGGATGGGTGTTATAGAGGTCCTTAGAAGGCTTGAGAAAGGTCACTCACTTCGTTCTGTCCTTGAAATGACCATTATTAATTATGGGGCACTATTTAGAATTCATCACCATGTACGGTCATTTTTAACTGATTTATGTTAACTGTGGAAAATAAATTAGTTTGTGTAATGGGCCCATCTTAGCATCCTGGACCACAAAGAGTAACAGATGCTCAAACCCTCTTGAATATATTATTAGTCTATGGGTGATAATTAACAAATAACTATAATGATATCACAGATGGAAGATTCTAGAACTTCAAGATCGCCATGGCCATTGTTTGGTCTGTGAGGTGGAGTGTCCTTCCTAACTCAGGAATCAGTAGCCTTGGAGAGCCTCAGTTTTCAGTGACTTGAACTTTCTATCACCAAGCTGGAACATTTAATTGAAATGTGAGATGTGTATATACAATATTTTGGTTGTTTTGGACTTGAGTAATTTGTTCAAAATGGCCATCATTGGGAGTAACTTCAATGATCCTACAGAATCTAGAGACTGGTCTGGAGACTTCAGAGTTAGTAAACAAGTTCAACTGGAAAGAGAGAGGGTGTTTCAAAGCATGGCAGAAATTGCTGTCACCTCTTTCAGCCGTCTCATGGATCCTTCCAGAAAAACCTAAGGTATGTATGTCTTGAATATCACCAGCTGAGAACACAGCATCATCCTGTTCATGGGGCACAGTGCCAGGAACAAGAATCTGGGCTAGATCCTGGGGGTAGGTTGCCAATATCTTCCTTGGTGAACTAAGAAAGGAAATGAAATTAAGAGCTGTTAGGAAGGTATATAGATGGCCGTGAAAACCATTGTCTTATTTACTTACTTTTGTTAAAAGCTCCATTGCGGAATCTTTTTCTTTTCATCTCTACTTTATCACTGAGATTTCAAAGTTAGAATAGAGGTTTTGACTATAGATCAGCAATCCCCTCTGAAATTTTAATTTCCATTTATTATTTAAGTTTACAGAATTTCCTTTTTGTCTATGACTCAATTTTTTCTTGCCTCATCTGGCTTCTATTGTATTTCCCCCCCCCTTTTTCTCTCTCACTTCTGGTATTGTTGATAAAACTGGTGTGGTTTTGCTTTCAGGCCATGGCCACCTTGCTACATATCTCACATATTGCCAGTTGTTTTAGGTCTGTGAAAAATTCCCTGACACGAAGTAGTGTTTCACCTTTTGATGAAAAAGCAGCCTGGTTTGTTCTACAGATGTTTTATATGAAGAAGCTCTGCTATGTATCAACATGGTACATTTCCAAACGATTTGTCTTACCCTTTGAATACTGAGGTTTTAATGACCCCTGTGCCAGGGCCACACTCAAACAGAATTAGGGGCTTGACAAAGGAGAAATACCTGTGGTCATAGAGGCTGAAGTAGACCCACTTGCAACCTTCCCTTCTGAGTAAGGTGGATGTCATTTTTTGTTGAGGGTCGAGTTTACACCGAGAAGCTAGAGTCTTAGCTGAGCGTGGTTTGCATATTTGCAGCCATGGGAAAAACCTCTGTCCCTTCTGAATTGTATCAGCTCCGCGGTGGCAAACTTGTGGTATGTTTTTATTCTGCTCTCATCTTTCTTTCTCATCTTTCTTTCGAGTAACAGCTGCCGAGCAGAGTTCAAACTCTCCATCAATGTGGTGACCATATTTTCCAATTGCAAGTCAGGACACATGGTCTGACAAATTCCAGTGGACTTAAACGGAGACAATGGAATGGAATATTTGAAGTCCAACCCAGGACAGAATGTATAGATAACCATTCTTAGAAAAACAAGCACGTTCACATTTTGTCAATGTGGGAACATTTGTTACAGCTCCTATTTATGACAGAAAATGCCGTGTTTCACAGAGCTATTAAGCTCTTTTGCTCCTTTCGAGATTCTGTAGTTGGTTGTCCTTTGCTGAGCTCTCAGGTAGGATGAGACTAGTCCTGCTGAGTTCGGGATGTTCATTGTTTCCGGTACAGTAGCCACTTGGTGACAGGAACCGCACATGTGTTTGCGTGAAGATAACGCTGGGAGCCATATTGAATTACTCTTCATATCACCGTAAAGGTTCTGATGTGTGGCCTATGTAATCAGTATCCTTACCTAGTGCTGATTCTTCATACATGAAATTTTGAGGAGGCATGTGAGTTTTAAGGGTCTTACAAACTCCTAGACTGAGAGGGAATAAAGTGGCCAAAATTCATGGGAGTGTTGAAAGAGCTTTCTTATCTGCAAATGCAGGGACGATGCTTCATTAGGAAGAAGCCATTAACATTATGGCAAAAGGTCTCTTCCAGCCTCAGAACTGAGGCCACTCAGACTACTAGGAGAGCCCAAAGTACATAAGAGGTTTAAATGCACAGTTGGAGTTTATATAAAAGTTGTGAATGTGCCCTCAGAAAACAGTGTGATTATTTGAAAATTTTAGTATAGTCTGAACCTTGAATGTAAGAAACTTTCTTTTTGCTCTTTGACAAAGTAAACCCTCTCTTCTCCCTCCTAAGACCATTTCGTTCTTATTTAAAACCAGGAGTTGAAGGTCCTTGGCTCCTTTAAGGTCAGCTTGGCAGCTAAGATGACACTAGGCCTCTGTTTGTTCCCCTTTCCCAATTCTTGGGATTAGAAATTGCTCTTACCCCCCTAAGTTTGTGGTTGTCACTGCACTGGCTCTGGGTGAAATTTTTCTGTTTTCTTGCACAAAGTAAGAGAGAAGGAAGAGAAAGGAAGTGTCTTTACATTTATGGTTTAACTGATCAACCAGAGTGTGAGCTCATCTCCTAAGAGTGGCCACAAAAATCAGGTTGAGAGGGTCACTTTCATTGCAGAGCTCTAGCTAGAAATGGCTCTTGTAAACTCTAACTTTACCTCCTAAAATCAATCCTTTGGGACCAAGAAGGTTCTCCCATTGTCCCCAAATAGAAGTGCTACGAGATTCTACTGACAAATCCTGTAACACCTCTGATAACCCTCCAGTCTGTGACTTAGCAAGCTAAGTGTGCATGGTGTTTCTATCAGGGAAGGTTTATCATTTGCCTTAGCCACTGTTCTTGGTTAAAGGCAGCAAATGCTCTCAGAGCGTTGCCTGTAGGATCTGGATCCACGGTATTGTAGGTCCCTCTATCCTTTATTATCTCTGGAAGAATGTGGCTTGGAGCCCAGATTGTGAAGTACGTGAAATGAAATTCAGTGTCCTCTAATATTCCTGCTCTTTGTTCTTTGGTCTGAGTCAGTCTTTCCTTCATTCATTTAATGCATATTTACTGAGGCTTCCGTATTTGTCAGGCATGGTACTAGGCATTGAGAATACAAGGGGTGAGCAACGCAAGATCACAGTTTTCACAAAGCAGCCGCATAGAGTAGCAGTTAAGAACACATTTTGCAATCAGACTGCCTGGGTATGAACCCTGGCACTGCTACTTAACAGCTGTTTGATAGTAGACAAGTCACTTTAAACTCACTATGCCCTAGTTTCTGCATGTGTAAGATGGGACTAATAATAGTACGTCCCTTACAGGGTTGTTATGCGCATTAGATGAGTTCCTGGTCCATATTAAGAATTATATGAATTTTTTACTAAATAATATGAAGCTTACATTACTAGAATGGAGAAGATGGATAATTATAGATCATGATAAGCAAAGGGAACAGGTTGATGAGTTCAGTATCCTGATGCTGTTCATATCTTGTCATAATATTTTTTCTGGGAGAGGATCTTATGAAGTCATTCGTACTATGAATGGAAAGGTCTTAATATATTTCTATTTCTACAGAGGGCGAAGCTCACACTAGATATAAACCAATTGTTAAACTTATTGCCCTTTGAAATTATCTTGGAGGTCCCACCACTAGAGTCCAAGTTGGCTGCTACAGCTCCAGCAATCACATCTATTTTCCAGGCAGCAGAATGGAGGAGAACAGGGGAAAGGGTGTGCCCTCTCTCTCTTAAGGAGACTTCCCAGAGGTGCCATGTAACATTTTGCTTACATCTCATTCTCTTGAACTTAGATGCATGGCTTCACCTAGCTGCAAGGGAGGCTAGGCAGGTAGTATTTTCTGTGTTGAATGTGCTCAGCTGAAAAGTTGAGGTTCTCTTTACTAAGAAGGGGAGAAGGGCTACTGGGAAGCAACTAACAGTCTTTGCCACAGTGGCAATCCAGTTCTGTAAGTTCATACCTGAATTTGTGGCTTTTCATTTTCTCACTTTGAGACTATCACTAAGACTCCTCTTTTTCTCATTAGGCATAACTAGGTTGGATTTTTGGCTCAGATGAGATGAAAATCTGACATTTATTGAACACTTACTCTATGCCAAGCACTACATGATAATGCTATGAGGTAGGCTCTATCATTGTCCCCATTTTCTGGATGAGGACATTGAGGAACAGAGAGGCTCAATAATGTGCTGTGTAGTGGCAGAGCCAGGATTCAAATGCAAATTGTTTGACGCCAGAACCTGTTTATTATTAACACAGTGTCGCTTGATTTGCTTAGAGTTGGGGAAAGGGAATCAGAAAAAGTAGGAAGGAGGGAGAGAGAGGTACTGTAAAAGCAGCATTTCTTTTGTGTGAAATGTTTAGAAGCTTCATATTCATAACTTATGGAACATGTGTATAGCCTAATGTTTTGAACCTTTTATCTGATTTGGTACAAATACATTTCTGACTGAACCAATTGGTTTGCCGTTCAAGGACCTTCACAATCTGGACTGAACTTTTCACATCTACCTCAGCTCAGAGCACAGAGTGTGACGTAATGGAAAGAAGTTTTAGAATTTGGCAAATCTGGGTTTGTTCCCCACTTCTACCACTCTCAGCTGCGTGGCTTTGGGCAATTTACCTACCTCTTTGTATGTGAGTTTTATTTTTCTTTAAAACAGGAATGATAACAGCTACTTTTCAAAGGCAGTTGCAGAGAATACATGAAACAATGTAGGTGAGACTGCTAGCATTTAAATGAATGTTATTTTCTCCCATCTTGTTTTTCTATCTCCCCCCACCCCGCTTTCTCCCCTTTCCAGTGTGCACTAGTCAGACTGGTTAGTTTCTTTTCTTTAAGTATAATCTACTCTTTCAAACCTCTGTGCCTTTGATTTCGCCATTGCCTCTTCCTGAAATGCCCCATTCTCTTCTCCCTTTGTTGCAGACTGGCATCTGTTGAAGTCTGCCAATGTCTGCCCACGTACCTTTTGTTGGGTCTGCACAGTGTTTGTTACCTGCTTTTGTTTTTCATTTTATTTTATTTTTACCAAGTTGTTTTGGAAGTAGAGTTGACTTACAACATTGTGTTAGTTTCAGGTGTACAGCAAAGTGATATATATATATATATATATATATATATATATATATATAAATTCTTTTTCAGATTCTTTTCCATTATAGGTTATGAAAAGATATTGAGTATAGTTGCCTGTGCTATACAGTAGGTCCTTTTTGGTTTTCTATTTTATATATAATAGTGTGTACATGTTAATCCCAAACTCCTAATTTATCCTCCCCACGTTTCCCCTTAGGTAACCATAAGTTTGTTTTCTATGTCTGTGAGTGTATTTCTGTTTTGTAAATAAGTTCATTTGTATCATTTTTTTAGATTCCGCATATAAGCCATGTCATATATTTGTCTTTCTCTGTCTGACTTCACTTAGTGTGATGATCCCTAGGTCCATCCGTGTTGCTGCAAATGGCATTATTTCCTTCTTTTTTATGGCTGAGTAATATTCCATCGTATGTATGTACCACGTGTTTATCTGGGTTACCTGCTTTTTAATGGGGGCATATCCAATTCATTCAGCACAGATCCCATCACTTGCTATTAACACCTAGTCCATTTATGCTAGGGTATGGTCCCTGCTGGGCTCCTGAAGGCACTTCAGTTTGAGACATCTCCTGCCACAGTTTAAACACTGCTCATCGTTTAAGGACCATCTCAAATGCCTTCTCTCATGAAAGTCTTCCTTGATCTGATTATAATCTGAAGTTTCTTGCTCCCCCAATCTTTTTCTTTTTCCTAAAGTAAATGAAATGTACTTCTTCCTCAGCTTTGTGTTAATGGTGTGTGCAAATCTTACGCACATACTGAAATGTACTGAAATCTAAGCTCCCTGAGGACGGGGATCCTGTTTTTTGCATCCCGGCAACCTCCTCCACACCTAGCAGCCGTCTTCCTCATATTGGGCACTTAGGTGCTCATTGACCGGTCAGTGAAATCACGCTCACTGCAAAGCTGAACTACAAGAAGTTCATCAAACCAAAAGTGTTTTGTAGCAATGCATTTTGGAAATAGATAATAACACATTTTGGTAAGAATTCAAGAACTGTCCAACCAGATCATTCTCTGGGAAAGACAGAAAGTAGATTGTTCACTCAATCCTCAGTGCTGGCACAGGAGCTGTATTTTTTTAGTGTTGTTTCCAAATTGGTATTGACGTCAGACGTCTTGGCTTCTGCTAAACTTCATATTCAACAGGATGGGCTTTGAAAGGGAAATGGAGTGAAAACTCATCAACTGGGAGGCTCTAAAGTGAATGTGCATGGTTAGTGTAATCAGTGACTAATTAAGGTGAGGTTTATGGCTGTTTCACTCTTTCACCCTGAAGAAATTTCCAGGCCAGTTACGCACCACTTCCTACTGATGAGTGGGAGGCCAGAGGGTCAGAAAGTCAACGTCATTGAAAGGTCTAGTCCTGTCATAGGTAGGTTGATAAGTGGGCTTGAGGCCTGAGGAATAATTATTCTCAACAGGTCATTTGGTTTCCTCTGGTGAACCGGAAAGACTGGGATGGGATTTTTTTCCCAGCCCAACATCCTCTCTTGGTTCTAAACAAGTACCCCCGCATTCTTATACAGAGGCAGGAGTTCTTCAATGCTGTGATGGCTTAGACAGTCCTCAGTGGGGGGGTGGGGGAATTTCTGGGGTACCCTAAAATGGGGGTGACAAGTACAAACTTTTGAGTTTAGTGGGGAACCGTGGCTGGATTTCTAAGCGGTGTGCTAAAAAAAAACTGGCTAAGGCTTCCCTGTTGTTCATGGCTTTGGTGTTGATGGTTATTTTCGTTCTCCCACCCTCAATCAAGAGATAGATTGAGAAGGTCTGTGTCTCAGAAGTGTTTGCAAGAGCAAAAAAAGTAGAAACACCTAAGGAGCCTTCAAAAAGGGATTAGAAAATTTAAAGTTGCAATCAGAAGCTAAGCAGATCTCTTTTTTTTTAATTAATTAATTTTTGGCTGTGTTGGGTCTTAATTGCTGTGCGCAGGGTTTCTCTAGTTGGGGTGAGTGGCAGCTACACTTCGATGCGGTGCGCAGGCTTCTCATTGCGGTGGCTTCTCTTTTTTGCGGGGCACGGGCTCTAGGTGCGCAGGCTCCAGTAGTTGTGGCGCACGGGCTTAGTTGCTCCGCGTCATGCGGGCTCGAACCCGTGTCCCCTGCATTGGCAGGTGGGTTCTTAACCACTGCGCCACCAGGGAAGCCCTAAACAACTCTTTAAAGAGAAGACAGATCTCTCTGTGTATGTTCATACACTTCTGTGTATACAATTAGATGATGAGAGCGAATTGTAAAATACACTTTCGTGGGGGAAAAAATGGATGTGTATAGACATACTCATGTATGTATATGTACTCACAGATGTCTGGAAGGATGCTTAGCAAAGGCCATCAGTTATTTATCTGGTGGCAGGTGTGGGTGGGGTTTGTAGGGGAAAATTCCTATTTTATATTGATATTTGCTTTGTTGTTTATGTTTTTATAACAAGCATGAATTACTTTTGGGATCAATGAAAACAGTAAGTAGATATTCTTTTCTTAAAAAGGAAACAGAAGGAGTTCTTTCTGATGTCCTCTATTCACACTGAAATGTGAATTACTGACAAGAGCTCTGAAAATTACCCTTTTGAGGGAGGCGTGGGGTAGGATTTCTCCAGGTATCAAAGCCTTAACCTGATGAAATCTGGCTTTACTACCTGGATTTCAGCTGGGTATTGGTAAACTGAAACTACAGATTCGATTTCCTGACTCTTCCCTCAGGGTTTCTGTCTGCTGGGGGTAAAAGTACTTTTCAAACCACTTTCCCCAGGGCCTGTGAAGGGCAGTGGAAGCCCAGCAGCTGTGCTCCCAGGCCCTCCACGGCTGCTTCGACCAGGGCAGTTCCACTTCTGCCTGCTTTTCTGGTATCAAGGTTTCAACTAGGATTTCATTTGGGGGAAAAAAAAAAAAGACTCTGCTACTTAATGAATGTTTAAGCTGTTCTACGCCAGACTTAACTAGAAAATAGGTAGAAAAAAATCTCTCTCTTTTATGGATGAGGCATTGAGGGTCAGAGAGTTAAGTGAGTTGCTTTAGGATAGACGTGGAATTAAGTGGTCTTACTTACAGTGAAGCCTTTAGTTTGGTGATCTTTTTACCTTGTCACATTGCTTCCCACAAGAGGAGCTCCTTTTGGTGAGCTCAGGGGGACACAACTGAATTAAGAACCGTAGTGAAATGCACAGTTGTTTTTTTTTTAACATTTTTATTGGAGTATAATTGCTTTAAAATGGTGTGTTAGTTTCTGCTTTATAACAAAGTGAATCAGCTATACATATACATACATCCCCATATCCCCTCCCTCTTGCGTCTCCCTCCCACCCTCCCTATCCCACCCCTCTAGGTGGTCACAGAGTACCCATGTGATCTTCCTGTGCTATGCGGCTGCTCCCCACTAGCTATCTATTTTACATTTGGTAGTGTATATATGTCCATGCCACTCTCTCACTTCGTCCCAGCTTACACTTGCCCCTCCCCGTGTCCTCAAGTCCATTCTCTATGTCTGCGTCTTTATTCCTGTCCTGCCCCTAGGTTCATCAGAACCACTTTTTTTTTTTTTTTTAGATTCCATATATATGTGTTAGCATACGGTATTTGTCTTTCTCTTTCTGACTTACTTCACTCTGTATGACAGACTCTAGGTCCATCCACCTCACTACAAATAACTCAATTTCGTTTCTTTATATGGCTGAGTAATACTCCATTGTATATATGTGCCACATCTTCTTTATCCATTCATCTGTAGATGGGACACCTAGGTTGCTTCCATGTCCTGGCTATAGTAAATAGAGCTGCAATGAACATTGTGGTACATGACTCTTTTTGAATTATGGTTTTCTCAGTGTATATGCCCAGTAGTAGGATTGCTGGGTCGTATGGTAGTTCTATTTTTAGTTTTTTAAGAAACCTCCATACTGTTCTCCATGGTGGCTGTATTAATTTACATTCCCACCAACAGTGCAGGAGGGTTCCCTTTTCTCCACACCCTCTCCAGCATTTATTGTTTGTAGATTTTTCTTTTGTTTTGTTTTTTTTGTTTGTAGATTTTTTGATGATGGCCATTCTGACTGGTGTGAGATGATATCTCATTGTAGTTTAGATTTGCATTTCTCTAATGATTAGTGATGTTGAGCATTCTTTCATGTGTTTGTTGGCAATCTGTATATCTTCTTTGGAGAAATGTCTATTTAGGTCTTCCGCCCATTTTTGGATTAGGTTGTTTGTGTTTTTGATATTGAGCTGCATGAGCTGTTTGTAAATTTTGGAGATTAATCCTTTGTCAGGTGCTTCATTTGCAAATATTTTCTCTCATTCTGAGGGTTGTCTTTTGGTCTTGTTTATGGTTTCCTTTGCTGTGTAAAAGCTTTTAAGTTTCATTAGGTCCCATTTGTTTATTTTTGTTTTTATTTCCATTTCTCTAGGAGGTGGGTCAAAAATGATCTTGCTGTGACTTATGTCATGGAGTGTTCTGCCTATGTTTTCCTCTAATAATTTGATAGTGTCTGGCCTTACATTTAGGCCTTGAATCCATTTTGAGTTTATTTTTGTGTATGGCATTAGGGAGTGTTCTAATTTCATTCTTTTACATGTAGCTGTCCACTTTTCCCAGCACCACTTATTGAAGAGGTTATCTTTTCTCCATTGTATATTCTTGCCTCCTTTATCAAAGATAAGGTGACCATATGTGTGTGGGTTTATCTCTGAGCTTTCTATCCTGTTCCATTGATCTATATTTCTGTTTTTGTGCCAGTACCATACTGTCTTGATTACTGTAGCTTTGTAGTATAGTCTGAAGCCCAGCAGACTGATTCCTCCATCTCCGTTTTTCTTTCTCAAGATTGCTTTGGCTCTTTGGGGTCTTTTGTGTTTCCATACAAATTGTGAACTTTTTCCTTCTAGTTCTGTTAAAAATGCCATTGGTAGTTTGATAGGAATTGCATTGAATCTGTGGATTGCTTTGGGTAGTATAGTCATTTTCACAATGTTGATTCTTCCAATCCAAGAACATGGTATATCTCTCCATCTGTTTGTATCATCATTAATTACTTTCATCAGTGTCTTATAGTTTACTGCATACCAGTCTTTTGTCTCCTTAGGTAGGTTTATTCCTAGGTATTTTATTCTTTTTGTTGCAATGGTAAATGGGAGTGTTTCCTTAATTTCTCTTTTAGATTTTTCATCATTAGTGTATAGGAATGCAACAGATTTCTGTGCATTAATTTTGTATCTTGGTATTTTACCAAATTCATTGATTAGCTCTAGTAGTTTTCTGGTAGCACCTTTAGAATTCTCTATGTATAGTATCATGTCATCTGCAAACAGTGACAGCTTTACTTCTTCTTTTCCGATTTGGATTTCTTTTATTTCTTTTTCTTCTCTGATTGCCGTGGCTAAAACTTCTAAAACTGTGTTGAATAACAATGGTGAGAGTGGACACCCTTGTCTTGTTCCTGATCTTAGAGGGAACAGTTTCACTTTTTCACCATTGAGAATGATGTTTGCTGTGGGTTTGTCATATGGCCTTTATGTCCTCAGTTCTTTTCATTCTTTATTCTGCTCTGCAGTAGTTATTTCCACTATTTTATCTTCCAGGTCACTTATCTGTTCTTCTGCCTCAGTTATTCTGCTATTGATTCCTTCTAGAGAATTTTTAATTTCATTTATTGTGTTGTTCATCATTGTTTGTTTGTTCTTTAGTTCTTCTGGGTCCTTGTTAAACGGCTCTTGTATTTTCTCCATTCTGTTCCCAAGATTTTGGGTCATCTTTAGTATCATTACTCTGAATTCCTTTTCAGATAGACTGCCTATTTCCTCTTTATTTGTTTGGTCTGGTGGGTTTTTACTTTGCTCCTTCATCTGCTGTGTATTTCTCTATCTTCTCGTTTTGCTTAACTTACTGTGTTTGGGGGTCTCCTTTTCACAGGCTGCAGGTTCGTAGTTCCCGTTGGTTTTGGTGTCTCCCCGCAGTGGGTAAGTCTGGTTCAGTTGGGGTGTAGGCTTTGTGGTCGAGGGGACTGGTGCCTGTGTTCTGGTGGATGAGGCTGGATCTTGTCTTTCTGGTGGGCAGGCCATGTCTGGTGGTGTGTTTTGGGGTGCCTGTGACCTTATTATGATTTTAGGCCGCTTCCCTGCTAATGGGTGGGGTTGTGTTCCTGTTTTGCTAGTTGTGTGGCATAGGGTGTCTAGCACTGTAGCTTGCTGGTCGTTGAGTGGAGGTGGGTCTTAGCATTGAGGTGGAGATCTCTGGGTTAGCTTTTGCTGTTTGATATTATTTGGAGCCAGGAGGTCTCTGTTGGACTAATGTCCTGAACTTGGCTCTTCCACCTCCGAGGTACAGCCCTGACACCCGGCTGGAGCACCAAGACCCTGTCAGCCACACGGCTTTTGGGAAGTCTGAGATCTTCTGCCAGCGTTCAGTAGGTGTTCTGTAGGAGTTATTCCACATATAGATGTGTTTCTGTTGTATTTGTGTGGAGGAAGGTGATCTCCATGTCTTACTCCTCTGGCATCTTGAAGGTCTCCATCTGCATAGGTGCTTTTGAAAGGCACAGTCTTCTTATTACCTCATGGCCTAGATTTACCACTTCTTCAGGAGCCTGGCCTGGAGGTGTGCAGGGCCCAGGAGCCCAGCCGAGAACACTTGCATTGGGTGTGTGTCTGTACTCGAATTACCAAGGAGAGCTAACAATATTCTCCATGTGGGTTGGTAGCCTAGACTGGGTTGTAATTCCCTGCCACCTCCTTCATAGCACTGGACCACTCGTGCCCTGGTTGCACGAAATGCAATGTGTCCCATGGCTGCACTTTATAGAAAGATGCCTTGTTTCTGGGTGGTTGATGCTTTTACTCACAAATTTCTCAAGCAAAACCTAAAATCGTATAATGTCTTGGAACATTGCTAAGCCATAAAGATAGAGACAGGAATAGTGTTTGGTTATAAAGGAAGAGTTATGAACGGCACAGATCTGAGTGGCTCCTTTAAGACATCAGGAGGCCAAAAGCTTACTGTTCACAGGAGGAAAAAGTACTGAATCAGTGGCCTGATCCATAATCCGCATTGCTGTGCCTTCTTACTTGATTGAGCCATGTGGTTACCAATCCCAGCTCCCTTCCCACAATGTGGCCTTTGGAATGTCCTTGAAGGTCTCTTGCTACATTCCTGAGAGCTCTTTTACCAGCCCTTGCTCTGCCCTTCATTTTGCCCCTCATCCAGGGGCTATCCTGTCTTATGTTTTGAGCTGATCTGAGGTGCCTCTGTGTCCATTTATGTCTGTTTTCAGGGCTAGGCCAGGTTTGGCTTGAGTCATCATAATGTTTTTCATTTGGAAGCAAATTTAATAGCCCCAGATGGCATTTTTTTTTTTACGTTTTCATTTTATTTCTAGCAGAAATCCTCCAAATCAATAGTTGTAAAAAGAGGTACCGTTTATTCTAATATTAGCTTGGGCTTCCCTTACCACACTGTCCCGGTGGCCACTCAGGTTGTGGGACTGCTGAGTGAATGATGCTCTTCTCTGGTGTATTTCATCCTGAGAGCAATATGGCTCGAGTGAGATGAAAGTGCTGTAAGAAATGGATTACCTCAACTGGAGCTCCTTTTGAGATAAGGAGACAAGCTAATGAAAGTCAGTTAGTCTGTCATGAGCAATTTATACTCAGCAAAGAAGAGCGAATATTTCAAAAGCAAAAAAAAGATCATTTGCCATAGCAGAGAGAAATTTCCATAATTGCAGAAAGTTGCACAAAACTTGGAGTCGAAGTGTAGGAATGTGAGTGGAAAGGACAAGGGGCAGCTCTTTCAGGTTGTCAGGAAGCCTGGGCACCTGTCTTGGTCCTGTGACTGATTTTATTCAATATGACACCCATCTCTTCTAAGTTGGAACACCTGGTTGCATTTCCTTATCTAGAAAATGGGGAAAAATATACCTGTCTTACACAGATACATACCATCAGTCACCAAGTCCTACTTTGAGAGGAATTACGAAATACTGTCCCTTTTCTATCTGTACTTTTTGGCCACAACTAGAGTTGATACCTTTTTCTTGACCTCCTGCACGTGCCTCCTAACCTATCTTTCTGCCTCTGGTCTCTCTCTTCTACAGTCTAGTCTCCACTGGATCACCAGATTAATCTTCTTAAATCCACGTCCCCCCCCTCCACACACACACTAAATCCACTTTTAATCACATCTTCTCTCTGCTCTGAAATCTTCAGTTGCTCCCAAGTACCTATTGAATCAATTTACATTCCTGGGCCTGGTAATCCAAAAACTCTCTGGTCTACACCTGTAACTTATATAATATTGAATATCAACCATACTTCAATTAAAAAAAAAAACCTCTCTGATCTGACTTCTACCAGGATTTCCATCTTCATTCTCCACGCCTCCCTTGTATTTAAAAAAAAAAAAATATATATATATATATATATATATATATATATATTTATTTATTTATTTACTTTTGGTCGCGCCATGTGGCTTGTGGGATCTTAGTTCCCCGACCAAGGATCGAACCCATGCCCCCCTGCAGTGGACGTGCAGTCTTAACCACTGGCCCTCCAGAGAAGACTCTCCCTTGTATTCTTGCGTACTCCATCCAGCCTATAGCATTTATCCTCTGCAAATGCCCTGTAGTTTCTCAGAGCCTTTAGGATTTTGTCATTTCCTTATCCTTCCTTTTTGTTTCCAAGCATCAAAATTCAATGTCCTCAATATTCTGTAATAACCTAAATGGGAAAAGAAACCTGAAAAAGAATAGATACATGTATATGTATAACTGAATCACTTTGCTGTACACCTGAAATTAACACAACATTGTTAATCAACTATAACTCCAATATCAAAGAAAAATTAAAAAAAAATTCAATGTTCTGAGGACCCAATTGAAATGCCATTTTCTCCCCTAAAGATTTTTGCTATCTCCCTTGGGGACATCTGTTTGGTGAGGATATTACGAAAGGAACTCAAGCATTACGTGTTGGTTGAGTGAGATGATGTCTCAGATCCCTTCTAATTCTACTCACTTTTCTAAGCAGTGCTTGTGGGATGAAAAGTGAGGCATGAACACTCCTGTTTTGATAGATCCTATCCTGTCGCCCACCTCCTGTTTTTCCTCCCTCCTCCTACCCTGAGTTCCTGCTTTCTTTGTTCATCCTGGCAGAGTACCTTGTTTCCACCAAAGAGGCAGTGAAGCTGGGGACTTATATTGGAGGAGACAGGATGTGATTCAACGTTGCTCTGAGAAAAAATGTTGCCAGTCTGTTGGCCTGGCGCACTGTCACAAAACAAGTTTTAATCACCGGCACTGCTTTCTTCTCTATATTCATCCAGTATTGTGTGTCACTCTTCAACCACTGTCTTGCTCTCCTTACTCCTTCGTGTACACATCTTCCTCTCTAGACTTTAAGCTCTTTGAGGGCAGAGACCTTTTCTTGTTAATCATTTTGTCCCCCACAATGCCTCTGGGTGTTCAGTCAATGCCTGATGACTTGAATTGACAGTGGATGAGGAAGGAGATTTGGAGGGCTTTTTCCCCTATTACAAGGCAGGAGGTACAAAGTCTATCCTCTGTGACACCAGACTTTGTGATGTTTCCCTCTGTGGCTGGGCGATAACCAGTCTCCTACTGCAGCTCTTGGATTTGGGCAGCAATTCCACTGAGTCCCTAGGAGACAGAGCAATTTCAGGAAGAATGAGTCGTTTGGTTTCCATCCCAAGCAGGGAAAACAAACAGCAGTATAGCATCGTCCAGCCATGACCCTTTCACTAGGAATCCTACAGCCATATGACACACCATGTCAACATAATCCACTGAGCATGGACGGGGTGCAGCCCCTGTGATAACGACATCCGAGAGGACTGCCACCCTGACCGTCTGGAGAAGGGGAGCTTGTGGAGCCTGCTTCAGTAGCCCAGCTCTGCAGGGCAGTCTGGGAGTAGCTGGAAGGGTAGCCACACAAACTCTGACGAGCAATGGCAGCCTCTATGAGGAAACTCTGGAGGCCAAGTTCATCAGCTAACATAGGTGTTTTCATTTCCCCTATAGCTCTGATCACAGGTGCCCGGTCTCTTTCTCCCTTTTTTTATCCCTCTCTCTTTCTCTCTCTGGATTCTGGAGGGTAAGAGACAGGCCGAAGAGAACAAGAACACATATATTCGGATCTAAGAACTCTCTCATATATATATAAAACCCTCAGAGGCTCAACAAACGCCAATTTGAAGTACTGAATTTTTTTCTTTATTGAAGTATAGTTGATTTACAATATTGTGTTCGTTTCAGGGAAAGAGCAAAGCGATTGAAGTACTGAATTTTTAAATTGCGTCGAAACCCACGCACAGAGGTAATAATAAAAACGCTCAGATTAAGATATTGACTCATACCATCAGCACATAATAGAGACAGAGTATTGTGGGTTAGACTAGAAGTAGGGAGAAACGACTTGGCTGTAGTATAATCAGTGGTGTTGAGTGAAGGAAAGCATGGGAAAAAGATAGTCAGCCTGGGAGCCGAGATGGGCCAGGGACAGAGGGACTCAGACTCAGATTCTGGGAGGTGTACACATTCCAGGAATCAAGGAGGTCTTTCTTCTCAATTGGCCAGCATGTATTCTGAGCTCTGAGTTCATGTACATCCTGCCATCTTCTAACGATGAAGTAGTCTGTGGCCCCTTAATATCAGGAAGAGGTTTGGACAGTACACACACACACACACACACACACACACACACACACACACACACACACTGAGCATGGATGGGGTGTAACCCCTGTGGTAACGATTGGTCTCTGTAAAGGAATACCACCTAAATGGATACTGGGGTGTTCTGGTTTCCATAGCAGTCTCTTGCAAATTTGGTAGCACCAGTGAGTCTTCCGGAGTCTGACCCACCTGGAAATACACACAAGATTGAGTGTCTGGACATGCAAGGCTAAGCAACAGGCTCTGACCGATGGTGTTTGCTAAAGGCTTCCCCAAAAGCCTTTGGCTGGCTGGCTTGTCCTCTTGCCCCTTTGACACTCCTCCATGTCAATGCCACCAGTCTCGAATCACAGCCAGGGAACTGATGAGCCTTGCACCACCTGATGGCATCTGGTAGCATCCCCAGATTCCAGAAAATGTCTCCTGAGTGCGCTCCTCCCCCATAGCCATTGCAGTTGGAGGTGTTCATCTTGTTTGCCCATTTCCTCTTGCATTTTGCAAATGCCTGAGCTGTGTTTGTGTCTTTTCCTACCTTCAGTTCGGAGCAATCTGTTCAATTCGAAGAGCCAGTAGCTTCTCCAATGTGCGAGGAAACAGGGTCTGAGTAACCAGAGACTTGGTTTTTCTCCTGCTGCCAATATCTCCGGGAGGGTAAAGTGTTGGTAGAAATCCGTTCATTTTAATCCAGTGTGTTTTGTGCTGCTAAACTGTCATTGTCTTCTCTTGATCCCTCTCATGTATTGTTACAATAAGAAAAACACTACTTTGTGTTCACATTCTGCATCTTTTTCTTTTTTTCTACAGTTCTTATTACAATAAGCAATCAGTTTTTCTTTAATTATGCCTTTTGAAAATGCTGCATTATCTAATGTAATTCGTATTATCTATTGAGTTGACGGTTATACCTGAATGGACCCATTGAGAGCATTTCTGTGAAAATCAGTGGGGAAACAAAGGTTTTCTATTGAGATACTTGATGCTATGTGTTGAATTGTATCCTCTAAATTCATATGTTGAATTCCTCACCCCTCAGTACCTCAGGATGGGGCCTGATTTGGAAATAGGGTCATTGCCAATGTAACTAGTTAAGATGAGGTCATACTCCAAAAGCGTGGCCCCAATTCAATATGACTGGTGTCCTTATGAGAAGGGGAAATCTGGAGACAGGCACAAACAGGGAGAACACTTGAAGATGATCAGGGTTCCATTTTCTACAAACCAAGGAACACCAAAGATTGCCAGCAAACCACCAGGAGCTAGGAGAGAGGCCTGGAACAGATGTTCTCCCTCAGCTCTCAGAGGGAACCAACCCTGCTGACACCTTGATCTCAGACTTCTAGCCCCTAGGATTGAGACAAGAAATTTCTCTTGTGCAAGCCACCCAGTTTGTGGTCCTTTGTTACGGCAGCCCTAGCAAACTAATCTGCTTGATCTCCTGAACGTTCCAGCTAAGCATGTACTCTGGAGAGCGAGAAACACATGGGTTGTGAATTCAAAATGTGTCATACATTTTGGAAGAATACTGAGAGTCTGAAGGTTACCGGAGAGCCAGCTCCAGGCAGCCACCTCCATGGGCTGCCTGAGAAAGTAGAGATGGGGAGGGGGGCTTGGAGCCCCCTCAAATACTCAGATGACCCTACACAGGTTCTTTGGTATATTTATAAAGTCACGGGTGCTCACTTCTCCCCTCATTCCCAAGAAGGTGGTGTGGAGGGTGTGTGTCTAGGTGGGGTGTGTGTGTTTGGCTGTGTCTGGTTGATAAATGGGCTGAAGAGCTTGGCCTGCCCAGCTCTGTAGACTGGAGGTGAGTCGACCTTCCAATGTGGGCCCGAAGCGTAACTCGCCAGGCTCTCAGCTGTATCGAATGAGTCTGCTTGAGAAAGGCCCACACAGATGAATTCAATTTGTGAATGTTTGGCCTCGGCCCTGGGAGGGCCCTGCTGGGTGCTTCAGGATAAAACGATTCAGCAGAGCTCTGGGGAGGCGTGGTGAGACCTACCCAGGAGTCAGCGGTTCTGCCCAGGACTTCCTCTCGGGCCTGTATGTGAGGGCAAGCTCTTGGCCCTCTCTGGCTCTCCTGCCTCCGCACCCTGAGCTCCTGCCCTGAGGTGGCACCCTGATCCCAGGCGTCTGATGTCCTGCCCGTTGCTTTCTAGCCGTGAGTATCCGTGACAACAGTTGCCGAAAAAGGAAACAAGCACCAGATTCTTAGGTCAGCCTAGCGTTTCCGGAGGCCAGCCAGGGAGGGCATGCCCGGTGTTCTCAGCCTGCTGGCCTGGAGCCAGAAAATCAGTGCTGCTCCAGTTGGAAAGACTTTCTAGCGACTTAGAAACTGTATCTGGCTTGTGTGCTTTTAAGCGGCTTATTTTTCCAAAGCCTATTCTTGGCGTATTGGTCAAGATTCAGTGGGTGTGTGTTTTAAGTGGGATATCCACCTTTCCTAAACCACGACTGGGTTAGGTGGTCTAATCACAGGTTTTGGGGGGAGAAATTTATGTAGGTGGAAAGCCTTACAAAGGTATAAAAATGAAGTCACGTGGAGTTGAATTTGACAGATCACCTTTTGAAAAGAAAAGCTATATGAGATGATATGAAGTGAGGACAGACCAGAAAAATTCACCATAGATAGTACTGAGCGTCAGTTATGTACCAGGCTTTGTTCTTGTTCCTTGAAATATATGGGGTAGAAAATTAACACCAACATCCCTCCCAACATGGAACTTACATTCCAGAATCGGGGCTGTGTTATCATCAAACTTTCAAAGGTCCTTTCCTGAGATGTTGCTAAAAGGTAAGGTCTTTTTGCGTGTTGGCCTTTTAGTGAATAAACTTTGCTAAAGTAAATCAGCTGCTACGACAGTATTAGTTTATCTATCCCACGTGGGAAATGTTGGAAAAGCCATCTGGCCGTGGCTCTGACTGGCACTTGGTTGGGGAATATAGAATTGAATTTCAGTCCTTGGGTGACTTTATCTCATGCTCTGGGCACACCTCTGTTGGGACCCAGTAATTAAAGAAAAGAGCAGCGCACTCTGGTTGTCTGGATGTACACTTTATAGGGTTTCAGTACCTGAGTCCTTTCAACTGATGTAGGCATTGTGTGGAGTTATAGCCTTTGAAGTGGTCAGTGCTTCCGCCACATCACAAAGTCCAGCCCTGTGTGCTGTGCAACTTCCTGTATGTGGCTGTCGTTATGGACCTTTAAACAATTTTTGTGTGTGTACCTTTTATGTATCCTTCGTATGCAAAACCAGTGCCTGACACGTGACAGGTTTTTAAATACTCATGGAATGAATGAATGAGCAAATGAATGCCTGGATGATAGTTTGGCTTGTTAGCAAGGGGAATGTTAGTTCTTCTTGCACTTGTGGGATAAAGTGACTTTAAATTAAAGGTGTGGGCCACGAGGAACAACGGGTCCCTGGGCTTTGAGGTTATACTTCTCCCACGGGGCAGTTGTTCCGCCATTAAGAAGTAGCCAGAGTTGATTGACCAACTCAAGACCTTGAGTCAGTTTCTAAGGCTTATAGGGTTCCACAGCTGTTTCTCTAATTCTCAGATTTTGGTGCCCATGAGAAGCACCTGGAGGCCTTGTTCAACAGATCGTTTGGCCCTACCCTCAGAGTTTGGACTCATTACATCTGGGGTGGGGCCCAAGAACCGGCATCTCTAAGAAGTTACCAGGTAGTGCTAACAATGCTGCTGGCCTGCGGACCACTTTTTGTGAACCTCTAATCCATAAGCAGCGCTGATATAATGGACAGTGGAGTGGTTCAGCACGTGTGCTCTGACCAGTAGTGAGATCCCAGTTCTACCATTTACCGGGTAGCCCAGGACATAGTTCTTCACCTTTCTGTAAGTTGGAATATTATTACTGCCCACTTCCTAGGATTGTTGTGCAGACCAGATAATGCGCATAGAGAGCTTAGCATAGCACTTGGAACTGATTAAATGCTGAATCAATGTTAAGTACTCTGATCACTGCTTTGTATTGCAATAGCTTGGTACATAGTAGACGCTCAATTAAATGGATGATGAAGCAGGTGTTAGTTGGGGTCCTAGAAAAAGAATTTTGAGTTAAAAAATTCAAACTTTTGACCTTTTAATATTCAATTTAAGTTGGAGGCAGATGCCTAGATGTGGCTTCAGGTGAAATGGTGGTGGTAGAACAGCACAAATCATTTGCTGGTATTTTTCTGACCCCAAATATGTCTTGACCAGGCATTCAGTGGATTAGAATCTGCAAGAGAACCAAAGGTTGAGGGTTGGTGGGGATGTTACAGTTGGTCTGTGAGACCCTCAAACCTGGTGTCAGATGTCCTTAGTTTAACATCACATGTGATCCAGAGACCAGTGGGCAAGCCAGATCCAGTGTTTAGAATATGTCTGTGGTTCTGTTTATGTATTTATTTTTTTTAAAACAGTATGGCACTTGTTTTTTTAAAAATTTTATTTATTTACTTATTTTATTTTTGGCTGTGTTGGGTCTTTGTTTCTGTGCGAGGGCTTTCTCTAGTTGCGGCAAGCGGGGGCCACTCTTCATTGCGGTGTGCGGGCCTCTCACTGTCGCGGCCTCTCGTTGCAGAGCACAAGCTCCAGACGCGCAGGCTCAGTAGTTGTGGTTCACGGGCCTAGTTGCTCCGCGGCATGTGGGACCTTCCCAGACCAGGGCTCGAACCCGTGTCCCCTGCATCGGCAGGCAGATTCTCAACCGCTGCACCACCAGGGAAGCCCTGTGGTTCTGTTTAAAATCCACACTCAGCAGAAAGACTCAATGGGTTTGTTTGAAATGGGAAATTTCTTTCTGTTTTGTGTGTGCACATACTCAATATTTTCCAAAGTATGCTCCACAGACCATTTGCATCCACGTGGGGTGCTTGGCGAAAATGGAGATTCCTGAGCTAGACCTAATGAATTAGAATCCCTAGGAGTGGGAGCAGAAAGTCTTCATTCTAAAAAGCATCCCACTATTCTGGGATTCACCGGAGTAGTTTGAGAACCACCACCACAAAAGCCTATCCATCCTAGGGACTTCCCTGGTGGTCCAGTGGTTAAGACTCTGCGCTCCCAATACAGGGGGCCCTGGTCAGGGAGCTAGAGCCCACGTGCAGCCACTAAAGACCCAGCGCAGCCAAATAAATAAATGCTGAAAAAAGACTATCCGTCCTATATGACAGCAAGGATGGTTGACAGTATAAAGTTCATTCCAAGGCCACACATATTTGGGAATTTGTCTCCTGCACCCTGTCCCAACACTCGGCCTCTATACGTTAGAGACCAGCAGTCCAACATGATTTACTAATAATTATCACTGTAGTTGTTGTGGCATGTGCAGAGCTGGATGCTCTGAGTATATATAAAATTGGAGAAGGTGAGTCCTGATTTCAGGTGACTCCATCACGCTGAACTGGCTCAACCAAGAGCCTTGCTCCTGTGCGTCCTTTTACAAAATGTAATAAATACTCCCGGAGTCTATTCTCAGGGTTCAAACAAACCGCCCTGTTCCACTCTAGATCTCTTTGATTTCAAAGTCCATAGCCAGTAATCCCAGACGTACTTCATTAATTGGAAGAGGCAGAAATTAATAGGTAGAATTCAAATAAGTCAGGCCCAGTGCCCAACCAATGGAAGGTCACCCATGCCAGGGAGCAGTTAAGATTGTGTGCTGGGTGTCTGCGCAAGGCTCTTCAGTGTTTGCCAGTTCCGTAGGGCTGAGAGCTTCTCTTCACTCTGCTCATCTCTGGCTTGGCCTGGCCAAGTGACTCTGGTTTCTATTTTCGGCCTTACTCTGCCATCTCCTGTTTCTGATTGTGACCTGGCAACCTATGCTCATCCAGAATCCTATACTGCATCTGTCACCTTTCTGCCATCTCTGCTTATCCACAAAGGATAAGTGACCTCAGGAACCATATAAAGAAAGAGCCAGCATTATCTCTCTGTGCCTCGTAGGCCTGTACATTTGCACGCCCATCACACCCACTGGCACAGTGTGATAACTTGTTGAAATACAAGCATTGGTTACCCATGTGTTTCACCACTTAGTACAGCTCTTGGAAGAATAAACAGTAATATCTGCACCATGAGGAAAAATCAGCAAATCCTTTAATGAGGATATAGATGATAATACCATCTATAATGTTATAGAGGATCACAAGTAAAAATGTAGGACACGATGTGTGATGTCAGAACACTGAAATTTTGCCCGAGTCTTAGTTCCCCCTTGTGAAGGGGAATAAAGAAAGCAGATGTTCATTGAGCACCTGCAATCTGCAACTTACACAGGTTTCAAGAGGCCCAGATGGGATCTGAACTGAGGTCTAGCTGATGTGATGCTACTTCGGGGAAATTCAAATATGTTCATTTTCTCATGGCCACAAATGGCCTTCTCCAGGGAAGAACCTCTTGAACAGTTTTCTGGGGCAACAGCAATACACGTGGAACCTCGTCTGATAAAGGTGTTTGGCCTTGATTATGGACGTGAGTTGTGTTTCTTCTTTAATTCTGATGATCTGTGTTTATATACTTTTGTTTTTATTACATAATTTTTGCCCACCAGTTTCTAAAACGAGCAAACTTTGGCTCTGATTAAAGAGAACAACAGCAAATCAATCTCGTGTGATTTGTACTGTAAATGTTTGAATTACACTTATTCCGTATCTCTATTGCTTTATGCTGTCTGTTGATACGAAGTTCTGTTGGCCTGTGCCGACGTGCTGGTCTAGAAGGCATTGCCTTGGTGGGAGGTACAGTGCGATTCTGCCTAATGGGAAAGGGAGGCTCGAATAAAGGCTCTGCAGAGAGATGGCAGCTCTGATGAGGTTCAATGCCTCCTTCTGAGTGAGTGGAACTCTGACCCGAATATGCAGATCTTAATTAGGAGAGACTAACTTCTAAAAGGAATCAGTTAAAATGGAGAATTAACTGAGGGAATCCTTTATTATGTGAGTGCATTTAACACTTAGGGAAGCTTTCTGTCTGGCACTGAGGGGCAGAGCAGTTTGAGATGAGCTTGGGAAGAAAATACGGCAACTTCAAACAGAGCAAGAAGATTCCTGAGTTTTAAGGCTGAATTTTAACTGAAAATAAGTTTCTGTGGTTCAGTTAAGCCAATAAAACCTTAACGGGGATAAAAATAAATCAGATTGCAAACACTTGAAAGTTGTGAGTTTTTTAAAAAGCCCATTTATTGAGGGACCTCCCCCCCCGCCCCCCTCCCAGCCGTGACTCTCAACATACATACATATTCTGCTAATGTTCACACCACCACCAGAGTATATTCTTAGCCCCATTTTACATATGGGGAAACTGAGACTCAGGAAGGTGCAGCGACTTGTCTGATATTATACAGATAACAAGTAGCAGGTTTGAATCCAGCTTCGCCTAACTCTTCTCACCTGTCTTCGTTGGCTCAGGTTGCCATAACCAAATACCACAGACTGGGTGGCTTAACCAACAAATTATTCTTCTCAGTTCTGGAGGCTAGAAGCCCAAGATCAAGGGGGTGGGCAGGGTTGGTTTCTCCTGAGGCTTCTCTCCTTGGCCACCTTCTCATTGTGATGCCACTTGGTCCTCTTCTAAAGACACCAGTCAGACTGAAGTAGAGTTTGCCCTTAGGACTTTTTATTTTAGTTACCTCTTTAAAGGCCGCATCTGCAATTACAGTCACATTGCCGGTTAGGGCTTCAGCATATGAATTTGGGGGATGGTGGACACAATTCAGTCCATAACACCACCCTACATCTCCCTTGGATGCAGTCTCTGGGGATCTGAGATGGGAGTTGAAATAAAACAAGATAATGTGTGGCCCACTCTGATTATACAGTTGGGTATAACTGTAAGGACTATCTTTTTTTTTTTTTTTTTTTTTTTGCGATACGCGGGCCTCTCACTGTTGTGGCCTCTCCTGTTGCGGAGCACAGGCTCCGGACGCGCAGGCTCAGCAGCCATGGCTCATGGGCCCAGCCGCTCCGCGGCATGTGGGATCTTCCCTGACCGGGGCACAAACCCGTGTCCCCTGCATCGGCAGGCGGACTGTCAACCATTGCGCCACCAGGGAAGCCCTGTAAGGACTATCTTTACCCTGGTGAAATTGTAAGAATTCTTAAACACGTTGAATGGAAAACCAAGCAGCTTCGAACATAACTGACTTTATAAAACCTGTCGGAAGTCTGTCAAGAGGGTGACAGGGAAAGGAGCAGGTCAACAGACTGACGGTGCCTGGCAGGGCTGAAGTTTGAAAAATTGATCTTTGAGATGTTGGTTATAAGTCAATGCAAAAATCATTAACAGATAAAAGATTTTCTGTTTTTGGATTTGTTCTAATGCATATTTCTGAACTCCAGTTTCATTTACTAATTTCTTAGGTTATAGTTTCTGCTTATCAATAAATAGTTTAGCTTTTTATTTAGTCTGTGACTTAAAATCTCTTTTATACTGATTCCTTGGCAGTTAGTTCAATTCCAGTTGGCAAATACAGTTGGTTCCTTCCAGCACCTGTAGTGAAAGCTCAGGGCTGAGGCAAAATTCCTGTGCAAGACTTTCAAAGCCTACGTACGAATGATCTCAAATCTTAAACAACAGTAGCAGAACTTGAATGACCATGCAATTGCAGTCCCCGTGCTTGGGGTCTGGCTCACTTTTGGGGTCCCACTACTGGCAAGCTGTTTTAGGACCTCATTTCCCTCACCCTGGGGACAGAATATAAAGGCCCACCACCTGTGTGCGCCACATTTGTTCCTTTCTCCAAACTGCTGGGCTTGTTACTCTGTCAGAGGAGGAAACGAGGTTTGTCTGACATCATATTCTGCATTGTCAGGTTGATAGATGTCCCTGTGTGTCTCAAAATCTTTGTCAATTGATTATTTTCCTTTTTTTTCCCCCCAGGATTTTTCTGGGTATGAAAGTTAACAAGTCTCTAATTTCTGACCATTGTTTCTCCCATTTTAAATGCTGCTTTCTGGTCACCCTCATTGTCAGGCTTCTCACAGTTTTCCATGAGCAGGATTCATATGCAGCAAAAAACTAGAAGTCGGCCAAGCTGATTTTGACCCTTGCCCACTTCCCACTCCTCTCTCTCCTGGAGGAACTCTTCCTTACTTCCACCAGGAATTTAGACTCTGCTCCCACCCCCATGATGGGCTTATATTCTTGCCTGGAAAGCAACTGAAGTTGCTTCCCACCCACCTCCAGGTTTAAGGTATTATCATTCCATAGTTTTACCATTTTAATAGGGACTTTTAAAACTCTTCAAAGACCTAGGGACGGAGTCTCAGTTGGTGGAATTTCACAGAAGAGTACACACAAGTAGGTTGGGAGCTTCTTTTTATCTCAGCAGCGCTCCACTCAGAGGCAGTCTCTTACTCCAGCAGTTTTCAATGGGGAAAAAAGGAATCTGTAGTGATGGTAGCCTCGGTTCCCAGGTGTTTAGAATCTTCTCTCGATCCAGGAATCTGTTCCAGAAAAAGTGCTTCACCTAGCTCCTGATTCAATGAAAGGGCTAAGGTTTTTGAAAGATGGCGAAACTATTTGAGCTCACTTTGCTAAGAATTAATTGTTCAAGGTCTTCAATGAAAATGTGAGCAACCTTTTAAAAAGAGAGGTTGAAAATGTCATGGTAAAGGGGCAGGGCTGTGAGGACTGTGCAGTTAAGTATGTGTTAGGTAAGCCTGGCTGCAAAACTACTGGGGTCATAAAATACTGGAATGTCAGACTTAGAAGGGACCTTGGAGATTCCCTAGCTTATTTATCTAATGGGAGGCAATGTGAAATAGTGGGGAAAAAAAAAGAAACATGTGCTTTGGAGTCAGAGGGACCTGGGTTGTTTGAATCTCACTCTTAGAGAGTGACCTTGAAGAAAGGAAGGCCTCTGGGGGGCCTAGGTTCCCCTTTTGCAAAATGAGTATGATAATGTCTTCTAATGAAAGTAGCTGTGAGGTTTGGAGATCATGCATATTCAAAGTACCGGGAATAATGCTTGGCCCATTGGAGGTGTTTAACAAATGATAGCGGCCATTATTATCATCATTAGGTTACAGATGAGGAACTGGAAAAGCAGAGGCTAAATGACTTACTCCAATAATTTAGCATTTTATTTAAGAACCGGGACTAGAGCCCAGGTTTCCCTTGTCTCTGACTCCATCAACTGTCATGTCGGCTGAAATAAAAACACACAATATGAGAGCTGTGAGTTTCAGTTTTACTGGGGGACTTACTGAGGACTTTAACTCGAGAGAGAGCCTCTCAGAAAGCTCTGAGGAACTGCTCCGAAGAGGTAAGGGGGAGAAGTCAGCATATATGTGATTTTGGTGAAAGGTACATATAATTAAGCACTCATCTCAGTAGAAGGTTGTGCTAGTCATCAGGGACAGATATCTTAGTTAATGGTTTTAGTGCTTTTCTAAGTCTGGGAAGATGCAAGAATCGTGGTTTATAAAATTTTCTCCTGAAAATATCTATCTGAAGGCCTTGTTCTGCCACTTTTCCCAGAGCACTGAGTGTCTCGTTCCTGGTCTCCACCCTGAAGGTCAGTCACTGCAGTGGCTAATGACTTAATTCTTATAGAACAGGGTGGCAAGCGACATTCTTTAGTTGGCAGTCATATGTAGTACGTGCCCTTTATAAGAAAGTGCCAAATTGGGGTAAGAATTAAAAACTCAATCTAGTCAGCTGAATGCCTGGGGTAACTATTATTGCTCTTTGTACTCTAAAAAAGGTTTGCTCAGGAGAAGGCTGCCAGTCTAACAGAAGTCTCCTGGAGGTCACCTCCCAGAAGGAATGACAGATGCTGAGTGGCTGTGGGGTTTGTTCTAGGGAAAGAGCCATTAGTATTTTTATGTAGTGACACAGTCGCCATTTTCAGTTGAATAATTTGGAGTTCACTGATTCTGAATGTCTTTGATATCGCCTGTCTGTAAGTATTCACTCCATTTGATGCAAAAAGGAAATTGAGGTCTACAGAGGTGAGGGACTTGCCCAGGGTAACAAAGCTGGTAAGCGGCAGAATCGTGATAAGGACCAAGGTCTCCTGACTCAGTTCAGAGCACTTTCTAGCCCACAATCATTCCCCAGATTAAAAAACCCTTTTATTTTCCTGGTGTTGTACATTCTGTGGGTTTGGACAAATATTAAATGACATATATCCATCACTATAATGTCATATAGAGTATTTTCACTGTCCTAAAAATCCTCTGTGCTCTACCTATTCATCTCCTTCCACCCCACGCCCTCAATGGCAACTACTGATCTTTTTATTGTCTCCATAGTTTTGCCTTTTCCAGGAGGTTATATAGCTGGAATGAAGTTGTCTTTTCAGATTGGCTTCTTTTACTTAGTAACATGCATTTAAGGTTCCTCCATGTCTTTTCATGGCTTGAGAGCTCATTTCTTTTTAGTGCTGAATAATATTCCATTGTCTGGATGTACCACAGTTTATTTGCCCATCCACCTATTGATGGACATTTCAGTTGCTTCCAAGTTTAGACAGTTACGAATAATGCTGCTACAAACATCCATGTGCAGGTTTCTGTATGGACAGGTTATCAACTCCTTTGGGTAAATACCAAGGGACATGACTGCTGGATCGTACAGCAAGAGTATGTTTAGTTTTGTAAGTAACCGCCAAGCCATCTTGCAAAGTGGCTGTACCATTTTGCGTCCCCACCGGCAATGAATGAGAGTTCCTGTTGCTCCACATCCTCGTCAGCATTTTCTATTATCAGTGTTCTGGATTCTGGCCATTCTAATAGATGACCCTTTTATTTTTTTCTTGCCCTTTTAGATGTCAAAGTTTTGAATAATAACTAATTAGGGATCTAATGGTCCCTTAGGACCAACTGAGACAATGTTACCCAGATATCTTTATTACTGGCAAGTGGTACCATCAACTTGATTTTTAAAAAACTGATTCTGCAGGGTTTTGAATATAGTTGGTTGGAGACCCAGGTTCCTTCCTCTATATCCCACTCTGGCTCTCCAGAAGGTTTAAGTCCCTACTTTGGTCTCCCTGGTCTGACTCTTGGTCTAGCTGTAGACATATTTTAGCCCACAGGAAGGTTTAGCCTTCACCTAACCATTAAGGTCCTGGAATTGGCCCCCTCTGGCAGGACATTGAAGCTCATCAAGGGCCTTTTCCCCATCTGTCTGGTTTTCCTTTGTGCTCATTTCCTGAGCAACCCTATGCTCGTTCCCTGGGACCTGGATCCTCTGCTTCCTACTTATAGTGTTGGGAACTTCCTGGCGATTTCTAGAACTTCCTTTTTTCAGGATACGGTAACTAATCCTCTTATGCTCCTGATAAGAGTTTTAGAGCCTGTCCGAGGAGCTTGATGGTATCCCAGGGCCGGGGTGGCAACTGCAGACCTGTGCTGAGGGCTGTAATAGAAAACATATATTTCACTGTAGCAACCAAAGTCTTGCTGTAACCAAAAGATTAACTGGGAGAGGTGCTGCCATCGAATAGCCTGCAGAATCTTTCAGAATAGCTTTACAAACGATTTCACTCTTGTTTGGTGGCAGTCCAGTCAAAAATACCACTGATAGCACTTGTGGAGGTGAGCAAGTGCTGACGATATTTTATAATCTGACTCTTAGAAGTAGTGAATCTTTGAGTTACAATTACACATCATTAATATGACAAAAAGGGGCATTGTTAAACCTCTTGGTATCTTTTCTTCCCCGCAGCTGGAGGTGAGGGCTACCTGGGAGGGTCTCTGTGACTGGCCTCAGCTTGACTGTGTGACCTTGGGCTGGAAGCGGTAGAGATGGGAGGGAGGGGAAATAAAGAAGGGTCTCCTGGAATTTCTTAGTCCCATCTATATGCAAATCACTTAACATTATGCACATTATTTCTCTGAAATTCAATTAGACTCCCAAGAGTAAACAATTTCCACTCCCACCACTATACTTTCTGCCTCCTGACCAAGTTTTCTTATTTGTCAAAGGAAGAGAGCTATTGTTCTGTATGTCCTACTAGGGAACTGGAATGGGAGAAACAGCAGATAGTCCCTCACTGAGGCAAAACCAGTTCTGGTCAAACACGTTGGGAGGCGCTGCTGGATGTAGCTAGGGAAACTTGAACAAAGCCTGACAGGAACTCCTGAGGTACAAAAACTCACACTGAGCTGTAGCCCACCAGGCAGACATAACACTTGCCATACTGCTTTTTCTGGACTCCATTCTCTTCATGGTTTCATGGGGCCTGCATTTCAGGTATGAGGACTATTGACTACAAACACTTTCTGGACCAAAGGTCCATAGCTCTCTTCTTGGCACACGCACACGCACACACACACTGACTCATTCAACAAATATTTGAGTGCTTAGTTTGCCAGGCACTTTATTTGGCACTGAGGGAGGATACAAAGATGTGGCAGGTGCTGAAAAGAAATGTATAGTTTTTATGAGAATATAGGACACAGGGACCAAATGTGGGATGGGAGGGCATGGCTGAGTTATGGAAGGCTTCTCTAGAACCTGTGTGGTAAATGGGAGCTAGCCAGTTGAATAGGGGTGAAACATGTTCCTGTAGAAGAAAGGCATGGGTAAAGGCTCTGAGGATAAAGGAGTGTAACTGTTTTGTCATGAGTGGAAAGGAGAATGGGGTAATATTAGGTAGAGAGGTTGGGTTGGGGCTGGGACCAGATCACACGCAAGGTCTTATAGACCAGAGTAAGTATTTGCCTTCACTGACTCATTCTCCCCATTCTTCAGGCGTGTCTCCCTTATTGTCCAGGCTTTGAGGTTCTTCTACCTTTTATATTAGCTCCCTAGTCCCCAGCCTTCAGTAAGAGGAGACTACCGGTATCCCAGGGCCAAACGTGGCCTTGTAGATGGTGAGCACAGGATATGTCCACTTTATCAAGGAGGAACCATTTAGGGCTGGTTCTTTTAGGACAGGCAAACCAAAGAA
Organism: Tursiops truncatus; assembly: GCF_011762595.2. Lineage (NCBI taxonomy): Eukaryota > Metazoa > Chordata > Mammalia > Artiodactyla > Delphinidae > Tursiops > Tursiops truncatus. The sequence goes on from NC_047055.1 coordinate 30,033,882, forward strand.
CTCTGTGTACCATGGAAAGGATCCTTATAGACTGTTACTTGCTGTCAAGAAATAGTATATGTAAATCATTTCTGCAAAGCGGGCCTAACTGTGCAAGTCAATGAGGGAGTCATAAAAAAGGAGGGAGTCATAAAATTTCTGGGTTATTTAGTCATAAATATGCCTTATTTTGTCTTGTATCCTCATCGCTGCTATCTAGTACATATTAGCCACTTACTAAGTACCTGCTGAATGAATGAATGGATAATACGGATAATCTTATATGGGTAGAAGCCTGTGAGGACAGTTACCGTAAGTCCACAAACTGGTTCCTTGGGCCATTGTGAGAGAACTGGGCTGACTGGAGGGTTGTTGATATGAACCAGTAATGTTTTTCCTAAAACAAGCAGTGTGGGGTTAGGACCCATCTGAGAACCCTCAACACCAGATTTCATGGACTCAAGGCCTCCTGGAATGTGGTATCTCAGAGATTCCAGATTAAGGTACCATATGTCATCCAGATCAGCTATATATCCATAACAATCTCACTGGAACAGTTACAAAATAATGTGTGTGGGTGTGGGATTGCGGGGGAGAGTGTGCACTTTCTGAAGGAAAATTTATTCAGGTGCTACTAAGAAAAACATTATGTGTTAGAGCCATCAAATATTGCTTCTGGATGACTCGAAGATGCTTCATTTTTAAAGATAGAAGAGGAAAGGAGGGGTCAGAAAAGGAAAATACTAAACAACGGTCGTTCTCCTGGGCAGTAGAGTGTCGTAAAGTCTTTTTACTCAACATTTCACTAGGTGCTAAGTGCTAACCCCAGTGAGTCATTCTGAGTCATACTATGCCAGCAGTCATTTATTTGTCCAGAGACGGATTGGAGATTAGTCTAAACTTGTTGGGAGAGGACAGAGGAGGAGGAGTGCCAGCTTCTGAACTCGGCTTCAACTTACTGGCAAACAGACTTCCAGACGCTGGGCTGGTCTTTTTCAGAAACTCTGTACAAAGGATCTTCCTGGACCTCTTGAGAAGTTACCAGACTTACTGGACAAGGGCAAGATGATATGTTCAGGAAAGAAGAAATTCGGAGTGATGGAGGCAGGGTTGACCTTGTATGGATGGAACAGGGGCTTCTTTTGTTGTTTGCTTTTGAGGATTCTACCCATAAACAGGAATGCCTTTCACCAGCCTGCAGCCGGGGCCTTCTATTCCCGAAGCCAACCAAGTAACTGAAAGTCAAGTCACTGAGCATCAATTCACCAAAAACTATTTTGCTCAATGATTAATTGGCCAAGTCGCCAATTGGCTGTCTTTTGAAGTTTTATTATGCTTCCCTGCAGCCAGTACAGGGTGGGGGAGAGGTGTGGGGAGGGAACAATGGGGAGATTCTGCCCCTTTGAGATAGTAGCACATTCTTCCTTCCTCTGAAATTGTTTAATTATAGATTCACTAAAGATGTGTTTCAATTAAGTACTTAAGTTTTTTATTAGTCAAAAGAGACTAGGCTAGGGCTTCCCTGGTGGCGCAGTGGTTGAGAGTCCGCCTGCCGATGCAGGGAACACAGGTTCGTGCCCCGGTCCGGGAAGATCCCACGTGCCGCGGAGCGGCTGGGCCCGTGAGCCATGGCCGCTGAGCCTGTGCGTCCGGAGCCTGTGCTCCGCAACGGGAGAGGCCACAACAGTGAGAGGCCCGTGTACCGCAAAAAAAAAAAAAAAAAGAGGCTAGGCTATATTGCGGTAACTGATTAACCTCAAAACCTCAGTGACCTAAAATAACAAAGGTTTATTTCCCATGTATGGTTGGTACGACTGCAAGCTGGGGTTTGTGAGAAAGCTCAGATACTCAGGGACCCAAGCTGATGGAGGAGGTATTCAGGCTGATGGAACACATGCCAGGGAAAGAGAAGAGACTGGAGAATCACTAAGGACTTCTGAGTGTTTCAGGCTGGAAGTGATACATGTAATTTTCCTGCACATTTCATTAGCCAGAACTCATCCCATGTTCCTATTTAACTGCAGAATGGCTAGGTCGCTTTTACGGAAAGGAGAACAGGAATTGGTGACCAGTAAGAATATCTACACAGGAAGGACTTACTACATTTGGAGGCTTTCTTTCAGAGGCTTTTCTTCCCCCTAAAATTTCAGGTCTGCTGAGATGCTGCGGCTGGAATTGGGTGATGGGGGAGGGTTGGCAGGAGAGGCTGTGTCCTATGGCAGAGGTTTACGTGTCCTGTTCTGCCCGAGGAGGTACAGCAAGACGTGCTAATGGTGACCTTAGCAGCTCCCCTAACAGGCACACACACACACGCGTGTGCACACACACACGTACATACACTTGCACCTGCTCTGTGGGGCAGCCAGGAGACCAGACAGACAGAGGGGTAGCTCTGAGTTCCAACTGGAACTAGCAGACTTTGCTGAATTGCTTATTTGGTGAAATGAATTTTAGAGAATTGGCTTTGGGTGATTTGATATCTGGTGAATTAACTGAAAGCCTGAAATTGTTGATGAGCTCTTTTTGTGTTTCTTCATTTCATTTCTAAATTAAAAAAAATTGTTTAATTCTAGTTTGTTCAGCTTCATTGAGGTATAATTGACACATACAATTGTAATATATTTAAAGTGTACAACATGATTTTGATACATGTATACGTAGTGAAAGGTTTCCCACCACCAAGTTAATTGTGCATTTTTAAATTATAGCATGAATTTAACATGAGAAAGGATGTATAATTTTATTAGCCAGGTGATAATAGGCTTTAGTTTGGAAAGGATAGAGAGAGGGCATCCAGTATTAGGAATATTCTGGCTCTGGTTGAGGGGGGAGGGGGAGGGGAGAGAGTAGGGGTTGGGTACTGTTACTAGAAGGAAGGTGCAGTTTTGTGGATGGCTCTTCCTTGATCCAAGGCCTGGTCTCTGGGTGCTAAGTTTGAAAGTCTAAGGAACTGAGCTTCTCTTTCAGTCACTTGTTTGTAGCTTCTAATATAAAGCGGTATTCCCGAAGACATATTTTCTGTTTCATGTTGGTTTACAGTAAGTTAATAGTTCCTTTTTATGTTAGCTGAAAGTACTTTTTTATAGCAAAAGATTTTTAAGACAATTTCATATTATTACGACAATTTTATATTATTACAATAGTGAGGATTGCTATACAATAGTGAGGATTGCTGTACATGTTAAGGTATATAACATGATATGCATTTACATAGTGAAATGATTACTACAGTCAAGCTAATTAACATATCCTTTCACATAGTTACCACTTGTTTTTTTTTTTTTGTGGTGGTGGTGCTCTTAGTAAATTTCTAGTATTCAGTACAGTATTATTAACTATAGTCATTGTGCTGTATGTTGGATCTCTAGATTTATTCATCCTACTTAACTATACCTTTGTACCCTTTGATCAACATCTCCCCGTTTCCCTCACCTCCCCACCTCTGATAACCGCTGTTCTATTCTCTGCTTCTATATATTCAACTTTTTCCAGATTCTACATATAAGTGAGATCATGCAGTTATTTGTGTCTGGCTTATTTCACTCAGCATAATGTCCTCCAGGTTTATCCATCTTGTTGCAAATGACGGGATATCCTTTTTAAAGGCTGAATACCATCTATCCAACTCATAATTTCTTTATCCACTCATCCATTAACAGATACTTAGGTTATTTTCATATCTTAGCTATTGTGAGTAATGCTGCAGCGAACATGGGAGTGCAGATACCTCTTCAAGGTACTGATTTGATTTTCTTTGGGTATATTCCCAGAGGAGGGATTGTTGGATCATATGGTAATTTTAACTTTTTGAGAAACCTCCTTGCTGTTTTCCATAATAGTTGTACCAAGTTAAATTCCCATCAACCGTGTACAAGGATTCCCTTTTCTCTACAATCGTGGCATTTTAAAGAATTAGAAACAGTAATTCTTTTTTTTTTTTTTTTTTTTTGCGGTACACAGGCCTCTCACTGTTGTGGCCTCTCCCATTGTGGAGCACAGGCTCCAGACGCGCAGGCTCAGCGGCCATGGCTCACGGGCCCAGCCGCTCTGCGGCATGTGGCATGTGGGATCTTCCCGGACTGGGGCGCATAGGCAGGCGGACTCTCAACCACTGTGCCACCAGGGAAGCCCAACAGTAATTCTTAAATTTGTGTTGGAGGGACTTCCCTGGTGGTGCAGCGGTTAAGAGTCCACCTGCCAATGCAGGGGACACGGGTTCGAGCCCTGGTCCTGGAAGATCCCACTTGCCGCAGAGCAACTAAGCCTGTGCACCACAACTACTGAGCCTGCGCGCTAGAGCCCACGAGCCACTACTGCTGAGCCCGTGTGCCACAACTACTGAAGCCCGTGTGCCTAGAGCCCATGCTCCACAATAAGAGAAGCCACTGCAATGAGAAGCCTGCGCATCGCAACGAAGAGTAGCCCCAGCTCGCTGCAACTAGAGAAATAAAGACCCAATGTTGCACAGCAACGAAGACCCAACGTGGCCCCCCCAAAAAAAATTAAAATTAATAGAAAGAAATAAAATTTGTGTGGAATCACAAAAGATTCCAAATAGCCAGAGAAATCTTAAGAACAACAAAGTTGGATCACTTCCTGATCTCAAACTATATTACAAATCTATAATAAAACTGTATGGTACTAGCATAAAAATAGACACATGGACCATTGGAACAGAATTGAAAGCCCAGAAATAAACCCACACATATACGGTCAACTAATTTTCTACAAGGGTACCAACAATACGCAATGGGGAACCGTTAGTCTCTTCAATTAATGATGTTGGGAAAACTGGATATCCACATGCAAAATAGTGAAAGTGGACGTTTATCTCACACCATATGCAAAAACCAAGTGAAAATGGCTTAAAGACTTGAATGTAAGACCTGAAGCCATAAACCTCCTAGAAGAAAACATAGGAGAAACCCTCCTTGACACTGGCCTTGGCAATGGTTTTTTGGATAGGACACAAAAAGGAAAGCAACAGAAGCAAAAATAAACAAGTGGGACTACATCAAACAAAAAAGCTTCTGCACAGCAAGAGAAACCATCAACAAAATGAAAAGACAACCCATGTATTGAGAGAAAATATTTGCAACCCATATATCTGACAAGGGGTTAATATCCAAACAATATAAGAAACTTGTACAACTCAAAAGCAGAAAAGCAAAGAACCCAGTGACAGATTGGGCAAAGGACGTGAATAGATATTTTTCCAAAGAAGATATATACAAATGGTCAACATGTATATGAAAAAGTGCTCAACATCACTAATTAGGAAATGCCAATCAAAACCACAATGAGATATCACTTCACATCTGTTAGGATGGTTGTTAGCTGGAAATACTTTTGCTCAACAGTATATTTAGAAGAGACCTTCCTTTATAGTAACTTGTCCAATGTTTTATACAAATAATTAAATGGAGTTGTATGTTTGAATCTTCTTCTCAGTTGTATCTCAAAATCCATTTTCTAGGCTAAACCCTATGAAATCGCTGATAAACTGTTTTTGAGAGAACAGTTTGAGCCCTTATTCTTCTGTCTTGCTGCTGGTCCATCCATAGCTTTGTATAATGGAAAGATCAGTGGATTAGGAGTCAGGAGACCTTGTTCTAGTCTGAGATCTGGCAAAATTAAGCTGTGTGATTTTAGGCAAGTCGATTAACTTCTCTGACAAATGGGAGGGGGGCATACTTTCCTACCTGTCATATATCCTTAATTCTTTCAACAGTTACTCATTGAATACCTTCTGACCATCAGGCACTGTGCTAGGGACTGGGGACGTGGTGAATAAGACCGGTGTGGCCCCTGCCCTCCTTAACCGTAGAGTCTTGGAGTTGATCACTGGGACATTTGCACTCTCCTTTTCAGCAAGTATTCCAAATAACTCTGACATTTTCACTAATTTAGGCTAGTCTGGTAAACGGTCTTTCCAGTGGACTAAATCAGGTTGAGATGGACACACTGGCAGAGCACTGACCTTGACATCAGCCAGTTGATAGGATCAAGCCTCAGCTATATCCACTTTGCCTGAAAGCAGCAGCTCTCTTGCCATCCTCTCCAGCTTCACTGTAGCCTGTACTGCATCCGTCACAATCACATAGGGATCTGGACTTGGCAGTAGGGCTTTCTTTAAAATATCCACCTACATGCAAAGTGGCCAGGGAGTCTCTTTGCACTGGCGTGCCACGGGAGTTGCCCAAGGAAGGATAAGCTTGACCGCACAGTGGAGCCCAGCCACAGGGAGGATGCTTGTTTTATTTAAATTAAATTTTGCTTAATTTAGAAAGTATTACCTACAACACAGACTTCAAATGGTACAAACAGGTATGCAATGAAAATTGCTTCTCCTTTGAACTCCCACCCCCCAGCTTCCTTGATTCTGTCCTGAGAAGCAACGGCTGTTAGCAGTAATTTTGTGTCTCCTTCCAGAGACAGTCTATGACTCTAGGAAGGTGCTTATTTTAAATCAACTTTAATGTCTATTCATACGTTTACAACTATTGAGCAGAAAACTCCAAGCAGTTGGTCTACCTACCAGTTGACCTTGGAGCCTTGTTTGCTCTCCCACTTCTCTATGTTTCCTAGGTTGTTCCCCGTTGTGCACATTTCCTGGAATCCTAGTGGGAGGAAGGTGCTTCCCTAAGATCAAAGATGACAGCAGTTTCTCATCAGGAAAAGATTATAGATTCCTAATATACAGTAAATGTATACCAATATCATTCTCAACCTAGTCTACTCTGGGGAGCGCTTAAAGAAAAACTGCAATTATTTCTAGGTGCCCTTAATTTCTGAGGCTGGGGGTAGACACCATAAGGATTTCATGAGGATTCTCTCAAACTGCCTTGGGAGGGTGCACAATAGGAGAGGCTGCCTTACCTTGAGGGGAGACAGATCGGTGTCACCTCTGTCTCCCTGGGAGTCAGGAGAAAGCCAGAAGTAGAGTGAAGATGTGGTCCGTTAATTACTTCATAATTTATTCTCATGCTTTAAAAAAAGGATCTGAAGCATCTGTAACTCTGTAGTGTGAAGTGAGCTTATTTTTTGAGTAGCCTGGGGTCTTTGGTTTGCACCAGTAACCCTGGAAGAGTTTTAATATCCGCTGAGATCTCCTAGAGACCACTTTGGACCCCTGTTCCTACGGCTGAGGATCCAGCCACCTTCTAAAGATCCAGCCCTACCCTAGAATTTGGGACCAACATTTTCTTTTATGCATTTTAGGAGACTTAGATCAGCAGCTTGGAGACTCGGCCTCACCAACCTGGTTGCTAACCTTTGTCTGACTTTGTGCCAGAGACGCCGCTTGTGACTAGATGCCTTCCTCACACTCCAGTCTCTGTGGGCTCCTGTCACGTGTCCCCAGTTTTTCTAGGATTGCGATTCCTTGCCTTCCCTCCCAACTCCCCATTCCAGCCTTCTAAAGGATTCATTCATTCAAAAGGGTTTATTATTATTTTTCTAATTATTGTATTTCCCATGGGTCAGATACTGTGCCAGAGGCTGCCTGCTCCTGATGGGAGCTTATCTCTCTAACAAGGGCCACAGAGAAAGTAAACATGTAATTATAATACTATAATATTATAAGCCCATGTTATATGAGAGAGGGAGCAGAGGATGTTATGTATTGGAGCACATAGTAGGGTCAGCTAGTCCAGAGGGGCAGGGACTTTATAGAGGCAGATGATGGTTAATCTGAGGTTTGAAAGATGAGGATGGAAGTTAACCAGGCAGAACAAGTCAGAAGAGAGTGGAAGAGGTGTCTTGAACTTCTTAGGTGCTCTGCTTCCCAAGTTGAACCTGCCCGGTCCTGATTATCTTGGTGGCTGCTACTCACCATAATGTTGTGTTGTGTCCCCTGCTGCCAAGTCATCCACTTGGCCCACAGCTTGATACCCTGATGATAAGGTCCACTCATGAGGACTTTTCCGAAGTACGTGCCCTGTGGGTCTCTCTGATCTCTCGGCCTTAGCCAGCCCCACTTCGACTCTACAGTGCTGGTCGGGACAGCAAGGCATAGATATATCTTGTGCTCCTGGACAAAGGGGCATGTTGAACTCCTGAGAAATTGGACTCATAAAGGTCATTTAAAGGTGTGGTAAGCAAGGCAATCTTCAGAGGTGTCAAATTGGTGGTGGTGCGGGGAGTTCTTATAGTTGCTGCCTACACCAGAGCCAGAGAGAAAGGGATACTTCCAGCTGAAGAGGGATATGAGATGGATGCAATGGCAGAAGTCATGGACTTAGGCCTAGGGAATTGGGTTGGCAAGGTTCTGGAAAGGAGCGTGGCAAATGGCAGCAGATGCTAGCAGGTATGGATCAAAATGGTCAAGAAAGTGAAAGGAAGGAGCTGGATTAGTGGCCAAGGCAGGAGCATGGGCAGAAATGAAGTCCAAATTCCTTTCTGGAAATAGCAGCCCACCTTGAAATGTTTTGTATCATAAACTAGAACAGACAGATGATGAACAGGCAGCCAAGTAGTCGAGAAGTCAAGGTAGGTTGTTACCAGGGAAACAAAAGAAGTGAAGTAGAGGGCTCAGATAGGGAGTTGTGCTGGCCGTGCTTTTGGAGTTTCTTTTTACAGAGTTAACTCAGGGTTTCCCAGATAAGGTTAGGGGCTTGGGAGGAGAGAGTGCCGCTGTCAGGCATTAACGTCACCCTTGTTCCTTCTCGTTGAGTCTCCAAATGAAGGTGGACTTGCTCATAATGAAGTTGTCTGAGTCCCTCCCTGGAAGTGTCAGTTTGTGAAACATTCAGCCTAATCCTTTTCCTGTGCACAGGCTGACATTAAGACGTCTAAGGACAGGGATTACAAAACAGTAATTCCCAAAAGTCTGATTGATGCTATCTGTGATCACATCTTCACCAATCTCTACAAATATTGAAAAATGAAACCAACACCTAGTGAGTTCTTTTTCTTTTTGAGCAGGGAGAGTGAGTTCAGCCACCTAGGTATAATATAGTCCAAGTATATTCATTATGTTTTGACTTTGAAATATTACATGTGTATTTAATAAAACATAAGTATAGTTTAAGATAAAAATATTTGGACTTCCCTGGTGGTCCAGTGGCTGGCACTCCACGCTTTCACTGCCGCGGCCTGGGTTCGATCCCTGGTTGGGGAACTAGGATCCCGCAAGCCGCACGGCACAGCCAAAATAATAATAATAATAATAAATAAAATAAAAATATTACCCTAGATAAAGAAGTAGAATGTTGCCGGGCCTTATGACTCCCCAACAGTACCTTCGTATCTACCCTCTGTTCCAGAGGAAACCACTATACTGACTTGTGATAATCATTCCTTGCTTTCCTTTATCGTTATAACAATGGGGTATGTTTTCCCAAATAAGTACATTGTTTAGTTTGGCTGTTTTTTTTTAAGCTTTGTATGAATGGAATCATACTCCATATATTCTTCTTTGACGTGTGTCTTTTTTATTGAAGTATAGTTGATTTACAGTATTGTGTTAGTTTCAGGTGTACAGCAAAGTGATTCAGTTATACATATATACTTTTTAGATTCTTTTCCGTTATAGGTTATTACAAAGATATTGAATACAGTTCCCTGTGGTATACAGTAAATCCTTGTTGTTTACTTTATATATAGTAGTGTGTATCTGTTAATCCCAACCTCTTAATTTATCCCTCCCTCCCCTCCTCTTTTCCCTTCGATAACCGTAAGTTTTCTATGTCAGTGATTCTGTTTCTGTTTTGTAAATAAGTTCATTTGTACTATTTTTTAGATTCCACATTTAAGTGATGTCATATAATATTTGTCTTTGTCTGTCTGAATTATTTCCCTTAGTATAATATCTAGGTCCATCCATGTTGCTGCAAATGGCATTATTTCATTTTTTATGGCTGAGTAATGTTCCATTGTACATATATACCACATCTTTAACCATTCATCTGTCAATGGATACTTAAGTTGCTTCCATGTCTTGGTTATTGTAAATAGTGCTGCTGTGAACATTGGGGTGCATGTATCTTTTTGGATTGGACTTTTCGTCTTTTCCAGATATATGCCCAGGAGTGGGATTGCTAGATCATATGGTAGCTCTAGTTTTTTAGGGAACCTCGATACTGTTTTCCATAGTGGCTGCACCAACTTACAATCCCACCAACAGTGTAGCATGGTTCCCTTTTTTCCACACCCTCTCCAGCATTTGTTATTTGTAGACTTTTTGATGATGGCCATTCTGACAGGTGTGAGGTGATACCTCACTGTAGTTTTGATTTGAATTTCTCTAGCAATGTTGAGCATCTTTTCATGTGCCTGTTGGCCATCTGTATGTCTTCTTTGTGACTTGTATCACAAAGTCTTTGACTCAACGCTACATTGGTTTTATCCTTCCTAATGCATGTTGTTGTTTTTCTATTGCTGTATAGGAATACACCCATCTATTATTTATAGATACTGGATTTTTTTTTCCAGCCGTTTCTACATTACAAGCAAATACTATTGTAAACGTGATTTTTCTTGTCTCTTACCACATATGTGTGAGGGTGTTTACCTAGGAGCAGAATTGCTACGTTAAAGAATAGGTGCATGTCAACTTAGTAATGCCAATCAGTTTTCTTAACGTATATAGTTTTCTAAGGTAGCTAAGAAACTCCAAAGCATCACATACTCAATAGTAGTTGGTATTTTTGTCAGACTTGAATTTTTTTGCCAATTTGGTGACTATTTGTGAGTATATGATTAGGGTTTTATTTCACGTTATCCTGATTACTAATGATGCTTTCATTAAGTTTTCCCCTTTTTTTCTAGAAGTCTATTCAAGACTTTTGCCCTTTTTTTTCTTTTCTGTACGGTGGGTGGTTTGTTTCATATTTATTTTTAAGAATATGTATAAACATATACATGCATATATACACACATACTGTTATATGTGTCGTAAGTATCCTCTTTCACATTGTGGCTTCTTTTTACACTTGATTTATGGTCTTTTGATGAATGGAAATTCTCAGTTTTAATGTTGTCAAATTAATCAGTCTTCTCCAGTGTGACTTGTACTTGACAGTTTAAGAAGCCCTTCCTTATTTGAATGTCATAAAAATCATCTCTTCTGTTGTGTCATAATTATTCAAGGATTTTTGCCTTTTTTTAAAAATTAATTTTTATTGGAGTATAGGTGCTTTACAATGTTGTGTTAGTTTCTACTGTACAGCAAAGTGAATCAGCTGTACATACACGTATGTCCCCTCTTTTTTGGATTTCCTTCCCATTTAGGTCACCACAGTGCATTGAGTAGAGTTCTCTGTGCTATACAGTTAGGTTCTTCCTAGTTATCTGTTTTATACATAGTATCAATAGTGTATATATGTCAGTCCCAATCTCCCAACTCATCCCACCCTCCCCTTTCCCCCCCTTGGTGTCCATACATTTGTCCTCTACCCCTGTGTCTCTATTTCTGCTTTGCACATAAGATCGTCTATACCATTTTCCTAGATTCCACATATATGCATTAATATACGATATTTGTTTTTCTCTTTCTGACTTACTTCACTCTGTATGACAGTGTCTAAGTCCATCCACGTCTCTACAAATGACCCAATTTCGTTTCTTTTTATGGCTGAGTAATATTCCATTGTATATATGTACCACATCTTCTTTATCCATTTGTCTCTCTCTTTCTTTTTTTTTTTTGTGGTACACGGGCCTCTCACTGTTGTGGCCTCTTCTGTTGCAGAGCACAGGCTCAGCGGCCATGGCTCACGGGCCCAGCCGCTCTGTGGCATGTGGATCTTCCCGGACCGGGGCACGAACCCGTGTCCCCTGCATCGGCAGGCGGACTCTCAACCACTGCGCCACCAGGGAAGCCCTCCATTTGTCTCTTGATGGACACTTAGGTTGCTTCCATGTCCTGGCTATTGTAAATAGTGCTGCAATGAACATTGTGGTACATGACTCTTTCTGAATTATGGTTTTCTCAGGGTATATGCCCAGTAGTGGGATTGCTGTGTCATATGGTAGTTCTATTTTTAGTTTTTTAAGGGACCTCCATACTGTTCTCCATAGTTGCTGTATCAATTTACATTCCTACCAACAGTGCAAGGGGGTTCCCTTTTCTCCACACCCTCTCCAGCATTTGTTGTTTGTAGAGTTTTTGATGATGGCCATTCTGACCAATGTGAGGTGATATCGCATTGTAGTCTTGATTTGCATTTCTCTAATGATTAGTGATGTTGAGCATCTTTTCATGTGCTTTCTGGCCATCGATTTTTGCCTTTACATTTAAGTATTTAATCCACAAGGAGCTTATTTCATTGTGTGTGGTTTGAGTAAAGATTCAGGTTATTTTTCTCCAAATGGATAATAACCCTTTGTTCTAGCACCAGTTTTAAAAAGGCCCACCCACTCCCTCACTGATCTGCAATAACAGCACTTTCATATGTCATGGGCCCATGTATGCACAGGTCTGTTTCTGGGCTTGTAATTGTGCTCCGTTGATCTATCTGCTTACCACTGCACCCTATTTACCCAGATCTTAATTACTATAGCTTTATGAGAGGTCTTGATATGTGGAAGGGAAATTTCCTCAGCTTGTTCGTTTTCATCAAGTGTGTCTTGGCTCTTTTTTGCTCTTTTGCACTTCCTTATATATTTTAGAATCAGTTTCTCAAGTTTCACATAAAGCAAAATGCTGATTTTTGATTTGGATGTCACTAAAGCCACTACTAGTTTGAGAAAAAAATTAATCAAGCTGTCAGCCGTAGCTGGCATAAAGGTTTCCTTCTATGAAAGTTCATCCCTGGAATAATACCTGCTTGACTTTCCCTTAGTGCTTTTTATTTATTTTTTTATTCTGGTGGCTAGAGTCTAGCCCATTTTTTTAAGTTAAAAAGACTTTATCATTCTTCTTTGGACGATAACAGTTGAACAATATGAGATGTCATCACATGGGCTGCTTGGTGACTCAAGAATCAGTAAAAGTCGAAGAAAGAATTTTTTTTTTTTTTTTTTACCACCCTGGTAATAGTTCCAGTGGAAGAAGTTTTTTAAAAGAGGAAAATATAAAATAAAGACAGGAAACACACACACACACAGAGAGAGAGGGAAACTCCGGTTACTATTTTTAGCTCAAAAATATTCAAATCAAAGCAAAAAAGCAATGTGTGCAGTTAGTAGCCAGACTACAGCATCTGAACTAATTGCTGTAAGTGTGCCATCTTCCTCTTAAATATTTGGTTCAAAGATTTCTTCCTGGAATTCATCCATAGTCGGTCCCCAGTAAATGCCTTGTTTTTAATTGTGCTACCATAAAAGTTATTTTGTTCCCTCAGATTTTTCACTCAAACCCATCAAGTTTTCATTAGTCTGTTTACTGTGGAAAATCCCATCACACTTGACATTAATTCAAACTCACCCATAATCATCTGTTATGTTCTCTACTTTTTTGACTGAGCTAAAGAGTTCATCAACAGAAAAGTTTCTGGTAATACATCACTTGGGATCGGAAATGTAGTTAGCATAATGGGGAAAAGCCCATTTGGGGTCATCTTGTTGTTTGTGTGTCTGCTTCATTTCATTAATAAAGAATAACACAGGCCTACAGAGAACATCAATAAATAAAACCTAATCTACTTGCCTTCAAATGAGAGAACTTGAGGTTTATCGCTTGCTTAATATTTATTAAACCTGACTTCTCAGTTTAGGAAAGTACTCTAACTTTCATTTTCAAATAAACAAAAGATAGAATTTGCTTGGCTGTCCCACCTTTTGGCAGAGCCGGCTTGATGAGCAGTGAGTTAACGTATCAGAAACATGTGTATTTAATTATCCCATGCCGGCTTCAGGGTTGGGGGAAAAAAGTTTCCTCAATGCTAGTGGTAGATGGACTCAGCTGTCTGTAACAGCCGCACGTTGCTACTTTCCATTCCTACCTTCAAAAGTATCCTGCCACTCAAACCCAGTTCTCCAGAACTGGTCATCTTTTAAGGCAGTGGTTTGCAGACCTTTGGATTTATGAGACCTGTGAAATTTTATTTAAAAAATGAGGGTGGGGCTCCCCTGGTGGCGCAGTGGTTGAGAGTCCGCCTGCCAATGCAGGGGACACAGGTTTGTGCCCCGGTCTGGGAGGATCCCACGTGCCGCGCAGTGCCTGGGTCCGTGAGCCATGGCCGCTGAGCCTGCACGTCCGGAGCCTGTGCTCTGCAACAGGAGAGGCCACAACAGTGAGAGGCTCGCATACCGCAAAAAAAAAAAAAAAAAAAAAAAAAAATGAGGGTGGAGGGGAATCGGCGTGGATGGCCAGCTTTGAAAGGAACAACTTTACAGAAAAGATATTATAACATGAACTAAGAAAAATCATTAAAGACGTGACTTCAGACTAAACAGTCCTTCAAATTAAATAAATTTAACTGTATGAAAAACTTAATACACAGACTTCTGTTCAGAGTATTATGGTAGGTTAGGCATTTAGATCAACTCTCCTGTTAAAAACAAGTAAATCCTGCACAAAATATATTCTAAAAATCCCCTTAAATTCATCAGTGACTTAGCAAAAAATAAGTGTTTCTTAGGCCAAGAAAGTAAGAGTCTCAACCTAGAAAGGTAAGCAGAGAAAACTGCAAGTAGCGTTTGCCCTTAGAGCATCTCTCCAACAAGGGAAACTGGAGGGATTTGTCATCTTTATCTCTTTTGCTTTATAGTCTGTTTTGCCTGATATGAATATAGCTATAACCTCTTAATTTTGTGTAGAATTTGTCTGCTATGTTTTTTCCATCTTTTTATTTCACCCTTTTTAGATTCCTCTGTTTTACCTGTGTTTCTTGTGAACAGCATAGAGTTGAAATTTTTTTTAATTGTTTTCCCAGTCTGACAATTTTGCTTTTTAACTGGAACATTTCAATCGTTTACATTTATTGAGGTGACTGGTATGGTTGAATTTCTCTCATTCTGTGCCATCAGCCTGCTTGGAAAATTACTATGGTAGCAAAAATAAAAATATGTATTTTACCTAACCTTTCTTGATTCTTGAGTCAATAAGTAGCCCTTTTCATGGTATGGCATATTGTTTAACCATTATTGTCCAAAGAAGAATGATAAACATATATATATATATGTGTGTGTTTTTTTTGCGGTACGCGGGCCTCTCACTGTTGTGGCCTATTCCGTTGCGGAGCACAGGCTCCGGATGCGCAGGCTCAGCGGCCATGGCTCACGGGACCAGCCGCTCCGCGGTATGTGGGATCTTCCCGGACCGGGGCACGAACCCGTGTCCCCTGCATCGGCAGGCGGACTCTCAACCGCTGTGCCACCAGGGAAGCCCGATAAACACATTTTTAAGTGAAAAAGAAAAAAAAGTCTGGGGTAGATTCGAGGCTCCAGAGTAAGAAAAACAGATGCTATGGGAAAAGGAAAAGGCGAGCATTATTGCAGGATGAGCTCTCTTAGAAGGAAACCTTTGTACCAGCTATGGCTCATAGCAGAATGTGTTGTACACTACTGCTTTCTGTATGAGTGGCCTGTCGTGCCTTTTCCTCCTGTTATTATGTTTCTGGACATGAATAGTTAATTGTTGATAGTAAAGGCACCTATGTTTGTTCTCCAACGCTAGTAGTTTTTGTCAAAGAAAACAGATTTTTTTCTGGTTTGGATTAATATTTCATATTCTTTTCTGAATATAGTGTTTCTACTTTCATATATTAATGAACGCAATTATAATTTTGAGACAGTGGCTTCCATGAATGATTATGTGAGGCGCAAGAACTGATATTTAAAAACTTTCTAGGGAATTCTCTGGTGGCGCAGTGGTTAAGAATCCACCTGCCAATGCAGGGGACATAGGTTCGAGCCCTGGTCCTGGAAGATCCCACATGCCGTGGAGCAACTAAGCCCATGTGCTGCATTCACTGAGCCTGCACTCTAGAGCCCATAAGCCACAACTACTGAGCCCATGTGCCACAACTACTGAAGCCCACACGCCTAGAGCGTGTGCTCTGCAACAAGAAAAGCCACTGCAATGAGAAGCCCATGCACTGCAAGGAAGAGTAGCCCCCGCTCGCCCCAAGTAGAGAAAGCCCGTGCACAGCAACAAAGACCCAACGCAGCCAAAAAGAAAGAAAAACTTTTTTAATGGGGGAAAAAAGTCACTGTTCTATTTGTCTTTGAAATTAATTGAATTGAAAGAGTATTCAGAAATGATTAGGTGAATCATCCTCTATGCCTCTCTTCTATTCCTCTATGCTACTAAGATAGCCAGCTAATCAGTACTCCAAGTGAGCTCCACCTACATGCTATGTGATTTCAAGAATGCACATTATAGTAAATATAGGCAACAATACTGTATTATAATCAAACTTAAGAGACTAGATCTTCATTATTCCAATCACGAAAAGGAAATGATTATGTGGCGTGATAGAGGTGCTAATCATTGCTACAATGGCAATCTTATTAAAGTATATAAATGTATCAAATCAGCATGTCGAACGCCTGAGATTTACACTATATTATATGTCAAATATATTTCAGTAAAAAGAAGAACACTTGTAATATAGATGTTTCTAAGAACCCTACTTACATGCTGCATTGAGAACAGTGTTACACCAGTGAATGGGAGTTATACCCATCCTACAATGCATGTAGAGAAGCATTTATGAACACTTGTGATAAAGATGTTTCTAAAAATGCTAAAAACCAGAACCAAAACAACACTAGAAGGTCCTTTCTGCAGAAATATTGCTCTTGTAGATGCTTGAAATTCTACCATTCTCAGTTCTTTTAGTTAAATGTGGCACTTTTCTTGTGGTCATTTTTTAAAATGAAATGTTCCTCCTGGAAGATGACACTTGTGACCTCTGACACCTACTGCTTTATTGGACCTCTTTTCCGTGTGAGCAATAGAGGATACCTAAGCATGCAAACACATTGGGTACTTTTGGGGCAGATGGAGGAGGGGTGACTGATGAGAAGTTTGGAGGCATTGAAGACAAGCTCCATGTCCTACATGATGTTTGTGCCGGACTCAAAGGGCCTGCCCACTAAAATTGTCTTTCAAATTTGTTGGAAGCCCAGTGAAGTAGGTTATATTCTGATATAATAAGAGAAATGGGCAAGGAGAAAGATGGGGCAGGTAGAAGGGATTGAGAGGAAGGGTGTAAGTTTAGGGCTTACTTGGGAGCCAGATAAATGGAAGTGTCAGATAGGACTGCAAAACCTTCTCTTCTGTAGTATGTCTTCTTAGGGAGAAAAGGCCGAAATACCGACTTTCATGTTCACGTTTCTGCTCTCTTTATACCCTTAAGTGCAGGGACAACTAATTTGCAAAATGAAAGCCTGATTGAAATTTTTAGAGGTGAGAAAAGGTTCTAAAATGTGCTGGGGAATCATGCAATTTCTTGGTTTGAATCATCCTGTTAAGAATGGTGGTTATTTATAACTTCCGTGGAAGGTTTTACAAACAAGCACAAGACAGGTGGAATTCTAAATTAACAGGACATTATTATGCCTGGAGTAGCGTTGCTAAGGTACACTGATAAAATCACTCAATAAATAGATTCCTAAAATCCAAGTTGCAAACTTGAGACCAAAATAGATACTGGAATGACAGGCGCTTGGGGATGGGTGGCACAAGAGCCTAGTTTTTGTGCCTGAAGAAAGAGTGCATGCCAAATTCGTACAAGGAATTATGCAAAGACAGCAGAAAAGTGCCTGCCTTAGCAATTGTGTAATTGTTCCCTAAGAGCAGTGATTAGTTACAACTTAAACAGCCATTTTCAGATTGAGGTGGGCTTTCATTCTGCAGGAGCATTTAACCAGAGCCCTTTAAAGAGGGCATTGTTTGGTTTTGAAGATGACAGGGAACCTACTACTTAAATGGCCTAACTGACCTCGCCTGCATCGCTCCACGCAAACTACAGGTTTCACCTGTGACAGCCAAGTTTGATGCAGTTGCTGGAAAAAAGTTGTGAGAAATGTGTACAAAGTTCTTCCACCTCCCTTTACTGAGATCTCTCTGACTTGACTGACTGTTCTCGACCCACAGAAGGAAAAGCCCCTGCCAGGATCCTTCAGGATCCCAGCGGGAAGCAGGTGGGACATTCAAAAGGGAGGTGCTTGAAGGGAATTGGATGAAAGGCCTTGTTGCAGCTGTGTGGGCAGGGTTACTGGAAACAAATAAGGGATGGCGAAGAATCTCCAAGGAACCACTGCTACTTCTGGTCCTCAAGGGCCTCGGGGGAGGGAATCACTGCGGAAGTCAACAAGGGCTCTAACTGTAGAAGAGGGCCACCTGATATGAGTTGTGGCCTGTGACAGAGGAACATAGGCACTGCTACCCCACTGCTGGGCGGGAAGAGAGCTAAATCTCTTGTCTCCTGTGGGGCTTCCCATTGGTCATACTCAACAGGCAGCCAGAGGGCCCGGGGGCTCATTGGATATAATCCATGAAGGTCAGCCTGTTGGCAAAGATGAAGGTAGAGAAGGGTGGAGAGTACATATATCTGGATGGGTGAAGAGAAAATAATCCTGTGTTTCTTTCACAATTGTGAAGGAGTGAAGATGGCGTCCTTTCTTCTGCCACTTCCACATGGGAGATATTTTCTCTTCATTTCCAGTAGTGGATGCCTGTCGGGAGCCCCCAAGAAAGCACCATGAGTAAATGATGCTTGTTCTCTGTCCTAAAGGAAGGGCTCAGTCGAGAAGGTGGTAGAGATTATGGAGAGGTAGAGACCTGGAAGTTACGGTGTGATCACAGGTGAAAAGGAGAAGATGCTACTTAGAAGCAGTGATTTTTGAAGCATGGTTTATCTTTCCGTCTTATATTTCATTTTGTGTAGAACATTAAGATAGCATTGTCTGTAGGGGAAAGGAAAGTATAATAATTCTCATACAATTGAGGAGGGGGCATATTTATCATGGAGAAATAACTCACTTTGAAAGATAGTAAAAGGTAGAAGGAGGATAGACAGTGACTTCAATCTCTTTCTTCTCCCTCAAATCTTTCTCTTACTGTCCATTCCTGCTCTCATTGACTCTATGTATTCAGTAATCGCATTAAGCCCAAAATACTATTGTCCTATCATAAAACATTTCTATCTGAGACACTTGAGTTCCACTGAAGCAAATGTTTCTGACATGGAAAAAATGTGTGTGTGTATATGCTTTATTAATATATATAATTCATATGTTATACAGTTTATCCATTTATTTTTTAAAAGGTTTTTTGGTGTGGACCATTTTTTAAAGTCTTTATTGAATTTGTTACAATATCGCTTCTGTTTTATTTGTTATTTTTTAAAATTTATTTTTGGTTGCGTTGGGTCTTCATTGCTGCGCGTGGGCTTTCTCTAGTTGCGGCGAGGGGGGCTACTCTTTGTTGCGGTGCGCGGGCTTCCCATTGCAGTGGCTTCTCTTGTTGTGGAGCACGGGCTCTAGGCGTGTGGGCTTCAGTAGTTGTGGCATACAGGCTCAGTAGTTGTGGTTTGTGGGCTCTACAGCGCAGACTCAGTAGTTGTGGCACACAGGCCTAGCTGCTCCGCAGCAGGTGGGATCTTCCCGGACCAGGGCTCAAACCCATGTCCCCTGCATTGGCAGGCGGATTCTTAACAACTGCACCAGCAGGGAAGCCCCTGCTTCTGTTTTATGTTTTGTATTTTTTTGGCCCTGAGACATGTGGGATCTTAGCTCCCTGACCAGGGATTGAACCCTCACCCCCTGCATTGGAAGGTGAAGTCTTAACCACTGGACTGCCAGGAGAGTCCCACCATTTAAAGTATTATAATTAAATGGTTTTTAGTATATTCACATAGCTATGCAACCGTCACTACCATCTAATTCCAGAACACTTTCATCAGTATTCTAGTGTACATTTTGTTTATCCATTCATCAGGTAATGGACATTTGGGTTGCTTCTACTTTTTGGCTATTGTGAATAGTGCTGCTATGAATATTCCTGTACAAGTTTGTGTGTGGACATATTTCATTTCTCTTGGGTATATACCTAAGAGTGGAATTTCTCGGTCACGTGATGATAACTCTGTTTAATTTTTGGAGAGAGTGCCAAATTCTTTTCTACAGATGCTGTACCATTTTACATTTCCATCAGCAATGTATGCAGCTTCCAATTTCTCCAGATCCTCACCAACACTTACCGTTGTCTGTACTTTAGAGTTTAGCCATTCTGGTGGGTGTCAGTTGTTATCTCAGAGTGCTTTTGATTTACATTGTCCTAATGACTAATGACGTAGAGCACATTTTCATGTCTTTATTGGCCATTTTTATGTCTTCTTTGAAGAAATCTCTATTCAGATAGTTTACCCATATTTTAGTTGTGATATTAATCTTTTTATTATTGAGCCGTAATTGTTCTTTGTATATTCTAATATAAGTCACTTATCAAGTATGTGATTTGCAAATATTTTCTCCTGTTCTCTTGGCTGTCTTTTCATGATGGTGTCATGTGATGCACGTGAAAGAAATCAAATTTGTCTATTTTCTTTTTCATTGCTTGTGTTATTGGTGTCATATCTAAGGAAATGTTCTGAAATCCAAGGTCATGAATATTTACTTCTATGTTTTCTTCTAAGAATTTTATAGTTTTGGCTCTCGTATATAGATCTTTGATCCATTTTGAATTAAATTTTGTATGTGGTATGAAGGGAGAGGCTAAATTAATTTTTTTTCTATGTAGACGTTTTTGTGCTCCCTCAACAGGTATGTCTGATTTTGTAGACTTCATTAAAGAAAGAAAACTGTGTAGAACATACAGGCAGTTGAGGAGAGAGTGTTTCTCACAGAAGAACTCATTTTAGGAGGAATGATATACAGTACTCAAACAACATGGAAGTAAAGGGTCCCATTCAGTGTCCAAGTGAATGTCTCTTGTTAGATAAAGCAGTCAGGGAGACCAACAAGACTGATTTAATTGTATGAAAGGGTTAATGTTACCTGGAATATACTTGTACCCAGGCAATGGTTATTCAGCCACAAATGCCCTGACTATAGAAGTTTACCGGTGATGCAGATGCAGATCGTCTGTTTGGAAAGGTCTGTAAAAAACAAAGCAAACAAATAAAACAAACAAACAAACAAATCCCTATGAGGTTTGGTACACAAATCCCTGATACTGTTTTTACAATTTTTTCTTTTTTTTTGCGGTACGCGGGCCTCTCACTGTTGTGGCCTCTCCCGTTGCGGAGCACAGGCTCCGGACGCGCAGGCTCAGCGGCCATGGCTCACGGGCCCAGCCGCTCCGCGGCATGTGGGATCTTCCCAGACCGGGGCACGAACCCGCGTCCCCTGCATCGGCAGGCAGACTCTCAACCACTGCGCCACCAGGGAAGCCCGCTGATGCTGTTTTTAAATCAAAAATCCTAACTCAAATGTTGTAGGGAAGAAACAGTGAAGTAAAGAATAGGATTCTTCGTTCCTCTGTGTGATCTAGGCAGGATATAGGCTTTAAAAATTATATACTGCACTGCTAACAAGGAGGCGTCCATTTTTTTCATCTTGTCATCCGAAGACAATAGATATCTTGACAATGAAAAGACACTTCCAATGATTAGGAGAGAGTAAAAACATACAATGTTTACATTAATTTTTTTTCTCCTGAGAATTCTCCTAATTTTCCTCCCTTCTTTATTTCGTGGAAACTTGTTTCCTGATGAAGTGAAGAAAACCATTTTCCTTGAGGATGTGGCAGAATCTCTGAATCCCACTCCTGGCCCTGCTCAGAGCTCAGTGCGTTATCTCCTCGAGCAAGACAAGGTGTGTGCAACTGCTAGGCTAGGTTGCAAACCACATCCACTGGCTACCTTACAGGGTCAGAGGCTAATAGGATCATCAATGTTGGGGTAACTTCTCTTAAAGCTGGAATGATTACACATTTCTCCTCTTTAAAATTTCCTTTTCATGGGTTTAGTACTGTTTATCTGAAAAAAAATGGAGCTAATTTAAATTGTGCATAAACCTTAAATCAGATGTTGTTCTTTATTGTGCTTGTTTCCATACTTCTTGCTTAATTAATGTAGCACATTATGATCCAAATTAACATTGCTTACTACAGCGTAGTCTGATATTTGGCTAGGTGACATTTTCTTAATGATATTGCCAAAAACTCTAGTGTGTATTTTTTTTTTTTTTAATTTGGTGAGTAATTCGCATGCACACTAAAATACTCTCCTTCTCTGATTTACAACCAAAAGATGAAAGCCATCCTGGAGTATGTTTTCAGGCAGTGACAGCTCTGATACCACAGCCTCAGTGCTACACACTTCTAAGTGCAGTTAGCTGTGCTTTAGAATCAAAGTTGCTGGTGACTGACTTAAGGTCTCATGGGTCTCTGCCTGTGTGGCTTGGGTGGGGATAGAAAACAAAATCAATCTCACTCTCACGAAAAAACTGCACAAGATGGCATTTTTCTACTTACATGTGAAAGCGGAATTGAGTCCTCTGTTGAGGCGTTCACATCCATCGGCGTTGGCAATTTAATTCTCCATTCATACGTCTTTAATAGGAAAGATGATTAGAGGTGATTTTCACCGTGAGGAAATGCTGAAGAATTTATCATTAGCACTTGGTGAAAATGGGGTCTTACGTGTTTAGTTTGATCCTCTCTTTTGGAGCCACATGTTCCAAGGACAGAAAAAAATCATCCATAAACAGTTACCAGCAATTTTTAAAAATCAAGATTTTGATATGCTTTTTATAGAGCCGGTTAAAACTGCTAAAGTAGACAAACTCTTTTTGATTTGGTGGACGTAGCGTTAGACACCAAGGAAATTCACACTCTTAGCCAAAAGTCTCCTTATTTTCCTCATAAAAAGAATTGTCAGTTGTCCCAGCAGTGCATCACTTGGGGGGCTACCTCATGTGGTATTCTCTTCTTATTAGGGAGGATCCCTGGGACACTGGTAATGCAAACATTTCTTTCAAATATAACAGGATAACAGGTATTTAGTTTAGTTTCTCAGCATAGCAGTTTGCCTGTGGTAATTTATCAGCTCATTTCCAACCCCTGCCAAGTACTGCATATGAAAATGATTAATGATTATACCTTCATTTTTATTTCTTTTGGAACTGCCAGCCTGACTATTTACAGAAGATCATTATATTTTTATAGATCTTAAGCACATCTGCTGAATCAGCAAAGCAAAGAGCTCCGGCAATTTCACTGATGATATAGCTGCATCTTTTGGATATTGCAAACAATTCTTATGAAATCACTTGGGAGACGGAGGAGGGGAAGACCCTATGTATTTTAAAGGAGAGTAAATACAGGGGAAGGGTTTTAAAATAGTGATGTCATAAGCTGCAGTAAAATAGAGCTTTAAGGCAGCCCTGATTCCCTAAAAGTCCCTCAAACACAATACTTCCCCAAATGAGCTTTCACTGCTATTTTAACTTTAACTCCAGAAGCTAAGAGTTGGAAGGGGGTATAAGTAGGCTTCTCCAGGGATGCTATCTCATTTCTTAAATGCCGTTTCACTCAGGGGTCCCTCAGCCTTCTCTAGCGCATTCTCCCCTGGAGTTACTTTCCCAGGTCCAGTTTGTCGGGCCGTTGCGGTTCAGCTATGATGATCACATCCCTTCACAGTGAACCCTACTATGCACATTAAATGACCCATCTTGCCCTGAGAAGAAGCCTCAGCATCCTCTCCCTTTTTGCATCGAAATACCAAAGGCTTCACATTTACTTTTTAAGCCTTTTCGCACATTTATTTTTCACCCCAATTTGAGGCGGGCCACTTCTTGGGATTATGGGTTCTTATAGGCTAATATTAAACTCTTACTAAATGGAGCTGTTTTTAGCAGACAGGATTTGCTTTGACTTATCATAGGCACAAATCTACAGCATGATTAGCTAGATAACTGTAGGAATTCAATGCCTCGGGTTACCCCTTCAGATCTGGGCTGGGGAAAAAAGCACGTGCTGTGGTGTAGCGGAGGAAAAACCCGCGTTGGTTCTCTTCTCAGGGAATCTTACTCTTGCACAGGATTTCTCTGTAGCCTTCTAATAGAGGGGCACTGGAGTTCTCACTGATGATCTCTCTGGTCTATCGTAAAGCCAACCTTGGATTTCAGGAAGATGGCTGGTAAGAAGGATAAGGCTGGACTAGCCCTGCAACCCAGACAAGTAGGTGGGATGGGACATATGTCCCAAGTGTAGACAGTTGATGGGTGGAGAGGTACAGTAGCTCTACATAGGCACAGCAGAGCAGTGGTGGGAGCAGGGTGAGTGAGCGCTCCTCCGAGATCAGAGGTGACCTGTCCTTGGCTGTGCCCTTCTGCCATCCCTGTCAGAGCCAACCTGCCTCGGGACTACAGAGGTTTCTATAGCCTGAATGAGGTCAGAGACTTAGATCATCAGTTCTATCCCAGAATGAAGCACTGACAAATGACAGATGCTAGAATCTTCTCTGGGCATGGTGTCTCAACATATGAACAATGCGCCTGAACGTACGGACAGACCGCTCCCCACCCCCTCCTCTCATTTGTACCATGATGTCTGACCTTCCTTAGACTTTAAACAACCTGCTTCTCCCGTCCTTGCCTAGGGAAACCACTGGGTTAATGAGGTATTGATCAAAACTGAGCTAGCATTTTCAGATTCACATGGAACCACAGACTGCTGGTAGCAACCAGCTTCTGCTGAATCTAAAATTAAGACCAAGGAACAGTCCACGTGTGTCTTGTGGGGTGGAGGGAGCTTGGGAATCATTTGGCAACTTCTCTGGTTTTGATTGCCCCTCCATACACGTAAGTCCACTGTCAGAAAAGTGTTTTTTTAGATAGGTGTCGCATCAAGGTAGAAAGCGTGTGAGAGAGATGGTCCTGCACCCGTCAGAAAACCTCAACCCGGGATGCTTACCTAGTGTTTCTTGTTTTTGATATTTATTTATTTGTTGGTTGGTGTGGCTGTGCCGGGTCTTAGGTGCTGCATGCGACATCTTCGTCGCCACTTGCGATCTTTAGTTGCAGCACGTGTGATCTTTTTTTACTTGCGGCATGCGAGATCTTTAGTTGCGGCATGCGAACTCTTAGTTGCGGCATGTGGGATCTAGCTCCCTGACCAGGGATCGATTCCGGCCCCCCCTGCAATGGGAGTGCGGAGTCTTAGCCACTGAACCACCAGGGAAGCCCCTTACTTAGTGTTTAAAGCCACCTGTAATCCCACGTTCCCCATCCAAAGGTGCCTTGGTATCCTTGCAGCTCTCCGATTCAGCTGGCTGGCCTTCTGCCTCCGGAATTCTTGCTGCTGCCTCTCCTCTGTACACCCTTCCTTCTCTTACTTTCCCAGTCTCCTCACACTACTTGTGGTTTATATAGCACCTCTGCAGTGAACCTCACAGAGATCCCTCCAGCTCCATGAGGACCCGCCTCTCGTTGACTTGACAATGCTCCTATTCCCAGTAATACTCGCGATGACCCTTACTCAGATTTAACCTCCTATCACTTTCTGGTTGCTTCATTTGAACACGTCTCAATTCCTTGGGGACACCGTAGAGCCACTGAAACTGGGAGATTATAATAAACTTCTTTCCACGGCCTCCACATACTCGAGCACATTGGGAGGACGAAGGGGTATTTGAATGTGAAAGGGATGGAGACTCGTCAAAGAAAAGGGATCTGAGATGGGAAACATTTTTTTTTTGTTTGTTTTCGGCAACTGATTAACAATTCACCACTTGTTAATCTAACCAAAAAAATAAAATCAAAATTTTTTTCCCCACTTTCAGTATCTTCTTTCTGATGCCAAGATCATTTCCCAATGAAGTCTAACTCTCCTGGCATGGTGTTTTAATTCCTGCTATCTTGAAACCACATGCAGTTAGGATGACAAAGCAATCCAACCACATGCTGCATCGGGAATTTCTTAGATCCGTTTCAAACCGTTCTCTTTTCAAGTCTCGGGCAATGCATGAATTCTGTTTATGCACGGAATCTGGATGTTTCTTCCCTAAAGAAATTTGGTATTCTTGAACGCTGCTTCATAAAGACTGTTTGCATTTAGAATTTCAATGGGATAGCTTTTCGAAATGAAGAACAGACTAGCTATTCCTGAATTCTGCTTAGAAATGATGATGTTTAACACTTCTTAAAGAACAATAGAAAAGTGACACTTATCAAGGGAAATGGTTTGCTTTTGATCTTTCTGGCAGCTCTGAGTTTCTGAGACTCTAACTGACATTATGAGTCTTGCTGATTTGAATTCCCAAATATTTATTCATTCCATCCATTCTTCTCCATGCCAGTGACCATTTCTGTAGTTTGGCCCGTGGTTGATTATTTCCTAGATTAGTCAAACAGCTTCCTCACAGGTCTCCCCCAACCCCACCTGCAGTCCTTGTTTCTTTACATTCCAGCCACCAGGGAGCTACCAGAATGATATTTGTCAAACACAGCTCTGTGTCACGCCTGATTAAAACGCATCCATAGCTCTCCTCTGCCTACAAGATAAAGTAGAAAGCCTCCATGAGCTGTCCCCCTTTTCAGCTCCGAAGCCTGCCACCCCTCAGCTTCCGCTTCATACTCTAGTTCCACCCAAGTGCTTATCGCATCAGGAGCTCCCCCCTCTCTGAAACACTCATGTGCTTAATTCCGATCACTCATTTATGATTCAACTCACATGCCAGCCCTTCCTGGCTACTTCCCTGATCTTGGCCCTTCCTTCGGTGCCTTCACCATCAATTGACTGTGACATTCTTGAGGCCAGTGTCTGCATCTGAGGCCATGTGTCATAGTTCTGAAAGGCACAGTCTCGAGCTGAACTGATGGGGTCTAAATCCTGGCTGTACCACTTACTAATTATGCTATCTCGGGCAATTCCTTGGCCTCCCTGTGCCTCAGTTTCCTCATCTGTAAAATGGGAACAATAGTACCTTCCTCAGAGGATTGCTGTGATGAAGAAATTAGTTAACACATGTGCAGTGCTTAGAATGCTTCCTGGAATCTTGTAAGGACTTAACAAACATTAACTGTGACGATCTGTACAGCAAGAATCGAGCACCAACAGGGAGATCAGCTCGGTGCTTTGTGACCACCTAGAGGGGTGGGATAGGGAGGGTGGGAGGGAGACACAAGAGGGAGGGGATATGGGGATATATGTATACATGTAGCTGATTCACTTTGTTATACAGTAGAAACTACCACAACATTGTAAAGCAATTACACTCCAATAAAGACATTAAAAAAAATGGTGAATCACTATACAAAAAAAAAAGAATCGAGCACCATACCTGTTACAAAGCAGGTATCAAGTAAGGGTTTATTTGATGCAATATTTAAAAAAAAAAAGAAAACTGAGGTAAAATTAACATAACATAACCTTTTTGAAGTGTATACATTGATGGTATTTAGTACATTTACAGTGTTACAGTGTCTGTTCAGTTCCAAACCATTTTCATCACCCCGAAAAGAAATCGCATCCCCGTATTCCCATTAAACAGTCACCCACCCCCCCATTCTCCCTCCCTCCAGCGTCATGTCAGGAGAGTTTCTAACGCATTTCCTACAGGGGATATTACAAAAATGTGGTGTAGCAACACCACAATACAGATAGAGTCGTCCTTCGAAAATGAAACATTCCCAACTGAGTGACTGTCAGGGTTTTAGGTCACCCCCACTGGGCTGGTCAGGTCTCCTGAAAGGATTGTCCAAGGCCACCAGTGTGGTGTCAACTTTTCTATGTCCATTCCTTTAAATAATACAAGATTTCTTTGAAGGGACACAAAAGTAACATTTTCCCTTCAATCGGGGGCTTTAGAAAGAAGGCATTCCACATTGTATAAGACGTGCTGAATGCAGTCTGGCCTTTTGAAGAGCACCATCTGAAGTATGTAGTGACAAGAGGGAAGAGTCTAGAGCAGGTGCTGTTGAAAACAGCGTTCCTGTGTGGCACCTCTGGCTCAGGGACTCCAGAATGACATCGGGTCCCTGTTGAAAGCGCCATTCACGCCTACCAGCCCAGTCCATGCATATTCATAATTGAAAACAGCACTGCCTTAATAAAGGACTTTTTGACATCGATCAGAACCCAGCTACAGCTATTGATTTCTTGCTTTTTCCACTGCCAGCGGCTGCAACTTTTCTGACCCTTTCAAGTCCAGTTCCACTCATCTACTGAGACCATTTCCTGGCCGGTCAGCGTGTGTGTGTGTGTGTGTGTGTGTGTGTGTATGGGTATATGATTAAGTAAAAGACATCTGTGGCAATGAAACTCTATCCCAGTATCGGGCTCATGTTGACAACCTGATTACTGGTATTTTCCCCCATCAGACCTCCTAAAATCCAGGCTATAGAGACCTAGCTGTACCCTCCGTGTTGACCTTCTAGATCTCTGAATTTTGATTTGCTTTTGTTGACTTTGGCCTTTTCCTCATGGT
Source organism: Tursiops truncatus (assembly GCF_011762595.2). Classification (NCBI taxonomy): domain Eukaryota; kingdom Metazoa; phylum Chordata; class Mammalia; order Artiodactyla; family Delphinidae; genus Tursiops; species Tursiops truncatus. Next base: position 30,062,189 of record NC_047055.1, read on the forward strand.
CCTTAGAATCCTGACTTAGGCACGGCCTCTATCCTAATGTCAGAACATATTTTAGATTTACATCTGACGAGATATTGTAACATTCACATTAAGAAAGTATTTGCTTTAGAGTAGGTTATACAGATCTGAATGTATATGAGGGGGGAAAAAAATCAAAGAAATTTTTTTTGTGTGAAGGGTAGTATCCTTTAAAAATCTGTGATCAGATTCACTCTTATTTTCTACTTACTTAGGGTGATAAATTCAATTAGCGCTTTTATTTAATGCCTCATTTTAGGAAGTTTTTCAACTAATAAAATGGATCTATTTCAGGCCAAAGGGATTTTTCAGACCCTGAAAACTCAACCCTTTTCTTAATTAGACGAGGAGCCCTGTGAAACTCCTGCTGCAGCTTCCAGGCAGTGGGGATTCGCCTGCCCCAGTGGCTCTCTGTTGTGCAAAATACATGAAAAGAGAAAAAGCCAGAGCTGCCTCTGTACAACTCAGGTCTGGCCAAGGTACTTACTGCTGCATGATTTATGTCTGGGAGGAAAATCACTCTCTCCTTCACACAGGCCAGAAGGACTAGGGTGGTGCTGGAGCAGCCGTGGGCGTGCAGGGGGCGATGAGAGAGACCGCCAGGCACCCTCGGTGGCTGCTTTTACAGGGTTGGCTCTCGGGGGTCAGGCAGGTGCTGAATCTGCCCATGTGTTGAGGTTAAGACCAGAATGTCATAAAGGGAGGTAGCAGAGCTGAGTGACTGCCTGGATTTGATTCCATTCTCTACTACTTTCTAGGGTGGTTGGTCACTCCTACACCCTGGGTAGGTTATCAAGCCTCTCTGTGTTTCCGTTTCCTCACCTGTAAAATGATAGATGAATAATATCATGTACCTCATAGGTAGAACACCTGGCGTATAGCAGATGCTCAATAGATTTTAGCTGCTACCACTCCGATTATTCTTCCCACGGCTACTGGGAAGTAGTATACAGTGTAGTAGCTAAAAACACAGATCGGGTATCAGAATAACTGGACATCTTTCTGGACCCACCATTTACCAATTTCCTGACATGGGGAAGTCGTTCAGCCTTTCAGTGTCTCATTTCCCTCATCTGTCAAATGGGCTGGCTAGGAGTTAGCTGTCTCACTGGGTAGTTGGGAAGAATAAATGAGGTAATATACATAAAGCGGTTGATGTAGTGCCTGACACATAATGAGCGCTCAAACTATTGGCTGCTGTTTTAGTTATTATCACCAATGAGATGATGATCATCATTAATACTAGGAGTTGTGCCTTGTATGTTGAATCTCTGCATTGCTCGCATTCTTGGGCCACTGAAAGAAGATTCGTTAGGACACTAAAGGAAAAGCGAAGCACAGAGAGGAAAAGAAATCATCAGGAGGAAGTTTGTGCGTGGCCTGGGTCCTACGAGCGATCATTGCTTTGGTTTAGACAGTTCCGAGATTTTTATGGATGTTGAATACATTTACATATATACATATACATAATACATATAGTTAGTATTATCTCCCCAAATGGGATCATTTTTTTTGACTGCACCGCGTGGCTTGCAGAATCTTAGTTCCCCAGCCAGGGATCGAACCCAGGCCCTCAGCAGTGAAAGCATGGAGTCCTAACCACGGGACCGCCAGGGAATTTGCCCACATGTGTAATTTTGATAACAGCTCTATTGAGGTATAATTCACAAACCACAGAATTCACCTTTTTAAGTAGAAAATTCAATGGTTTTTAGTATATTCACAATGTTGTGCCACCATTACCACTAATTTCAGAGTGTTTCTATCATGCCCCTCCCATCCCCCAAGAAACTCGAACTCGTTAGCAGTCACTCCCCATTCACCTCAACCGCTCCAGCCCTAGGCCACCACGAATCTTTCTGTCTCTATGACATTGCCTATTCTGGACAGTTCATTTAAGTGGGATCACGTAACCTGGGGCATTTTGTGTCTGACATTTCACTTAGCATGATGTTTTCAAGGTTCGCTCATGCTGTAGCTGGTATTAGAACTTCCTTTTTTACGGTTGAATAATATTTCATTGTCGAGTGCTTTCCGATGTTTAAATAATAGCCATTTTAAACCTCCAGCTTATTCGACAGCCTCAGGGTAGCTGTTCCTTCTCTTCCCCTTCCCTAATAGAGAGGGTTTTCTGGAGTCCCGGGGCATCTGGGGAGGGGTGGATTCCAGAGGTTGCTCAGGGCACGTCACCATCGGATGCTGACATCTTAGCATACGTGTACAGTTAACGGAAATTTCAGACCAACCTGATAGTGTCTTTCCTATTCAGAGCTGAGACAGAAGAGTCATTGTCTCCCAGGCACAGACAATACAAAAAATCTTGCAGCTTCCCATCCTCATACAGATGGGCAGTGTCCTCCGCCTGCAAGGAGCCAGAGGAGAGGGCTAGCTTACGCGTTACCTTGCCTTCTATTCCATCTCAATTCCGATTATAGGACATTTGTTGCGCTTTCAGAGCTCTTGCTGCCTGGGCATAAAGGAGCAGGATAGCGACACATTTCTAAAGTAGGGTAACATTTGAATTAAGATAATCCTAAGCACAGAAGAAGTGACGTCAGGCATCGTGGGGAAATACTATCGGTATGTGCTTTGGAGTGACGTGGATCTGGGTTTGAATTTGTCACCTGTTACCATGGGTCCTTAGCCTGTCTCAGCCACAGTGGCCGCATCTGCAAAATGACATAATGATATCATAATAGCCATCTCACAGGGCAATAGTGAGGAAGAACTGGGTTCAGTTCCTGGCATGTAGTGAGGTCTTCATAAATGGTAACTTACCTGGCTACTCCTACTTGGGTAGACTTTCAGTGAACAAAATATCTTATTTTGTATAGTGATTAATAGCTTTTGACTTTGGTGTCGGACAGAGGTAGGTTTGACTCCTGGTTTCACCACTTATTAGCTATGTGACCTCGGGTGAACTCAGTTTCTGGTGCCTCATCTGGGAACAGTTACACTTTACAGGTTTGTTGAGAGGTTTCTACTTGATGATGTTTTCTAAAGCATCTCAGCCCATGGTAACTGTAACACAGTAACTCTTGCTACCAATAAGAAGGCAAATATTTCTTCAGGTATCATGTTTCCATCAGTCCACACAGGCTCCTTGCCTTCCTGTTGTACTTCGAATACACTCTAGAACTCTTCTCCACACCTACAGAGTCCTACACAATACGGCTTTGCCTACTTGACTGACCTTACCTCCAGCCACTCTCTCCCTCACAGCCATATTGGGCTCCTTGTTATTCCTCAGCCAGACCCAGCTCTTTCCTGCTTCAGGGTCTTTGCATTTGCTGTTCCCTCTCTCTCTTGTGTCTCCAGATCTGCCCGTTGGTGGCTCCTTCTGGTCACCCAGGTTTCAGTGAAAGTATTACCTGCTCAGAGAGGCCTTTCTCAATGACCCAATATAGTTTTCCCATCTCCTAGCTGCTGTGTTTTATTTTCTTCGTAGCATTTATTGCTACATGACATTACTTTCTTTGACTTTATTGTCAATTTCCCCCACTAGAATAGAAGCCCCAGGAGGGCAGCCACTTTAATCTGTTTGGCTCACTGCTGAATCACAGCAACTAGAACAGGACTTGGGGGATAGTAGAATAGTTATTTGTTGAATGGATAGATGGATGAAGAGAGATGGCAAAGGTCTTGACTCTGGCTTTTGGGACTGTCATGATGGCTGGGAGTGGTATTCCCCCTACGGTATGGAACTGCCTGCAGATTACATGGTAATAGCTCATAGAATGGATTACATCTCTAACTGGAAAGAATCCTAATGAGCTATCCTCCTGCAGAGCATTTCTCTCGAGGCTGCAGCGGACACCTAAAAATATGCCTCGTATTAGGCAGCCACCCATGTGCCTCCGTGAGGTAGATCTATTTGCGTCGCCCAGATAATTTCATATGTCGTCTGCCTCACTCTGCATGTAGATACAGATTCAGAGTGTTGAAGTTCCAGTAAACAGGCTCTGGGAGGCATTGGAAGTAGTAGACACTTGGCTTGATAACTGATAATGAACCAGAGTTAGGGAGATAGTTTGCACGCAAACCTGCGGGTGCAGATGGTGAGTCTACTGGCATAAATTAGCAAAGCCCATAGAGGAGCCTGGGCTTGACTATTTTATTGTACATGGGAGGTTATTAAGAAAATAGTCGAGGGTCTCTGGAAAAATAAGCAATAGCAGTGTGCTGTTCCTGCAGGATTAACAGAGGCAGAATATCCTTGACTGAGACAAGGTTTGTTTCGATTTCTGTGTGTGTGTGTGTGTGTGTGTGTGAGAGAGAGAGAGAGAGAGAGAGAGAGAGAGAGAGAGAGAGAGAGAGAGAGAGAGAGAAGATATTAACAGTTAAGCAGGAAAGGGCCTGAAAATGTGGTGGTCCCTGATGATTGGGTTTACCTGAGTCTCTCTAACCAACTAGGGAGATGTGAATTCTCCCGTGGGCCTCAGGCATTTCCTGGTCAAGAATTCTTAAGGCTTGTTCTTCTTATAGTTCTCTCAAAGCCCCTAGAAACTTATATAAGGAGAAACTAGAAGAGCGAAGCGTCAAGACTCAAGGGGTGATCTGGTGGTGGCAGTGATCCCAAAGGCTGGCCCCTGGGCACGAGAGATCCCGATTGGTAGAGAGATGCATTTCTAATGAGCTCCTCCTGTGTTTCTGATGCAGATGTTTGAACTATACTTTGAGAAACACTGATGTAGTATCTTTCACCTACTGAAGTTTTAAAACTTGAGTGTAACCCAAACCTCACACTTCTCCCCAGCCTCCATCTTGCTCTCCTGTCTTCCAACTGCATAAGGTCCACTAGGGAGTTAGCTATTATTTGCTACTGGGCAAGAGAAGGCCCCTTATTGGGCATTTCCTCTGTTTCTTACTACACATGTGCATTTGTCTATTCGGCAGCCTTTTGATCTCCTTTTGATTCCTGTTTTTCCATCCTCAAGTGGATGCTAAAATTCTTTCCCAGCTATAGTTGTTAAAGAGTTGTAATTCACTGTTCTAACCAATCAGAGGCTCAATATAGGTGATACGGTGAATGTTTATGTCTCCCCCAAAATTCATGTGTTGAAATTCTAAAGCCCAAGGTGATGGTATTAAAAGATATGGGGCCTTTGGGAGGTGATTAGGTCATGGGGGTGGAGCCCTCATGAATGGGATTAGTGCCCTTAAAAAAGAGACCCCGACAGAGCTCCCTCACCCCTTCCACTATGTGAGGATACAATAAGAAGTCCTAGAAAAGGGCCCTCACCTGACCATGCTGGTACCCTGATCTCAGACTTCCAGCTTCCAGAACTGTGAAAAATGAATTTCTGTTGTTGATAAGCCACCCAGTCTATAGTATTTGGTTATAGCAGCCCGAATGGACTAAGATAGTAGGTGTCCTAGTTATTGGTATAAACGGTTTAAGGCTCTTAGAGCAACTGAAACTCAAATGAAGAAACTCAGGCACCAAACATCAGTGCAAACCTAAGAGCTCTTCCCTGAGCTCCATACCAATGCACACAACACCTACCTCTATCCCAGCATCGGTGCCTCCCCATATCCTGCCCCATAGCAACAGGGCAGCTGGCATCTGTCAGAGATGTGGATAAAGGAGAGTTTCAGAGAGGAGGCTGCATTTGAGCTGAGCCAGGAACACAGGCAAGACATCTACAGATAAAGTTGGAGGGGGAGTGCTGTCTAGAAAAAGGTAACAATATGAACATAATCACAGGAAGTGTAGCGTCTTTCCAACTCACTGAATATATATCAGAACCATGTGGGGTCAGAAGGGGAAGAGATGGGTTCAAAATGCAGATTTCAGGGCCTTAGCCTCAGAGTTTTTCTTCTATAGGTCTCGCAAGGGACTATGGATCTTAATTTCAATAAGCTCCCACCTGAGTGATTTTGATAGAGGTGTTTCATGCAACACACTTTGAGAAACACTGGCCTAGTCCAACGATAGTTTTGTAGAGATGTAGAAACAGACTCAGGAGAGTGACCTGTTGGTTAAAAGTACCTATTCTGGGGATGCTGTGAAAGATTCTTCCATCTAAGGTAGGGGCTCTGAGCCAGGCTCCTTAGTCTTTCCTAATTTGTACTTGGCTGTAAATTTAATACCCTTTTTATGATACTTGAAAGAGCTGTACAGTCTCATGGTCTGGCCATTACTGCTGGCATTAAAGAAATGACTATTACTGGTACTTAATATATCTTCTCCAGTTTCTTAATGACTGTGAGGCACATAGCGGAAGAGGTGCCCTGTGTGCGTATAGCGCACATGTACCGATAGCCCACACCTGTTCTCTTGGTGTGGGTTTGACTGGCAGCAGCTTCTTTCTTCCTTCAGACATTCTAGCTGCCCTCCCTCCTCTTTCCCCAGCTGTTGTGACCCTATTAAAAGAGGACAGTACCTTTACCCCAAGGCTCTCCCCCTGTTGCTTAGACCCCCATGGATCTCCTGGTTACCCTCAAGCGCTAACTTTCAAATTAGCTAATTCTTGGGCAGCAGGAAGAGCCCACCCATTAGGACGCTAAAGAATTACTTTAGGAACTGAAACAAGGGAAACTGGTGACTGTGTGTGCTAATCTGAACTTCTCTCTCCCCCGTCATGTTTCTAGGGGAAATGCACGGGAGGGGGTGATGGTGTGAGAGCCCTCGCTTCTTCACCGCCCTCAGTAAACTACCTGAATTCCGGCACATCACCCTTCCATGTCATGGAGGATCATGACATGGCAATCAGAGGGCAAATGCATCGTCATTTAGGTTCATGATAGTGTGCTGTCTCGGATTCCTTGAGTTCAGAATGCTTGAAGTGGATATGCCACAGAAAATGATTTGTGCAGTTTACATCTACAATTTCCTTTCCCCATAGATAGAAGATTTGGGACTGAAGCACCATTAGTCCAGAATAAGAAAGTTAGAGCAGCTAAAATATCTTTGAGCCCATTTCTTCCCACAAGCCTGGATTGCACTGGGCAGTGAGAGCTTGGGCGTGGGCGAGAGTAAGAAAGAGACAGAGATGAGAATAAACAGGATGGAACAAGTCAGCTGATCAGGAGGAGAAGAGGAGGACTAACCATTTTTCTCCCTCTGTTTCCATGAGTGGCCAGCAGCACCAGGTCCTTTATTTAATCCTTTACTGTCCTGGCAACGACAAAGTATGTTCTGTTTAAGTATCTCTTGGGAGTTTGGGGGGTGGGGTGGGTAGTGAGTACCTGAATAGATTTAGTGATTTTTGGTACGTGACGCATCCTGCCAATTGTCTTGCATAAACAAGGTCAAAGATCCACAAAGGCTTGGTTCTCCTTTCCATGACCCTCAGGTTTCCTGCGTGCTACAGTCTCCAGGGGAGCTACTTCCATAAACAGATGCTGGACACCAGCATGAGGGTGCAATGCGGGGGAAACTTTCAGCATATAGATTGATTTAAGGACGCTCATTTAGATTTAATAGAATAATTATTGAGATAATTATTGAGATAAATGGCATGTCATGTTAGTAGTCGAATATTGCATAAACAAGATATAGTGGCTATAATTATAGTTCTCCGGATACCTTAATAGGTATATTAAGAGAAGTCAGTGAGCCACAAAGAATTTTACTAAAAGTCAATATTTCAAGAAATCTATAAGCTGTCCCAGACTATAACCACCACTTTGTCTCTAGAAAATATATAGTTAATAGAAATATGGTCTTCATGGTGCCACCTTTCTCTCAGTTGGTCTAAAGAGGTCTGCCAGCTAATGACACGTTCTGGACAATTACTTTGTAAGTTGGCCAACGCTGGGGTCTATGGGAAACTTGATATTTTATGGTACTGAAAGTTAACTGAATTATAGTAAACATTGACTAGACGTCTAAACATATGTTATAGTCTCTAGATATTAAATGGTATAGAGCTGCTCTCACCTTGTTTCGGTTGCTGGGGTATTAGATAATACACTGCAATAATAACTTATGAGACTTTCTGTCATATGGTATATGGGAGCCTTTATAACCTCTAAGTGCGTCTGAGATGAGCGGCTATATTACAGGGTAAAACATCTGGACCTGGAGTCAAAACCAAGCTCTGCCCGTTGCTAGCTGTGTGACCTTGAGCAAGGTACTTCATCTCTCTGGTTTTCAATTTTCTCGCCTGCAAAATGGGCATAACTATGACGCCTCCCTCTAACAGCTGATGCTGGGGATGGAAACAAATCAAATAAGGAGCTTGAAAGCACCCGAGGCATAGTAGAAACACAGTCAATGTTTGCTTTCTTTCTATAAATGCAAAGCAATTTGCAAACAAGTGATTGAATGCATTAACTTGATTGATGACTTAGAACCAGATACTGACCTTAATTAAATTTACCTGTTTGAATCCATCATTATCTTTTCCATGTGGTCAGAATGTAGTTAAGAGCGTAAGCTTTTTTTTTTTTTTTTTTTTTTTTTTTTTTTTTTTTTTTTTTGCGGTACGCGGGCCTCTCACTGTTGTGGCCTCTCCCCTTGCGGAGCACAGGCTCCGGACACACAGGCTCAGCTGCCATGGCTCACGGGCCTAGCCGCTCCGCGGCATGTGGGATCTTCCCGGACCGGGGCACGAACCCATGTCCCCTTCATTGGCAGGCGGCGGACTCCCAACCACTGCGCTACCAGGGAAGCCCCAAGAGCGTAAGCTTTTGATGTCCTGCTTCCAAGTGTAATTAACTGTGGCTTGTAGGTCAGGTTATAAAACCTCTCAGTTTCCTCATCTGTAATTTATAAGAATCCTAGTGCCTGCCCCACAGAACTGTCATGAAGATTAAATCATGAGAGCAACATACTTAGCACGACACCTGTTCAAATCAAGCACTCAGTCAATGTTAGCTATTGATCTTTGCTTTGAAACAAGAGGTGCACGGCGGGTTTATGAGGATGGCGTGCAACTGGGAATGACAATCTTTGGGGAGCTAATGGTGTGGGCTGTGGAGCCTCTGTTGTGTATGTCTTCCTCCTTGTTCATTCTCCAGGTCTCAAATAGTATTTTATACCTAGAAGCAGCAATCATCATCATACAGTTATAATGTCCATTCATTTCTTCAACAACAAATGGTCATTGGGTGCCTATAAGTCCTACAGAATTCACTGGGTACTAGATACACAGTTACGAACAAAACAGTCATGGTTCTTACTCTCACTGAGCTTGTAATTTAGGTCATTTGTAGGGTACTATGCTTGGTACTAGGGAAACATACACTGTGGCCTTAGGATGTTTACAATCTAGTTGAACCACCTTAAATTCTTTCTGGAGCAAGACAAAATTTAACTAGAAAAATAATAATACAGTCTAGCTGGGTTGAGCAGGCATAGGCACATAAAAATAAACGATACAGTATGGTGTGGCTGAGCACCATGTGAGTGACACATTATGCTAGAAGAGTTCAAAGGAAAAGATGATCAGTGAGGGTGATTTATGATCTAATTGATTCCAGAATGATCGGGGGCAGGGCCAGTGCCTGGAACATGGGCCAGATTTTATCATGCTAGCAGTACTTGGATGTTAGGGAACAAGGAGATTATGAGTAATTGCAAAGGCAAGGACGCAGAAATGTGTGGGGTGTGTTTAGGGAGCATAGACTACTTTAACCGAAGGAGAGATTTTTTTATATGATGGTACGCGTAGCTGGTGTTGTATAGTTGAGGCAGTAGACAGGAACGTTATTTTGTAGGAACTTGAATATCAGGTGGGGAGTTTGAAGTACCACCAAAATTATCCAAAGAGGGAGACGTGTACAAAGCGATGTTTTTAGAAGCTGGAGATGTCAGTATGTATGCTGTGTTGCTTGGGTACGTGTTCGAGAAGAGTTATCAGTAATGAACAATTGCAAGTAGTTCAGTTCCACCTCCCCAACTTTATTCTAAGGAATCAGACAATGGTGTCAAGATGTGTGCACAGAGATGTTTATCCCAGCATCTCAAACATTCTTTAAATAAATGAAACATCACAAATGTGGTTGAAATCTCTGGTTTTAACCCCTCCTCTCCCATATCCCATTTGCCCCTTTCCTTACTCTGTGTCGCCATGAATTCGGTGTCAATCATCTCCACGCACGTTTTTATATTTTTATGACCACAACGCATCCACGAACAATACGAACTGCTATTTGCCAGTTTTTAAACTTGAGAGGAATGGTATCATACTATACATATCCTTCTGCAACAACACTGTTTTTGAAATTCATCCAGGCAATATATGCAGCTGTTGTTGAGTAGTTGACAACTTCAGCATGCGCCAGGGTCACCTGGGGGCCTGTTAAACCACACCTTGTTGTCCTTCCCCTCCCAGAGTTTCTGCTGCAGTGAGTTTGGGTTGGGACCAGGAATCTACATTGCTGACACATTTCAGGGACCATATTTTGAGAATCACTGCTCTAGTCCCTAAAGAATAATAAATATTCCATTGTCTGAATGTGCCACAATGTATTTCCATATTCTCTTGTTGAGGGACATGGTTTCCAGTTTTTCACAATTCTCATCAATGTTGTAGTGAGCACAGTTAGTTTGTTTATGTCTCCTTGCACCCTTGTGTGAGTTTCTATCGTCTATGTACATAGGAGATATTCCTGGATGGTAGGGAATACTCATCTTCAACTTTATGAAATTTTACCAAATCATTCTTCAAAGTGGTTGCACTAAGTCTTACTCCTTTCCGCCCCATACACATGCCCGTGTGTCAGATTTCCGGTTGTGACACATCCTTGCAAAAACTAAGGTCAGATTTTTAAACTTTGGCAATCTGATGCATATTCTGTTATTGTTTGCATTTCTGTTTCCTTAATCGTTGGGAAGCTGAATATCTTTTCAGGTGTTTTATTGGCCATTTGAGTTTATATACAATTTGCATTGTTTTCGATCCACGTTGTCAATAGAAATATAATGTGGGCCCCATAGTGTAATTTAAAATTATCTGGAAGCCACATTAAAGAAAGTAAAAAGAAGCAGGTGAAATTAATTTTAGTAATCCAGTACATCCAAAATACTATCATTTAAAAACATTTAATCTATATAAACATTGTAAATTCGATATTTAAAATTATTTTTTGCATAATGTCTTAGAAATCTGGTGAGTATTCCACACTTATCATACACCTTAACTCTGATCAGCGACATTTCAAATGCTCAGTAGTTACACGTGGTTAGTGGCTGCCACATTGGAAAGTACAGATTTAGTGCCCAGTGCTTCTTGGATATACAAGTTGCAAAATAATTTCACCACTCTGTAACTTGTCTTTTCACTTTGTATATGTTGATTTATATTGTACCAATTTTTAGTTTTAATGTAGTTACATTGACAGTCATTTCCTTTATGATTTGTGCTTTTGTGTCTTGTTTAAGAAAGCCTTACCCCACGATCATATAAATGTTCTGCAGAATATTCCTTGCCAAGTTTTTCGTTTTTCTTTTAACCCTGAAGATTTTAATCCAATGGGAATTAATTTTTATCAATGTTGTCAGGTGGGAATCTTATGGAAAAAAGTTGTTTTCCACATAGTGAACCAGTTGTCCCAGAACCATTTACTGAATACTCCACTACATTCCATTTATTTGTCATGGTACCTCTCTTATACATCAAGTTTCCATAGAGTAGATTTGTTTCTATGCTTCATATTTTGGGCTATTGGTCCTTTGGTGTACCACTGCGCCAATATCACAGTGTTTTAATTACGGAAGCTTTTAAAAATACGTATGGTATTTGTTAGGGTGAGTCTCCCCACTTGTTTTCCTTTAAAATTTTCTTGGCCGTAATATGAATTTTAGAATCGGCTCATAAAGGTTCATGAAAACTCATTTTTGGATTTTGATCAGACTTGTATTGAATTTAAGGTTCTATGAAAGTATTATTCACTGTCAGTGAAATTTTATAATTTCCTCCAGAAAGGTATGATGTATATCTTATGTCTAGATACCTTATAGGTTTTTATTACTATTGCAAATAATATCTTTCAAAAATTTATTTTCTAATTTTTGCTTGCTAATGTTTAAGGATGCGATTAATATTTTTGTTTTTCGTATCTTTGTAACTCTTATCTTTCAATCTTGGTGAATCCTATTTAAAAATTTACGTAGTGTAAAATTCACTTTTTTTTTTTTGCCGTGTGGCATGTGGGATCTTTGTTTCCTGACCAGCGATTGAACCCATGCCCCTGACAGTGGAAGTGCGGAGTCCTTAACAACTGGACCACCAGGGAATTCCCAAAATTCACTTTTCTTTGGTATAGAGTTCTGTGAAGTGAGACAAATGCATACATTTGTGGAACCACCACTACATCCAGGATATAGAACAGTTTTGTCACTCCCCAAATTCCCTCATATTGCCACTTTCTTCAACCCTTTTCTTCATGTCCATCCTCTGGAAATCACTTATCTGTTTTGTCTCTCTAGTTTTGCCATTCACAAAATATCATATAACTGGAATCACATTGTATTTATCCTTTGGAATCTGAGTTCTTTAACTTAGTAATATAATTTATCCATGTTGTTGCATATGTTGGTAGTTCATTACTTTTTATTGCTGAGTAGGATTCCATTGTGCAGATGTACTATAATTTATTCATTCACCAGATGAAAGACATTTGAGTTGTTTCCAGGTTTTGGTGATTATGAATAAAGCTGCCATAAATATTCACATACAATATTTTGTGGGAATTTGTTTTCATTTCTCTTGGATAAATATCTAGGACTCAAAATAAATATGTTTAACTTTGTAAGAAACTGTTAAACTATTTACTAAAGTGACTATACCATTTTGCAGTCCTATCAGTGATATGTAATAATTCCAGTTGCTCCACATCCTTGTCAGCACTTGGTATTGTCCTAGTTTTTATTTTTCTTTGTTTTGTTCTTTGGCCATTCTAATAGGTGTGTAGAAATATATCATTGTGCTTTAAATTAGCGTTTCCTTAATGACCAGTGGCGATAAACATCTTTTTTGTATAGTTATTTGCCATTTGTATATCTTCTTTGGTAAAGTGTCTGTTAAAATATTGTGCCCAGGGCTTCCTTGGTGGCGAAGTGGTTGAGAGTCCGCCTGCCGATGCAGGAGACACGGGTTCGTGCCTCGGTCCGGGAAGATCCCACATGCCGCGGAGCGGCTGGGCCTGTGAGCCATGGCCGCTGAGCCTGCGCGTCCGGATCCTGTGCTCCGCAACGGGAGAGGCCACAACAGTGAGAGGCCCGCGTGCTGCAAAAAAAAAAAAAAAAAAAAAAAAAATATTGTGCCCATTAAAAAAGATTAGGTTGTTTTCTTATTGTTGAGCTTTGAGAGTTCTTTAGGTGTTCCGGATACAAGTCCTTTGTCAGATGTGTGGTTTGCAAATATTCCCTCCTAGTCTGCAGCTTTTCTTGTTATCTTTGATCATTGTCTTACACAGAGGAAAAATTGCAAATTTTGATGGAGTTCAGTTTATCAATTTTTTCTTTTATGGATTTTCCTCTTGGTATCATGACTAAGGGTTCTTTGCTCAACCCCAGATCATGAAACTTTTCTCCCATGTTTTCTTCTATAAGTTTTATGGCTTTGTTTTACATTTAGGTGCATGACTCATTTTGAGTTAATTTTGGAATAGAGTGCAAGGTATGGCTTTACATTGCCTTTTTGGCATATGGATGTCCAAATTTTCCAATGTCATTTGTTGGCATGACTATTATCTATCTCTGCCTTTGCACCTTTGTCAACGATCAATTGACTATGTATGGGAGTATTTTGTATTTTTTTTATTAAAGAGATGTAACTTATATACCCTAAAACACATATTTTAAGTGAACACTTCAGTGGTTTTTATATTTATAGGGTTGAGCAACCATCACCACAATATAATTTTGGAATATTTCCATTACCCCCCAAAAGAAGCCTTTTGCCCATTGGCAGTAGATCAACTACATTGGTGCCCCCCTTGTCCCAGTCCTAGGCAATTACTGATCTACCTTCTGTCTCTCTGAATTTGCCTACAGTAAGTCCCTTACACGTGAACCTTCAAGTTGCGAACTTTCAAAGATGTGAACATGTGTTCACATGTCCATTCACGTAAGTTAGTTCACATGTCTGACATACATTGTCACGTGTGTGCACATCCTCTACAAGTGGTTGTGCTTTTGTGTACTTTACAATACTGTATAGAGTACAGTAGTACAGTGTCTTTATTTCAAGCCCAGATGTCCAGAAGCAAGTGTAAAAGCAGTGGTGATGTAGCTGGTACTGCTAAGAAGCGCTAGCTATTGTACTACTGTACTGTACTGTAAGATTAAAAATGTTTTTTGTGTTTTTTTTAATGTATTATTTGTGTGAAAAGTATTATAAACCTATTACAGTACAGTACTATATAGCCAATAGCACTAGTTGGGTACCCAGGCTAACTTTGTTGGACTTATGAACGCGCTGACGGAACGGAACTCATTTGTATGTAGGGGACTTACTGTATTCGGGATATTTCTCATAATTGTAATCATATAATACGTAGTCTTTTGTTACTGTTTTTTTTCCCACGTAGCAGAATGTTGTCAAGGTTCACCCATGTAGTAGTATGTATCATAGCTTCATTCTTTTTACCAGGAATAGTATTCTGTTATATGTACATGTCACACTTTGTTTATCCATTCATCCGCTGATGGACAGTTGGATTGTTTCCATGGTTTGGCTCTTCTAAATAATGCTGTTATGAATGTACATGTACAGGTATATGTACGATGTATTTTCATTTCTCTTGGATATATACCTAAGATAGGAATGACTGGGTCATGTGGTAACTCTGTGTTTAACTTTTTAAGGAATTTCCAAACTGTTTTCCAAAGTGGCTGTACCATTTTACATTCCCACCAGCAGTGTAAGAGGATTCCAGTCTCTCCACATCCTCACCAGTTCTTCTTATTGTCTGGCTTTTCATCGATGACATTTTGGTGCTTATGAAGTGATATCTCATTGAAGTTTTGATTTGCATTTCCCTAATGACTAATCATGGTGAACATCTTTCCAAGGGCTTCTTGGTCTTTCATGTATCTATTCAAACCCTTTATCCGTTTTTAACTGGGTTATTTGTCTTATTTAATTGTAAGAATTCTTTATATATTCTGGAGGCAAGTCCTTTACTCGAGATATGGCTTGCAAATATTCCCAGTCTGTTGAGACATCACTTCTTCAAAGGTATCCTCTGAAAAACAAAATTTTTAAAATTTTGATGAAGGACTTCCCTGGTGTTCCAGTGGTTAAGACTCCACGCTTCCAATGCAGGGGGGCACAGGTTCGATCCCTGGTCAGGGAACTAAGATTCCGCATGCTGTGCAGTGTGGCTAAAAAAAATAATAATAATAAAATATTGATGAAATTCAGTTTGTCTGTTTTCTTCTTTTATCATTTGTGCAATATCTGTCACATCTAAAAAAAATGTTGCCCAACCCAAGGTCATGAAGGTTTACTCCTGTTTTCTTCTAAGACTTTTATACTTGAACTCTTATATTTAGTTTTGTGGTCCATTTTGAATTAATTTTTCAGTATGATAGGAGGTAGAGGTCCAAGTGTATCATTTTGCATGCACATATTCAGTTGTCCCAGCATAGAACTCTCTTTGCACTCTCAATTTTTTCCCATTAATTTATGTGTCTTCCTGTAATACCATACTGTCTTGATTTCTGTAGATTTATAGTGTCTTATATGTGAGGCTTCCAACATTGTTCTTCTTTTTAAAGATTATTTACTATTCTAGTTACTTTGCCTTTCCATATCAGTTTTTCAGAATGCTTATATTAGTCTGTCTGTAGCTTCTCTTGATGGAGAAAGTATGCAAATATAAATAGTTTTGCTGCTTTTCCAACTTTTAAATTTTTTAATTTTCTTGTCTTATTGCATTACTGGGATCCTCCTGCAAAATTCTGAACAGAAGCTTAGAGGACATCCATGTCTTATTTCTAACTTTAAAATGAATGCTTCTTATGTTGTTATACTAAATGTGGTGTTTACTGTTGGTTTGTGGTAGACATCCTTTATCAGGCTAAGGAAGTTGCCATCTATTTCTACTTTAATATGAATTTTAATTTTTTTTCACAAACTATTTCAGTCATTCTGTGCTTGTATGCAGATTTTTTATCTTGTGTTCCCTTTAAATGAAAGCATAGACTTTTAATGGTGCCAGGTTTATCCTGAGGTCTTATTTCCAACTCCTTGTTTTGTATGAGCCATGACCTTCTCTTCTCTACACACATGACCATTAAAATTCAAGATTCTAGTTAAAGGAGACTCACAGATATCCCAAGGCTCTTCTAATATTAGGTCATATGCTCAGTGCCCTTGTTTTCAGGTTCCTCTTCATTCTTGGTGTCTGGTGGTTTCTTTTACTTTTATGAGAGTTCAGCTAAGCATGTAAAAGTCTGACTTTTAAATAAAATTCTGCATTTCTAGATATTTTACAGCAGGAAGGTTTTGGGGGTCCACTATATTATTGGGAACTGAAGATTTTCACATTGTTTATAAATGGGAAAAAAATGGAAACAACCCAGCGATTTATCTAATGCATAGCCTAGTTGCTTCAAATGTTTGGCACTCAATAAATATTTGTTGAATGCTTCATGATTTATAGCTCATGATGGAAGAAGAGGAGAATGAAGTAAAAAATAATGAACCAAAGTTTTGAGCCTGGGAGAATGATGATGATAGACAAGCGGGGGAGGCTAGAAAGGGGGCTAGTTTGTGGGAAAAAATGTGAGTTTGATTTTGGCTATATTTTGTTGGAGGTGGCAGAAGGCCTTGCTTGTTGAGTGTTTTGGCTGCGTATGTGGGACTAAAGCTCTGGAGAAGGGTCAGGGCTGGATGAATAAGCTAGGCAATTGTTGGCAATAAGGTGATGATTGAAGCTATGTCACTGGGGTAGAGAGTATAAAGGAAGAACAGTAGAACCGGTTTAAGATTTAGGCTTGATTGGGGTAGAAAGAGAAAGCACAACCTATGAAAGTAAATATAAAAGGTGAAGTCCAAGCAATAGAATAATGAAGACATTGTAGTATCACAAAAAGGTGGAAGGGGAGAGATTTTAAGGAAGAAAGGGTTGTTTTAAGAGAAGATGGTTGGCCAACAGATTCAGGTACTGTGTAGAACTAAAGACCCCAGGATTTACCTGTGAGGAATGGTTTCATCCCAGTCCTATTTATAACCCCATGGCAATAAGCATGTTATAACATTTCTCTTTTTATCTATGATATAATTTTCATCTTGAGTCTAATCAAAGAATCAGAAAGAATGGTTTGTGTTATGATTTTTTTCCACATGTGTATGCTTTTGTGTTTACCTATTTATATGCACCCATAAACACATCTTTGAAAGTACATCTTGTTGTTATAAATCTCTAAATGTAGTTGTAAAGAAGCCACTTAGAGATTTCCTGCTATTGAAAAGCCACAGTATACGGTTTTAAATATTTTTAACTTTGTTCAGAGCAAAAAGGACATGGCCCCTTAAAAAAATTAAGTGGGTTTGGAAGAGGCTTGAAGTCTGTTACATAAATTTCTAAGGAAACCGACTGTGTGCTAATGCCAACTAAAAGTCACGGCAAGCATGCTGTGAACATGTGCAGGGTATGACCGTAATCTTCTTTTCTCCCCCGTCTCTCTTTTTTTTTTTTTACTGCTAACAAGGAACGAGAATTTTTAGAGGCTAGAAACTTGGAAAGGAAAATAGGACTTTTTTAGAAGGGTTGTAAATTGCCGACTCTAGGTCTGACCTGCTAGTGGGGGGGTATCAACAATTGAATGAAAGCCATTTGAAAGAGCTTTCTATGATCAGCTCTTCCAAAGCTGTAAGTGCAGGAACCATATACGGGAGCTATATATATATATATATATATACATATATCTATTTATCTGTCTATCTTCCTACAAATTTCTGACTCTCAAAAAATATTAAGGGTGAGTTATAGAGTTATTGTTTACTTAGATGTGAGATGAACACCTAGAATTAGACTAAACAACAGTGGCTATTGGTTCCTCAGGGCTACCTCATTTTAACTAGTGTTAAAGTCTTAGTATAGATTATGTATCACATTTTCTTGTGTTGTAGTTAGAAATTATTTTTATTTTCAATAGTTTTATTTGTAGAGTTATATTTGTAATAAAGCTTAAATGTCTCTGTGTGTGTAATGCAGGCAAACGTGCACTAGTTGTTAGGTATAATGGTGTGCCTAGATTAAAATCTTTGTTGCCTATTGTCTTCAGCTGGGAGTGATTTCATCAGCAGAACCTGTTACGTATTTGACCCTCTGAATTGTGGGGAGTTCATCAATACCCGTAGGGCTCATTCCTAGGATTTAGAAGGCTAAAGATGTGGTATAAATCGAGCACAGGATTAATCTGAGTTCGTGGTCTTGAATGAGGGAAGACAGAAGTCAGAGAGAACAAAAGTCAACGTCAAGGGAATAGTAGGGAGAGCAGAGGCAGACATATTGCTGCAGAGATCAGGAGTCTTTGAGAGACAGACCAAACCTGCCTGAGTCAGGTGGCCTTTTATACTTTTTAGGCCATAGCACAGAACAACTGGATTCCCAGGAGGTGACCAGGGCTAGAGGCTGGCATGCAGCTGTACTGTCCCAGTTTGCTGCCTAGGCCATTTTTGAAGCCGGAGCAGACCCTGACAGAATCCTTTTCTGCTGGGATCATGAGGCCGTAACCTAGCCAGCCTGTCCAACTGATGGCAGCACTCCTGGTTTGTACACCTCATATCTTGGAAGAAAGGGGAAGCCTCCTGCCTGTCAGCACTGCAAGCTCAAACCTAAAATGAGATGGCAAACATCACAGAAACACACAATATTTATTTTTTAGACATTGCATTTAAGAAGGAAATTTCCTGAACAATGGACGTAATGATAATCAAAGGTGGAAGAGTATGAACCAATTTGGTAGCCATTAAGTCTTTAATTTTCCGGTCCATGGGGATTGACAAGAATTAGAAACCAGATGGAAAGGAATGTATCCTTAAACATTCAAACAATTGATTTTTGTCTATGATAAAGCAAATGTATGTAATGAAACCCTTGTCTGAAATTCTGTATGTAAAAGGGGTGAGATAAGTGGGGAGATTTTCTATAGTTGCTTCTAAAAGCCTTAAACTAACTTAAGTTGGAAGATTTTTCTTCTTGGGCTGGAAATTTTTCAAACACTTTTTGGATACCTTGGTATAAACTTGGATGAAAACCCTCACAGACATCTCATAATTTATTCATGGAGCCTCATAGGATCACTTGGTTTTCTCAGCTATGAGATATCAGTTTGGCTACAAATATTGAAATCCAGGATGACTCAAGTCTTTGTTTTTCCTGTTAACTTACTTGAAATCACGAAGCAGAAGTCTAATATTTGACTATGATTATCCAGCAGTGTGTTTAGATTAGGATCTTTGTTGCCTATAGTCTTTAGCTAGGAATGATTCCATCAGCAGAACCTTTTACATATTTGTCCTCATACGCCCCACTACCCAAGAGAAATGTCAGTGGGTTAGATTTGGGGGAAACCCGAGTCTGTTGTGATCTAAGAAAGGAATGAAATGCTCCTGCACCTGTGGGCTGCACTGGTCTCAAAATAGCCGGTAGCCAAGGCCTGAGTTGTTTGTAGGAGCTGGTTGGACCAAAGCCATGACACCATTGCTGCCTAGCTTCAAGCTCAGCGATCTTCTGCAGGACCAACGCCCCTGACCTATCTGGAGTGCTCCCCTGCTTTCTTGCACCTGATTTGCTGTTCCTGCCGATGTTCAGGCTGCAGTCACTGACCTAGGACAGTTCTTTTCTCCAAGGGAGCATGTTTGAGTCGATGCGAGGCTCTTCATCAATGCTGTGCACACACCTGTGCTCAAAACCATACCCCTGACTTCTTTGAGGGGTGAAGCATTGAGAGAGTTGGAATGGTAGGGGTAGAATTTACTGTGATCAGAGATTGGATTGCATAGCCCAAACCAGCCTTATGCGTAGATAGACCAGGTGGATAATCACGTGGTATGACTTGGACATGGTCTTGCTCCACCTTACTCTCAAAATATCCTCCTCGTGAGACTGTCCTAGTGCCTGATATACCACTGTTAAAGATGGCTTCCTCTAGTTTAAGGCCTTCTCTACAAAATACAAATCCTGGGGCCCAGCACAGTGTTCAACCACTTAGTAGATCCCCAAATGTTTGTTGAATAAAAAGTGAATTGGAGGAATTATCTATTAACCTAATTCACAGTAGTACTAATGGGGACTATTAGGTTTCCAGATGACTCAACCATTTAAAACAGTGCTTCTCAAACATTAATGTAGATAATGATCACCTAGGGGTCTTCTTAAAAGACAGATTCTAGGGCTGGACAAGACCTGAAAATCTGCATTTCTAACAAGTTTAGGTGATGCCAAGGCTATATATACTTTGAGTAGCAAGGACTTAGAAGACCTCAGGGCAGGGTTGCCCACCTTACCTGATCAAAGAATCTCTTGGGATGCTGGTTAAACATTCAAAATCAGAATCTCCAGGAGGCAGACTTGGGAATCTTTATTTTTAACAAGTTCTTCAGGTGATTTGCATGGCTGGAAAAATAATCTTAGGAGGGAATGGGACATGGGCTTAGAAACATATGGGGGCATTGGTCCATGGATCTTTTGGAGTAAGAGACTTGGAGACGGCACTGGGACAGATTGGAAATCATATAGCTACAATTTTGCTCTAGAGTAATTCCTGTATGTGGCCTGGAGTTAGAAGGTAGAGGGAAAATGAGGAACTACTTAATTTTTTCCCCAGCAGGTAGCATTGGTATCACTGTTTACTAGCGCAAAGCTTGGTTTTCTGTTTTTTTTTTGTTCCTTGAGTAAGTTTGGTATCTTGAAAACAGCCAAGTTGATAGATAAAATTTGGGGTATTACTTTTAACTTCAAACAGTTTTCCTTACATTTGTCTTCTCTGCCAGTTTTTAAACCTTTAGCCCTTTCACCATCGTAGATTCTGTGAAACGTTGGGAAACCTTGTTTTCTTGAACTAATAAGACAGAGATGCGAGGGAATAGTCTATTAAGCAGGGCTGCTGGAGAGACTGTCATTTCTTTAATATCCACCCACTGAGCCATGGAACTGCGTGAGGCCCAGCAGTGGGATTGGAGGCAGCGACGTGCTTCAGTCTGCAGCCATTCTAGAGCATCACCAACGACCGAGGTGAAAGTTTCTCAAATAAGACATTCTGAATGAGATGTGCGGCAAGTGTGAGAGGCTGCCGAGGAGAGACAGGCAGCTTCAGTGCAGACACGAGCCAGGAAACACGGGCACAGGGGAAATATCACTGACTTGCCAGAGGCCGCGTTACAAGTTGGTGGAGTGGCTCCTATTTGTATTAAAGTTTTCTTATTTCCAATTCTGAACTGCAGCCTTGGGGCTATTGATGTCCCTGCTTTTTAAGCTACCCTGTGGAAAGATCTGCTTCTCATACTTACATACTTTTGAATTCTGTCTCTCCCCTTCTCCTCTTCCCATCTGTACAACTGGGATAGTGGTTGGGATTTGCAGCCAACCACAGGAATGAGTTTTCACATTATTCCAGGCAAGAAAGGGGCTTCTTTGTGAGTAGACATTAGACTTGTTTTTGTCAAGCTGCATTCCAGCGTGGAGACCTAGAGGGGCTCCAGACCGTATTCGTATCCCTTTATCCTCTCCTATATCTTCTTGTACTGTGAGAATGATCCAGTGACAACACCTATGACTGTTCAGGGTCACTTTAAAGGGTCAGGAATGGCAAGTTTAAACACAGAGTGTTGACTTCATTGCTTTCAGGAGCCATGATGAACTCTAGGGAGTTGCCACCGGGTGACCAATGATGCGTATTTGAGTGCATGTCTATTGTCGTTTGACTGCCTTCAGATGTGAAAGACTGAGGGGCCTAAGTACACGGCACACATTCTGTTGATTACTTATATACAAAACCATATCTAGATAACTCATTTTAATTTCTAACTCCTACTTATGAATAGCACGATACAGCAGTGGTCAGATGACATTGAGGGACTCAGGCACAATATTTCCTCTTTGCTGCCTGAAAGGAAGGTACCAGAGGTACTGAATCTGTGTTTGGGAGGTCCAGGGGTGCCAGAAGGGCCTGGTGTGTCTCAGGGTTTAGGGATGCCGGAACAAACGGGGATTCATGAGGCTGGGAGGTACCTTGACGTCTAGGCACTAAAACGTCCAGAAATTCTCAGCAAGACCAAGGTTGCTTTTTTTAACGTGGAGGTTGCAGCTAAATATGTGAGGTAGCTGAGGCTGTTTCCAATATTATTTATTTATTTTTAATTTTTAATTTTATATTGGACTGTAGTTGATTTACAATATTGTGTTAGTTTCAGGTGTACAGCAAAGTGATTTAGTTGTCCATATTCATATAGCTATTCTTTTTCAGATTCTTTTTCCATATAGGTTATTATAGAGTATTGAGTGTAGTTCCCTGCGCTGTACAGTCGGTCCTTGTTGGTTATCTATTTGTTATATAGTAGTGTGTGTATGTTATATAGTAGTGTTATATAGTAGTGTGTGTATGTTAATCCCAAGATTCTAATTTATCCCTCCCCTCCAGGGTATATTTTTGCTTGGATGGAACTATGGAGGAGGGGCTGTGAAATGAAGCTTTGGCAGAAGGGTGGGACCCAAAATCGATGGTGGGGCAGTAAATCTCAAGAGCCTTAGAGAACCATCCAATTGTTAATGGAGGAGAAAGAGGAGTAAAAATGTGGAACGGATGCCCACTCACTATTTCACATTGATCAGGAGAGGGAAATCTGGAACTACAAAGGGGAAAAAAGAGATCCTTAGAAGAAAGGCCTTATATCGAGATGACATTTACAATATTTAACAAGCGCCACGGCATGGTCATCAACCAATCACAGTGCATCCTGTCCAGTACTCCACATTGCTGCATACCTACTGTATCACAGTTTATGGGTCCAAGATGACATGATTTTCACCATCCTTGCTGTTGGGACCGTGGCCCTACTATGAAGGGGACTCCAAGCCCGGTCCTTCTTGCCCACTTAAGGCCCAGCCTCAGAGTGAAAAGCTTTTGTGCATCAGGGCACTACCCAGAAAGAGGAGGCCATTCTCCACGCAGGGATTAGAAAAGTCTGAAAATGTGTAGGAACGGAAGCCTGGGGAGTGGTGTGATGGCGCAAGCTGGGACCAGGAGTCCAGACTGACCCACAGAGTCAAGAGATAGGAAGATGGGAGCTAGTTTTTGTTTTAAACCTTTTATTTTATATCAGAGTATAGTAGATGAACAATGTTGAGTTAGTTTCCGGCGTACAGCAAAGTGATTCAGTTATACTTATACATGTATCTATTCTTTTTCAAATTCTTTTCCCATTTAGGTTGTTACAGAATATTGAGCAGAGTTCCCTGTGCTATACAGTAGGTCCTTGTTGGTTATCCGTTTTAAATATCGCAGCATGTACATGTCAATCCCAAACTCCCTAGCTATCCCTTCCCCCGACCCTTCCCCGCTGGTAACCATAATGGGAGCTAGTGTTTGAGGCAGACGGGTGAGCATTTGTCTGAGTAAGGTCTGAATGCAGGATGTCATCATTCTAGGTTATCAGGTGAGCAGATTGACAAGCATTGTCAGGCAAAACCAACCAACAGACATACTGTCTACCCAGGCTGATGTGTGCTGGGTAATTAACGGGGACTGGGGTGGCTAGTACCCCACGTGGGAAAGTTAGAGGGATGGCAATTGGAGTAGTCAGCATAAAAACTGAGGACTCGGTCATGAAGACTGGGTATCAGGAGGTCACATATTAAGTCATTGGGGGAATTGGAGTTCCAGGTGAGGACTTTTGCACAGAGAAACAAGACACAGACATGGTCACTGGGACATTGGGGTCTCACAGTAATAACGGAATCAAGAATATAACAAACTAGAGGCTAAGTTACTGGTTTAGGGTTCATAGGATGTAATAATTGGCAAAAATGATCATATCTCTACTCCCTCTCATGTTAGAGAAGAGGAAACATGCCTGGAGAATAGAACTTGCAATAGAACTTGGTACTAGGACGGGTTTCTAGACGCCTCATCTACTTGGTGTTCTTTTCCTCACACTGCCCTTCTGCCTTGAGCTAGGGCAGGTCTTGCAGTGTGGTTTGCAGCTGACTGTAGAAGGTGAAGTTAACCTAGCTGATGACTCAAAGGGTTGCTGGCAGGCTTAGAGCCCAACCATGGTCTCTTAGTTCAATCTTAAAATAAAAATAAAATTAAATTAAAAATTATTATCTTACTATTTATTTTATTTTTTTAATTGAAGTATAGTTGATTTATAATATTGTGTTTTAGGTGTACAGCAACGTAATTCAGTTTTGCATATATATATATACATATATATATATATATATACACATACATATATGTATTCTTTTTCAGATTCTTTTCCCTTATAGGTTATTACAAATATTGAGTATAGTTCCCTGTGCTATACAGTAGGTCCTTGTTGGTTATTTATTTTATATGTATCAGTGTGTATATGTTAATCCCAAAGTCCTAATTTATTCCACCCCTCACGCCCCTTTCCCCTTTGGTAACTGTAAGTCTGTTTTCCATGTCTGTGGGTCTTAGTGCAATCTTAGCTCCAGGATCTGGCCTCCCCTACAGCATCCTGTTGTTCCGGATACTAGTAGTACAAGCATAGTCTCTATATCAGCTTTATGACATTGACATATGTTGCTCTGAACTTAAATAAAAGGCGAGCTGGGAGTAGATTCTTGTCTGCTAAAAATAACTTCACTTAGAATGCTCTGTTGTAGGAAAGCACAAAGCCACTAGTGAAAGCAACTAATAGATATCACAGGTTTCCATGACACTGGAGAAAAGGATGGTTTCACAGGGGAGGAAAATTAAGGTTAAAAAAGTCTTCTCACGTTCATGATGCTACCCTTCTTGTCACTTTAGATAAGCCCTCAGCTGATTGGGACCAAGAGTAGGTGGTAAAAAAAAAAAAAAATTAGAAATGGAAAGATGCAAGGCAAGAGAATGGGTGAATCTGTTCAAAGAAAGGGGCTGCTTCCTTAGCCTTGCATGTTATAACTTGCCTACTTATCCGTCACCAAAGAGCATGCCTATTGCTATCAGGGATGCAAAAAAGGGATGCTTTTCACACGATCCAATCCACTCAGCCAAAAATGCATAAAGGGACTTGGGTAGAAAAGTTTATAATATGTTTTGTGGTAATGGAAAAACTCATTTAAAGGCTCCTTCAGCTCAAGTGCATTTGGGAGCTCCTAGTTAGCGCTGCTGAAGTGGCCACTGCACAAGCTAAAGGAAGGTGAATGAGGCCTCCTTGGTTTTTTAGCCCAGAGGCGAGCACTCCTGCTCTTGGCCAGCTGTTGTCTGAGGCCTTGCTCATTTTGAACACACCATGAGCACAGGCCTTAATGACTACTTGGGGATACGATCTGGGCAAGTTTGAGCTTATGAAAAGCATTTCTAAGGTCACACGCCTTCTTATTGGCCAGGGTATTTAATATTGTGTTTCATTTCATTAAAAAAAAAATTTCCCTAAATAATTGACTATGCCCAGCATGTCATCTTAATTCAAAAATTTTCAAGGGACATGTCTCCTGTGGCTTAAAAAGAAGCTTAGACATAACATACTCAGATTTGATTTGATTTTGATTTTCCTTGCATTTAAAAACAGGAAGTAAGAGGGGATTCTCAGAACAGATTTAGAATTTCATATTTGGGTACCCAATGATGGTGTCTAGCTTATCAATAGACAGAAATAAATGAACAGCTGTTTTAATGATTGGGAGGTTGATTGCTTCATGTTGTTATATTTATACTCAGAGTTCTACATGTTCTACATTGAAACGTTTTTAACTTGGAGTTTAAGGCCCTGTTTGTTTTTTTTTTTTTTTTTTTTTAACCTAGATTCACTAATTACAGGGCGCATTTGAGAATGTCACATAATATTGTTTCTCAGTCCCCTCACTGGTAATTATAAAATAGGGATGATGGTACTAGCTAATGTTCAGTGCATCCTCATTTTACAGATGAGGCAGCTGAGACACGGAAAGCTAGGTTATAACTTGCTCAGGGTGACCCAGCTAGTAATAGCAGAGGTAGGATTCCAACTCAGGTAGACCAGTTCCAGAGCCTATGCTTTTAACTCCTAGTTTTATATATTGAAGGGGTTTCAAGGCTCAAATCAAATGTAATCATATGTGTGAAAGTGCTTTGCAAACTATAAAATGCCAGATAAATAGGAGGTATTATAAAAGCTTCTGAGCCTGACAGAAGGCTTTGGTTTCCTCTGAGGAAGAATATTCTTGGCAGTAGGAACGTTTTGGTCTGGTGATAGGAAGTTCCAATATAGTAGGCATGATGCCTTGGTTTGAAACACTTAAGAGTAGCAGAAAGCTCACTGGACTGAAAGGAAGCCGACCTGGGTTCTAGTGCCAGTTGAGCTACTAATAACCGATCAATCTTGGCTAAGTTATCGAACTTCCCTGAACCTCAGTTTCATTAAGTAAGAAGCAAGACAATTGGTGTAGACAGTGGTTCTCAATTTTTCAGGGGCATGAACCTCCTGTCCATCGGCTTATGGACTCTAATAACAGGCTCTGGCATCTCGCCACAAACTTTGTATCCAACTTGAGGGTTTCACAGACCCCCTGCAGCCCAACCATGGTTCAACAGACCTGAGGTTAAAAACTCCAGGTCTCCATGTTAGAAGGTTCTTTGTAGCTCTCAGACTCTAAGACTGGAACTGCACTTTGTAAATACATGCTTTCAAAAAGTTCTTTACAGGAAAATGGCCCCATAAATCATGGAAAGTGCACATGAAACCACTGTGCTGAGATGGTCAGAATCACATGATTGAGAATTTAGGAAGGGATTGCCATTGATAGCAGGGAGGTATAGCTGTAATAGCTCACCAAAGAATCCTGCATTTCCGTTTTATTTTGCTGAGGAACTTTTTTGAAAAGGGGAGGAGAGAGTCACAGTGGCAATATCCAGCTTGATAATATTAATCATACATTCAGTTTTGCAGCACACTTAGAAGAGTGCTGGACTTAACTGCTGTTAGTTCTGGTATCAGCAAAAGATAACAGCACTGTTCCCTGCTGGTCCACAGGGAGAAGCAGCATTTTTTTTTATAAGAAGCCGACTTTGGCATGGAAGCCATAAAGAATTTTATATCAGTAAAAGTAGACAGTGTCAACCCCAACTGGGTGCAAGATTGGTGGGTGGTCTGTTTGTGAAACATTTCTAATTACTGTGATGAGTCCTGCTGGGGTTGCTAAAATGAAGTGTCTGTCATATCCATTTCCTGGTGTTTTGAAACAGCTGCAAGAATTGTCAAAGAATTCCAAAGTCCGTGGAGCTGTGGAGCAAAGGAAGTATTTTTAGCAAGGATCCAATCCACCCTCTCATTTTCTAGATGAGAACTACTGAGGTTCGTTCTGTCTTAGATCTGGTCCTTTGGAAACCGACTGAACAGAGTTTTGTGTGCAGGAAATTTCTTGGGGAGCACTCTCAGGAAAAAGTCTCTAAGGAAGTGAATGAAGGAGGATTGGGCAAAAGGATTTGCTGAACTGTGACGTGGTTACGGCAAGTTGCTCACAAGCTGAGATGTTCCTTTAGAGTGATCTCCACTTGAGGCAAGGGGGGGATGGGGCTTTGAACACCTGCACTGCCTGATGATTAGATGGAAAGGAGCCATAACATCAGACGTAATATCCCTTTGGCTGAGGGCAGTTTCTGGAGACTGATTCACCTGTGAGCCATCAGCAGCCAACACTCCTGGCAACTGGGGAAATGAGTGCCTTGGTGCAGAAGGCGGTTCTGGATGACTTAGCACAGCATCTACTACAGCAACAGAGAGTTTCATTTGGACCACCATCATCTCTCAGCTAGATCACTGCAATGGCCTTCAAACTGGTTTCCTTTTCTACACTGCAGCCAGTGTTATCGTTCTAAAACTCAGTTCTTATCATGTTGCTATGGCTACCAACTATTTTTAAAATTAATTTTGTATCATATAAGTTTCAGATGTACAGCATTATAATTTGACATCTGTACACATTACAAAGTGATCACCGCCACAAGTCCAGTTACCATCCATCACCATACAGTTAACCCCCTTCACCATTCCACCCACCCCCCCAATCCCTTTCCCCTCTGGAAACCACTAATCTGTTTTCTGTATCTAAGTTCATTTTATTTTGTTTGTTCATTTTTTGTTTCTTTAGGCGCCACATGAGTGAAATCATACAGAATTTGTCTTTCTTCATCTAACTTATTTCACTTAGCATAATACCCTCAAGGTCCATCACTGTTGTCTCAAATGGCAGGATTTCATTCTTTCTTGTGGCTGAGCAGTATCCCATTGCATGTATATACCCCATCTTCTTTATCCATTCATCCATCAGTGGATACTAACGTTGCTTTCATAACTTGGCTTTTGGCAATAATGCTACAATGAACATAGGGGTGCACATATCTTTTCAATTTAGTGCTTTTGTGTTCTTTGGATAAATACTTAGAAGTGAAATAGCCGGGTAATATCGTAGTTCTATTCTTACTTTCCGGAGGAATCTCCATACTGTTTTTAAGAGTGGCTGTATCAATTTACAGTCCCAACAACAGTGTATGAGGGTTCCCTTTTCTCCACATACTCTCCAACATTTGTTATTTCTTATCTTTTTTTGATACTAGCCATTCTTTTTTTTTTGTCTTGAATTTAATTTATTTTTTATACAGCAGGTTCTTATTAGTCATCCATTTTATACATATTAGTGTATACATGTCAATCCCAATCTCCCAGTTCATCCCACCCCCACCCCCGCCACTTTCCCCCCTTGGTATCCATACGTTTGTTCTCTACACCTGTGTCTCTATTTCTGCCCTGCAAACCGGTTCAACTGTACCATTTTTCTAGGTTCCACATATATGCGTTAATATTCAATATTTGTTTTTCTCTTTCTGACTTCACACTGTATGACAGTCTCTAGATTCATCCACATCTCTACAAATGGCACAATTTCGTTCCTTTTTATGGCTGGGTAATATTCCATTGCATATATGTACAATATCTTCTTTATCCATTCGTCCGTTGATGGACATTTAGCTTGTTTCCGTGACCTGGGTATTGTAAATAGTGCTGCCATGAACATTGGGGTGCATGCGTCTTTTTGAATTATGGTTTTCTCTGGGTATATGCCCAGTAGTGGGATTGCTGGGTCGTATGGTAGTTCTATTTTAGTTTTTTAAGGACCCTCCATACTGTTCTCCATAGTGACTGTATCAATTTACATTCCCACCAACGGTGCAAGAGGGTTCCCTTTTCTCCACACCCTCTCCAGCAATTGTTGTTTGTAGATTTTCTGATGATGCCCATTCTAACTGGTGTGACGTGATACCTCACTGTAGTTTTGATTTGCATTTCTCTAATAATTAGTGATGTTGAGCAGCTTTTCATGTTCTTCTTGGCCATCTGTATGTCCATTTTGGAGAGATGTCTATTTAGGTCTTCTGCCCATTTTTGGATTGCGTGGTTTGTTTTTTTAATATTGAGCTGCATGAGCTGTTTATATATTTTGGAGATTAATCCTTTGTCCGTTGATTCATCTGCAAATATTCTCTCCCATTCTGAGGGTTGTCTTTTCGTCTTGTTTGTAGTTTCTTTTGCTTTGCAAAAGCTTTTAAGTTTCATTAGGTCCCATTTGTTTATTTTTGTTTTTATTTCCATTACTCTAGGAGGTGGATCAAAAAAGACCTTGCTGTGATTTACGTCAAAGAGTGTCCTTCCTATGTTTTCCTCTAAGAGTTTTATAGTGTCTGGTCTTACATTTAGATCTCTAATCCATTTTGAGTTTATTTTTGTGTATGGTGTTAGGAGTGTTCTAATTTCATTCTTTTACATGTAGCTGTCCAGTTTTCCCAGCACCACTTATTGAAGAGACTGTCTTTTCTCCATTGTATATCCTTGCCTCCTTTGTCACAGACTTGTTGACCACAGGTGTGTGGGATTATCTCTGGGCTTTCCATCCTGTTCCATTGATCTATATTTCTGTTTTTGTGCCAGTACCCTACTGTCTTGATGACTGTAGCTTTGTAGTATAGTCTGAAGTCAGGGAGTCTGATTCCTCCAGCTCCGTTTTCTTCCCTCAAGACAGCTTTGGCTATTCGGGGTCATTTGTGTCTCCATCCAAATTTTAAGGTTTTTTGTTCTAGTTCTGAAAAAAATGCCATAGGAAATTTGATAGGGATTGCACTAAATCTATAGATTGCATTGGGTAGTATAGTCATTTTCACAATATTGATTCTTCCAATCCAAGAATATGGAATATCTCTCCATCTGTTGGGATCATCTTTAATTTCTTTCAACAGGGTCTTATCGTTTTCTGCATACAGGTCTTTTGTCTCCCTAGGTATGTTTATTCCTAGGTATTTTATGCTTTTTGTTGCAATGGTAAATGGGAATGTTTCCTTAATTTCTCTTTCAGATTTTTCATCATTAGTGTATAGGAATGCAAGAGATTTCTGTGCATTAATTTTGTATCCTGCAACTTTACCAAATTCATTGATTAGGTTTAGCAGTTTTCTGGTGGCATCTTTAGGATTCTTTATGTATGGTATCATGTCATATGCAAACAGTGACAGTTTAACTTCTTCTTTTCGAATTTGAATTCCTTTTATTTCTTTTTCTTCTCTGATTGCTGTGGCTAGGACTTCCAAAGCTATGTTGAATAATAGTAGTGAGAGTGGACATCCCTGTCTTGTTACTGAACTTAGAGGAAATGCTTTCAGTTTTTCACCATTGAGAATGATGTTTGCTGTGGGTTTGTCGTACGTGGCCTTTATAATGTTGAGGTAGGTTCCCTCTAGGCCCACTTTCTGGAGAGTTTTTATCCTAAATGGATGTTGAATTTTGTCAGAAGCTCTTTATGCATCTATTGAGATGATCATATGGTTTTTATTCTTCGATTTGTTAATATGGTGTATCACATTGATTGATTTGCATATATTGAAGAATCCTTGCATCCCTGGTATCAATCCCATTTAATTATCGTGTATGATCCTTTTTATATGTTGTTGGATTCTGTTTGTTAGTACTTCATTGCGGATTTTTGCATCTATATTCATCAGTGATATTGGTCTGTAATTTCCTTTTTTTGAAGTATCTTTGTCTGGTTTTGGTATCAGGATGATGGTGGCCTCATAGAATGAGTTTGGGAGTTTGCCTTCCTCTGCAGTTTTTGGGAAGAGTTTGAGAAGGATGGGTGTTAGCTCTTCTCTAACTGTTTGACAGAATTCACCTGTGAAGCCATCTGGTCCTGGACTTCTGTTTGTTGGAAGATTTTTAATGACAGTTTCAATTTCAGTGCTTGTGATTGGTCTGTTCATATTTTCTGTTTCTTCCTGGTTCAGTCTTGGAAGGTTATACCTTTTTAAGAATTTGTCCATTTCTTCCAGGGTGTCCATTTTATTGGCATATAGTTGTTTGTAGCAATCTCTTATAATTCTTTGTATTTCTGCAGTGTGTTGTGATTTCTCCTCTTTCATTTCTAATTTTATTGATTTGAGTCCTCTCCCTTTTTTTCTTGATGAGTCTGGGTAATGGTTTATCAATTTTGTCTATCTTCTCAATGAACCAGCTTTTAGTTTCATTCATCTTTGCTATTTTTTGTTTTCTTTATTTCTATTTCATTTATTTCTCCTCTGATCTTTATAATTTCTTTCCTTCTGCTAACTATGGGTTTTGCTTGTTCTTTCTCTAGTTCCTTTAGGTGTAATGTTAGATTGTTTATTTGAGATTTTTCTTGTTTCTTTAGGTAGACTTTTATAGCTATAAACTTCCCTCTTAGAACTGCTTTTTCTGCATCCCATAGGTTTTGAATCGTCGTGTTTTCATTGTCATCTGTCGCTAGGTATTTTTTCATTTCCCCTTTGATTTCTTCAGTGATCTCTTAGTTATTTATTAACATATTGTTTAGCCTCCATGTGTATGTGCTTTTCACGTTCTTTTCCTTGTAGTTGATTTCTAATCTCATAGCACTGTGGTCAGAAAAGATGCTTGAAAGGACTTCAGTTTTCTTAAATTTACTGGGGCTTGATTTGTGACCCAAGATGTGATCTATCCTGGAGAATGTTCCATGTGCACTTGAGAAGAAAGTGTAATCTGCTGTGTTTGGATGGAATGTCCTATACATATCAGTTAAATCTATCTGATCTATTGTGTCATTTAAAGCTTGTGTTTCCTTACTAATTTTCTGTTTGGGTGATCTGTCCATTGGTGTAAGTGAGGTGTTAAAGTCCCCCACTACTATTGTGTTACTGTCGATTTCCTTTTTTTTTTTTTTTTGATTTCCTTTTTTATAGACGTTAGCAGTTGCCTTATGTATTAAGGTGCTCCTATGTTGGATGCATACATATTTATAATTGTTATACCTTCTTCTTGGATTGATCCCTTGATCATTATGTAGTGTCCTTCCTTGTCTCTTGTAACATTCTTTGTTTTAAAAGTCTATTTTATCTGATAGGAGTATTACTACTCCAGCTGTCTTTTGATTTCCATTTGCACGGAATATCTTTTTCCATCCCCTCACTTTCAGTCGGTATGTGTCCCTAGGGCTGAAGTGGGTCTCTTGTAGACCCCATATGCATGAGTCTTGTTTTTGTATCCATTCAGCAAGCTTGTGTCTTTTGGTTGGAGCATTTACTCCATTCACGTTTAAGGTAATTATCGATATGTATGTTCCTATGACCATTTTCTTAATTGTTTTGGGTTTCTTTTTGTAGCTTCTTTTCTTCTCTTGTGTTTCCCACTTAGAGAAGTTCCTTTAGCATTTGTTGTAGAGCTGGTTTTGTGGTGCTGAATTCTCTTAGCTTTTGCTTGTCTGTAAAGCTTTTGATTTCTCCATCAATTCTGAATGAGATCCTTGCCGGGTAGAGTAATCTTGGTTGTAGGTTTTCCCTCTCATCACTTTAAATATATTGTGGCAATCCCTTCTGGCTTGTAGAGTTTCTGCTGAGAAATCAGCTGTTAACCTTATGGGAGTTCCCTTGTATGTTATTTGTCGTTTTTCCCTTGCTGCTGCTTTCAGTAATTTTTCTTTGTCTTTAATTTTTGCCAGTTGGATTACTATGTGTCTCAGCGTGTTTCTCCTTGGGTTTATCCTGTATGGGATTCTCTGCACTTCCTTGACTTGGGTGGCTATTTCCTTTCCCTTGATAGGGAAGTTTTCAACTATAATCTCTTCAAATATTTCCTCAGGTCTTTCCTCTCTCTCTTCTCCTTCTGGGACCCCTATAATGTGAATGTTGTTGTGTTTAATGTTGTCCCAGAGGTCTCTTAGGCTGTCTTCATTTCTTTTCATTGTTTTTTCTTTATTCTGTTCCACAGCAGTGAATTCCACCATTCTGTCTTCCAGGTCACTTATCTGTTCTTCTGCCTCAGTTATTCTGCTATTGATTCCTTCTAGTGTATTTTTCATTTCAGTTATTGTATTGTTCATCTCTGTTTGTTTGTTCTTTAATTCTTCTAGGTCTTTGTTGAACATTTCTTGCATCTTCTCCATCTTTCCCTCCCTTCTTTTCCCGAAGTCCTGGATCATCTTCACTATCGTTATTCTGAATTCTTTTTCTGGAAGGTTGCCTATCTCCACTTCATTTACTTATTTTTCTGGGGTTTTATCTTGTTCCTTCGTCTGGTACATAGCCCTCTGCGTTTTCATCTTGTCTATCTTTCTGTGAATGTGGTTTTTGTTCCACAGGCTGTAGGATTTTAGTTCTTGCTTCTGCCATCTGCCCTCTGGTGGATGTGTCTATCTAAGAGGCTTGTGCAAATTTCCTGATGGGAGGGAGTGGTGGTGGGTAGAGGTGGCTGTTTCTTTGGTGGGCAGAGCTCAGTAAAACTTTAATCCACTTGTCTGCTGGTGGGTGGGGGTGGGTGGGGGTGGGTGGGGGTGGGTTCCCTCCCTGTTGGTTGTTTGGCCTGAGGCGACCCAACACTGGAGCCTACCCAGGCTCTTTGGTGGGGCTAATGGCAGACTCTGGGAGGCTCACACCAAGGTGTACTTCCCAGAACGTCTGCTGCCAGTGTCCTTGTCCTCACGGTGAGCCACAGCCACCCCCTACCTCTGTAGGAGACCCTCCAACGCTAGACTGTAGCTGTGGTTCAGTCTCCTATGGTGTCACTGCTCCTTCCTCTGGGTACTGATGAGCACACTGCTTTGTGTGTGCCCTCCGAGAGTGGAGTCTCTGTTTCCCCCAGTCCTGTCAAAGTCCTGCAATTAAATCTTGCTAGCCTTCAAAGTCTGATTCTCTAGGAATTCCTCCTCCCGTTGCCAGACCCCCAGATTGGGAAGCCTGACGTGAGGCTCAGAACCTTCACTGTGTGGGTGGACTTCTGTGGTATAAGAGTTCTCCAGTTTGTGAGTCACCCACCCAGCAGTTATGGGATTTGATTCTATTGTGATTGCGCCCCTCCTAGCATCTCATTATGGCTTCTCCTTTGTCTTTGGATGTGGAGTATCTTTTTTGGTGAGTTCCAGTGTCTTCCTGTTGATGATTGTTCAGCAGTTAGTTGTGATTCTGGTGTTCTTGTAAGAGGGAGTGAGAGCACGTTCTTCTACTCCGCCATCTTGAACCAATCTCCCATACTAGCTATTCTGCAGACGTAAGGGGACATCTCATTGTTGTTTGGATTTGAATTTCCATAGTAATTAGTGATGTTGGACATCTTTTCATCTTCCTCTTGGCCATCTGCTTGTCTTCTTTGGAAAAATGTCTATTCAGATCTGTCCCCAGTTTTTAATTGGGTTGTTTTTTTTTTTGTTATTGAGTTATTTGAATTCCTTACGTATATTGGATATCAACCCCTTATTGGATACATTCAGTCCTCCATATCCATGGGTTATGCATCCGTGTATTCAACCAACCATGGATAAAAAAACAAAAAACAATCCAGAAAATTCCACAAAGCAAAACTTGAAGTACCTACATAGCATTTACATTGTACTTACAACTATTTACATAGTATAAGGAATTATAAGTAATGTAGACATGATTTTACTATATATAGGAGGATGTGCATGGGTTTTATGCAAATACTATTCCATTTTCTATAGGAGACTCTACCCTGTGGATTTTGGTATCTGAGGGGGGTTCTGGATCAAATCCTCCTTGAAGTTTGAGTGATGACAGTATGTGATTTACAAATATCTTCTTCAGCTCAGTAGGCTGCCTTTTCATTTTGGCAATGGTTTCCTTCACTATGCAGAAGCATTAGTTTGATGTGGGGCTTACAACTCTTTAGTTGGCTCCTCATGCCTTCGATAGTATGGCTTCCAAGGTCCCTCAAGGTCTGACTGCTATCTTTAACCACAACACTTGCATTTTCCCTCTTGACCTCCACCGGCCAGCCATGAAACTACTTGCTGTTCCATGAATGTGTCCTGCTGTCTCTTACCTCTGAGCCTTTGCACATGCTATTTCCTTTGGAACATTCTAGTATGCACACATGCACCTAGATACTTCTAGTTTAGATGGCCCCTCTTTTGAGAAGCCTTCCCTGACTACTTCCATAGTATCCTATAACTTTTCCTATTGTAACTCTTCTCTATTATACTGTATTGAAATTCCCTGTTTACATGTCTGTCTCCTCTCTAGACTGTAAGTTCCTTGAGGGCAGGAAATGCACCTTTAGTATGCATCCCCTGAACTTAGTACAATGATTGGAACTTGGTAGGTACACAAAAATACTTGTCCAATGTTCGGGTGACATGTCTTGGCCAAGGTCACACCCTGTGCATACCCAGGGACGGATTGTTTTTGATGTTTTGTTCAGTTACCATGGGGACAAATCATCTGACCACCAAGTTTCTATGTGTGTGTCCACATGGAATTATATGAAACTGGGCCATTGCAAATAGAAAGTAGAATCACATCATAGATGAAAAAGCTCTGGCTGAGAGGAGAAATGTAATATCTTTAAAGTGGATGTGACCTATATGTCAGATTCTTAAAGCTCCTTCCGAAAGGAGATTTGAAAGAGCCTGTAATCCTGTGAGGGATACGTTGGGACACGTGGAATCATGACATAGCATTCAGAGCTGATAGGCTGGCGTATGGAAGTGTTAATCATGGTCAATAGGATTAATCGTTGATTATAGGCATGTCTTCTTCAGACAAATTTTCAGCCTCTGCAGGGATTTGCCTGGAGGAGATTTTATTAGCAGCGCTACAGAAGCAGGGCCAGATTAAAATTGTGCTGCTTGAAAATTACTGCCAAGAGACTTAAAATTTTTAGTAAGATGTTCAGGAAGCCAAAGGCTTCTGGGTAATGTGTGAATTCCAGAGAAGTATTATGCTATTTTCCTTGCCAAAGGTGGGCTCTCTAATGTCCTAGCTAGGCCATAGTACCTCCATTACATAAGCTGACCTTTAAAAATGCTATAAAAAGGCAGTAATCAGGGCCACCCTTTCCAGAGCCAACAAGGATTAGACAGGAAAAAAAGATGTCACTGCCCTTTGTGCACAGTCATTCTGGCCCTGCTCCCAAGAACAGGCCTCTCTGGCCTTTCATCGGTCTCTTTGTTTTCTCTTGCCTGCAGATGCTCAGTAAAAGCCCATGCTGTTGGGAGAGGTGCCTACGTTTGGACAGGATACATATAATTTATGGCGGTCTCCGTAATCAATAGTCATATCCCATATCTGGAATTGATTAAGAAAATGCCTCTTGAGCAGTGAGTCTTACACTTTTGGGGTGGTCGTAGACCTCTCAGAATTTGATAACAACTTAGTACCGTCTTTCCAGAAAATGAGAATCCCCAAATTTTACACCCAATTTTATGGGAAGCATGGACTCCCCAAAACCCTTCATGAACCAGTGACCAAAAGCCATTGACTTAGAGATAAGAGAAAAAATGGCTTCCGTCTATTGAGTGCTGACTATGTACCAGGCACTACGCTAAACACTTGGTATGCATTATCTCATTTAATCCACGCAGTGACCCTATGGGGCAAGTACACTTATTAGTTTACAGCTCAAAGGTGGTAGAACTGAGATTCAAACACTCGCTGGTAGGCTCTGGAGCCTGTAACCTTAACATTTATACCATTCAGCCTCCAGTGAGTTTACAAGCTTATTTCTGATTGGCCCTTTGTGCTTTAGTAGCATTGACCGTCAATCTTTCTGCTTTTTGTTTTCAGAAGAAACCTTCTTTAAGTAGTTGCTCATGGACTCTGAGTTTTAAGATTCTGTCCTTTTAGTTCTATTGATTGTCAGTATAGCTGAACACACCACTGGTCTAGTTAAACTACCATTAGATAAACAGAGTGCCCCATTTTTCACGATATAGAATATCTGCAGAGAAATACAAATGGTAGAATGTTTCTTGCAAACTGCTTCAAAACCATTATCCTACCCTTATTTCCTTCAGTGTATTTTAGGAGTGTGCTAAGGGCTGTTTGCATAGCAAAGCTGAAGTCATTATCCCTTGTCTATATTGGAAATATCTG
Organism: Tursiops truncatus; assembly: GCF_011762595.2. NCBI lineage: Eukaryota > Metazoa > Chordata > Mammalia > Artiodactyla > Delphinidae > Tursiops > Tursiops truncatus. The sequence continues at coordinate 30,099,690 of NC_047055.1, forward strand.
ATTAAATTTTTTTTACCTTTTTTATTGACTTTGAGTACAGATAGAATAATTAGTATGGTGTAAGTTCATGATTTTGTTTTATGATGAAGTACATTGTAGACACTATGAGACCATAAATGTTTTGGTATGCATCTCTAAAAAATATTTTTTCCTTCAGAGTAAAAATTACATCAGCATACCTAAAAATATCTAACAATTCTTTAATATTATTTAATACCCAGTGCATATTCAGGTGTCTTCAATGGTTCCTAAAATGCTGTTTACCACCTGTGGTCAAACCAGGATTCAATCTAGGACCATGTGTTGCAACTGATTGTTATAATTAAGTGTCTTTTAATCTAGAACAGTTCCTTTTTCCATTACAAAAACTTTCTGAAGAGACCAGGCCTGTTGTTTCCTAGACTTCCTTGAGGTGCTGTTTAGCTGATCTCTCTGTCTCCCTCATCTCTTAAACTGAAAACTGGATATAAAGTCTTGCTTAGATTCCAGTCAAACATTTTTGACAAGATTATACCATAGGCAACGTCAGGTACTCTGTGTTGCATCACATTAATTAGGAAATTGTCCCATCATTAGTGATGCTAAGATTGAACACTAGATTAAGGTGATTGCCTAATATCAGGAATTTGGGGCAAGCTTTCTATCTATCTGAATCCTTCTTGCGATCCCCAGTTCCCCTCCCACCTGTTCTCCAGTGCCTTATATCACTTTAATAGGCATCAAGTTATTTAATTCTATAATCAGATATAAAACCAAGTAGATGACTGCTTTTAGAGCCTTGAAATCCTTATTTAAGAGTTCAAGTAAGGGGAGGACACAGAGCCCTGTGTAGGACAGAGGGCCCAGGAAAATGCTGCTGGGGAAACCAAAGAACACATGATATCCTTTACAACTTGTCTGAGTGCTGAACTTGGTCTAAGCCCTGTCAAGCATGGGAGGCCCATTTCAGGAAGAGATTTGCCTTTTTCCCAGAGAAGACACTGGCCGTGTGACAAACATATACACGAGAGGAAGTGTCCAAGCCTGGCTGTTGCTAGGGCCAGTTCAGATGAGGCAAATTAACCTGCAGCAATGCCCCATCCCCACTGCACTCTCCCCGTCCCTGCCACAGTCGCACTTGCTTCCTTTCTTTGGCTGTTGTGCATAACTCGGACTCATCCCCACCCCTACAACGTACAAAAGCCCACACATGTTCCTGACTCTCTTATGTTTTCTTTTCCTTCTTCCGTATAAAGTCTGTTCCAGCTCCGGAATCATAGTCCCTTGTTCACAGTTAGGGATTAGTGCCTCCTTTCCCACATTTTTTAATATTAATAGGAGAGGGTGACGCTCACTGTAAGCTAGGGGAATGATGGTTAAATAGTGAACTTGCAGCTGGTACCAACAGTGGGAGAGAGATCTTTGAGGACGTGTCTTCAGTTGCTACGCATCTTGCCTCTTTGTGTGGCTGGCCTTTGTTGAGGAAAAACAAACTCAGAATAGCTATCTGCCTAAAACACATTCTCCCCTTAGGTGTGTTTGCATCATGAAACAGCTTCAAAGGCAGCACATTTCTGACTGGAATTTCCTTATTAGTGGATGTGAACACTTTACCTGTGGCAACCCATTAGTTACCGGACCAACCTCTACTTCATTGGCAATCACCCGACATGCAGTGTAGGTGTGCGCTCAGCATCCCAATTGTACCACTGAAATGGAAACCGTCTTCTCTGAAGAGTTTTGGAAAACAAAGTCATCGATCTCAATAGAGATGCTACAGATATGGTCACTTTTGATGCACAGAAGGGCTACTAATTATTCTCAAGTAAACGTCTCCAGTACACAGTGACAAGACGTATTGGAGGTTGGCAACCTTTCAGAGCTGGGTGCCAGGACTCCATTTATTCACTCTCGGGAGTGAGCAACTGCTTCAGTGGGAGGAGGCCTGGCTGTTCCTATTAGCAACAGTGGGATTGGGTCCTGTGGGTTCAAGAGAGGGCAGCCCACAGGACCTCTGGGTCCCTGTGCTGAAACTCTCTCTGCACTTCCCAACAGCTATGCTTACGGTTAACCTTGCCAATGGATCCCATCCTCCCAGACGTGAATTAAATGAAATAAACACACAGTTAGCGATTTATACCCCCAGTACTTCTTGAGAGCCCACACTTTGATAGATGCTCCACATACCATGGTAAACAGGGCTGGCATGTCCTCATCAAACTTAGTTTAGTGGGGAAGACAGACAGTAAATAGAGAAATAAATACAAAATTATAAGTCATTAAGTGCTATGAAAGAAATACACAGGGACTGTGAAAATACAGTAAGCAGACGCTCACTTAGACACAGTTGTCAGAAGAATGTCTATATGTATCAAATATGCCACTAGATGCTTGATCAAAGAGACGTGGGTGAGAGATGGTCCTTGGCCCTGACGATTTGCCAGTTTATAAAAAGTTCAGTAAGAAAAGCACGTATAAAGCATAATGGAAGCCGAGAGGAAGGAAAAATTGATTCTGCCTGGAGTAGAGTAGGGGAGGGACATCAGAGACAGAGAAAGGGCGGCATCCTTGAAGGATAACTGAGCGAATGCTGGGCTAGGGGGGTCTAGATGGAGGCAACAGCAAGAGACATGTTTGCGGGAACGAGGCGGGTCACCTTGGAACCGTGACCTCGAGTGAACTTGCCTGCAGGGCCCCAGTACTCTGGGGGCTGGATCAGGGTGGAGCTGCTCTCTTTGAAGCCCCAGAGCGAGTCAGTAACAGGGAAATTGGAGTAGTTCTTTCTATGGCTGCCGTCGTAAAAGACCACAAACTCTGGTGGCTTAAAGCAACTCCACTTTAGGATCTCAAGCTCTGAAGGTCACTGGACCAAAATCCAGCGGTCAGCAGGGCTGTGCTCCTTTCTGGAGGCTCTGAGGGAGAACCTGGTTCCTTGCCTTTTCCAGATTCTAGAAGCTGCCCACCTTCCTCAGTTCATGGCCCCCTTGCTTGATCTTCCAAGCTGGCAGCATCCCGTCTCTTAGGCCCCTTCTTAAAGTTTCTCTCCGACCGCATAGCTGGGGATAGCTTCTACACTTTTAAGGCACCTGTGTTTTGATTGAGCCCTCCTGGAAAATTCAGGATAAACTGTTTATCTCAAGGGCTTTAACCTTAATCTTACATCTGCAAAGTCCTTTTGACCATGTAAGGAAACATATTCTTGGGTTCTGAGAATTCGAATGTGGGCATCTTTGGGGACCATTATACTGCCTACCAGGAACCCAGACTCTGCCTCTTAAAGGCCCCTTCGTTTCTCATAGTTTCCCCTGGCGGCACTTCTGAAGTATCCTAGGACTTTAAAGATATTTTGAAAGTACTGCTGTGAAGTATCTGTGTTTCCCTGTGTATTAACACATATATGAGTTTGTTTGGAAGGCAGAAGGGATAGGGGTTGGCATATTGGGCCATATTTACAGGACTTAAACATTATTTCTTTAGATAGCTCAGCCCTGACAAACTCAGATTAAGTTACTATTCCGTATTATGTAATTCCACAGCATCCTTACGTGCACGTGTGCGTGTGCATGTACGTGCGTGTGTGTATGTATATACGTGAAGCCAGAAGGGTCAGAGTGAGGCAGGTTGAGAAGCAGCTTTTATTCATTCAGCAACCAGTTTTTGAGCACAGCACAAAAGGATATACAGCGTATTGGTGAATTAAAAAAGACACGATCCCTTCTCTTATCCCTCTGCTCGGAGTCGGGAGACAGACACTAAACAAATGGTTTAAGATGCAGAGCAAGTGTTTAAAAATAGGACCTGGGGCGGGAAGCAGCTGGAGGTTTTCCTACAGGCCACTGAGAGCCTGCAGACCTGGAGGGGCCTGTCAGTCACGGTGCAGGGACACCGAGGAGGAAAGAGGCATGAACCTCATGCCTCGAGGCCAGATGGAAAGATGTCTAAGTCAGCAGATGCTAGCGTAGAGGGGGGATGACAGTCGAGAACTTGAATAGGCTTGTACACCCTGCAGAGGCCAGTGTTTGATACAAGAGGGCTATATACCATGTAGCTCACGTCCTTTTGGGTCCCATGTCACCAAGATATGTGAGCCCCTTGGAATAAGATCAATCTTAGAACAATGTGGAGGAGCATAGAGAGGGAAAATCCTGAATTGTGTTTAAACCTGCAATGGCTGAGAAAAATCCATAAGTAATTAAACTTGCCTGAAATTGGCTAAATTGAGTTTTCTGCTTTCTGATGGAATGTGGCCTCAAAATGGTGATGCCGCTGTGTTATAAAACAACAATTTTACGTTTTTACAGACCTGAGAATGAAGACTGTTGAAAGTCATGCCTGACGCGTAGGTTTGCCGTGCTGAGGGGTTTAAATTTTGTTCTATCCAATTGTAGCTGGCTGTAGCTACCCATCAGGGGTTTTAATCAGGAGACAGACAGAATCAGGTCTGCATTAGAAAAATAAACTCAGAGAGCAGTTTAAAAGGAGACCTGAAGGGTGTGGATGGCAGGAAATGAATCAGAAGATAACCCCAGTCATCAGGTGAGAGAGAACTGTCTTCAAACCTCGTCATGTTCTGTCTTATGCTTCAGGGCTGGAAGGGACCGCATCATCTGATTCCATGTACTTCCTTGGGACAGGTAACAGCATTTCTGTTTTTACAGGTGAGGTAGTTGAAGGTCAGAGAAAGTGAATTTCAAATGACGAAGATTCAAGAATAGTTGGTTTACTAATGTCAGAGTGATATCCATCATGGCCTACATGAAACATGTGTATTTATTGAAACGTTGCTCAAAAGTTACCACTGGGTATATTCCCTGGAGTTTGTTACTATAACAAAGTACAATAGTTATCTTGTTATATTGCCCACGTGAAAAACCATGAGTAGATTGCAGCCTGAGGCTCATTCCTCTTGCCTATGCAGAGCCTTGACCATAAATAAGCCAGGGCAACCTCTTGGTCAGGACCTGAAGTGCATGCATAGAGCCTAGTGGGAAATACAGAGCGTGAAAGCATTGAACTTTGATACCCTACACCTGCTAAGCAATAGATTCTGTTTCCACTGCGCCTGGCACTGAGCCGGAAGGCTAATAAAATAGGCAGAATGAGTGTGGGGATGTGGTTGTCGCTAAGTTGTAAAAAAAAAAAAAAAAAAAAAAAAAAAATCCCACTGATTGCTACTTGAATTTGCGAAAGAATTGCCATGTTGCAAATGGCAGGTTGATGCTGTGGTCGCAGCAGGTTTCAAGAGGCAGAGATAGGAAGGCAAAACCAATGCAGCACCAGAAGGGAGTCTGGAGGGAGGGAGGCAGTAACCAGGAAGACACCCAAGATGGGTCCTGGAGGGGGTGGGCGGTGGGCCGGCAAATATTGACACTTAAATCTATTTCTCTGTTATTTCCCACAGCTAAGCATATAGTTTTTTGTTTTTTGGGTTTTTTTCGCGGTACGTGGGCCTCTCACTGTTGTGGCCTCTCCCGCTGCGGAGCACAGGCTCCGGATGCACAGGCTCAGCTGCCATGGCTCACGGGCCCAGCCGCTCCGCGGCATGCGGGATCCTCCCGGACCGGGGCACGAACCCGTGTCCCCTGCATCGGCAGGCGGACTCTCAAGCACTGCGCCACCAGGGAAGCCCCTAAGCATATAGTTTGAGTCACATGAATACTTTTAATTGGGTTACATTTCCCGAGAACTTGGCAAACTTCTTTTTACTTCTGTGCTTTCAATGTTTTAAGTGCTGCAGTTTTGATAGGAAGAAAATAGATTTAGTCTTTAGATACAGTCAGCTTAATGATTTAGAAGCAACTTTGGCCATACTTTTCTTTTTCTTTTATTTATTTTTTTATACAGCAGGTTCTTATTAGTCATCGATTTTATACACATCAGTGTATACATGTCAATCCCAAGCCCTCAATTCAGCACACCCCCACCCCCGCCGCTTTCCCCCCTTGGGGTCCATATGTATGTTCTCTACATCTGTGTCTTAATTTCTGCCCTGCTAACCAGTACCTCTGTACCATTTTTCTAGGTTCCACATACATGTGTTAATATACGATATTTGTTTTTCTCTTTTTGACTTACTTCACTCTGTATGACAGTCTCTAGATCCATCCATGTATCAACAAATGACTATTTTGTTCCTTTTTATGGCTGAGTAATATTCCATTGTATATATGTACCACATCTTCTTTATCCATTCGTCTGTCGATGGGCATTTAGGTTGCTTCCATGACCTGGCTGTTGTAAATAGTGCCTCAATGAACATTGGGGTGCATGTGTCTTTGAATTATGGTTTTCTCTGGGTATATGACCAGTAGTGGGATTGCTGGGACATATGGTAATTCTATTTTTAGTTTTTAAAGGAACATCCATACTGTTCTCCATAGTGGCTGTATCAGTTTACATTCCCACCAACAGTGCAAGAGGGTTCGCTTTTCTCCACACCCTCTCCAGCAATTGTTGTTTGTAGATTTTCTGATGATGCCCATTCTAACTGGTGTGAGGTGATACCTCATTGTAGTTTTGATTTGCATTTCTCTAATAATTAGTGATGTTGAGCAGCTTTTCATGTGCTTCTTGGCCATCTGTATGTCTTCTTTGGAGAAATGTCTATTTAGGTCTTCTGCCCAGTTTTGGATTGGGTTGGTTGATTTTTTGATATTGAGCTGCGTGAGTCTCTGTTTCCCCCAGTCCTGTCGGAGTCCTGCAGTCAAATCCCGCTAGCCTTCAAAGTCTGATTCTCTAGGAATTCCTCCTCCCATTGCCGGACCCCCAGGTTGGGAAGCCTGACGTGGGGCTTAGAGCCTTCACTCCAGTTGTTGGACTTCTGTGGTATAAGTGTTCTCCAGTTTGTGAGTCACCCACCCAGCAGTTATGGGATTTGATTTTATTGTGATTGTGCCCCTCCTACCGTCTCATTGTGGCTTCTCCTTTGTCTTTTGATGTGGGGTATCTGTTTTGGTGAGTTCCAGTGTCTTCCTGTCGATGATTGTTCAGCAGTTAGTTGTGATTCTGGTCTTCTTTCAGGAGGGAGTGAGAGCACGTTCTTCTACTCCGCCATCTTGAACAAATCTCCTCTGGCCATACTTTTCTATAAACCTCTTCTCCGAGCTTGATGACTTTACCAAGCACTTTTACTACTTCTTTTTTAGTAGGGCATAGTACTCCCTTCCCTCCTGTAAATAGTAAATATACTGCACTAATGACATGTAAATTTGAAAAAGGGAAAAATTCCTCCGGAATCCCAGCACCTTAAAATTAAGAATAGTTTTATGTGTGGAATTGAAAAAAGCCAAACTCATAAAAGCAGTGTAAATTGGTGGTTACCAGGGGCTGGGGACACAGGACAGATGTTGTTTAAGGGTAAACTTGCAACCAGTATTAAAGAGGCCTTAGAGAGCCACGTGTAGTGAATATGAAAACATTGTCGTGAATATGAAAAACAGTATTGTAGCATAATTATCAAACTTGCTAAGGGAGTAGAACTTAATTATTCCAACCCCTAAAAAGAAAGGACAATTACATAATGTGATAGGGGTGCTAAATACCACTACAGTGGCAATCAGATTACAATATAGAAATGTAGCAAATTGACATGTTGTGTATCTTAAATATACAAAATGTTATAGATCAAGTATGTTCAATAAAAAAAGAAACTGGCTGACAAGTAGCAAAAAAAAAGAATAAGAAAAAGAACAATTTTATCCTCGTAAACCCTTTCTCACTCTTTCCCACATGTATATGCATTTTTTATGGTTGTGATCATAATGATCTTATGCCCTGTTTTTTCACTTAACATTCGCTGTTACACGTTTCTATATTTCTGCATTGCCATCGTAATCGCTGTAAAGTAGTACTTTTCAAGGTCTTGCAACTACCTCAATTCTCTTTTTCTTTGTTTGTATCTGTACAAAATGTGAGGGGATGGATTTTGTTCTGCCTGCTGGGTTGAAGCTGCCTAGCTCAGAGACAACTTTTAGCTTTGCATTTTGATCAGGCCTCTTTCAAAGTGTTGTGTCACTGTGGGTGCATTTCAGTGGCATCCATTTCAGTTACTAGATTGGAGATCTGTACTAGGGCATTTTAGAAATGCTGGTTTCTAGTTCTTTCCTGTTGAGGAAATGCCAGATAACACAGCTTGTACTGTAATAGGTCTGCCCAGACTGCAGCTGGCCTGCCACGTGGGGCTGGAGGATTGTGAATTCAGCCCTTTGCCTCTGTCCCTTTGATTACCACAGTAGGGGGAGTTATCAGCGAGTTCTGGTGGGGGAAGTAGACAAGACAAGAGTCAGAAAAAGGGCCGTCTCAGGGTTGGGGGGGTGAGTGGGGAGTGCTTTTGGAGTTGGACCAGAATGTTGGTTGTGACCGAAGCAGAAGATGTAATAGGGTGATGCTGCACACATGACAAGAATTCTCCAGATTTCTAGAAAAGATTCAAACGTCCCTTTAAGAAGATGCTTTTCTCTTCATGTCACAGATTCCTTTTTGAATCTGATAAAAGCTATGTACTTTACCTCCTCACCCCCCAAATGCAGGCTGTCATAAATACACATTTATATATTCCACATAGCACCCTTAGGGTAAAGAACCTCATTGTGTTGCAAACTATTATATATAGAATGGGAAAACAACAAGGTCCTACTCTGTAGCCCAGGGAACTATATTGAGTATCCTGTGATAAACCATAATGGAAAAGAATATGAAAAAAATGTATATATATGTATAACTGAGTCACTTTGCTGTACAGCAGAAACGAATACAACATGGTAAATCAACTAGACTTCAATTAAAACATAAATGAATAAAACTTCAAAAAATTTAAAAAAAATATCTAATTCCGTAAGGAAGGTTTGGTGGGAAGGAGATGGTGGTACTAGTATTTCCCAGCACTTGCCCTCTGATTTTCTATTTTCTTCTTGAGAGGAATTTTGTGTTTTGTTAGGGGTTTGCAACCTTATTTAAATAAGTGGGGGTGGTGTTGGATCACAGCGACAGCCCCGGAAAGTGGGGCATCAGTGAGAAAGAGGATCTTGGAAAAACAGCATGGATCGCAGAGTTGGGGCCAGAAGGCTTATGATGAGGATTACGAGGGAATGAACCAAAAGAGAAAGGAGAGAGAAATAGTTTGAAGTTTGCCTTTTACGCATCTTGAAGCAGGTTTTCAATTATGTGTCTAGTCTTCTTTGTGTACAAAACGCCAACTCCTCTGAGTTGGCAAATTACCAAGTGCAGGCCGTGTGCTGAGTCCTTGCCAATGTCTTTATTTGGTTAAGACCCTGGGCTCTGTATTCTGACTTATTGGACTCAGATCCAGATTCCTGGGTAAGGTATCTAATCTCTCCAAGCTTCAGTTTTCTCATCTGCAAAATGGGAACGATAATTCTTAAGTGTGACGAGTAAATAAGGTAATTCTTGTGAAGCACGTTGCACAATGCCGACACACATTGTGTTGAAGAATTGAAGCCATTATTATAATTTTTATTAAGATTCCAAGGTAGATTCTGACCCTTAAGGTCCAAGGGCCAGGTAGCCAAATAACTCCATGCATGTGAATGGAAGTGTGCATTTCAGACCTCTAGACGGAGTTGGAAAGGGACTTTTGCCATTAAAGTGGCTCTTCAGATATTATCAAAGACGGTCATCTACCTGTATCGCCCTTGTCTTTTTGACGATTCCTATGATTTTGATAACGTTTATGAAATTTGGTTTGATAATTTAGAGAATAAATGCGTTCAAGTTTTCATGCATATTTCACAGGTGTTATGTAGATAAGGTTACTAGGATTCTCAAAGAGAGGACATAGTGACCAAAGGCTCCATTTCATAAATTATATGTTGTAGGAACTGTCTAGCAAGAGGGTAGGGTCGAGCGTCATCCTAAGGGGCAGGCAAATGTTCATTATGCGATGAAAATGAGAGCTTAAGGAAATCCACTAGTGTGTGTGGGACTAGTTTAATTCCTTAACTCAGCCCCTGCAGAAGTGGATGCAGATACAAAATCGAGGCAGGTTTATCCTATCAAAGGGTGAGTTTTGGTGTCGAGTCTCCTTTTAAGAGATGTTTTCTCTGTGATCTCCCACAACCTCTTCACTCACCATCACAGCAGTCATCACACTGTTCTCACTTGTTTCGTTGACTTTTCTGCTAGAGCATAAGCACGGTGAGGAGGGACTGGCTCTGTCTTGTTCACTATTTGATTCCCATCCGTAGCACAGTGCTGAGCACTTAGTACTCAATGAATACCTAGGGAAAGAAAAATAGCCCCACGCCAATGTGTTATTGAGCAGTTAGCATAATGGTTAAGAGCTTGGATTTTGCAATCAGAGTGTCTGGGATTTATGTCCCAGATCTGCTGCTTGTAAGCTATGACTACCTTGGGCAAGTTATTTAACCTTCCTGAGCTGCATTTGCTCATCTGTCAAATGGTGATAGTGATAAGCTAATTCACAGGGTCATGATGATCATTCAATAAAATGATGTATCTAAAATGCTCAGAATTGTATATGACACATGATAAATATCCTGTGAATTGTAGCTATAATAGTAATTCTGATGATGATGATTATTATTAATCAAAATGCTTATTGTTGTTGACTGTATATTGTTTGGAGGGAGGGAAAGGAAGTTTAAGTAAATGGGTTGGATGATAGAAACTGGAAAGACTATAAAGAAGTCTGAAAATACTGAACACTGATTGAAATATTCCACAGGAATAGAAGCACCTGAGGGAACATTTAATAGGATTTAAGAAAATATTACTCTTGTGAACTATATGGTGCCCCCAGGTCTGAAAGTGTTAACTAAATGTTACCAAGGAAGCACCTGATTTTACACAAGGTCTATTCATCCTAATCACGTGGCAGCGGCTCATCCGTATGCTTGAGGGAAGACTCCTCTCCTTAATTCATTACACCTTTTGGTCAGGGAGCTATTTTTCATGTGTAGTGGATGTGTCACTGAATTTTGATAGACAGCGCTCGAGTCCCCATAGAAATTCCTTTTCAGCTACAAGGGCTTGCATTTCAATTTTCAACATGTTCTTATGTTTCATTCACGAAGGCCCTTTCTGTTTGGTGGAGAGACACGTTGCCTGTAGTTTTCATTGTATTTTGATGCTCTTTTGTTCCTACATCTAGAATGTTTTGTCGAGTACGTGTGAGTTGCCACGCTCTGGGTCCCTGCCCTCATGGACCTTAACCTTAGAGCCTGAAGTGACTTCATGGGGTTCCTGGTTCTACCTAGACATTTTATACTTGGTAAATGATAGCACAGAGAGGGTGAGGGACATGTCTGAGCTCAGGGTGCTGTGTAGTGTTAGAGCCGGGGCTGACTTAGGTCTCAGATGTCCTGTCCAGTCAGTGCACCTTCTGATATAACACCAGCGTTGGAGAAATGTCCATTAGTTCCCATCACATCCACTTGTTTCAGGTAGGAAATGCTACACTGTGCTGATGGAGGGATAAACCGGTCCTATGTTTCCAGAAGCACACTGATCAGATGACTCAGGTCTGCCCTGAAAAACGTTTGGGCATGGGATTGGCTCGAGCTGATTAGTATCAATGTGTATAAAATTGTAGGAAGAACTTAGAAAACAATTTGGTTGGATTAGTTGACATTCCTCCAGGTTACTTTCCAAGTCAGAATTTAAACAAGAAGTTTGGGCTGATGAGGTCATGCAGATGAATGTACAATTTATATACAAGTACGTGGTTAGAGTATAATATAAATACAGTGTCCTCAGAAAGTCACCAAGCAGGACTTCTTCTGGTGATATCAGGTTTATTCATTCATTTATTCCTTCTTTCTACAAGTACTTATGGAACACCTACCATGAACTAGACATTAGACATACTGAGGATCTGGAGATGAATAAGGCCTCTGTTATCAAGGAACTTAGGATCAAGATTTCAGGGTAAGACCTAATAGATGGTGTAGGCTTGGGTTGGTGTTTTATGATGTACTGAGGAAAGATTGCTGGTGAGCATGCTGTACACATGAAGACCGGAAATGAATGCCATTCTTTATCCCTCTGGGAAACTCATAACCACTTGCAAGTGAGACAGGCCTCTTTGTGCCTTTAAGGGTCAACAAATCCTATGGAACCATTAGGGTAGGTCATGATCGTCAATAAAGGAAATTATATTTTCTCCTATCCAGGAACCATTGCTCTTCCAAGGAATTTGTGGCTTGGCTAGGGACAGAGAGTTATCCGACTTCCCACGGGTTCGGTGAAGATTGATTCCTTGTGTTTCTGCCATATTGCACTATGCCACCACCTGCCTACTTGGACCTCTGCCTACTGCTATGTTCATCTAAGGCTGAACCACTCTTTTGTTAGGAGATCTTGCCTACCACTGGATACTCCTCATGCCGCAGGCTTTAACCTGTGCTTGTTGTTCATGGCCAGCCTCCCAGAATGTTTCACCCCCTTAGCAGTATTCCTTTCTACAATTACTGCTGGGTTCGTCCCCAGGGGTCTGCTATAGCTCAGGAAGCAGGCATAGTCTCAAGATCTGGGCTTTCCCTGGTCTGGCCACTCTCACTGCCCAAAGCTCACACCCCATCACCAGGGCACCCCCAGTTGTGATTCTAGCAGCAGCTACCTCAACTACCCCATGACGGCAAATATTCAGCCCTGTATTTTTGCTAATTGACTTTCAGTGGCTGGGTTTTGATTATGCATCTTGCCTCATCCCCCAATTTGTTTTTTTTTTCTTTTGAAATCAGTGGAAAAAAGTCATCAACTCGCATAGAAAGGTACAAAGAAGAAAGTGAAGATCACTCATAACTCCAAAATTCATAGATACCTATTGTTAACATTGTGTGTTCGTATGTACAGAAGTACATATACACAATTCTATTAGTGCTACCTTCAAAAAAATACATCAAATCTGGTTAGTCTTTACTGCCTTCAACCTTGCCCCCCTTGCCCAAGCCATCATCATGCCTTGCCTGGGGCATATCAATAACCTCCTAGCTGGTCTACAATCTATTCTCCAGCTAACATCCATCAGATCATGTCATGCCCTTACTCAGAAGTCTCCAGTGACTTCCCATCACGCTTTGAATCAATCCAGCCTCCTTTCCATGGCCAACTAGGCCCCCTTAGCTCCTGGCCCCTCTGTGTTCTCATCTCGTATCACTCTTCCTCTTTGCTGCTCCTCAAACAACCCAAGTATGATTCTGCCTCTGGGACTTCGGCTGGTTTTTCCCTCTGCGTGTCACCCACTATTGGATCTCAAATAGCACCCTCTCTTGATACTGTCTGTTCCCTTCCTTGCTTTATTTTTCTTCCCAGTGCTTATCTTTATATGACATCATGACCATCTGTATATATGTTTTATTTTTAATTGTTCCTTCCAATAGACCTAAGCTTCATAATGACATATTGTTTTGTTTATCATTTAAACAGTAAACAGCGTCTGGCACATGGTAGGAGCTTCAATAAACATATGAATACAACTTAAACAGATGGTAAATTGGGCTGAGAAACGGTATAAACCTTTTGAAGCAGTGTCTTGCCATCCTACTGGAGTCTGAAAATCAAGACGGGATTATAAAATGTTTAGATGGCCTTTCTCATGTGTCGGAAAGTAGTTTCTCAAAGGGGTTCGAAGCAGGTTTTGAACAATGAAATGAGGATGTAGGGGTTAATGTGATTCCTCTGAAGGCGAAGGCACTTATTATGAGGCAAATGGTATATTGAGTGTTAGATTAAAATAGTCACCTAACTTTATAATCACACTTCTTATAAACAAGAGATGACACTGAAAGTGAGAGAGCACTTGACAGCTCCTCTACAGGTATATTGTCAGAACGTGTGACAGATGCCAACAGTAACAGTCAGAGTAACATGTTGATGTTATTTCACTTAATAATTTGATTTTCAATCTTTTTTACACCTTAAAATTTGTTTTGAAAGATTTTCATAGCAGATATCCACCTAGCTCCAGAAGGAAGGTTCCATAGATCATGTTATGTTATTTGCTTCTTACTGTCAGCTTTTAGAAGCCCAGGAGGTTCCAAGTCAACTCATGTTCTTTATTCTGCGTGTGAGTCTATGTGGGGACTTGGAAGAAAGTTTCTATGCCGTAACTGAGGAAGTCTTTTTTTTTTTAAATTAAATTAAATTTCTTAACAAGGAAGTCTTAATGAGGAAGTTATCCCATTGAACAAAATCCAGTCTAAAAGGTAGTGTGCTCCTGGGTTGGAGAAAGGTTTTGTCGTAACCAAGGCTTGCACATCTGTTTGGAAGCTGTGTTGTCTTTGATGTGTTTTGTGATTTAATAGCCTTACACACAGGCTTTTCAGCAGACCCAAATATACAGTGTGCTTCAATAAAATGTATACATACTTTCAAAACCAATATTTATTTGTAAGAAATCTTATGTCAATGTGTGGCAGCACTGGAGCCTAAGGAAGCAAATGTTTGCCATCAGCTTCTCTGACTCTTGAGTGCGACCTCTACTTACATGTGTTTTTCTCCTCTTTACCCTGCTGGCTTCCATGAGAATAGAGAGATGGATAATCTCTTCTTCCAATTTATGTTACCTTGAAACGCTTGCCTGGATTAGTTCAATTTAATAACATTTCCCAGTACAATTTTCTTTTTTTTAATTGTTTTTGATTTATTATAAAAGCATTCCTGTTCATTATAGAAATAGTGGGAAAACAGAATGTTAGACCTAAAATGTACCTGAATCTGGATAGCTTCCCTGGAAAGGAATTTAGAATTTATGGGGTCATCTTATGGTCCCGAGAAATGACCTCGATCTCTGATTTCGATTACTTACTAGACACAGTAAATAATATTTTTCTACTTTAAGAGGGCTATGTGGTGCTCATTTGAAGGGTTTAGAAAATGTAGAAAGTTTAAGGAAAAAAGGGTAACAATTGCTCAAAATTCCACCCCCCAGGGAGAAATATTGCTAACATTTTGACCTATGTCCTGGTAGCCATTTCTTGATAGGATTGAGAACCTAATGTATATATGTATTTTATAGCTTTTTCTCTTAACATATCATAAAAATATTCTATTTTATCAAAAATTTTTCTTAAATATAATCTTTAAATAATCAATAGTATTTTATAGTATAGAAGTGCTATAATTAACTATTTTTCAGTAAACATTTAGGTTTGGAAAATTTATCACCATTGTAGTTGACTTTGAGATAAACTTCTTTCCACATAAAAAAGAAAATTTGAAAAACTGAAATGTATGAAGAATACAAAATAGAATCACCTGCAATAAACATTACTATAAATTTAATGTATATCCTTTCAGTATTACATACACTACCTTTCCCATTTTTATGTAACTTGTAACCATCATTATATATGTATACATGTATCTATACATTTATATGAAGTTGATTCTTATTTACAGGTTCCATATTTGCAAATTCCCCTACTTATGAAAATTTGTGACCCGAAAATCAACACTCACAGTGCTTTCACGGTTATTCATGGACATTCACAGAGTGGCAAAATATTTGAGTCACCCAACATACATTCCCAGGTGAGACTGAACAAGGTGAGACTCTGCTTTCTTGTTTCAGCTCTTATATTGTAAACATGCAATCCTCTTTAAAGTCTATTAACTGCCATCTTCAAATTTCTGTGATTTTTGTTGGTGACACATATGTGTGTGTGTGTGGGTATAAAAATATAGAGCATTGTATGTGCTTGTATTATATACACGCCCAGGGGATTGTACCCCACTCTTTGAATTTTTATTATAAGTAACATATTCTCATGTTATTAAGTATTTTTGAGAACCTGATTAATGGCTGCCTAATATTCCAACCTAAAGATATACTAGGATTTTATCAACATGACATTATTATGGGGCATTAGGCTTTATTTTTGTTTTTTTTTTAATAACTTAAAAAAATTTATTTAATTTATTTATTTTTGGCTGCATTGGGTCTTTGTTGCTGCGTGCGGGCTTTCTCTAGTTGCGGCGAGTGGGGGCTACTCTTTGTTGCGGTGCATGGGCTTCTCATTGAAGTGGCTTCTCTTGTGGCTGAGCATGGGCTCTATGCGTACAGGCTTCAGAAGTGGCACGCGGGCTCAGTAGTTGTGGCTCGTGGGCTTAGTTGCTCCGCAGCATGTGGGAGCTTCCCAGACCAGGGCTCAAACCCGTGTCCCCTGCATTGGCAGGCAGATTCTTAACCACTGTGCCACCAGGGAAGCCTTAGGTTTTAAAATTGTTGCTGACAGTTAATGTAATCCATCACGTCAATAGGCTAAAGAAGAAAAATCATGTAATCATGTTAATAGATGTAGAAAAAGCATTTGACAAAATCTAATATCCATTCATGATAAAAACTCAGCAAACTAGAAATAGAAATTTCCTTAACTTGGTAAAGAACGTCTACAAAAAACCTACAGCTAACGTCATACTTAATGGCAAGAGACTAGATGCTTCCTGCTGTGATCAGGAACAAGACAAGGATTTCCCTACTAACCACTCCTTTTCAATACTGTACTGGAAGGCCTAGCTAATTCGATAATAGAAGAAAAGGAAATAAAAGGTATACATATTGGGAAGAAGGAATAAACCTGTCATCAGTCACAGATGATGACTGTCTATGTAGAAAATCCTAAAAAAAAAAAAAAAAAAAAAATCCTGGACCTAATAAACAGTTATAACAAGGTTCCCAGATACAAGGTTAATACAAAAGTCAAATTGCTTTCCTATATACCAGCAATGAACTATTGGAATTTGCATTTAAAACACGATGCTATTTACATGGGCACCGAAAATGAAATCATCAGGTATAAATATAACGATATGTATAAGATCTATATGTGAACAACTACAAAACTGATGAATGAAATCAAAGAAGATTTAAATAAATGGAGAGATATTTAATGCACATGGATAGGAAGACTCAATCTTGTTAAGATGTTAGTTTTTTCCAACTTGATCTACAGGTTCAAGGCAAATCCAACCAGAATTCCAGAAAATTATTTTGTGGATGTCGACAACCTGATTCTAAAGATTATATGGAGAGGCAAAAGACCCAAAATAGCCAACACAATATATAAGGAGAAGAAAAAATTTGGAGGACTGACACTACTCAACTTCAAGACTTACTACAAAGCTACAGGACTGAAAACAGTGTGGTGTTGGTGAAAGAATAGACAAATAGATAAGTTGGGTAGAATAGAGAGCCCAGAAATACACCCCCACAAATATTAACTGATCTTTGACAAAGGAGCAAAGGCAATTCAATGGAGAAAGGAATGTCTTTTCAACAAATTGTGCTGGAACAACTGGACATCTACATCCCCCACCCCCACCCCTGCCCAATCTAGACATGGGCCTTACATCTTCCACAAAAAGTAACTCAAAACAAATGATCAGCTTAAATGTAAAATGCAGAACTATGAAACTCCTACAAGATAAGACAGGTGAAAATCTAGGGGACTTCGGGTTTGATGATTTTCTAGATATACCAAAAGCACTATATCCATTGAAGAAATATTTGAAATGTTGGACTTCATTAAAATTAAAGACTTCTGCACTGCTAAAGGCACTGTTAAGAGTATGAGAAGAAAAGGCACAGATTGAGAGAAAATCTTTGCTAAGCACATATAAAATATTGATATCTAAAATACACAAAAATCTCTTAAATCTTAATATCAAATATCAAAAATCTCTTAAAACTTAATAACGAGAAAACAACACAATTAAAAAATGGGCCAAAGATCTGCATAACCACCTCACCAAAGAAGACAGACACATGACAAATAAGCATATGAAAAGATGCCCAACATCATGTGTCATCAGGGAATGGTAAATTCAAACAGTAGTGAGATACTACTACTTACTATTAGAATGGCTAAAATCCAAAACACCGACAACACTGGATGCTGGTGAGAATGTGGAACAGCAGGAACTCTCATTCATTGCTGGTGGGAATACAAAATGGTACATTCACTTTGGTGACAGTTTGGCAATTTCTCCGAAAATTAAACATACTCCTGCCTTCAGATCCATTAGTCACACTCTTTGATATTTACCCAGAGGAGTTGAAAATTCACATCCACATGAAAACCTGCACATGGATGTTTATAGCAGCTTTAGTTATAGTTGCCGAAAGTTGGAAGCAACCAAGATGTCCTTCAGTAGGTCAAATGGATAAATTGTGGTACATCCATAAAACGGAATATTATTCAGTGATAAAAAGAAATGAAATCTTATGCAGAAAGAAATGAAATCTTATGCCGTAAAAAGAGACAGAGGAAGTTAAATGCATATTGCTAAGTGAAAGAAGCCAATCTGAAAAGGCTACATATTATATGATTTCAACTATATGACATTCTGGAAAAGGGAAAACTATGGAGACAGTAAACAGATCAGTGGTTGCCAGGGCCTGAGGAAAGAGAGGGATTAATAAGTGGAGCACAGGGTATGTTTAGAGCGGTGGAACTTTCCGTATGACACTCTAATGGTGAACACATGTCCTATACATTTGTCAAAACCTATAGAATGTAAAACACCAAGAGTGAACTCTAATGCAATCTATGGACTTTAGTTAATAATGATGTATTAATATTGGATCATCAGTTATAACAAATCTAGCATACTAACGCAAGATGTTAATAATGGGAAAATGTGTGTGTGCAGGGGGTGGGGAGGTGTTAAGCGGGCACATGGGAACTCTGGACATTCCACTCAATTTTTCAGTAAACTGTAAACTGCTGTAAAATACAAAGACTAATTATGAAGAACTGTTGCTGAAATATCAGACAACCCTGTCATTCTGAAATTCTGCTTTTGTTATTCATACTGCCAGTGGCACATCACTTACATAAGGAATAGCTTTATCATGTATTTTAATAAGAGATGTTTATAAATGTCTCAACAAGCAGGTTGTACATGCATTTCACTAAAATATTCTGGGTATGCAAAGGTCACTTCTCAAGTTCTCCTGAAGTGTTTGAGGTGGTGTGTTAATACAGCTGGGGTCGAAATTCCTCCCCCTTTTTCTCTAGCCTTTGATGAAGGAGAAGAGGCAATCTTGGGCTTTTCGGAGGGCAGGTTATCAAAGGCGCACTTGGCCTAGGGGACTTTGAGCTTTCTAAAGGGCAGAATCTCTGTAAGAGGCAGCCGGTGAGCTTAAATCAAACAGCCTTGAGTGCATGTGCTGTTTCTTATTCTCCAGGGCTGAGTGGGTTTTGGTGTTGAAATTACTCTGGCACCGTGAGCAGCTGGGGAATTGGTATGCGGGGGATCGTGAAGAGAGTCTTTGGTTAGTTTTCTTCTAGGTCACCTCGAGTCCCAGAGGTATTCCATCTGCTCGAAGCTGTGAATGACAGGTTCTTTCTTTTTTTCTACGTGCCTACCTCTCTCAGACAGGGGGTGGGGAAATCAGGGCTCCCCGATTTGGTACCCCTCTGTGTTCTGAAATTGTGTTTATAACAAATAAGCCATGAGAAGTAATGAAAAACCCTCGGTGAGGTCAAGGTGTTACAGAAAGCCAAGGTTTTATTGTTTTTCTTCATCACTCCTCAAAGGCAAAATGAAGGCAGCAGTGCCGAGGTTAATGGCATGCTGCCATTAAAACAAAAAAAAATTGCTCCTGATTTTTGATATATGTTTTATCTGTGTTTGTCCTTACTTTCGAGATACGCAAAGCATGTGGACAAGCTCATTAATAGATGCAATGTTACAACAGATAACCGACCAACAGGAAGTAAAGGTAAATGCCTTCAAGTATCTAAATCAAGGATGCAGGCAGGGTGAGCCCAAGATCCAGTTCAATTTAGCAAACCTGTATTGAGCACCTACTAGGTGTTCACTGTTGGAGTTGGTGACCTTTGCTACCTGACCTGGCTCCAGTGGCCATTTTGATTTGAAATTCTACTCCTATTCTTCATTAAATATCCAGAATGTTCCTTAAGCAAAATAGTTATAGTTTGATTTTTGTGTCTCTCCTACCACTGGGTTCTGATACCACCTTTTGGCTGCTCTATTTTGGCCTGGTAGCTGGGCATTTCCCCCCCGGCTGTCCCAGATTCAAGACCCCTTCCCTGGATCTGGGAATGTTCTAGTAGATCTTCCTTCTCACCTGCGTAACTATTTGTTACTACCGTGCTTCTGATCCCCTTGAAACATACAAGCTTGGTTCTCCTATTTCCAAGACCAGACTCTACCTTCTTAAATTGACAACTGGCTAATTTGAGGAATTAACGTGTAGTAATTTTTCAATAGTAGAATTGTGAAGTGAAAGAGTGGGAAGTCACGTCTCCCTTCCTTGTTGTATGAATTCATTTAACCAATGACTTTATGGAGAAAGGTTTTTTTTTTGTTTGTTTTTGTTTTTAAATTTCATTCCTTTCTTCCCTTCCTGAATCAAAGGGATAATTCTGATACTGGAAATTTTGGGGAGGAAGAAGGAGAAAATGGTCAGCATCATAACAGACTGTGAAGGAGATGTTTTGAGCAAGGGGTTCTCCTCTCCTCATTCTACAATTCTGCTTACATTTTGAGTCTTGTGTCCAGATTCAGTGTCCACGGATCAGGTTAGCCAAGTGATGTTTTAGTGGGAGGGAGGGTGACATTGGCAGCAAATGGTACACTTGGCTGACCCCAATAAATGCAACATGCCCAATCAAATGGTTAAAAGAAGACAACAGAAAATATAAAATTTCAGGCCAGAAGCCGTGCTTAAGTGTCATTACTCTCTGTTATGGACTGAATAGTGTTTCTCCCAAACACATATTTTGAAGCCTTAATCCCCAGTGTGATGGTATTTGTGTATGGGGACTTTGTGAGATAATTAGGTTTAAATGAGGTCGTAAGCATGGGGCCCTAATCCAATGGGATTGGTGTCATTATAAAAGGAGGAGGAGATGAAAGAGAGTGCACAGGGAAAAAATGAGGACACAGCAAGGAGGCAGCTGCCTACAAGCGAGGAAGAGAGTCCTCACCAAAATAAAATTTACTGTCACCTTGATCATGGACTTCTGGCCTCCAGAACTGTGAGAAATAAATTTCTGTTGGTTAAGGCACCCAATCTGTGGTATTTTGTTATGGAAGCACAGGCAGACTAAACTAATACACCCTCCAACTCAAATTTCTTATCGCAAAACATCTGTACAGTATTTACCTGCTTACAGCAGTGTCTTCAGTGTTCCCTTCAGTCCAAGTATTTATTGTACCCCAAGATACTAGGCATTGGTAGTTGTCCAGAATTAGTAAAACTCTCCTTCTTTTGCATCTATCAGACATCATAACCTCACACAGACCTGGTTGAAAGAGGCAGACTAGACCAAGCAAAGGCCGTGTTGCCCAAGTCTCTACAGTGACATGGAACTAAATGTGGCAAAAATAGTTATTCACCTATCACTTTTCACAAGTCCCCCACAATTCTGATGCCAATAATTATCTGAGCTTTGAAGAATTAATTTATAGGACCTAGAGATTCTTTTAAAGTGTATACTATTTCTGTAGGTGGTTGATAGGGGCTATCAAAGTTAACTGGTAGCCTGGGAAAGACAGCTTAATGTGGGGGAGAAGAGATGCCTGCTTAGGTTTAACTGTCATGCCATGCTTTAGTATATGGTAGAGAAACAATCAAAATAGAAAGGCTTCATCAAAAAGATGTATTTTTGATCACCTAATATAAATCGAACACCTAGTATGAATGGGAAATATATATATAAAGACAGGGTGTTTTTCAAGAAATTGATTTTTAGCTATGAAAACTTTTGGTAACAACAACTTCCTCAGAACCTCAATTTATAAAATAGATATAAATGAAGCAGTTCTGATTAAATTAGAGATGGGCTACCTGAGCAGCAATGACATTTGAGACCCCCTTTTAGAGCACTAAGGCTCTTGAAGAACTCACCCTTGCTTACTTAAAGTACCTTGCTGTTTATAAGGTTTGATTCTTTGGAGAAAGATGGAAGAATTCTTACACTGAAACATGATGGAAGGAGTACTATGGTATTTCCAAGGTGTTGCTAAGAGATAAGCAGTATCATTTAAAAGGCAGGCAAAGAAAGGAGAGATGCTGAAGATCCTTGGGACACAAGGCTTACATATTTACTCAGGTCACATAATGTCTCATGGAATCAGAACCAAAGAGCCGTGGCTTCCTTCAACAAGTTCCCTTCCCACCCATCCCGCTTTGAAGTAGAATTTTTGACCGCTTTCAAAGAAAGCCTAAGGGAACAATATCAAACATTTCGGGGAAAGAGATAACCTCTCCTGGCAAGCGGGTAGGTGAGATAGAGAGATGATTGATAGTATCAGTGGAAAGGACAGATCAAAGTCCTTTCATACATAATATTTAGAGTATTATTAGATGAGTGCCCATGGTTGTCATGTAAGTAGTATTCCCTCCTCCCCTTACCTCTAAATTTTAAGTACAAACCAGGACTCTTCAGCCACACCTGATACAGTCAGTGCTATTTGGATGGACTGTGGTTTGACTTCTTCCTATCTCATTATATTAATTCACTTACCAATTCAGTTTTCCTGGCTGGATTTGAAGAGGTGGTAAGGAAGGAAGCTAAAATGCAACTCATCGTGACATCAAGCCCCCCAAACACAGTGGTAGAACTAGCCTTGGGTGGGGGGCGGCCACTGACTCATACAAGGAATTTCAGAGTAGACTGTTGGGTCCCTTCCATTCCCTGGCCCGTCTAGGATTCTACTTCTGGTCCTGATTTTCGATGGAAATGAGAGAAGTCACAGAAAAGTACTCACAAATTATATTGTTTCCCCTTTTAAAAACGGATGTATTTGGCTCTCAGATGGGTTTTCGGTCATCCAAAGTCTTCTAAGAAGTGCAAATGTCTCCAGGAGAGAAATAGTGGAATTCAGTACTAGTTGTTATCTTGGGGAAATAATAATAGCTAGCTGAGAAGAAAAGCCAGAGGAACGAGGGTTCAGAACTGGCACCTGGGTAGAAAAGTGGAGTGCTGACAGGGGAGGTGAAGGGATGGCTCTGTTCCCATCCAGCTTGTTGGAAAGCATGGATTTAGGAATGGAAGTGAATTCCTGAGTTACTGGTTACAATCATATAGAAGTACAAGTTTACACTGAACGTATCCATTTGCTAAATTATTGAGCTATTACTTAGAAACGTATTCCTTGCAATGTCAAAGGTTTAGGACTGGTTTGAACTATGCTTAAAGAGGAAATGATCATTTATTTCCTATTAAGAACTAATGATCCCACTATGTACTTTATATTTATGATTTTCATTGAACCTTCATGATCACCCTGGTAGGTAATTATTATTTTCCTTAGTTTATGCATGTACAGTGCTGTGCCCATTTATTCTATCCGTCTCCCTGCAAATTTCTTAATTTGCAAAAGTCTAATTCAACTTCTCATTAGTATTTTGTGTTTAGAATCATTTATGTAAATGAGGTAATGTAAATGTAATTTACATTATGTAATGTAAACGTAAACAGTTTTGCAAGTTACTCCTAGTACTTGGGAATTCGGGGCATTAATTCAGGGCTTTAAAGAGGCTCACATTTCAGTTTATAACCATGGCAGTCTTGGGTGCCATTTGGGTCTTTTATTCCTCTATTATTACCAAACCTAGAAAGAACTCTATGAAGGTGGTTCACTTAGACACTTAGATCCTTTATGGTAAGGTGGAAATGATTATGTGCCCACATACTTAATTGGAAAAACAAAATATGCCTTTTTTTCAAATCAATTAATAAAATCATGTAATCTCTCTCACACACACACACATTTTCCTTCCCAATAGACCTGTCCATCTCCACAGATGTATTTTCTGAACTCACAGTATATTCATTCACTATAGAAAAAAACAAACCTACAGGGAAAGTTTCCTTTTTAAAAATCACTATTGGTGTGAACCCAGTTTCTTCTTAAATTGAGATGTTTCATTTGCTTCTTCTCCCTTGAATACTTAAATACAGGTCCAACAAGAGCCAGAGAAATTCAATGAGATCTTGAAAAGAATTCGTGATTGTTCTGACTGGCTCCTGTTACCAGCCTGTAACAAATTTCAACTTTAATGATTCTGAAATGAAATAAATTGCTAAAGCCTTCTTACCCAGCTTGGAAAGGAAGCTCACACAACTACTGCAGCTCTAAAAGTCATCTATTGTATTTCAGAATACCATGTGGAAGAGTGAGGCAGGGAGGTATAGTGGAAAGTGTATCATACTACAAGCCCTGTCCCTGAGTGTCTTTGGTTTGGTTTCCTTATCTTTAAAATAGAGTATTTGGTTAGCTGATCTCTGTGGGTACTTATGACTCTTAACTCCCAAAATGGGCATGAAATGGAAGTTCTTCCAAGTATATGGACTTGGAAATTCTTAGATGAAGGTAAGTTTGGTGTATGAGTCTACTCTTTGAAATACATTCTCTTATTGTCTCTATTCATACCTAAAAATACCACCTCACATTAGTAATTCCTTCGGAGATGAGCAGCATTATTGGAATGGAGTATTTCTCCCCTTCTGGTAGAAGCTTTTTCCTCTGTTGACTTTGGAGACCACACCCGGCTATCTCAGAAGTGATTTACCTTTAGTATCATTAGGAAACATTGCTTCACTAAAGGAGATAGGTAAACAATGAGAGAAGCAGATGACATCCCGGAAGAGAGGAAGGTACAGAGAGTATACAGGTTTCCCCCAGAGTTAGAGAGGAAGGGAAAAACCTGGATGCTGTTGGAGAGCCTCACAGTATTGTTTTCTGCTCACCGTTTTGGCCATTGCTAGGGCTGAAAGGTTTTTCCATTATATAGGCTCCCAGCATGTTACATCTGGCTGTGGGAGCAGTCAGTGGCTCTTTATAGCATCGTGTGCCTACAAATAGGTTTGAATTACCTTTGAGGAGAAGGGAATGACCATTTATTTTCTTTAATCAGCTGGTGATTCTATATATATTTTACATTTATTATTTCATTGATTCTTCCTGACCACCCTGCTAGGTAGTTATTATTTTCCCCAGTTTGTATAGATGAGGCGAGTGATGATATTCAGGAATTGTGCTGAATGCAATTTTCTTACGTTTGCAAACTTGTACTCCCTTTAGCCTTTCTACTTCTAATTCTAAAGTCTTGACTTCATTCCAAAACCAATCCTATCTCTGACCATTTAGACTTGGCGTTTAAATGCCCACTGTTTGGGGGCTTCCCCGGTGTCACAGTTGGTGGGAGTCAGCCTGCTGATGCGGAGGACGCGGGTTCGTGTCCCGGTCCGGGAGGATCCCACATGCCGCGGAGCGGCTGGGCCCGTGGGCCATGGCCGCTGAGCCTGCGCGTCCGGAGCCTGTGCTCCGCAACGGGAGGGGCCACAGCGGTGAGAGGCCCGCGTACCGCAAAAAAAAAAAAAAAAAAAAAATTCCCAGTGTTTGGCTCTACTCACCTAAAGTATTTTGAATTGATTTCCCTCTGGCGCTTCCAATTCCAGATACCTTGGGTAGGGTACCACGTCTCCGGTTCTAGCCCCCAGGAACAAATCCTTAACACCAGACACTAGGCTAAAACCCTACCTAAGTTCCTCCACTTAGGCCCTTTCTGTTCCTATTCTAGGGAAACAGTAACCTTCTACCCATGCTGTGACGTAGCACCCTTCAGATGAAATACTGGCAAGTGTCTTGGAAAGGCCCTATCATGGACTTGTGAAAGATCTCACAACTATAGACAATAGAGCCAGGACTCAAATCCAGGTTTATCGGACTCCCAAACTGTTGATTTTCTTCATTCTGTTATCATACTTTCTAACTGAAAATCAGTTAAACTAAGAATCCTATTCACCCATCTTACTGTGGCTTGCGTATTTATCTGGTCTTTTAGTCCCCAAGATCCCCTGAATGTGGTCTTGCTGACTTCAAGACATGTGAAATTTAGCGAGTTCCTGAGAGTAAGTAGGACATCCTCTTGCCACTTAAAACTCTGTTTTTAGAGTGTCTTATATCCAGCACCGTTACTAATTCACCGTGCTAGAGGGCAGGGAAAGGAGAGCTATGTGCTGGGCTCGATACTGCATGCTTTCTGTGTATGAACTCATTTAACCCCTTACATCAGCTCTCCGAGGTACTTACTATCATATACTTCATTTTATACATAGGGAAACTAAGGTGTAGAGAGGTCAAGTGACTTGGCCAAGGACAAGATATTAACTGCTCGTCAGATTCATGTGCTCGCCCACATTATCCAGGCCTTTTGCATTTAGGCAAGACCATGCAGTTCATTGTGGTGGATGGGCTGTGGATAGAAGTGCTGTCTGTCATTTCTGCACTGAAGCGGTTAAGGGCTAGTGTACAACCCTTCAGCTCTCTCTTCTCCTGTCTTGGTGACCTGGAAGGATACAGCTACAAAACGGTGGGGCCTCTGCCAGCCTGGATTTCTGAGTGACAGCAAGGGGTAGAATCCCCCAGTGACCCGTGCTGGATTTATACCCTCAGTGAGAAATAAGCCTATTGTGCACTAAACCACTAAGATTTGAGAGTTAATTTGTTACCACAGCATTACCTACGCCATCTCGCCTAATACAGTGGCAAATGCAAGGATTTAAACCCGAGGCTGTGTGTCTCCAGAATCTGCATTTTGTTGCATTTTTAGGACGAAGTCTAAGCCTCCACGGTCATCTAAGCAAGTCTGACAGCTTGCTTAGAAGGGACCATGTGCTGGCTGAAACTTGGGAACTTCAGAACTGTGGCAAGTTCATTCCCTTCAGAGGAGTAATGGCTGATCTAAAATAACTATTAAGGCTGGAGATTTTCTACAGCGTTATCTACTCTTCCCCATTATGAGAAGTTACAGGAGAAAGGATCTGATTGCCTCTCAGCATATTTTCACCTTTGAGGTTAAAAAATATATTTTCTACTCCAGGCATTTTGCTTTTACATTGCAAATACATTTGGACTCTTTCACAGT
The DNA here is from genome assembly GCF_011762595.2 of Tursiops truncatus. Lineage (NCBI taxonomy): Eukaryota > Metazoa > Chordata > Mammalia > Artiodactyla > Delphinidae > Tursiops > Tursiops truncatus. The sequence continues at coordinate 30,126,556 of NC_047055.1, forward strand.
TTGATGTCTTTTAAACGTTTGTTGCATTATGGGAAAAAATTACCCTTAACAGCTTTCAAGAGCCTCTGCTTAACGCATATTGTTCGTTCCTTTCCTCTAGGTGTGCATTAATGTATTAATTAATTATTGGAGTGGGTGTTGCTTGTGAAAAAGGAAAAACTATATGGCAGTTAGAAGGCATCTTGGTACATTTCAAAGCTGTGTTTGGGCATCGCTCTGGCTCTGTGTATTGTTCAGAACCTCTCCTAATACTAACTCATTAGGAGAAAGCATTATTACAAGTGAAGCTAAGGTGTTCATTTGCATAATTTCCAGATCTGTGTGTGTTATTCATACAATTATATTGTTGGTTTAATCACAAAGTTGTTAAGCTATTTTCAGGAAGTATTTGAGAGCTGTCTTTATGATGTGTAGCTCAATTTTATTCTGAAGAAATTCAGTTACACTGACCATTAAAATAATATAATCTAAAATGGAAGTTTCCATAGTTGGTTGACAAAACAATCTTGTTTTATTCCTCCCTGGCGAATTGATAATTTGCTGGTCAGCTAAACAAGGTCTCATAAATTGCCTTGTGTGGGGATAGTAATAAGGTATGAGACTGGTTTTTTCTCCTGAAGAATTTTCAATTTAAGGAAAATTTTAGAACTTAATAATTATGCTTGAGGTTTTACAGTGCTGTGCTGTTCTTGGAGTTGGAAGGTGATGGCCATTTTAAGGATGGGAGTTTTATTTGACTATGGAAACAGAGCCATCATTTTACTTTCCATGGTGGAGATTTTTGGATAGCTTCCCCTCCCCCATACCCTTTTTGTACATGAACATCTCCTATTGGAACCCCATGATAATGTAGGTCATCAAAACAACCCACGTGAAATGCATTTTCTCAAGGCCCAGCTCCCAATCTGGTATAAGAATATAAAATCTTTCTGTTTATTATCTCTCATCCTCTTACTGTGTCATCTGCACAGTCTTAGGCAAATATTGGGTTGGCCAAAAGGTTCGTTCAGGTTTTTCCATAACATCTTATGGAAAAACCCAAATGAACCTTTTGGCCAACCCAATATATCATGACTATTTATTACCACGATTATATCGCTTTATCATAACAAGGATTCTTAACTGACTCATTTCTGACTCTTTAAAGACATGTTGAAAGAAAGAGTAAGTTCAGGTACAGATTTAAAACTTTTCTTTTTCTTTTTTTTTTTTTTGGCTGTACACGGGCCTCTCATTGTTGTGGCCTCTCCCGTTGCGGAGCACAGGCTCCGGACGCGCAGGCTCAGCGGCATGTGGGATCTTCCCGGACCGGGGCACGAACCCATGTCCCCTGCATCGGCAGGCGGACTCTCAACCACTGTGCCACCAGGGAAGCCCTAAAACTTTTCTTGTTTCTTCTTACGAGGGTATGTTTATGGATTTACAAGTTTTTGTCTAGGTCACGTTGGATGACCAAGTCATTGAAAACTTGAATCAGTTATTAGGTAGCAGAAGGGACATTGGGATGCTCTGGCTTTATTAATAAATCAAAACAGGATTCAGGAGTTAAAAAGAACAATGATGGTGATAGACAGACCGATGGATGATTTTTTAGCCAGAAAATACAGCCGTATTTTCCTAGAGGGAACAGTAAGTCATGAGAAGCCCTAACTTTCCCTCAGTTAAGCTCGGTCACTAACCAGCTGTATGACTTGGGCAAGTCTTTCTGGGTCTTATTTTTCTCATTTGAAGCACAAGAGGGTTGGAGGATATCTCCAGGATCACTCAAAGCTCGAAAACTAGTTTCTGTCATTCTCAGAAATACTAGTAGGTAATCACATATTAATAATTTGACTGTCTCTGTACACAGATATGAAGATGTGTTATATTCAGTTTTAAAATTGAACTTGTTAATTGGAAACTAGGTATTAATCATTATTTAAATTCACTCTTCTGTTTCCAAATCCTTTTGTGTGTGTTGCCCTGGCTTCTGTTAAAACTTTTCCTAGAGACATGTTTTCTTTATCTTAAAATCATCTAACCAGTGATGTCATTATAAACCCAGATTTATGGAAGAAAATGCACAGATTATTTTTAAAAAGGAAAAATGTTTAATGTAACTATGGTTGAAACAGGCAGTATTAATAGTTTTGATTTCTATTGGGTTCACTCTGGGAGAAGTTCATAGCTCAGTATTTCTGTTAAACCACATCAGTACAGTGTTCAATGCAAGGAATAGAACAGAAAAAAAGGAAAAGATGAATGAAGGGTAGGGACTTGTATGAAAATAACAGAGAGGTTTTGGAAATAATCATAAAAAGAGCTAGAAGGCAATTCCTGGCCTCTGGTGAGAAGCCTGCCCTGGGCTCATCTCCCCTGCCACTGCCCAGGTGTTATGCTAAATAATGGCAACATATTTTCCTGCTGCCTAAGTACAGAAACGGATCTTGAGTTTTAATCTGACAGGGAGCAACTCAAATGAGATGTGTCTGTTTCCTTTTTTCACTGAACTTTAAAAAATAGTGAAAACTTGGAACTTCTATGACAACTTTTGGGGGCTCTCATAATCTTTTACACATACATGTGATATCACGTACAGTTTACAAAATAATGTCATGCTTAACTGAGGGCAAGTTAGGGCTTCTCATGACCTACAGTTCCCTCTAGGAAAATAGGGCTGTATTTTCTGGCTAAAAAATCATCCATCAGTCTGTCGATCACCATCATTGTTCTTTTTAACTCCTGAATCCAGTTTTGATTTATTAATTAAGCCAGAGCATCCCAATATCTCTTCTGCTACCTAAATAATTTGCCAAGATGTTTGTTATTGAAACAATTCAAAAGAATAATGTGATTTATAAGCCATGGCCAAAAATTGCCGTTTTGAAATTCTTTTCTAGATATGACCTTAAAAACTCAGTAGGTAATTAATTTCTTTATCAAACTTGTAATTGATTATCCATTAGGTGCCAGAGGCTATATTAATTGCTTCCACCTCAAACTTTCTACTGCCTGAAATGGACCACTACACTGACTGCTAACTGGGTTCATTTTATAGTCTTCTCGAAATAGTTTCATTTCTCCGTTTCACTACAAGATACACAAGATGGCCTTCTCCATCTACCTCCAGCCCTGACAATAGGCCGAAGAAGTATGTCTTCCGTAGATCTTAAGCATGTATCTTTAGCTGAGGTCCCAGCTGTTCCTTACCTCATCAGTACTGAGTGAATCTGAAATCTTGCTACACAATGCCTTATATCATTTCCCAAAAAGAATGCACTACACTCGGGAAGGTTTCATAGTTGTTAATAAATGCAAATTTATTCTAAAAGATTTCCAGAGCACATGTCCGTCATCACATATTAGGTTCAAATGGGCAGCCCAACTTTCGCCAACAAAGACCAATGAATAGCATTTTAGGAAGACAGGAACCAGGAGGGATGGTAAGAAGGAAGACAAAGTTTGAAAACATAGGTACAAACAGAATCAGATGCCGTAAGTTTTGTTCACTTAAAATAGGTGAGTAGGGCTTCCCTGGTGGCGCAGTGGTTGGGAGTCCGCCTGCCGATGCGGGCGACATGGGTTCGTGCCCTGGTCTGGGAGGATCCCACATGCAGCGCACGGGCCGCTGGGCCTGCACGTCCGGAGCCTGTGCTCCGCAACGGCAGAGGCCGCAACGGTGAGAGGTCCGTGTACCGCAAAAAAAAAAAAAAAAAAAAAAATTAGGTGCGTATTGTGAAAAGTACAGATGCCAACATCAGGAAGCATAGGTACCTAAATTCATAAGGACGTTGTGCAGAAGCCAAAACTAAATAGGGTAGACTGCAGTCCTCATGTTGGACCTCATCAGTTGAACTGAGTGGGGATAGCAAGTGACTTAATTAGGATGGATTTTGTGACTAGATTTGGAGACAGTTTATACCTAATCTAGGGAGCCAGGTACAAGGGCATGAAACCAATCAGGCCCTGACCTTTATTTAGATAGTTGGCATTTTCAGATTATAAATTTACATTATTAATAACCATCCTTTGTTAATTGCGTTTGCCTTTACAAACCCTTTTCACACAGATTTCCTCGTTGGTGATTTATGATAATCATGATAGGCAGAGTAACTGTTATTTATTCTAGTTTATAAATAAAAACATGGACACAAAGAGGTTAAGTGACTTGACCTGGATAATACCACTGCAAACTGGTGCGGTTCCCATTTATTGTCAGACACTTGATAGACATCTGTTTTCTCAGTTCTCATAACAGCCCTGTGAAGTAGATAGGTATTATCTTTATTTGATAGATGAGGAAATACGAGTTCAGAGAGCTGGGATAACTTAGCGAAGATCACATGGTAAGTGGCAGAGTTGGCCGTTGAACCCAGTCTGTCTGGCTCCAAAGCTTGTGCTCTTGACAACTAGGCTGTGTTATTTTCTGTTTCCGTTACTACAATTTTCACATTAACACCTGCTTCCAAGATAATTTTGTGGTTCACTTCATTCATTTCTGGCATTGTGAACCCCTCTAAATTCAGTAACAGCAGGGCTGCTACTGGCCAGGTTAGTGGGATCAACTCGCAGATGTTGTTTTACGTTTATAGTCTCCATGCAGGGAGGCGGGTGTGTTTCCACATTGCATTCCCTACAAGTTGCAGATCTCTGAAATGCTCACAGTGTGCATATTTTGCTTCTGGCATGTTTTTCAGAAGATACATTCCAGAACTTTTGTAGGAGGAGGCAGAGGAGAGGAGCACGCTATGATTTGAGCTTTTTCATAGCACGCCTGGGGGACTGAAATTCAGTCAATAGCAAGTGGGTTCTTTTGGGTTTCAAAGATGAGAAATAAGGGACCTTAGTGAAGGGAGAGGGAAAGAAGCGTAGACAAACTTTCCTTACTTCATGATTTTGCCTGGGGATAGCCCTTCCCAGGAACCATTTGGTTTTGGGTGTCTCTTGCAGGGTATATGAAGAGATGAAAGAAACAAGAGCCATTGACATTGACATGACTCACAAAACATATGGCTCTAAATAATGAGACCCTTTATCTTGGAGAAGAATCTAAAGGGCATGGGAGAAACCCTCACGTAACTCATTAAAAAAAAATAAAGCTGAATAATTTCCTTTCTGAGGCCATAATCTTTTGGTCTTTTTCAGATGTTGCAGCAAGAAATAAAAGCTTAGGGTTGGTAGAAATAGCATCAATTCATTAGGAAACCTCTGGATGGTGTAAGTATCTGCCATTAGCCTTCTGTTTCTTTAGCTGCTAGGGGGCCAAGAACATTAAATTATTTTAAAAAGTTAAATAAATAAAACTCCTCTGTTAAAATGTCACTGCTTCTCTGGAAATGACATCATCTGTTAGCTAAAATACTGAGAAAATGAGTACATCCTTATGTGGTGGAACGTGTGGGGAGCAAAACTGAGAGTGGGTGGTTTTAAAGCTGTTGAGAACCTTCCCAACATGAGGTCTGTTTATTAAGAGGCTTTGGAATGGATGCTCACCTACTTCCTAAATAAACAAAGAGCCTCATCTTATTCATCTGAATTTGTCCTCTTACCCAGGACTTAACTGTCTACGCTGGTGGTGGTTGTCTGTGGGCTTTCAGTTTTACATGGATCAGGAAGCCATGCTTTAAGACACAAACAGTGAAACTCAGGAAAAATTGATATGATAGTATTTTGTAGGTGGGTTGGTGGTAGTGGGGGTGTTGTGGAAAGAGCTATGGTAGACTATAGATTAAGGGCAAGTGTGTGCCCTCATGCTCAGATAAAATGCTAAGGATGGTGGGAGCCCTGAAGCAAAAACAGGGGATTGTGAATCGGCCTCGGAGCTTGGCCTAACCTCGGGTCCAGGTGACCCAGTGAGTGTCCTAGAAGAAACAGTGCCTGAGTGTTGGTGGCCAGCTACTGGGATTGGAGGTTAGCCCTTCTGAGAACATGCTTTGGGTCCAGAGAAATCTCTGGGGGACATTCACCTTTATTTCCTGTACGTAGTCACATTGTGTTCTTTGTAATTATTACCTTTACACTAAAAGTAGATAAGAATATTTCCATGTTTCATACCCTTGGGTCCCTCTTTAGTTTCTGACTCAGCTTTTTTGATATAGAGGTGAAGTCACTCAGAACTGAAATTCTCCAAGTCCCCTATTGGGTCCTTACAAACAGAAGACACTTTTGCAATCTACCCGTTTCTCAGTATAGTGATCATATTTCAGAAACAAACCGTATATGCATGGGCTTATTTCTGGGCTCTTTATTCTGCTCCATTAGTCTATGTGTCTGTTTTTATACCAGCACCATACTGTTTTGATTACTATAGCTTTTTAATATAGTTTGAAATCAGGAAGTGTGATGCCTTCAGCTTTGTTATTTCTCAAGCTTGCTTTAGCTATTTGGCATCTTTTGTGATTCCATACAAATTTTAGGATCTTTTTTCTATTTTTGTGAAAAATGCTACTGGAATTTTGATTGTATTGAATCTATAGATTGCTTTCGGTAGTATGATCATTTTAACAATGTTAATTCTTCTAATCCATGAACACGGAATATCTTTCCATGTATTTGTACCTTCTTCAATTTCTTGCATCAGTGTCTTATAGTTTTCAGCATATAAATCTTTTACCTCCTTGGTTAAATTCATTCCTAAGTATTTTATTGTTTTCGATTCAGTTGTAAATCGAATTGTTTTGTTTATTTCTCTTACAGGTAGTTCACTGTTAGTGTATAGAAATGCAACTAATTTTTGTATGTTGATTTTGCACCCTGAAACTTCACTGAATTCATTTATTCTAACAGTTAATTGGGGGAGTCTTTAGGGTTTTCTACATATAAGATCATGTCATCTACAAAGAGACAGTTTTACTCCTTCGTTTCCAATTTGGATGCCTTGTATTTCTTTTAGTTGCCTCATTGCTGTGGCTAGGACTTCCCAGTACTATGTTGAATAGATTTGATGGGCATCTTTGTCTTGTTTCTGATCTTAGAGGAAAGCTTTCAGTCTTTTACCACTATGATGTTAGTGTGGGTTTTTCATATTTGATCTTTATTATGTTGAAGTATTTTTCTTCTACAGATGATCCCCAACTTAAAATGGTACAACTTAAGAATTTTTGACTTTACAATGGGGTGAAAGCAATGTGCATTCAGTAGAAAACGTACTTCCAATTTTGAATTTTGGTCTCTTCTGGGCTAGCAATATGTACATATTATCTTGTGATAGTACATACTCTTTTGTAATCCTGGGCACAGCTCTCAGTCAGCCATGCAATCATGAAGGTAAACAAATGATAAACTGTACCCATTCTGTATCAATATAACCATTCTATTTTTCACTTTCAGCACAGTATTCAATAAATTGCATGAGATATTCAGCACTTTATTATACAATAGGCTTTGTGTTAGATGATTCGGCCCAATTGTAGGGTAATATAAGTGTTCCGAGCATGTTTAAGGTAGGCTAGGTTAAGGCATGATGTTTGGTAGGTTAGGTGTATTAAATGCATTGTTGACTTAAGATATTTTCAACTTATGATGGGTTTATTGGGATGTAACCCCATTATAAATTCAGGGAGATCTGTATTCCTTTTCTTGTCTTGAGTATTTTTATCATGAAAGCATGTGGAATTTTGTGAAATGCTCTTTTTCTGCAGCAATTGAGACAATCATGTGGTTTTGTCCTTTTTGTTGATGTGATATATTACATTGATTTTTTTTTTTTTGTATGTTGAATCATGCTTGCATTCCAGGAATAAAGTCTGGTTGGTCATGTTATAATCCTTTTAATATGCTGCTGAATTTGATTAGTATTTTGATGAGGATTATTTGCATCAATTATTCATTAGGAATATTGGTCTGTAGTTTTCTTTTCTTGTGGTACCTTTGTCTGGTTTTAGTATCAGAGTAATGCTGACCTCAGAATAAGTTAGGATGTATTTCCTGCTCTTTAAATTTTTAGGAGAGTTTGAGAAAGATCATTGTTAATTCTTCTTGAAATGTTTTTTTAAATATCATTTCTTTGTATATTTACATTGACTGGAGAACTTCATATTTTCATATGGCTTCAAGTTCATATCTAAAGTCCTTTTAATTTCAACTTGAAGGACTCCCTTTATCATTTCTTATAAGGCAGGCCTAATGGTAATGAACTTCAGCTTTTGTAGATTTGGCAATGTCTTCGTTTCTCCCTCACTTTTTTTTTTTTTTTTTGTGGTACACGGGCCTCTCACTGTTGTGGCCTCTCCCGTTGCGGAGCACAGGCTCCGGATGCACAGGCTCAGCGGCCATGGTTCATGGGCCCAGCTGCTCCGCGGCATGTGGGATCTTCCCGGACCGGGGCACGAACCCGTGTCCCCTGCATCGGCAGGCAGACACTCAACCACTGCGCCACCAGGGAAACCCCCTCTCCCTCACTTTTGAGGGACAGTTTTGTTAGAGTTCTCAGTTGACAGTATTTCTCCTTTAGCACTTCATATATATATGAAGTATATATATGTGTGTGTGTGTGTGTGTGTGTGTATATATATGTAAGTGTGTATATATATGTGTGTATGTGCGTGTATGTATATATATATATATATATATATATATATATATATATATATATATATATATATATAAAATCCTTCTGCCTCCGGCCTGCAAGAATTCTGCTGAAAAATCTGCTTATAATCTTGTTGAGGATCCTTTGTATGGGATGACTCACTTTTTTCTTGTCACTTTCAAGATTTTTCTTTGTCTTTGGCATTTGACAGCCTGATTATAATGTGTCTTATAGTGGATTTGGGGGGGGGTTATTTTACTTAGAGTTTGCTGAGCTCCTTATGTTTGTATATGCAAATTTTTCCTTAAATTTGAGAAAAATTTGGCTATTATTTCCTCAAGGAAATGCTCTCATTTTCTGTCTTCTCCTTCTTGGACTCCCTTAATGTATATATTGGTCTACTTGATGGTACCTCCTAAGTCCCTTAGGCTCTGTTAACTTTTATTTGTTCTTTTTCTTTTTTTCTTTCTTTCTCCTCAGACTTGATAATTTCAAATGACTTGGATTCAAGTTTCCTGATTCTTTCTTCTGCCTGTTTGAGTCTGCTGTTGAATTCCTCTAGTAAATTTTTCAACTTGGTTCTCATATCTTTCAGTTCTATCATTTCTGTCTGATACCTTTTTACTGTCCATCTTTGTTGATACTCTCATGTTTTCAGATCTCATTTTCCTAATTTCCTTTAGCTCTTTGAGCATATTTAAGACAATTATTTAAAGTCTTTTTCTAGTAAGTCCAATGCCTTTGTTTCTTCAAGGATGGTTTCTGTATATTTATTTTATTCCTTTAAATGAGCCATATTTTCCCATTTCTTTGTACTCCTTGTGATCTTTTGTTGAAAATCGGACATTTGCATGTCTCCCGGTCTTTGCAGATTGGCTCTGTTCTGGGGAAGACTTTCATTAATTATTAGGACATGTTCTGAGCCTTGGGATCAGTCTAGATGAAGCCTTAAGGTCTTCTCAATTCTTTTCCGAGCATTTGTCTTCCCTGGGCCTGTGTGTGTGCTTTTTACAATTCCCTCTTATGCACTGCTGCTTTTAAATGTCTTAATTTCCCTATGAATCGCCCCCCTGTTTTCTCTCAGGACTTTCTGTTCTGTTTTTCTGTCCATAATCTTGTGCCCTAGGCATCTGTGAGTCTGAAGTCTCTCTGCAGCTATCAAAAGCTGTGCATACTGTTTCCTGCAGCTTTTCCTAGTTTGGTCCAACCTGTGCCACTTTTGGCTGTTGGAGATCCAAATTAGGGGACACAGACGCCATTCCCTCAGGACACCCCCAGAAAGGTTAGAACTTTGCAAATTACATACACTCTGTTCTGTAGTTCAAGGGTGGGAATTGAGAACTAGGCTACCACTTACCCCAAATTGTACCACTCCAGGACAGGGAGGGGTGGAGCAAGTATGAGTAAAGACTCCTTGAAATTTCCTACTATTTTGAATGTGGCTTTTTCTTGACTGTGCATTTGCTTGGTTGCTATAGATCTTTTGTTTGTTTTCCAGAGTTCCTATAAAATTGTTTTAGCCAATCTCTAGTTGTTATTTAATGTTTCTGTGGGGCAGTGAAGGCCTGTAGGTTTCTAGTCTGTCATCTTGCTGATGTTACTCCCCCAGTTTCAGTTCTGGCTTACTGACCATAACTGTCCAGATGCAAAACTATGAGCATATGGGGAAGAATTTGTCTATGACTGACAATGGCAAAGTGGGACTAGATTTTAACTTAAGTGTAGAGATATGTACTGGTTGCTAAGTAAATTGGCGACAAGAGAAGCAGAATTACCAGGTTGACCCTTCTACTGTTTGCTGTGCTGTGAGTAATAAACTGTCTTATTCTGATACGAGTCTTGTTGTCTGGTTTTGGCACCTGTGGAACAGTGGCAAGCCAACCTGCGTGCTTGCTTTGTCATCTTCTCTGTACTCTTGATACTCCTTGCCACCCTATGTGAGGTTGACATTCTTTGACAGTAATGGTTGACTTTAATTCTTGAATATTCAATTATAGAGTTTTTGTTGGTGTGTGTATATGTAGTTGTGTGTATGAGTTTGTGCTCATTTTATGGATCAGCAATTGGTAGTATGGTGTCACTAGATACCCTACTGGTCCCCTAGAGCTATGGAACATATGGAATGTTGGCAGTTCTTCTTCAGATTGGAATTGAGTGTTGGAGTAATTTAACTCTGAAGGTGATGGGCCAGTCAGAGAACACAGCCTCTCTGAGACAGAGAGAGCTCAACTAGTTCCAGTGGGATATTGTTTGGATTGAAGTTGTTGAAGAAGAAACCCAGGCTCTAACTGACACAAATAAACATAAGATGAAAGTTGGGGAGGGGTGGAGGGTATAGACAATAAGGACAGCCTGTATGTATTTAATATTCTGCTGGCAGCAAAAGAAACAATCAACAGAATGAAAAGGTAACCCATGGAATGGGAGAAAATATTTGAAAATCATATATCTGTTAAGGGGTTAATATCCAAAATGTATAAAAAAACTCATTCAACTCAATAGTGAATAAAGAATTTACTGTACTGTACTGTACTGTACTAACTGTACAACCAGCCCAAACTGGCCCTGTCCTGTTTCTAACAAGATACTGAGTTGTTTTTCCGAGACAATAGAATGAAATCACAAGTTATTCAGCCAAAGCGTGTGCAGAGGAGAACATTTTTATTTCAGATAACACAGGGAACCAAAGTTTCTCCTCCCCTATGGAACCAAAGGACCAAGACATGACCAGAACCTGAATGCTGGAACCCTTTCACTAGTGAAGAGTCCGTTGTCCAGGAACTTCTGGTGCTGAAGCCCTTTTACCATACCTTACCATAAATGGCCAAATTCCGAAGTCCTCCAACAAAACCTGCCCTGCCACTCGTGCCCCCCACCTCATACCAACCCTCCTTCCCTAACTCGTAAAAGTGTGACCAAACCCTGGATCAGGGAGACAGATTTGAGAGCCTTGCCTCCTGTCACAATGAAGTCTTTTCTTTTCTCAAAAGCCGGTGCTATAGTAATTGGCTTCTATGCACATCCTTTTGCTCGGTAGCACCTCTTAGAATGTTGATCATCAAAAAGATGAGAGATAACAAATGCTGGTGAGGATGTGGACAGAAGGGAACCCTTGTGCACTGTTGACGGGAATGTAAATTTGTTCCGTCACTATGGAAAATCGTGTGGATGTTCCTCGAAAAATTAAAAATGGAACTACCATATGACCCAGCAATTCCCCTTTGGTATATAACCAAAGGAAATGAAAACAGGATCTTGAAGAAATATCTGCACTTTCATGTTCCTTGCAGCCTTATTTATAATAGGTAAGATATGTAAACAACCTAAGTCTCTGTCAGTGGATGAAGGGATAAAGAAAATGTGATGATAAGCAAACACATACACATACAGTAAAACATTTAGCCGTAAGAAAGAAGGAAATCCTGTTATTTGTAGTAACATGGATGGACCTTGAGGGCGTTATGCTGAGTGAAATAAGTCAGATGAGGAAAGACAAATACTGTATGATCTCACTTATTGTAGAATTTAAAAAAGCCAAACTCATAGAAACAGAGCAGAATGGTGGTGGACAGGGAGTGGAGGAAATGGGGAGAAGTTGGTCAACTTTCAATTATAAATAAATTGCGGGGATCTAATGTACAGCATGGTGATTATAATTAAAAATACTGTATTATATACTTGAACGTTGCCAAGTAGATCTTAAATGTTCCTACCCCAGAAAAGGAAATTGCAATTACGTGAGGTGACAGAAAGTGTTAGCTAAGGCTATGGTGGTCATCATTTCACAATATATAAGTGTATCAAATCAACACATTGTACACCTTAAACTTACACAATGTTATATGTCAATTATATCTTAATAAAGCTAGAAAAAAAATATTGTGCTGGGTACCTTCCATACATCACCCCTAATCTCACAATAGCCATTTGTTTTTAAAGAAAGAAAGATACATTTAATTTTATCAAAGCTTAAAACTACTCATGAAAAATTATCATTAATAAAAAGAAATGGCAAGCTAGACAGTGATGAAAATATTCGTAATAGATGTATTTGTCAAAGAGCTCTTATAAATTGATAACAAGAAGACAAACACAATTTTTTGAAGTGAGCAAAAGCTTGTACAGATATTCACAGAAAAACCTAAATAAACGAATGGCCAGTCCGCATATGAAAAGTGCCCAGCACCATTAGTCATGAAGGAAATGCAAGTCAAAACCACAAAGAGATCTTACTACATACGAACCAGAATGTCCAAAATTAAGACTAACAGTATCAAGTTGGGACAAAAATGTGGAGCAATTGAAGTATTCATATACTGTTGGTGGGAGTGTAAAAAGGTACAACCACTTTGGAAAACTGTGTGGCAGTGTCTAAGAAAGTTAAGCACCACCTACTTTACGAATCAGCAATTCCACTCTTAGGTATAGTCTCAAGATCAATAAGTATATACGTGAATTAAAAGCCTTGCACAAAGATGTCCACAGCAGCTTTTTTCATAATAAACCCAAACTGAAAACAGCACTTGTTTATCTGCAGGTGAATGGATAAACAAAATGGTGGTACAATTTACAGAAAAGAATATTATAGAGAAAATAAAAGGAACAAATTACTGATACAACTGTGACTTGAAGAACCTCAAATACTTTGTCAAGCAGAAGCAGCCACAAAAGAGTACATACAGCGTCATTTCATTTGTGAATTTTGGAAACAAGCAAAAACATCTGTGATGATAGAAATCAGAATAGTGGTTGCCTCTGGTGGGGGTAACAGATGTGGACTGACTGCAAAGAGGCACAAGGGAACCTTCTGTGGGGATGGATATGTTCCATATCTTGATTTGGCTGATGAATGCATGGATGTATATATTTATATAAATTTCAGATATATACTTAACATCTGTCCATTTTGTGGTATTTATATTGTCCCTCATCAAAAAAAAAAATCAGAAAAAAGTACTGAAGAGTGGACTTTAAGTAAACCAAAGCTTGTAAAAAAAAAAATGTTAAAACAACAACAAAAAGATTTTAAATCCATGATCTAAGGAGGAATAATGAATAGGTATACCTCACTACTTGGCCTATTTCCACCTGCTCACCACTTTTGCTTCCATCTATTTGGCAAAGTTGAATGACTTTTACACAGTGGAGCACACATAAATAAGAGGGAGTTGAAGCCCAGGGGAACAGTATTCAGTGCTGTCTTTACCACTAACTTCTTTTGTGATCTTGGGCAAGTCACTTCCGCTGGACCTCTGCTTCCTCATCAGTAATCTCACAATAGCCTTGTAAGACAGGTGCTATCATCAGTTCATAGAAGAGGAACTAGAGGCTCTATAACATTAGCTGAGGTATCCAAAGTCACATATCTAAGAAGCAGAAACCTGGATTCAAACCTTGGCCTGTAGGATTCCAAGGTCTGTGCTCTCGCACTGTTTTTTGCTTCATCTCGGAGTTATAATCACTTACTCTGTGACATGAAATGGAATACAATTTACCTTCTCATATAGTGAAGTTTTATGTAAGATTTCCTTTAGGAAGGAAAAAGATTTTGCTGTATTGAAAAAGAATTGAAACACACAAAAATGTTTTGCTGTATTGAAAAAGAATTGAAACCACAGACTAGCCTTGGCCTTGGACGATGCCCTGAACCATTTCAGCTGTTCCTTGAGGCAACAGTAAAGAGATAGAGACAGTCATCATACATGCCCAGAGGGTCTCAGCTAATCATCTAGTTCTGGTTGGTCCCAAGAAGAAAAAAATTGAAGTCCTTGTTTCATGAAGAATGTCTTAAGCATCACTGATCTCAAGAGTTACAGGACCCCATAAACTGGATGACTTCAGGCCTGTCTTTTTGTTAATAATGAGGTTTATTAAGGTATATTTTATATGCAGAAAAATTCACTCTTGTTAGTGTACAGTTCTGTGAGTTTTGGCAAGCATACGGTCAGGTAACCACTGTAGTCAAGCTGTAATGGTTTTCCCATAACATGAAAAACCCGAACGAACTTTTTGGCCAATCCAGTAGTTCCCTTGTGCATACCTATTTGTAATCGATCCCCTGCAAACTCCAGCCTTTTGGAAGTACTGATCTGTTTTCTGTAGCTATAGTTGTGCCCTTTCTATAATGTCACATAAGTGGAATCATATAGTCTGTAATCTTTCGAGTTTGGCTTCTTTCGTACTGCATAATGCAGTTGAAATCCAACCACGTTTCTGCATGTATGAATAATTTCATTTTCTTTGCTAAGATTCCACTATATGGATGTAACATATAAGATTGTTTATCCATACAAGAAGTGATAGATATTTGGATTGTGTCTGGTTTGGGGTGACTATGTATAAGGCTACTATGAACATTGATGTATAGATTTTTGTGTGGACGTAAATTTTCATTTCTCTAAGCTAAATAGGAGTGGAATTGCTGAGTCATACGGTAAGTATATATTTAATTGTATAAGAAACTGCTAAATTGTTTCCCAAAGTAGCTATACCATTTCGTATTCCCGTAAAAAATAAACAATCCCAGTTGTCCTGCGTCCTCACCAGTAATTGATATTGTCAGGTTTTGAAATTTTAGTAATTCTAACGTTGTATAGTACGATGTCATTGTGATTTGAATTTGCATTTCCTTAATATCTGATTAAGTTGAACTTCTTTTCATGTGCTTATTTGCCATCTTTTGCTGTATATGACATTCTCCTCAGATCTTTCACTCATTAAAAAAATTGGATTGATGGTTTTCTTTTTGAGTTTTTAGTTCTTTATGTATTTTGCATACCATTACATTATCAGATATGTGGTTTGCAAGTATTTTCTCCCAGTCTGTCTCTTGCCATTTCATTTTCTTAGCAATGCTTTTTGAGGAGAAGTCTTTAATTTTGATGGAATCTAATTGATCAATTTTTTTAATGGTCTGTGCTTTTTGGATCCTATTAAAAAATCTTTGAAGTTGCAAAGATTTTCTCCTATGTTTTCTCCTAGTAGTTTCATAGTTTTAGGTTTTATATATAGATCTATGGTCCACTTCAAGTAAATTTTTAATGTAGTGTGAGCTATGGATCAAAGTTCTTTTTTTTTCTTTCTGTACATGAATGTTCCATTGTTCCAGCACTGTTTATTGAAAGGACTCTCCATTGTCTATTGGATTGCTTTGGCGCCTTTGCAGAAGATCAGTTGACCATATATTTATGGGTCTATTTCTGCACTCTATTCTGTTCATCTGTGTGTCTATCTTTTCACCAGTATGTATATACCACACTGTAGTCATTCCTAAATCTTGATAGTAAGTCATCAAATCAGATAGCAGGAGTCTTCCAACTTTGTTCTGCTTTGAAACTATTTTGGCTATTTCAAGCCCTTCTCTTTTCCATATAAATTTTAGAATCAGCTTGTTGATTTCTATTTTTTAAAGGCCTGCTGGAATTTTGATTGGAATTGTAATTATAGACTAATTTTGGAAGAATTGACATTTTAACAATATTGGGTCTTCGGACACATTTCATATCTCCATATATTTAGGTCTTCTTGATTGGTCTCGTCAATGTTTACTAGTTTTCAGCCTGTACATACTGCATATGTTTTGTTGGATTTATATCTAAGTATTTCATGTTTTTTTCTGATGTTATTATACATGGTACTTTAAAATTTTAATTGTCTAATTTTTTCTTTCTTATAAACAGAAATTTTTGTATGTTGACCATGTGATGTCGCTAAACCTAAACTCGTTAGTTCTAGGACCTATTTTTGTGGATTCCTTGGGATTTTCTAAGTAGAAATTCATGACATTGGTGAATAGGGACAATATTGTTTCTTACTTTCCAATCTATATGTATTTTATTTCTCTTTATTGACTTTTTCCACTGATCAGGACCTCCAGTGCGATTTTAATTGGAGTGGTGAGAGTAGACATCCTTGGAGGGTCTTTAGGTGGATAATGGTCAATTTTCCACCATTATGTAATGAGGCTATGTGTAGGAGTTTTTTTTTTTTTTTTTGGTAAATGCCATTTATCAGATTGAGGAAATTTCCCTTTTATTTCTAGTTTGTTGAGAGATTTTATTATGAGTGATTATTGAATTTTGGCAAAAACTCATATCTGTTGATATGGTATATTACATTGATTTTCAAATCCATTGGATTTGTGACAGTATATAAGAATGAATGATAATGACAATAATAATTACTTCATTTATTCTGTGCTTACCATATGCTCACTACTTTTTAGTACAGAAATGTTGATTCCTTACCCTACCTGACTCACTTCTACTTCCATTGGAAGTGAACCTCCTAAGCTTCAAGGATATCAATTGAAGGAAAGCCTTTGGGAAGGGAATAAGGAATCATCATAGATATGTGAAATGGAACATGCCATGGTGAACTATATAAATACATTAGAAACTAGAGATTAAGAGGTAGGTAAAACTGTTACAGAATGCAAGTCCATGTGCCTGACGCACAGTGAGGCCAAACAAAGTGAAAAGGAGGAGTTTGAAGCAGAGAAAGGTTTATCACAGGGCCACGCAAAGAGGTGGGTGGCTTGTGCCCAAAAAACCCCGATGTCCTTGAAGGGTTTCACAAAGCACTTTTAAAGGCCAGCTGAGGGAGGGGCATGGTTGGTTGTTGCAAACTTCTTGGCATTGGAATCCTTTGTTCTTGCAGCCATCCATGTAGGTCAGGTCATGATGTTCTTGTAAACCTCCAACAAGACAAATGTTGTTCTCTGTTCTGCAGCATTTTATCTCTATATGAATGGACCCTTAAAGGTCAGAGCCCCGAGAACAGGCTATCCTGTTTATTTCAGGCTATGGGCAACATTCTTTTACAAAAGGTGAAGAGCCACCATGACTAAGCACAGGCAACAAAGCACAAGGGTTAGTAAAGTAAAGGAGCAGATCTAACATGGAGTCAGATTTGTTCTTCCCTATTATAAAACCATATTCTACCCTAAGACGAAGAAGAAGAGTAGAGCTTCTGGGTTGTTGAAAGTGTGGAGATTTGGGGACAGTGACGCATTTTGAGAGGGCGTGGGAGCTCCACACTCATTCTCACATACTTTGTCCCATACCTGTCTTCCATCCGGCTGTTCCTGCATTATAGCCTTTTATAATAAACCAGGGATCTAGTTCCGTAAGAAAGAGAGAAAATTAAGAAGAAACAGTAGTGGCAGTGACAAAAATGATAAATGCTGGACTGGAAGTGAGGGGTGTCAGAAGTGGTGCTTTATGATGTCTAAGCCACCCCAGGGTTACCATTGGCTGGAGCAGTGCCTTGATGACCAAACAAAGGGTAAGGGTGGGCCTCCTCACTGTCCTCAGCGAGGTATAGAGAGAGAAATCAGGAGCCCTGGGACAGACTGCTCGGAGGCTTCAACATGACTGAGGTTACCAGCAAACCACAGGAGCTTAGCACAGGTATGGAACAACCAATCCTAAGCACAAAACAACCAGTCCCCGGTGGGCAACAGCTGATCCTAAGTGCAGAAAAACCATCAAGGAGCACTGAAGAAAGGAAGGAGAGGATGACCCCCTGTCAGTGCAAGTTCAGAGACAGTACGGAGGTGCAGAAGACAGCCAAGTGGGTAGAAATGCCCCTGCAAGCATGTGCAACCAAAACATCTTCTGAAGCGTCTATCACCCATTCAAGAAAGTGTAAGGGAAACAGAACTAACGATATTTGTCTATTACCACCAGCTGATGAAGAGAGTGAATCAAAATAAGAGCAGAATTAGCTAGAGCATAACCAAGAGACCGCAGAGAACTCCACCCATCCAAGTAATACACTGGGTAGAGAGAGGCCTGGAAACCTACAGCTAGCTATTGCCTCTCCAGAGGAGCCTGTGGAGAAGTGGCCAACTATGTAGAGACCAAACGTTATACCAACCAGGTGCACTGATGGTGATGGTTAAAATCAACAAGACATGAAAAAAATTGTAAAAAGTGTAAGGGCACCTCTTTTGCTTCTCACACTTCTATTCCCATCTTCAATCAACACAAATATTTTGAGTACCTTTCTGTATACCAAGCACTCTGCTAGGTGCTGGGTATAGAATGATGACCAAGACAGGTAAGACCCTCACCGTTATGGGTTGTATAGTCTAGTGGGGAAGAGAAAACCTAATCAAGTAATCACGGGATATCAAAACTGCAACTGTGTTAAATAGTAAATCTACATGGTTTTATAATCTCGTTATGGAGGTCAAAGAATCTTTCCCTGAGAAAGCGAGGAAGAGATGAAATCAGGACTTCTACCAGGCCGGGGTGCCTGCCAGCTGCAGGAGGTGACGTCCTCCTAGATGACAACCTGAATAGCTTCCCCAGGAGTCATATGTGATGGTCCTAAAGAAATTTACGATTGAATTGGGATCAGAAAGATGAGTAGGAGTGACTGAAGTCAATGTCCTGAGGGTTTCTTTCGAGGAAAAACATGTACAAAGTTCCTGTTGCAGACAGAATAAAGCATGGCAAGTAGGACGGTATATAAAAAGGCTAGTTAGATCAGAGCGCAAAGAGAGTGAGAGGGAGAATGTACAAAGAAACTTGGGGGAGGTAGGGGGAGCCAGAATACACATGGCCTTACGGATTTTGTGGAGGAATTTGTTTTTATCCTAAGAGCCATGGGTAGCCAGTGAAGACTTAAGCAAGAGGACGGGGAGGGCATGATATAAAAGATTTCTCTGCTGTGCAGAAAAATAATTTGTGGATTGGGGAGTGATGTGAGTAGACCAGTCTGAGCCTTTTGGAGTATTCCAGTGTTCATATTTAAGGAGTGTAATGATGATGGTGGTATAACTGAAGTGGAAGCATTTAAGGGCATTGAAGAGGTAAATTTGATTTCAGTTGTGTGTGGGAGGAGAGGAGAGATTCAAGGATGACATCTAGTTTTCTGTCTTACATAACTGGCTGGTTAGTGGTTCCATTCCCCAAGCGGGAACACTGCAGGCGGACCAGGTAAGGGTGGGGTTGGGAGCTGTTATCATCAATTCAGTTTTCAGAGACTTTGACTTTAAAAGATCCAAGAGATGTCATGTAGGCAGTTGGTTATTCACGTTTGGATGAAAAGTGTTAAGAGCTTTGATTAGGATGTTGCCAGTGGAACTGAAGAAATGTGGACATGAATTCAAAAGATCTTTAGAAGGTAAAATCAACACTGCTTAAATGGATTAAATATTGGGAATGAGGGAGAGGGAAGTGTCAAGGATGACATAAATTTCTGACTTTCTGTAACTACATGGATAACCAAGATGAGTGATCGCTGCTTGGATGAAACAAGTATATGTTTGGATGCAGTTTCCTTTATGCTGTACCTCCACGGAAACTGAGTGGAAGAATGGATGCATGAGGGAGAGGAGCTCCAAAACATGCATATGTGATAGAAATGTGTGTGCACTTTTGCTTTTCTTCGGCATTAATTAGGCCCAAGAAAAATTCTCAATTGCTCATTACTTGTTCCCCCACCCCTTTGGTTGAATAAGTAATCATTTCTAAGGCAGGCGCTTCAAAACTGAAAGTCATCACTTTGCTCCGAGGTGTTTGTATATATCCTTTCAGCCGAGATACGTATACTTCAGGGGCAATTATGTGATCTGAATCCATTTCAGTGGGAAATCTTTTTCTTTGCATTTTCAGGGCTGTGGTTCTGCTTTATCAAAAGCCAAAGGAAGATCAGTCCTGAAGTTGGGAAATTACTTTGACTAAACACCTGTTACAGCTTTTACTTTCTACGCTAGTCTACCATAGACTTGAGTTAGCCTCATTAATTTGGCATCACTGGCAATTATATAATTCTTCCTTCATAATGAAAATCCACTTGGGTTTGCCATGTAGACCATGGACGTAATTAAAGTGGATTAATCAAAAGCCCTCATGATTAACAGTTTTTGACATACCCTCAAATCTACTGTAGGCATCAGGTGATGACAGCTGGCTGAGATTCTGTCTCCAGGACTGTTACCTTTTGAATATTAATGAAAGCAGGTTAAAAATGCTTCTTTGTGAAGGAGCATCTTAAGAAAATCTGTATACTTAAGTGGAACCTTTTTAATGCAAAGGAGTAATCCTTTTAACCCCTCATGTCTTCAACAAATTATCCAGTGACTGGTTTCTCCCTGCGTCCCCTTTTCAAAGGTGGACAAAAGGGTCTACCAAGATCCTTCAATACTTTTCAACCAGTTATATCTGGAATGTAGGGGGCAGGGTGGGAAGTGTGGCCATTTGCAGGGCTTCTTGAATCGAGGCAGATGGAGCAGCTGACTAAGGTGACTTTGTTATTTTCTTGGTCCAGATCGTCCCTTTACTGGGCAGCATTCCATACCTGCAAAGAGTTACTCCTAGAACTTGTGAATCCATTTTCTTGAGGTACTGATAATTTCATCACACAAGCCTGAGAAATGAACACTAAATTGGGAAACATGCACACAGCAGGGATTTCTTAGAGTGCCTGATATCACTGAATTTTTGAGATGTGTACCTGGGGTTCAGTTTTTGTGACTTGCTGAAAATCTGCCAGTAGAATTAGCAGAAGGTAGGTGCGAAATCTGATTTTAGGGTATGGGTTGGGTCTCTTGGATTAGGAACATTTTAACATAAGAACAAACTATTACATCTTCATTTTTTTAAAAAAAGAAACTGTTTACAATGTGCCTCAATTTGTGTCTGACCTCTAGCCCATGTCTGCGCCTCATCCTGTCTCATTCCATCCCGTGCCTATGTTTTACTTTATTCCTCGTCCCATGTTTGATCACTACCTCAAAACTTGTCCTTGTCAAAATGTTCTGTTATCTCGCTTCTAGCTGTGATGTATTTATCCTGATGATCTTTCTGGAAGAATGTCCTGTCAGGCCTTACCCCCATCTCTTCTCCTCCACCCTCTGTATTTGTCCAGTCCAGTGGGGGTGGCCCTTTCCCAAAGTCTGAGGCCAGGAAGGCACTTAAAAAATGCCTTTATTGATTAGGTCAAATGAGAAACATTTACAATTCAAATAATATAGAAGAGTTCAAGGGAAGAAAATTCAAGTCACCTGTCATCCCACCACCCAGAGACCATCACCGTTAATACCCGGTGAACATTCTTCAGTCTAATATCAGATACGGAAATGAATGCAACTTTATATGTACAACGTTACGCAAACGTGCCTTTTTATAACCTGTGTTTTCACCTAAAAATATTGAAGCCATCTTTCCTTGTCAATATATAGAGAGAGTTGTGCAGTCATGAATGTGTCGCTGTACATCGTGTACGCTAACATCCTTCATTTAATTGGATTGGCAGTTTGAACAGGGCAAATATTTGAAGAAACCAGCGTATCTTTGCTCTCACTCTTCTGTCATATTTGCTTCCGTCTCCCCTTCTTGTGGTTTCCCTCTTTTATTCCTGCAGTGCCGAGGCCTCCCTGTAAGCTAATGAAAGCTTCAGCACATACTCCGCTGGGACTGTCTGTATGTCATCTGTGACCTCTCGTCACCTGAAAAAGACAGCAAGACCCAAATATAGGAATTCCTAATGATGTCCCTCAGATGGGAAGGAGGACGTATTATTCAGCATTCCCTTTTCTTTTCCCTTTTCTTTTCATTACCAGCTTTCCGGAATGGCTGATCTTTGGGTTTTCTTCTTCTTCTTTTTTTTTCTTTTTTTCAAATCACTTCCTAGCTCTTCCAGTTCTCCAATCTTAAACTGTATTCTCAAAGGTTACTAGTGATTTTCTGATCACTAGATCCAAAGCCATCTTTTATTCCTCGCCTCTGTGCCATGTCACAAGTATTAGCCTCTCCTTAGAACTCTTTCCTCGTAGATTTGTCCTCCTACATTTCTGATGGTGCAGCCTCTGTTCCCTTTGATGGCTTTTCTTTCTGCTTTCTTACCATAGGGAGCTTAGAGACTCAATCTTTGGCCTTCTGTTCTTTTATCTTTACTCTCTTTTTTTGTTTCCCCCTAAACCATGCTCCCTTCAAACTTCTCTGTGTCTGTCAAAGGTGACATCATTCTTTAAATCACTCAGACCTAACAGTTTGAAGTTATCTTTGACTGTGCTTTCCCTTCCTAATCCAGCCAGTCCTTACATCCTGTCAGTTATTTCTTCAAAATAACCCTCAGGCACTTTCATACACTGTAAATTGGTACAACCTCTTTGGAAGGCATTTGGGCAGTAGCTATTAAAATCTAAAATGCATACATACATGGTTTGACCTAGCAATTCCAATTCTGTGAAACTATCCTATGGGAATACACAAGTGTGCCAACATATGTGAACAAGGGTGTACTTTGCAGCACTGTTCATAATAGCAAAACCTAGAAACTTCATATAAGGCAACAGGCAAGTGGTTACTGGTACATCCATTCTATGGGATGCAGCTATAAATAAGGACTAGGTGGGTCTATAGGTACTGACATGGAAAGATGTCCATGGCATATTAAGAGAAAAATATCAGTTTTTCTTGTATCATATCTTATTTTTGTATACACACCTCTATACACAAACACATACAGCCACATATATATTACACGTGTAGGAAAAAAAGGCTGTTAGATATGCACCAAACTTTTCAGAATAGTTACCCATAGGAGAGAGATTTGGAGGGAGGGTGGGGGTCTGTTTTTGCTTTCTAATTTATACATTTATAATTTGCTTGGATGTCTTAAAAATATGCACATATTGCTTTTACAATATAATGATGCAAAATCTTTCCTATTATGTCTTCATTTCTTCTGACCCAACCTCAAATTTGCGTCACCTGCAACAGTCTCCTAAAGCTCCGATTGCTTTCCTAGCCCTCTGACCATGGACGTTGAGAGCCTCTTTGAAATGAGAAGCATTACCTACCCTGGCTGTCTCCCCGTCTAAAGATTCAAAGGAAATAATTCACAGGATATGCATGAGCTTTGAAAAACTGCTAAGCACAATGTGGACGTAAGGCATCGCTTCTAACAGTGACGGGCAGCATCACCTAGGGTGTGATGTCTCAGAGAGGTCTGGGAGATCACACAAATAGCACCAATGCAATAATAGAACTGAAGCCCAAAGGGCAGAGCATTGTCATCCAAGGGCGTTCTTCAGCTTCCATTGATGAACCTCCCGAAACTAACTTTAACATTCACATCATCTTTGTTTTTGACTAGATAGCATTCATCTTTGTCATGATAATGCCAGGAGTTTGCTAGCGCTCTGCCATTGGACTCACACTTATTTGTAAGCCTAATTGGCACTATTAACATTCCAAGGACGTAGGAGCCATATAATAATGTGGGCACAGAGCTAGAAATGTATTCTCCATATTTAGAAGTGCATCGATTTCCCTTTAAGTGAGCTATTTTAATAAAAGCATATGGTCTGCCTAATGAAAAATCTCATTACCTGCACTGAGCTGTAGCGAAGAAATTGCATCGAGCGTATATATGGTGCAGTGTAAAATGTGTTTACTGCTGCCCGCATGGCTTATGGCATCTATGAAGATGTCAAAACATGTGTAGTGGTATCAGTTTTCACTTGCTGTGAAGACAAATTAAAGAATTAAGTGGAAGATTTGTGACACTGCCATCGTCTTGGCTCCAATTATTTTTTTTGAGTCCTTGGGCAATATTGTCACAAGCTCCTTTTCTTTGTGGCCACTGCATATCGGACTGTGCAGTAGCTGTGGTTATTACTGCTGATGACTGAAACTATGGGCCCGAGGTCAAACAAGGCCTCAGAAGAATTTCAAATACCGTTGGCCACTCCCACTCTTTGGACCAAGAATTAGAGGAGGGGTAAGGACATTCAACAGACATTTTTTTCCTACTATAAACCAGTAAGTAATAATCACTATGGATACAGGAGTGGGCAAAGCTCTCAAGAATTTTAGTCTACCAAATGCTTTGGTTATTCCTTTCCTAGGAATTTGCTAATGTTGGTTGCAGTTGGCAACTCAGTCGACCTTGGAGAGAGGCCCACAGTGCTTTCCATGCTAACAGTGACAATTAAGGAAGGTTAGGGCTGTGCATTAGAGTTTATATTTACAGGTAAGCCATATTCTGTTTTAAAGTTGACAACACTGATAACTATGACAAGCTTGTATGTACTCCAGAACATGTACTATGTTTTGCCATTGGTGGTATAGGAGAGAGGTATGTTTTCTCAAAGAAGGCTTCACATTCCTTTGACTTGAGATCTAGAAGTAACATTTCATAAGGAAAACATATTTTATATAGTAGATGTCTATTTAGGCTGCTGTTACAAAAGGGCCATAGACTGGATAGCTTAAACAACAGAAATTTATTTCTCATAGTTCTGGAGGCTAGAGGTCTCAGATCAAGGCGATAGCAGATTCAGTGTCTGGTGAGGGCTGGCTTCTTGGCTCATTGACTGCTATCTTCTTGCTGTGTCCTCACATAGTGGAAGGGGAGAGGGATCTCTGTCTGTGGCCTCTGTTATAAGGGCACTAATCTCATTCATGAGGGCTCCACCCTCACGGCCTAATCATTTCTGAAAAGCCCTACCTCCGAATACGATCAGATTAGGTGTCAACATATGAATTTTGGGAAGACACAAGTGTTCATTCTATTGAAGTAGGTTACTATTTTAAATCATTAATTAGTGTGATCTAACTCATCCCCTCACACACACTTTCTCAATCTTGCTTCTTAGCTCAACATTCATCATGTTCTCTTAACTCACAAAATTTAATTGGGAATTTTGTTCCTGGGTATTTGCAATTCAGTTCAACAAGGCTTTATTGTTTCCTATTATGTGCCACAGGAACTATTCTAGGCATTGGCAGGGACTTCAAGGATGAGGAAGAGGAAATGATCCTTTCTCTTATACATTCACCAGATAAATTGGTAGGGTTAGGTGTCTGGAGTGGCTAAAATCCAGGATGTGCCTTCAATTTATTCTGATGCCAACAAGAGAGAAATATCAGTATTCTGGCAAGGTGGTAGGTCAAAAGCAGTTGGAAGGTGAGGGAAGGTCAGTGGGGAGGTTGGTATAACAAAGACCAAGTGATGACTAGTGGCTTATTTAGCAGTTCATGGGAACTGGAGGTTGATCCATTCAAAATAAGATCTCCAACTCTCTTGATTTTTTTTTTTTTTTTTTTTGGTTACTTTGTATACTACAATCTAAAAAGGGAAAGCTTGTTTGTACCTTGCTTAAGAAAAGTGCAGTGGCACGTGGCTTAAATGACACAAGGATATATATTATGAAAAACAATAACAACTGAACTAATAAAGTAGCGGTTTGAAATCATCTTATTTATATTTGTCACCTTATTATTTCACAGAAAGACATCAATAACCTTTTAAAATAACATCTAGGGAACGACAGAGCTACTGAATTTGGATCTAAAACGTCACCTTTCTTTGTGTGTAGTTGAGAGGCTTGAAAAGTGTGCTCAATGTCTCCGATGGAGGCCACCACCTCACAGTATGTACGAGAGCCACGCAATGACAACTGTTAGCTTCTAACCTGTGGAACCAAGGGCACAAAAATGCCAAGCAGTGACTTGTTTTACCAGAAGATTATGAGAGTCCAAAGGACCTTTGCTAATTTATTGAGACAAACTCCAAGGGATTCATTCTGAAAGGTAGTTTGTTAAATCCACTTAATTTTTGCTTATTCAAGTGGGTGTTTTAGTAATTGTGGAATACTGGCAGGAACAGAACCGACAGATACCTCATTGATCCTCAATATATAGAGGCTGTGGAATTTGAGGCTTATGTTATGAATGAATGTGCTATGTACATATATTCCAGAATTTCTAGAAAAGAGGTGAAAAAATACGAATAGTACACAGTTATGGAAAATGACGCTTATAAAGAATTTAACATAGAGAAGTGCCTAGAATAAAAGAAGTGCACGTTTAGTACCATCTCAACTGTTGCAAGGAGACAGACAAGGGACAAAAAAATATAATGAAAGGAATTATGTCAAAGTCTTTACAGTGGGTTTCATTAGGAAGGTGGTGGGATGATTTTTTTTTTCCTTTTCACATTTTGTGTGCTTTCCAAATATTCCATAATGAATCTGATTTAAAACCAATATGAATACACGTTACTTGTTAAGAATTGGGCAATATAGGAAAGCACAATGAACACAATAAAAAATCGTCCAGTGCCTGTTCATATTATTAAACTTCACAGATACACTTGTATGTTTCATCCAACCCCATTATTTTGTTAAAGTTAAAGACTGTATCATTAAATATAATTTGGCTCTGTCATTGTACCTGCTGTGTTGTATTCCATTTTATGGTTTTAGCATACTTCGTTTACCAGTTCTCTTGCTGGTGGACATTTAGATTACTTTAATCTTTTCCATTATAAATATTGCTGTGGTGAATATCCTTGCGCTTGTCTCCTGTCTCCTCCTTTGTGTATACACGTGGCAGTTTTTCCTGGAAGTAATCAAAAAACTACACATCATGGACTAAATCTGGCTTGTTGCCTGTTTTTGTAAACAAAATGTTATGGGTACACTACCACGCCCATTTGTTTCTGAATTCTCAATGGCTCCTTTCATGCCATAATGAAAGAGTTGAGTAGCTGCAACAGAGATTATATGGACTGCAAAACCTAAAATATTTAGTCTGGCCCTTTACAGAAAACGTTTGCTAATCTACGGTATTACCTGCGTGTGAAATGCTGGGTACAGGGTGCACACCTGCAGCTGTAGAGATAGAGCAAAATCACTCTGCACTGTGGTTGTGAAAATGATGTGCTTTCCCTAGTGTCTGTGATTTCCTGTGACCCCAAAGTTTTGCCAACACTTGCCGATGTCAAACTTAAAAATTTTGCATTTCCCTAATTATTAGTGAGATTGAGCAACTTTTCAAATGTTTATCAGCCATTTTTTAAAACTGTGAATTACCTGTTAATATCTTTCACTCATTTTTTTCTTGTTAGGCTGTTTATATTTTGTTGATTCTTTTTTAGTTGAAGTTTAATTGACTTGCAGTATATTAGTTTCAGGTGAACCATATAGCGATTTGATATTTTTATACATTGTGAAATGATCACCATAAATCAAATTACCATCTCATCATAAAAAGTTATTATAATATTATTATTTTCTTAAAAAATCTTTATTGGAGTATAATTGTTTTACAATGGTGTGTTAGTTTCTACTTTATAACAAAGTGAATCAGCTATACATATACCTATATCCACATATCCCCTCCCTCTTGCATCTCCCTCCCACCATCCCTATCCCACCCCTCTAGGTGGTCACAAAGCACTGAGCTGATCTCCCTGTGCTATGTTGCTGCTTCCCACTAGCTATCTATTTTACGTTTGGTAGTGTATATATGTCCATGCCACTCTCTCACTTCGTCCCAGCTTACCCTTTCCCCTCTCCGTGTCCTCAGTTCCATTCTCTACGTCTGATTCTTTATTCCTGTCCTGCCCCTAGGTTTTTCCCTTTTGGACTTACTTTACTCTGTATGACAGACTCTAGGTCCATCCACCTCACTACAAATATCTCAATTTCGTTTCTTTTTATGGCTAATATTCCATTGTATATATGGGCCACATCTTGTTTATCCATTCATCTGTCGATGGACACTTAGGTTGCTTCCATGTCCTGGCTATTGTAAATAGAGCTGCAATGAACATTGTGGTCCATGACTTTTTGAATTACGGTTTTCTCAGGGTATATGCCCAGTAGTGGGATTGCAGGGTCATATGGTAGTTCTATTTGTAGTTATTTAAGGAACCTCCATACTGTTCTCCATAGTGGCTGTACCAATTCACATTCCCACCAGCAGTGCAAGAGTGTTCCCTTTTTGCCACACCCTCTCCAGCATTTATTGTTTCTAGATTTTTTGATGATGGCCATTCTGACTGGTGTGAGATGATATCTCATTGTAGTTTTGATTTGCATTTCTCTAATGATTAATGATGTTGACCATTCTTTCATGTGTTTGTTGGCAGTCTGTATAACTTCTTTGGAGAAATGTCTATTTAGGTCTTCTGCCCATTTTTGGGTTGGGTTGTTCGTTTTTTTTGATATTGAGCTGCATGAGCTGCTTGTAAATTTTGGAGATTAATCCTTTGTCAGTTGCTTCCTTTGCAAATATTTTCTCCCATTCTGAGGGTTGTCTTTTGGTCTTGTTTATGGTTTCCTTTGCTGTGCAAAAGCTTTGAAGTTTCATTAGGTCCTATTTGTTTATTTTTGTTTTTATTTCCATTCCTCTAGGAGGTGGGTCAAAAAGGATCTTGCTGTGATTTATGTCATAGAGTGTTCTGCCTATGTTTTCCTCTAAGAGGTTGATAGTTTCTGGACTTACATTTAGGTCTGTAATCCATTTTGAGCTTATTTTTTTGTATGGTGTTAGGGACTGATTTAATCTCATACTTTTAGGTGTACCTGTCCAGTTTTCCCAGCACCACTTATTGAAGAGGCTGTCTTTTCTCCATTGTATATTGTTGCCTCCTTTATCAAAGATAAGGTGACCATATGTGTGTGGGTTTACCTCTGGGCTTTCTCTCGTGTTCCATTGATCTATCTTTCTGTTTTTGTGCAAGTACCATACTGTCTTGATTACTGTTTGTAGTAGAGTCTGAAGTCAGGGAGCCTGATTCCTCCAGCTCTGTTCCTCATTCTGAAGATTGCTATGGCTATGCGGGGTCTTTTGTGTTTCCATACAAATGGTGAAATTTTTTGTTCTAGTTCTGTGAAAAATGCCAGTGGTAGTTTGATAGGGATTGCATTGAATCTGTAGATTGCTTTGGGTAATAGAGTCATTTTCACAATGTTGATTCTTCCAATCCAAGAGCATGGTATATCTCTCAATCTATTTGTATCATCTTTAATTTCTTTCATCAGTGTCTTACAAATTTCTGCATACAGGTCTTTGTCTCCTGAGGTAGGTTTATTCCTAGATATTATATTCTTTTTATTGCAGTGGTAAATGGAAGTGTTTTCTTAATTTCACTTTCAGATTTTTCATCGTTAGTGTATAGGAATGCCAGAGATTTCTGTGCATTAATTTTTTATCCTGGTACTTTACCAAATTCATTGATTAGCTCTAGTAGTTTTCTGGTAACATCTTTAGGATTCTCTATGTATAGTATCAAGTCATCTGCAAACAGTGACAGCTTTACTTCTTCTTTTCCAATTTGGATTCCTTTTATTTCCTTTTCTTCTCTGATTCCTGAGGCTAAAACTTCCAAAACTATGTTCAATAAGATTGGTGAGAGTGGGCACCCTTGTCTTGTTCCTGATCTCAGTGGAAATGGTTTCAGTTTTTCACCATTGAGGTAGATGTTGGCTGTGGGTTTGTCATATATGGCCTGTATTATGTTGAGGAAAGTTCCCTCTGTGCCTACTTTCTGCAGGGTTTTTATCATAAATGAGTGTTGAATTTTGTCGAAAGCTTTCTCTGCATCCATTGAGATGATCATATGGTTTTTCTCCTTCATTTTGTTAATATGGTGTATCACGTTGATTGATTTGCGTTTATTGAAGAATCCTTGCATTCCTGGAATAAACCCCACTTGATCATGGTGTATGATCCTTTTAATGTGCTGTTGGATTTTGTTTGCTAGTATTTTGTTGAGGATTTTTGCATCTTTGTTCATCAGTGATATTGGCCTGTAGTTTTTCTTTGTGACATCCTTGTCTGGTTTTGGTATCAGGGTGATGGTGGCCTCGTAGAATGAGTTTGAGAGTGTTCCTCCCTCTGCTATAATTTGGAATAGTTTGAGAAGGATAGGTGTTAGCTCTTCTCTAAATGTTTGATAGAATTCGCCTGTGAAGCCGTCTGGTCCTGGGCTTTTGTTTGTTAGAAGATTTTTAATCACACTTTAATTTCAGTGCTTGTGATTGGTCTGTTCATATTTTCTATTTCTTCCTGATTCAGTCTTGGCAGGTTGTGCATTTCTAAGAATGTGTCCATTTCTTCCATGTTGTCCATTTTATTGGCATAGAGTTGCTTGTAGTAATCTCTCATGATCCTTTGTATTTCTGCAGTGTCAGTTGTTACTTCTCGTTTTTCATTTCTAATTCTATTGATTTGAGTCTTCTCCCTTGTTTTCTTGATGAGTCTGGCTAATGGTTTATCAATTTTGTTTATCTTAAAGAACCAGCTTTTAGTTTTATTGATCTTTGCTATTGTTTCCTTCATTTCTTTTTCATTTATTTCTGATCTGATCTTTATGATTTCTTTCCTTCTAACTTTGGGGGTTTTTTGTCCTTCTTTCTCTAATTGCTTTAGGTGCAAGGTTAGATTGTTTATTTGAGATGTTTCCTCTGTTTCTTAAGGTAGGATTGTATTGCTATAAAGTTACCTCTTAGAACTGCTTTTGCTGCATCCCATAGGATTTGTGTCGTCGTGTCTCCATTGTCATTTGTTTCTAGGTATTTTTTGATTTCTTCAGTGATCACTTCGTTATTAAGTAGTGTATTGTTTAGCCTCCATGTGTTTGTATTTTTTACAGATCTTTTCCTGTACTTGATATCTAGTCTCATAGTGTTGTGGTCGGAAAAGATACTTGATACAATTTCAGTTTTCT
Source organism: Tursiops truncatus (assembly GCF_011762595.2). Lineage (NCBI taxonomy): Eukaryota > Metazoa > Chordata > Mammalia > Artiodactyla > Delphinidae > Tursiops > Tursiops truncatus. Next base: position 30,157,544 of record NC_047055.1, read on the forward strand.
TAAATTTACCAAAGCTTGATTTGTGACCCAAGATATGATCTATCCTGGAGAATGTTCCATGAACACTTGAGAAAAATGTGTATTGTTGGTTTTGGATGGAATGTCCTATAAATATCAATTAAGTCCATCTTGTTTAATGTGTCATTTAAAGCTTGTGTTTCCTTATTTATTTTTATTTTGGATGATCTTTCCATTGGTGAAAGTGGTGTGTTAAAGTCCCCTACTATGATTGTGTTATTGTTGATTTCCCCTTTTATGGCTGTTAGCATTTGCCGTATGTATTGAGGTGCTTCTGTGTTGGGTGCATAAATATTTACAATTTTTATATCTTCTTCTTGGACTGATCCCTCAATCATATGTCATGTCCTTCTTTGTCTCTTGTAATAGTCTTTATTTTAAAGTCTATTTTGTCTGATATGAGAATTGTTACTCCAGCTTTCTTTTGATTTCCATTTGCATGGAATATCTTATTCCATCCCCTCACTTTCAGTCTGTATGTTTCCCTAGGTCTAAAGTGGGTCTCTTGTAGAGAGCATATATATGGGTCTTGATTTTGTGTCCATTCAGCCAGTCTGTGTCTTTTGCTTGGAGAATTAAAACCATTTACATTTAAGGTAATTATCAATATGTATGTTCCTATTACCATTTTTTAATTGTTTTGGGTTTTTATTATAGGTCTTTTCCTTGTCTTGTGTTTCCTGCCTAGAGATGTTCCTGTGACATTTGTTGTAAAGGTGATTTGGTGGTGCTGAATTCTCTTAGCTTTTGCATGTCTGAAAAGTTTTTAATTTCTCTATCGAATCTAAATGAGATCCTTGCTGGGTAGAGTAATCTTGGTTGTAGGTTTCTCCCTTTCATCACTTTAAATATGTCCTGCTACTCCCTTCTGGCTTGGAGAGCTTCTGGTGAATGATCAGCTGTTAACATTATGGGAATTCCCTTATGTTATTTGTTGTTTTTCCCTTGCTGCTTTTAATATTTTTTCTTTGTATTTAATTTTTGATACTTTGATTAATGTGTGTCTTGGTGTGTTTCTCCTTGGATTTATCCTGTCTGGGACTCTCTGTGCTTCCTGGACTTGATTGACTCTTTCCCATATTAGTGACGTTTTCAACTATAATCTCTTCAAATGTTTTCTCGGTCCCTTTCTTTTTCTCTTCTTCTTCTGGGATCCCTATAATTCGAATGTTGGTGAGTTTAATGTTGTCCCAGAGGTCTATGTAGCTGTCCTCAATTCTTTTAATCCTTTTTTCTTTATTGTGCTCTGCAGTAGTTTCTTCCACTGTTTTATCTTCCAGGTCACTTATATGTTCTTCTGCCTCAGTTATTTTGCTATTGATTCCTTCTAGAGAATTCGTAATTTCATTTATTGTGTTGTTCATAATTGTTTGTTTGCTGTTTAGTTCTTCTAGGTCCTTGTTAAATGTTCCTTGTATTTTCTCCATTCTATTTCCAAGACTTTGGATCACCTTTACTATCATTACTCTGAATTCTTTTTCAGGTAGACTGCCTATTTCCTCTTCATTGGTTTGGTCTGGTGGGTTTTTATCTTGTTCTTTCAAATGCTGTGTGTTTCTCTGTCTGCTCATTTTGCTTAACTTACTGTGTTTGGGGTCTCCTTTTCTCAGGCTGCAGGTTTGTTATTCCTATTGTTTTTGGTGTCTGTCCCCAGTTGGTGAATTTCATTTAGTGGGTTGTGTAGCCTTCCTGGTAGAGGGGTCTAGTGCCTGTGTTCTGGTGGATGAGGCTTGATCTTGTCTTTTTGGTGGGCAGGACCACATCCAGTGGTGTGTTTTGGGGTGTCTGTGACCTTATTATGATTTTAGGCAGCTTCTCTGCATATGGGTGGGGTTGTGTTCCTGTCTTGCTAGTTGTTTGGCATAGGGTATCCAGCACTGTAGATTTCTAGCCATTGAGTGGAACTGGGTCTTAATGTTGAGATGGAAATCTCTGGGAAAGCTTTTGCCGTTGTATATTATGTGGAACCAGGAGGTCTCTGGTGGACCAATGTCCTGAATTCACCTCTCCCACGTCAGAGGCACAGGCCTGACACCCGGCCAGAGCACCAAGACCCTGTCAGCCATATGGCTCAGAAGAAAAGGGAGAACAAAAGAAAGAAAGAAAGAAAGAAAAATAAAATAATTAAAATAAAAAATAAATATTAAAAACAAAAAAAATTAAAACGTAATTTAAAAAAAAAAAGAAAGAAAAAAGAGAGCAACCAAACCAAAAAACAGATCCACCAGTGATAACAAGTGCTAAAAACTATACCAAAAAAAAGAAAAAACCAGGCGGACAGAACCCTAAGGCAAATGGTAAAAGCAAAGCTATATTGATAAAATCACACAAAGAAGCATACACATACACACTCACAAAAAGAGAAAAAGGAAAAATATTTATATATCGTTGCTCCCGAAGTCCACTGCCTCAATTTTGGGATGCTTCGTTGTGTATTCCGGTATTCCACAGATGCAGGGTACATCAAGTTGATTGTGAGTTTAATCCACTGCTCCTGAGGCTGCTGGGGAAAATTTCCCTTTCTCTGCTTTCATCACACAGCTCCTGGGGTTCAGCCTTGCATTTGGCCCTGCCTCTGCTTGTAGGTCACCTGAGGGTGTCTGTTCTTCGCTCAGACAGGAGGGTGTTAAAGGAGTGGCTGACTGTGGGCTCTGGGTCACTCAGGCTGGGGGGAAGAGAAGGGTACGTATGCGGGGTGAGCCCGCGGCGGCAGAGGCCGGCATGACGGTGCACCAGCCTGAGGCACACCGTGTGTTCTCCCAGGGAAGTTGTCCCTGGACAATGGGACCCTGGCTGTGGCGGGCTGCACAGGCTCCCGGGAGGTGAGGTGTGGATAGTGACCTGTGCTTGCACACAGGCTTCTTGGTGGCTGCAGCAGCAGCCTTAGCATTCCATGCCTGTCTCCGGTGTCCCCACTGGTAGCCGCGGCTCGTGCCCGTCTCTGGAGCTTGTTTAGGCGGTGCTCTGAATCTCCTCTCTTCGTGCATCCCGAATCAATGGTCTCTTCCCTCTCAGGCAGTTCCAGTCTTTTCCAGGACTCCCTCCTGGCTACCTGTGGCACACTAGCCCCCTTCAGGCCGTGTTCACACAGCTAACCCCAGTCCTCTCCCTGGGATCTGACCTCAGAAGCCCGAGCCTCAGCTCCCAGCCCCCACCCGCCCTGGCGGGTGAGCAGACAAGCCTCTCAGGCTGGTTAGTGCTGGTCAGCAGCGATCCTCTGTGCGGGAATCTCTCCGCTTTGCCCTCTGCACCCCTGTTGCAGTGCTCTCCTCTGTGGCTCCGAAGCTCCCCACCTCCGGCCACCCCCTGACTCCACCAGTGAAGGGGCTTCCTAATGTGTGGAAACTTTTCCTCCTTCACAGCTCCCTACCAGAGGTGCAGGTCCCATCTCTATTCTTTTGTCTCTGTTTTTTCTTTTTTCTTTTGCCCTGCCCAGGTACGTGGGGGGTTTCTTGCCTTTTGGGAGGTCTGAGGTCTTCTGGCAGCATTCAGTAGGTGTTCTGTAGGAGTTGTTCCACATGTAGATGTATTTCTGATGTATTTGTGGGGAGGAAGGTGATCTCCACGTCTTACTCTTCCGCCCTCTTGAAGGTCTCCCCCCATTATAGTATTATTGACTATATTCCCTATGCTCTACATTACATCCACATGACTTATTTTATATTTGGAAGTTTATACTTCTTAATTCCCTTCCCCTGTTTTGCACTTCCCCCCACAACCCCTGCCCTCTGGCAATCACCAGTTTGGTCTCTGTATCTATGAGTCCATTTCTGTTTTGCTTTGTTTGTTCATTTGTTTCCTTTTATAGATTCAACACTTAATTAAAATAATATGGTATTTGTCTTTTTCTGTCTGACTTACTTCACTTAGCAGAATATTCTCTAGGTCCATCCATGTCACAAATAGTAAGATGTCATTCTTTTCATGGTTGAATAATAATCAGTTGTGTGTATATGTATGAGTGTGGTGTGTGTGTGTATAGATATATGTATTTTTCCACGTTAGAAAGATAAATTGTATCAATCTATTGATGGACACTTAGGTTGCTTTCCTAGTCTTCGCTATTGTAAATAATGCTGCAGTGAACATTGGGGTGCATTTATCTTCTTGAATTAGTGTCTTCATTTTCTATCAATGAATATCCAGAAGTGGGATTGCTGCATCACATGGTAGTTGTATTTTTAATTTTTTGAGGAACCTCTGTACTGTTTTCCATAGTGGTTGTACCAGTTTATATTCCAACCAACAGAGCACAAGTGTTCCCTTTTCTCTGCATCCTCACCAACAGTTGTTATTCGTTATCTTTTTGATAATAGCCTTTCTATCACGTGTGAGGTGATAGCTCATTGTGGTTTTGATTTGCATATCTCTGATGAGTGATGACCATCTTTTCATGTGCCTGTTGGCTATCTGTATATCATCTTTGGAAAAATGTCTAATCAGGTCCTCTACCCATTTTAAAATCTGAATTTTTTTTATATTTAGTTGTATGTGTTTTTTATGTATTTTGGATATTAACCCCTCATCAGATATATCATTTGCAAATATTTTCTCCCATTCAGTAGGATGCCTTTTTGTTTTGTTGATGGTTTATTTTCCTGTACAAAACCTTTTTAATTTGATGTAGTCTCATTTGCTTGCTTTTGCTGCTCTTTCCTGAGGAGACAGATCCAGAAAAATATTGCTAAGCTGATGTCAAAGAGCATACTGCCTATATTTTCTTCTAAGTGTTTTATGGTTTCCCATCTTACATTTAGGTCTTTAATAAGTTTTGAGTTAATTTTTGTGCATGGTGTGAGGGAGTAGTCCAGTTGATTCTTTTACATGTAGCTGTCCAGTTTTCCCAGCACCACTTATTGAAGAGACAGTCTTTCTCCATTGTATATTCTTGCCTCCTTTTTCATAGATTAATTGACCGTAGGTGTGTGGGTTTATTTCTGAGTTCTCTGTTCTGTTGCATTGATCTATGTGTCTGTTTTTGTGCCAATGCCATACTGTTTTGAATACTAAGAGCTTTGTAGTATTGTCAGGGAATGTGATACCTCCAGTTCTGTTCATCATGATTATTTCTTTATATAATCTTTATACTAATCCTGTGTTGATGGGTTTTTTTTTTGGTTACTTCATTGTATAGAAATTTCTACCTTTCAATGGCATCAGATTCAGCATGGTTTGTGCTTATTTATTGTCTTATCTTGGACATTTTTTCCTATCCTGAAGTTATTTTTCAGTTCTCCAAATTTTCAAGTTTGCTTCTCATATTCATACCTTTAACTCACCTGAAATTTATTTTTGTGGTGTGGCATAGATTTTAACCTACTTTTGCACACAGACCATGAGTATCTTCCTATGTCAAAAGAGAGATCTATGTCATCATTTTAATGACTGCCTAATATTCTGTCATAATTCATTTAATTCATCTCCTCTTGTTTTATATTTGGATTATTCCAGATGTCCCCTTTATAAATAATGCTAAGGTGAACATTCTTCTAAAGCGAATAACTTTTGCGATCAGAAAAACAGAAAGCAAAAAATAAGGACAGCTTTAAAAATACCCAACAGCCTTCATAATGGGGTATTGCATAGTTGCATTCATTTATTAAGTACTGTTTCTAGGTGCTAAATACATGGTGCTTACGGTAGACTCTTACCATCTACTCCGACTTCCTTATTGTGTGCTTTTCTTTTTCTTTTTTTTTTTTTTTAAATTTTATTTATTTATGGTTGTATTGGGTCTTCGTTTCTGTGTGAGGGCTTTCTCTAGTTGCAGCAAGTGGGGGCCACTCTTCATCGCGGTGCGCGGGCCTCTCACTATCGCGGCCTCTCTTGTTGCAGAGCACAGGCTCCAGACGCGCAGGCTCAGTAATTGTGGCTTATGGGCCTAGTTGCTCCGCTGCATGTGGGATCTTCCCAGACCAGGGCTCGAACCCGTGTCCCCTGCATTGGCAGGCAGATTCTCAACCACTGCGCCACCAGGGAAGCCCTGTGTGCTTTCCTATATTGCCAAGTTTTGAAACTTAAAAATCCGTATCTCTGAGACTCTCATAGCTAGGGTTCTCCTTGCATCCACCAAATAGATGCACTCACATGAGATTTAGAGGCAGAAATGAGGCAGTGGCCATACTGCTGTCTTTTCTATTGCTTTTCTCAAGCCCTGCTGTGGAAAGAGTGGTCATTTCTGAGGCAGCCTTCTAGGGTGTAGTCAGTAGCTTTGTAGAAGCCTTCATGATGATGGTGGCTCTGCATCCTGTCTGGATTACATGTGTAGAAGTGTGTTTTATATCTCAGTGGTGCCAATGGTGGCCTCCTGATTCTCCGTTTTCCTGATTGTGGCAAAGGTTGTCTGAGGGGCTCAGCCCAGAACCTGCTCCTCTATCACTTCCAGTGATCTTATATGTACAGAATCCCTTGTGTTACATAGCTTTCTGTTTAAAATGCTAGCGTTGTTTCTGTTTCCTGCAGCAGAATCCTGTCTCACACAATTGTCTGAAGAGGGAGATGGAATATAAGCAAATAATGTCCACACACTTTGCTAAGTGCTAATGCATTTATCTGCTGGGTGCTGTGGGATCACAGAGGAAGGACTATTTTTGCCCACAAGAGTCAGCAAAAATTTCACTTAGGAGGTGATTTTTGGCCAAGTCTTAAAGGGCAATAATGGGCAGAGGGAACAGCCTGAGAATGTCCAGAGATATGTGATTCTGACGCAAATAATTTGGTGTGGCTGAATCATAGAGTGTGTTGTATAACGATCACCCTGACAGTAGTTGTGTGTGGGACAGTGTAGGGGGCATAGAAATGTAGCCAGGGACAACGACAAAGTTAAGAAAAGCAGAGGACAGGTGTGGATAAAAAGAAAGAAAACTGAATATGATGAATGAGAGGAAAGTCAAGGATTCTTAAGTTTTTGCCCTGGAAATCCCTCCCTCCCTCCTTCCCTTCCTTCCGACTGAAGCTCTCTGTGTTAGAGTACAAGCTCATTCCGGAGCATGTTAATTTCTCTTGTGTTCCCTATAACATCTAGCTGATGCCTCGCCCGTGATATTGCTCTATAAATATTGGTAAAATGTTTGATCTGAGCTACTTGATTGTACCTTTAAGAGTAGTTAACAGAGTTAAGAAAATCAATGTGCTATTCTAAGTCACTGTTTGGAAAAGATTTAAACCCTTGCAGTGGAGTACTGAACAGTTGGTTTGAGTTTATTCCTTTTTAATTTTTGGCCACACCTCACGGCATGTGGGACCTTAGTTCCCCGACCAGGCATGTGTGGGACCTTAGTTCACTGCCCAGGGATCGAACCCGCACCCCCTGCATTGGAAGGCGGAGTCTTAACCACTGGACAGCCAGGGAAGGCCCCTGAGTTTATTCTTTATCTTACAACAGCCAAAGCTCTTTCCTGTTTCTTCCTGAGTTGATGAGAGAAAGCATTACCTTATATCTCTAGTTTTCCCTCGCAGGTAAAATGGTCTATGCCCTTCCCTAAAACCTTTTTGAAAACCCTCACTTCTGCAGCAGAAAATCTAGTTCTTCTTTGTCTTCAACAATCACAACGGTCTCTAATGATACTAATATACTAACATCAGTACTATTAACAGTAATAATGAAAAAAAAAAAAAGGCCGGGAAGTAACACGGTCCCTTTACTTCAGATCACTTCCAAGCCCTGTTTTTGAAGGTTCAGTAGTCAGAGCTGGGACTTCTTTGGAGTTAAACCTACTTGTAACATTTTTTTTTTCCCTAGGGGTAGAATAAGACAAACTTTTTTGTTCCTTTTTCTTAATAAATATGAAGGGACTTGACAGTTAATTAGAATGTTTGTTTTAGTTCAGAGATGCCTTAGGTTACGATCAGAAAGGCCCTTTTAAAAGAGAGAACCAAAATATAGAACACATTTTGAACAGACAATTAAAAGAATTACCAGCTTTTTCACACAGTGCTATTGGAGTTCAAAGGTGGAAGAGATCACTAGCTGGGAGAAATCAGTGAAAACTCAAATATTCAGCAAATATTGGGCTATGCTTTGAAGGAGGGATTGGTTTTCGGTAGGGGAAGGGGAGGAAAACTACCTAGATAGGGTAATATCAAGGAAAAGGATGTGGAAATGGGAATGAGGGAAAGAATTCAAAGGACAGAGAATAGACTATTCCAACTCAATAATTGGGAGACAAAAACCCTGAATATGTTGGTGTGGCAAATTATTTTGCTTGGGACTTTATTTTGCATGTTCCTTAGTGTTTGGGGCATGCCAGGCTAGCAGGAGAAGATTGGCACCATTGTCTGAGTGTTGGTCATCATTTGAACCGCACTGTGGATCTGTGTACCCAGTTGTTGAACTGTTATAATGTCAGAGTGGCAGGGCCCTCAGAGACCTTTAATCCAACTCCCTCACTTTACAGATCCGGAAACTGGCGTCTAGAAAGCAAGGACTTGTTCTAGCTCACACAGTGAGTCAGGCATTTGAATCCAAGTGTATCATTGAAAGTTAATGGTGAAATTAACCTGCCAAATGCTCAGAAGAGGAACGTGTCAACCGGTTGACTACCTTATTGTACTTCCTTTCTCGTAAAAATCCCCTGCATCTGGAAAGGCGTTCCTTTCCTCTAGTTGGGTCAGAGCTGTTCTGCTGCCTCTCTGTATACTTCTGAGGGATAAGGTGAGCACATTTGTTGGCTGGGCTAGTACTTCCCTCTCGCTCACTCATGTAGATTACAGACTTTCTTTATTGAGTGAGGAAAGGAAGCAGTCACTTAGCAGCTTCGACAGGCTAAAAGCGGCCTTTATTATTAGAAATCAGCTGCTTTAATTTGGAAAAGCAGTGGTTAGATTTTGAGTTGCAGTTTTACACAGTAAGGTGGCGTTTTGTTCTGTTACCTGCACCTGGAGGAGAATGGAAACAATTTCAAAAGTGAAGCAGTTTCAAAAGCGAAGCAGTGAAAGACCTTGGAGGTTGGAGTCTACGGTTCCCAGGATAAGATTTCCTTAAGGCCTTTTGCCCAGAACATCGTCCTTTCCTCTTGAAACCGTGGAACAAGATAACTCTCACTGATTGCAAAAACCAGGCAAACCTTGACACTGGTGTTTCAAGAGAGGGCATTGAGGCAGATGAGTTACCACTGTTCTGTGAATCTCAGGTGGTGAACTGTGCCGGAATGATACCACCAATGAAGCCACTGACCCAGTGACCACAGGGGAGATTCTTAAGATAAGTACAAAGTCTGAAGCCTAACCTTAGGACAGATGGCCAGTGAAAAAATTGAGCCCTTGAGACCCTCATGCATAGATGAACACAAGAAGCAAGGACAGCTTGGCAAAACCCAACTCAGGTCCTACGGGAATCAGATGCTCCTAGTGCTAATAGTACAGCGCTCCAAGTGCAAAGGATGACGGGGAGCCTGGATTGTTCTGTTGAGACTGGAGGATGGGTTTCTACTCAGTGGAGTAAGGGCTGTATATAAATGTGCAAGTGCAGAATGATAGAGGTAGCTGACAGCTAAGAGAAACAGCAGTACAAAAACCAAAAACAGCCTCAGTTGATGTAGTAAGTCTTAGACATTAGAAAGGAGGCTTAGTAAATACAAAAGCTTTCCTAAAGATAGCATTTATTTCAGCATTGTTACCACTGCAGAAAGTCAAGCAGTTTGGAGCCTCCAGAATGAAAGCCACATTCTTTAGTGGGGGTGGTAGACATAGTGGCTAAGATTCTAGACTTTGGTTTCATCTTGATATCAGGACTTCCAACCTTGTCTCTGCCACTTCCTACCTCTGTATCCTTGGACAAGTTACTTCACTTCTCTGATCTTCACTTTCCTCTTCAGTGAAATAGAGGTAATAATAGGATATATCTTTGGGGCTGTTGTGGAGATTTAATTGTGATCGTACATAGGAAATATTTAGCATGGTGTCTGGCATAGAGAAAAATAAAAATATTAAATTGCTCTTCTATTTCTCTTCCTCATCTTTACTGATATCGACCTAGTTATTGTTTATTTTTTTGGCCATGCCATGTGGCAGGTGGGATCTTAGTTCCCTGAGCTTTTATTTGGTATAACTCTAACGCTACAGAAAAGTTGTAAGAATGGTCCTGAGAGTTTCTCTATACCCTTCACCTAGCTTCCCCAATGTACGTTACTATGTACATTTGTCAAAACATTGGTTCAGTACTATTAACTAAACTTCACACTTGGATTTGCCCTAGTGTTTCCACTAATGTCATTTTTCCATTTCAGGATCCATTCCAGGATACTGTTTCACATTGAGTTGTCATGCTCCTTAGTCTCCTTTGATGTGTGACAATTTCTTAGATTTTCTGTGTTTTTCATGACCTTGACGTTTTTGAAGAGTACTGGTCAGGTATTTGTAGACTGTCCCTCAGTTTTATATGAAAATTGGAACTAAGACTTTTTCTTTAGATACTACTCTTCTGTTAGTGAAAAGGGACTGGCGATTAAATGAAAACTACACTTATGATACATTCTGTAATTAGCTCTAGTAATTAGACTATGTTTTATCCTTATATCAACAATTCTTAGCATGATGCCTAGTATGCGATAGGCATGCATATATTTTTTGAATGAAGAAATCAACGTTTCTGATTTAATTGTTTATGATACTATTTGTATTTTGACTCATTTCTGTGTTGATGCAGTTTTAGTTTTGTAACAAAATGATATCCCAATTTAAGAGCCCCCCTCAAGCTTTATAAATAGGAAGCACCTAGGTCGATTTAACGAACTCTCTCACCGCCGTCTTGTCTGAGTCTGAGAGGTGAGACACACACACATTTGTTCCCCAATAGGGATGATCACTGATTTCTGTATTGGTCACTATGATTTACACCTGTATGAAGGTTTACCTTTAAAATGTTCGAAGAAAAAAACTCCCTGGCAGTCCAGTGGCTAAGACTTCACGCTCCCAACACAGGGGGCATGGGTTCAATCCCTGGTCGGGGAGCTGGGGAACTAAGATCCTGCATGCTGCACGGCACGGCCAAAAAAAAAGAAAAAAAAAAAAGTTGGAAGAAACTGAATGGAAAATGGGATTACAAAACTACGAGTGCTTCCATAGAAACTCAGAAAATAGCATGTGAATGATTGTATAGGGTATCTGTGCATATGTGGGCACATACACGTGTATGTCTCTCTGGGGGTTAGTATGTTCATGGAAAATGACTGAAAGGATGCATATTCAACTGTTAACAGTGCTACCTTTGCTACCTCTGTTGGTAAGGGTGAGTTTAGGAGAAGAGTGCGAAAAATTGGGGACCAACCTTTTACCTTTTACTTCCCCCTCATGATAAAAAAGAAATGAAGAAAAACATTCTGAAAGAATTCACCATGCAATCCCTTTAACTAATAACTAAAAAAAAAAAAGAAAATAGACAGTTTTGAGATCTTAGGGAATAACAATTTAGGGTGACTGATGTTTAGACAGCTGTCGGAGGGCTCTGGCAGGTGGCTGGATTTAAATATGCACAGTACATGCAAATGTCTACCTGTTGGGACTGAATTGCTCAGAGAGCTATGTAGGTGCAAGGGGGGGTATCAACACACAGTCCAAACTACTTCCTGTTTTCATGTCATAAATTTGTAAACACGGAGATGATAACAGATAGTTGAGAACCCCCCTCCCCCCTCGCCTCCATAGCTTAGACTTTCTCTCAGAACTGTGTCTACACAATCCCACATATGGCCAATGGAGGCCGCAGCTGGAACATCTTTTGTGACGGCAGTAGAACCCATTTACTGGCTATGTACATAGACTGTATATGGAGAGAAGCAAAAGGAATTTGGTTTTTATTGCATTCCATTAGTGGCGCTGACGTGCGGTGTATAGTCAAAAGCAGCACAGAATTATTATGTGAACTGACGCCAAAGGCAATGGATTTGGAACAATTAGTTCTACTTCAGGGTAATTGCTGCCTTCCCCACTTGCTTTCTCTTCCGTGTCTGCCTTATTCCCTCCATGCCATTGTTCGACATTTCCTACACAGAAGGCAATTAATAATGGAAGTCGTGGGTAATACAAAGAGCTCGATAAATGATGGGCTAGTGGTTTATTTAATCTAGTTCTATTTTTTGATTCCCAAACAGCCGTAATGGGAAGAAACGAGGCAAATGATTTACAAATCTGATGAGTTCACAAATTCATTGATTCATCAAACGTTTACTGGGTGCCTGTTAGGTCCCAGACACTGCGTTAGATGTGACAGGAAAAACTAATGGGAACGTTGGCTCTGTTTGCTATGCGCTCAGAGATGAAGTAATCCTCGGCTCCGTAACTCTGGGTGATAACAAGAAAATGGAAATCGAAATCTTTCACATTAATTGAGCTTTCTGAACAAATGATAATTTGGTTTTGAGAAATAAATGTTAAGACACATATTGCTTTTAAAAACTAAATGTATTAGGATCGTGTGGTCCGATTCACTTAAATAAAATTTTATACAACTGATGCAGAAATTCAAAATCTCAATGCAGACAGAGATTTCATCCAGCCTGTCTTTCTACTCCAGAGCTGGCCTGTCTGAATACCTACAGTGACACTTCATTCCGGGCACTTATTTTTTAAAGAAACTGCTTATAGCTGCATGGTGCTTGAGGTTTTAGGACCTCCAACTGTTGACTTTCTGTAATCTTACTAAGCATTTGGAGAGAAACACAAGCTCTCTCCTTGTACACAGGAGTGGGAATCCATCTAGGTCTGAGATAATTTTCACCTGGCTCTTTGAATAGTATTGTGATTATTAAGTAAGATTACATACAAAAAAAAAAAAACTCTTTAAAGATCTTTAAAGCACGATAAAATGTAAGGTACGTTAACCCCCCTGCACGTTCAGACTTTCATCTGGTAGCCTCACTTTTCTAGAATATTCAGCCTTGAACCACGAAGTTAGCAAAAAGAATTGTGAAGGCCAGGACTTGCTGTTATGAATCCCATATATAAAAACCATGCAATTAACTTGAGAGGGTCAGTGTACCACAGTGAGCCTTGTTAATACATACTTCTTTTTTTTTTTTTTTTTTTTTTTGCGGTACGTGGGCCTCTCACTGTTGTGGCCTCTCCCGTTGCAGAGCACAGGCTCCGGATGCGCAGGCTCAGTGGCCATGGCTCACGGGCCCAGCTGCTCCGCGGCATGTGGGATCTTCCCAGACCAGGGCACGAACCCGTATCCCCTGCATCGGCAGGCGGACTCTCAACCGCTGCGCCACCAGGGAAGCCCAATACATACTTCTTAATAAGCATGGTTATCTGGTGGACATGCAGCAGTTTGGGGAAGGCAGGTAGGGAAAGAAGACTATTAGAGGCCGGTTGGGTGAGAGCAGAAGAAGAGACAGTTGACAGACTTCTAGTAAGGAGGAGACAGAGAAACATGGAGAGAGACCGAGAGCCATATTACAGCACGGCACAATAACTGTAGTCCATAATGACGGCCTTAAGTCATGGAAGAAAAGTTAAATTATGTTCTGTGTCCTTTGAGATATCAGGGATGTGGATAGTACTGGTTCCTGCCAATGTAGTTCAAATTTCGGAGCTTGAGATGCAAACTTCAGTTATCTGAAAGCATACCAACGTTGGAGCATTTCATTTTCCTGACAATCAGAAAATGAAGCATTGCTACGGGAATATAATTATGAATTGCTCTTAGAGATAACGGATCTCATCCGTTGCTTACAAATGAAATAAAATGATTCCTGGCCCTGATTTTGGTATACCCCACCATATTTCCCGTTATGTCCAGAGGTGTAAGAGATATTATGAAGCTCAGACCAATAGGCAATAAGCAACCATGAGCATTGCTTGTTTGCCATGGCATGCCCTACATCTAACACAGTCCCTGGCAGTCAAAATTTTGCCTAAGTGTGTATAGATATATAATGTAAATGTAAATATCTCATAGGAAAAAAGGGCAAGTTGTAAAATCAACGATTTCAGTATGTTGTACCTTTTTAACGTTGAGTATAGAGTCAGCTATTGCTGTATCCCTAACAATAACGAGTATTTGTGGCATGCAACAGTAAGCAATAATTTTGCTCACATGTCTATGGGTTGGTTTGAGGTCAGGTAACCTAGGCTGGGCTTAGCTGGGTGGCCCTTAGCTGCAGGTTGGGTCTGAGTCTTTTCTGTGTGTCTTGGGCTAGCTGATTAACCGGGGATGCTTTTTCCTGGTGGTGGTGGAGATGCAAGGGAGCAAGCAGAAGCAAGAGAACCATGAGGTCCCTCTTAAGGCTTAGGCTTGAAACGGAAACTGTCTCTTCTACCCTTATTCCACCGGACAAAGTAAGTCACATGGTCAAGCCCAACGTGCACTGCCTGTAGGGGGAGGGACTGTAAAGTCACATGGCAAAGGAATGGGTCTAGGCAGGAGTGATGAATTGGGGTCTATGTCAGCAAGACTTGAGGTCAGGTACCTGTGATTACTCTTATGGGACAATAATTGGATCGTTTTGCTTTCAGCAGTAACCACATAATAAGATATGGGGCAGGCCCCCAAAACCAACTGTTGATATAGAATTGAAAACTTTCCTCCCAATTCTCAATCTTCTTCTTTTTTTTTTTTTTTTTTTTTTGCGGTACGCAGGCCTCTCACTGTTGTGGCTTCTCCCGTTGCGGAGCACAGGCTCCGGACGCACAGGCTCAGTGGCCATGGCTCATGGGCCCAGCCGCTCCGCGGCATGTGGGATCTTCGCGGACCGGGGCATGAACCCGTGTCCCCTGCAACAGCAGGCGGACTCTCAACCACTGCGCCACCAGGGAAGCCCCACTCTTCTAACTTTTTTGACAAAGTTTCTAGTAATAGTTGACCAAGAATGAGGCATCTGCAGCTACGATTTCTCTGTGCCGGATGAATAGCCATAGCAAAATATTATTGTACCCAGGAAAACCAATGGCGTTAAACAGATTGCTATTCAGCCTGTGATGATGTCTAATTTAAGTTTAATGTTCAATAGGGGTTTAATGTGCTCTAGTCAATGGAAATTAGAACACTAGGAAACACCTCTTTGATGGGTGGAGGTGTGTTGGATTGCATGACTGTATCTTTCCTGCTTGACAGCTCCTCATGCTAAGAATAAATCATTATCCTCCTGTTGAACATGTATCATCTGAGATATTACCTGGCACCGGTAAGTGCCTTAGTCTGAATTGGCACTTGGAGGGTAGTCACAATGTTTGCTAACATGTCTCGTAACTAAATTTAGTTATATAGATAGGTAGGTTAGATTATTTCATAGTCAAATTCCCACAAGTCTCATTAAAAATACCTGAAAACATGTATAGTGATTTTATTAGCACTCCCACCTCAAAATTAATTATTTCTGTCCTTTGGCTTCCTTTTAGAAGATTCAACTGGCACTGTATATTCAATCTGAATATAGTGTTAAGATCATCAGAAATGATAGCCCTCCTGGGCTCTAGGTATATCCAGGGTAGGGGTTCTTAGCATGGGGTCCACGGATGAGTGTCGTGGATTGTGAAACAACTGATCATTTGCAGGTTATGAATATATTGTATACATGTAGGAACTTTGTTCTCCGAAGAACATCTATAGCTTTCATCAGAGTCTTTTAAAACTCCAAGACTCCAACACACTAACAAAAGTTTGTGCTTGTCTAGTAGAGTTTGTGTTTGGTTTTCTGTAGGCCCATTTTAAAGAAATGATCACCAAATCGTAGTGTGTCCACAGGATGGTGATGTGGGTGGTTAAAAGAGTCTGAAAACCATGCAACTTATTAGAGTGGTGGGTGTGATGGCAAATGTTCAGTGTGGAGGAGAGAAGGCTGATTGACAGATGCTGTAGCTGTGCTTCAATTTTCAAAGGGCGGTGACACGGAGAAGGACTTGCCTTGTTATCTTTCTAGAACTGGAAGAGGGGAGATGTGAGGCACCGGATTTCAGTGCAACCTAAAAGTGAACTTTGTCGTAATCTTAACTTTCCAGGAGCGTAACGGGTAGCTTATTATTTACTTCGCAAGTAAATAATTTACTAAAACTTCGCAAGTTTTCTACGTGTAAAGCTAAAATAACTGGGTGTTAAGAATGTTCCTGTTGTCCTAGGCCCGTTAGTGCTATCCTATCCAAAGTGCTTCAGTTACTTGTCTGGGGCTTTCCTTTTCCTTTTTGAAAAATGGCATAATGAGTGCATTCACTTCAAGTGTGGAGGGTGTTTATATAGATGTGAAACCTGATTCTTTTTTATCCATGAAATCATAAAATTTAAATACTAGAAGCAATTAAGAGCTGATCCAGTTCCCCATTTTACAGATGGTGAACCTCAGGTGTCTAGTAGAGTTTGGTCCACATTCAAGGTTACACAGTGAGTAGTTGAATAAGGACTTGGCCACTGCTCTGAGTGCCTTTTCTAGACCTCTTTTTGCCTTCTGTATGATAAAAGCCAGAAATAATTAGGACACAGAACAGTCTGGACTAGAAAAGGAATTAATATCATTCTTTTCATTAACTGCTTCAACCTCTTCTTGGAAATCAGGTCTTTTACCTCCTACCTTTTAATACAGTTGTGCTCTTCTCTTTTATAATATTCTATATTTGCTGGGAATTTACATGTGGCGATTTGCAGCTATAAGCATGTGCAAATGCAAAATTAGAATTGACACAGGGGAGGTATCCTGCCGATATCTAAATGTTGCAGACCTTGAACTGTATACTTTGAGGATGTGTGAACTGTATACTTTGAGGATCTTCGAAGTTTACAACTTAAGGGACTTGACATGGAGTTTTGACATATAAACTCAAAATCTGATCTTGACAACTGATGACGTGTTGACTCTGGGTTTTAGGTAAAGCGTACTTGGGAGCCCCTGTATGTGTCTAATGGATCTATCTGAAAGTTACTAAAATTAAAGTCATAACATCTGAAAAGCTCATTTGTGGATTAAATGAGGGCTTCAACTTTACCCACTTAACAGTGCTTAACCTGCAAGCTTTCAGAAGAACAGTATAATTTTGTTCAACTCTTTGCTGGTTTCCCAATGGCCTTACCATTACTGAGCTCACTTGAAAATATCTGTTAAGAAAACATGAAAACAAAACTCAAGGCACCATGTAATAGGGGTCTTATGGCTTAAAAATATTCTAGGGAGATATTTTATCTTTATACTAGTGAGAATGGAGTTAGGAAGTGAGGGTGAGGGATCGGAGGGCTCAAAATAGGGAAACATTAATGGTCATAGAGTATTGAAAAGGCAAAGGGTCTGGGAGATATTTAGACAGGAAGACTTGACAGTGTTGAGTGATCATCGATTAAAGGGAATCAGAGAAGGAAGAATCTAATTTAAAGCCAAGGTTTTCAGCTGGTAGATGATGATGTTCTTATGCGATATTATTAATTATTCCCCATACTTCCAATGACGTGAAGCACAAAGGTGTCACTTTTGCAGCAACGTGTATCAGGGCCAAAAGCAGGAGGTAGAACCTCATGGGTGGGAGTGGGGAAGTTCAGAGCACGTGAACGGAGGAAGACCGCACAACTAGTTAGAAATACTTTGTCCTCTCAGTCATTCTGCCACCTCTCTGGGGGCCTACTTTGCTGGTCCCAGCTCCTCACCCCTCTTTTGCAAATACCTAGACATCTGCCCCACTGCCCCATTCTAAGGGTGGCTGCTGACATCTGTGTCAGGACCCCAGCGGGCCTCACCACTCGCTAGGGGAGTTAGATTCCTCTCAGATGGAACTCCGCTCCATCTCTGCCTTGGTCAGAGAGAGAGGCTGACTTCTGAGAGCCTGTTCAGAATATCAGCCCTAAGGAAAACTGACATCATCCCAGGTATTTCCTAAAATACAACCCAAGTCCTCTTTGAGGGGACCTTCAGGCAGAAGGAGCTTGGCAACTTGCTAAGGTCATGTTTTCTGCTCCTTCTTTCTGTAACACCTGTCAGTGGAGGAAGACATGGTGTGCCAGTAGCAGGGGGAGAGGTGGCCTCTCCACCTGACCTCTTGTTTGAAGCCCTCCTCTTTGCAGAGCACATCGCATCAGGCTCTCTATGTCAATGCTGCTTTAATTTTGACAGGCAGCCATCATGTATGTAACCAGGGTTAGGAGCAAGGTAAAGCCTCGCCCTTTCTTTCCTGTTCAAAAATGCACATTAGAATGAAAGTGAGTGACATTCTTGTGATTACAGAGACAAATTTTGAATCTTCTCTAATTTATATTCAAACTAAAATTGCTCCCACACTCTGGTAATTTATTATTAATAACAAATGATCTCATCTGATGCTACCCACCTTTAGAGTGCCTTTGATGCTCTGAAGTTGTGAAATTCCACTTATCGGGGATCTTAGTTCCTAAGTTTTGGGGTCAGATTCTTTCTTTCAGGCTCCTGAACTCCATCTTCAACTCCAGTCACGACCCCCACCCCACTTGTCTTTTCTCAGAGGAAGAAGGTTATAAGTGTAGTTTGTACATGCTTTTGGTTTCGTGGCCTGTGTGTTACATAATATTAGGCAGTTACATTATCTGACAAATTGTGTGACACAGTTTACAGCTGCTCTAGGAGTCCATAGAAGTGAGAGATTAACGTGGGCTGAGAGTTTTTGATGATTCTCTTCCTTGAGTCAGGGACGCTTTCTCCTTGAAACCACACAGCAACCTTGTGAAGTTGGTTCTTACTGTGCCCATTTCACGGAAGAGGAGACTGAGGCTCATCAAGGTTCACAAACTTTCCAGTGATCACGAGATGGTAAATATTGGATTAGAACTGAGTCTCGAGTCTTTCTGACTCCAAAGCCGGGGTAAAATATTTTTTGACTCTGGGGTCCTATTTGCCTGATGGGGGTGGGGAGGGAGGGGAGGGCAGTAAGGTTTGAGATGGGCCTTGAAAAACCGACACTAGTGTTTCTATAGGAGGAGGGAGGCAATGGGGAATTTCCAAATATGAAAGGAAAATAAGCAAGGGCACAGAGATGGGAATGACAGTGACTCTGCTGGTTAGTGATGAGACCAACCTGATTCTTGGTTTTCATAGAGAGTCTGGGTTAAGGACAGGAATAAAAGGTTGGAAAAAGAGGGCTGTTGGTCCTTGAAAAGTAAGCCATGTAGTTGAAATTTGATGCCAGAAACCACAGTGAATCTTTTGTTGTCTGATTTAAGAGGTGGGTCAGGGTACTGTGAAGAAAATTAAAAGTCTGTATTGGGTTAAATAAATTACACGATCACTAGGTTATTCTACACACTTAAATGGAAAGAAAGTTGATACGTGACCTTTAGGGATTCTGGGGGGTTTGAGTGGGGGAAGGATCAGATCATTTTAGGAGATTTTTGTGGTATGAATAGCAACTACATTGAACGGAGATTTTCCCTGAGAAAGGCTGATCTATTTTTGAGAAAGTACGTCTCTAATGTTGTTCCATTATTGGATTTGAATCGGGAGAAACCATTGAGTCAACCCCTCCTAATCTATCATTCTCTGGCAGGGTGATTTGTTTGCAGCTAGGTTTTGAACTGGATAGAGTATAGACAGCTGTGGTTATCAAACTTGAGTGGACGTCACAATCATCTGGAGGTTTCTTAAAGCACAGTCCATGCAGTGGGTCTGGAGTGGGTCCCGAGAATTGGCATTTCTAGCAAGTTCCCAGGTGATGTCGATGCTGCTATTCCCTGGACGATATTTTGAGAATCACTATCTTAGGCTGATTTCTCAAAGGACCAGGATCTTAGAATCAATTCGGGGAAACAAACAAGTAAAACCCTCACTGATATAAGGGAGAAGTGAGTGGGTGCTTTGACAGAAATGTCTTATGTTCAGTAAGTTGATAGGTAGGGACTGGTAACAGGGAGATCACATCATGCATTCTTATGGAAAGCAGTTCGGTAAAATGGAAAGAATACAAAAGGCTTTGGTGTCAGACCATCTGGATTCCCATCCCAGCTTTGCTTTTTACTACATGTATGGTTTCGTAAGTTATTTAATATCGATATCTCTGAGTTTCAGTGTCCTAACCTCTAAAACAGATTTAATAATATACAGTTATGTTAGAATTGCTGGGGAGGATTAAATGCAACAATCCAGGTTAAACTTGGATGTCTGCTTTGATTTGATATTTGACAAATGTACACGTTTTTGAAGAAAATGGTACTTAAGTATTTTTTTTTTTGCAGGTGTAAAAAGAATTGGCTGGCTTCACTTGTGCTTTGCCTCCTTAAGTGTGAATATTTATTAGTTGCCCTGAAAGTTGCTCCTTTGTATCACTTTGATATCTCTGTAATGTCACAGCAGAGTAAGACAGTTTTCCAGTCAGTGTCTATGACTATGAAATGAGTATTTCTGAATTTCTGCTTCGGGTTGGACTCCTTCAGATTGGAATAATTTTGAAGTACAAGAAAGGTCGCTGTCATCAAGTGTCAAAGGAGTAGCTCTTTATTTTCTGTCATTCCTGCCCTTTTTAAGAATAAATTGAAGGAGGTAAATGTTCCTGTGAGCCAGCAAAGGCCTAAGTATTCGAGGTATAAGATTAGCTCTTGTTCAAGGTCAAGCACCTAGGGAAAGTGATTACTGTTGGATGGTCTGATAAGCTATAAACTACCATAGGTGTTGGTCTGGACTCAGCCATCCCCACAGTAAGAGCCTGAGTCTTGGTTTCTGGGTGGATTGATACGATCTTTGATCTGTCTTTGGGTAGTAGTTGTCTGCTGGTATACTTCTACTTCAGTAATTACCTTGGCAAATCAGTGTTCTTCCATGAACCCCTAAAATCTGGTAACTCAAAGTGTGGTCTGTGGACCAGCAGTCTGGGAGCATGTTAGAAATGCAGAATCTCAGGCTCCACTCCAGACCTACCTAGTCAGACTCTTCATTGAACACGATCCCCAGGCAATTCCTAGGCTTGAGAAGTACTTCTCAAGGTGACCTCTGAGGTCCTTTGAGGTCTACTATTTAGGATTCTAAGGAAACTTGTAAATATTTTCACTCTTACTGTTCTCTCTGAAGTAATCACTTGAGCTGATCTTTCTGTGTCTCCATATTACTTTTCTCCCCATCCCCACCTAACACTGATCTCTTTTTCAATAAGCAGCTCAAATGTCACTTCCCTTGTAAACCTCTTTTGTCCCCTTGATCCCCATAACATTTCATTTGTTCTTCTGAAATAGTAGGTTATCACATGGCGTTCTACTAGACCAGTGATTTGCCAGCATGCCTGTGAATTCAAATTGGCTGTGCAGCTTTTAAACAAACACGGATGCCCAATCCAGGCCCATTGAACTACAAACTTTGGGGAGTGGGGAAGGTATAGCCTAACCAGAGACATTTAAAAAAATTCCCTGGGTGAATTTGATATGAATTTCTGATGAAAACCACTATGAGAGAAAATGAGCTCTCTGGGTGCCAGGATTCTTTGTTTTTCCCAGTCTCTTGTCTAAATAAATATTTATTGTATTGAAGGATGAATGGTTTACTTGTTTATCTTTTGCAATAGATAAAGCTCTTCAGTGGCAGGTTCTCGTCTTTGTATCTGGGATCTTTCAGAAGGCCTGGGGTCTTTCTGAAGGCTTTGGAGTCAGGGGAAAAAAACCCGAAACCTGAGTTTAAATCTTACCTCTGTCATTTTGTGGCTATGTGACCCTAGCAAGTTACGTGATCATTCACTCAGTTCATTTGATTCGTGATTTTTGATATTTGTTGACTGCCTACTATGCCCCACGTATGATCCTAGATGCTTGGTATACAATGGCAAACAAGATAGATATCTTCCTATTTTCTTGGAGTATACGTTGTAGTGGAAGAACGATTGAGATCAGAGAGCAGACCAATGTTCCTGGAGCTCAGTGAGCAGGGAGGAATTAGGGCTAGGTTGTGTTGGGGAAAGAGGAATGCTGAGAAGTTGCTTTGATCTCGTCACCCTCCTCTGTGAGAAACAAGGTATGCAATTATTTTCAGTTGGGCTAGTGCCTAGGAATCCTTAAGTCGTACCAAGGAAAGCTGGGTTGAAGCTTATGGTATAGCCTACAGAGGACCTCTATGTCTCGGTAAACTCAAATCTAACTCTGGGCATCTCATGGCCTCTGGTCAGCCATGATAAAGGAATTTATGATGATGCTGCATAGAAGGAAAGGCCGAAGAAATCACTGTGACTGGCTTTGAGGTGATCTTGGCTAGCTTTCCATTTCCAAGGAGTGTCACAATATGCGTGTGACCTTTTTATCCAAAGGTACCCCACCTACAAGAAATGTCCCTCGCATGTCATCATATTGACCAACCAAAATAGCAATTCTTTCGTGCTGTGGGAGAGAGTTAGAAAAGAAGCCAAAGCTGCCTTCCCCTACATTACTTAACTTACCTGAACCTCAGTTTCCTTATCTTTAAGATAAGGAGTCTTAGAGCCACCATATCAAATAATTAGTGTGAGCATCAAATAAGATAATGCGTGTATAGCCATTCGTAGCGCCTGTCACCAAATTAACTATTCTTATTCTCAGATGATTAGGGTTGAATTTAGACTCTGAAAACAAGTTGCAAAATCATCATGCAGTGGTCGGTTTGTTCTTTCATCCCTGCCAACTGGTATTACCACCTGCTGGGTGGCCACGTCTCAGAGCTCAGATACATTTGAAAAATGGACTGAAGTCAAAAGTGAGGATAAGTGGACACAATTCACTGTCCCGGGTCTATGGTGAACTTTTATCTGGAAAAGGGGATGGAGGGGGAGAGCAACTTCCTTTCCCTTTTCTTCTTTTCCACCCACCTGAAGCTTTGACAGTCAGCCTGTGGCTTATAAATTTGGCCCCAGAGAGAGGGGTGAAGAGGGTCACTGGTACTGACGTATCTCTTGTAAGTGCAAGCAACCAAAGAAGATTCTAGAGATGCAATGAAAGAATCAAATCAGAGAGGAAAAAGCAGTTACCAAGAAATCATGCTGAACTTGGTAGAAAATACAAAATACGCTCTATGAGTGTGTGTGTGAGTGGTGTGTAGGTGTGAATGAGTGTGAGTGGGTGTGAGCCAGTGTGAGAGCATATAGTGTTTTTGCATATGGTATCCATCATGTTCATGTGGTGTGAGTGTGCAGTTGTGAGAGTCTGGAATGTGTGTGTGTGTGTGCGTGCACGCACACCAGTCTGAGTGGGTGGGTGTGTAAATGTAAGTGATACAAGTCTTTGGTATTTGTGTGTGTGTGTGTGTGTTATGAGTGGTGTGAAAAGAGGGAAGAGAGGGAAGAGATATGGGAACATATGTATATGTATAACTGATTCACTTTGTTATAAAGCAGAAACTAACACACCATTGTAAAGCAATTATACCCCAATAAACATGTTAAAAACAAAACAAAAAAAACCTTTAAATAAAAAAAGAAAAGAAATTTAAAAAAAAAAAGAGGGAAGAGACAGAGAGGATCTGAAGCATCTTTTTTTCTTCCAATCCAGGAGTCTGTTCCTTATTTGCCGTCTAAACCAGGTTGTGGTGGGGGGTGGGACGTTCTTGAATCAGCCTCTTTGTTGGGTGACATATATTCTTTTGCCAAGTAGAAGTCATTTTTGTTGAACTATAAATTGGGTCATTCATTAGTATGGAAATAAGGTTTTTTAGGACCAAGAACAGCTTATGTATAAATACTCTCTTACTTCAGCTCTGAACAAAGAAACAATTGTGGCTTAAATGCAGTCAGTCACTGCTAGTATATGCCAGAATGGTTGATGATCTGTCCTCAGCGGACTTTGCTGTTGGTGCCCGTTGCGTTGAGGAGTGTAGGACTTTACCAGTTGATGCTAAAAAAGGCATGAAATGAATACACACGGTCTATATAGGGGGGTTGGCGGCAGTGGAGCTCTTTTGCCCTCTTTGGCTTGTATCTTTCTTGCCTGCAGGTGAAGTAGCTCTGCATGTCGACGGGGACAGGTACCTAGGAGTCGGGGTGAGGTGTAATTAATTCTGGACACGAAGCACACATAGCAGTGGCTCCAAATACGATTCTTGTTTCGTTTGTAGACCTTTTCTTTTGAAAATCATTGAAGTACCCCGGAGTTCTTTCGAATGGAGCCCACTGTTAGATGAGTTGGGTTGACCGTAGGCTAATAAGAAGAATCCAGGAAAATTCAGCTTTTATTGTCACCAAGAATTTATCAAGTAAATGTACAGCCTGCCCATATGACTCGGAAAGAGACTCTTCCTTTAGTTGGAAAAAGAAAACCGGAACAGGCCAGGATACACTATGACTGTATCAAGCAATGACTTCCTTGATAAACCAAGCCACCTCTCTGAAATTAATCCCCTGGAGAAAGAGGACCAAAATTCGAAATATGATTTTACTGGTAGCCAAAATGTATGACTCTTTAATTTCTACACGCTACAAGAATTTCATGAAACAGGTAGAAAAGTAAAACATTCATATTTGGTGTAGATTTATTTTTTTCCAGCTAGATGTTAGTAGTAAGGATATAAGCTTACTGTATTTTACTGAATCCCATTAAACTATTTCTGTCTGGATTTAACGGAGGAAACTTCAAATGGGAAAATTCCAGGTCTTATAAAGAAGAAGAAAGAAACAAGATAAGATCAGAATACCAAGCTTGTCACCAAAATTTCCTGTCAATGCTGCAATTAGTATTAAAAAATTAGGTATGTGTAGTCTAGAACCTCGACATCCTGGCCAGTTCCCAAATTCAAACTATTTCCGTGAAGAGCCTGCTTGCTTAGAACTTGGCACTATGGGAGGCCAGTGCTGTTTGCTAATGTGGGCGTGGGCGTGAGTGCGCATGCACATGTGGAATGTGTGGGAGAATGTGTGTTTTTAGAAGTCTCCAGCCCCAATATTACACATAGTTTTGGCACCAGCATGCCCTATTCTGTATCAGAGCCAAGGTATCCAGAGCCAGTATTATGAGT
The DNA here is from genome assembly GCF_011762595.2 of Tursiops truncatus. Lineage (NCBI taxonomy): Eukaryota > Metazoa > Chordata > Mammalia > Artiodactyla > Delphinidae > Tursiops > Tursiops truncatus. The sequence goes on from NC_047055.1 coordinate 30,182,392, forward strand.
AGATATAACCGTCTGTGATGTGCAAATGAGAGGATGTCTCTGCCTACTAGACGTCTCCAGAGTTTAGTTCAGTTCCTAAGGAGACGTGCACTTGAACTGAGTCATCTTACTATTTCCTTGGAGGGAGGAGGTAACGTATATAGAGAGATTGCCCTCTAGAGACAAGGGCTTCAAGGGTCAGACACAGATGAGGGAGGAGGGTAGGACTCACTGGGTACAGTGGGGTGCTAGGCTTTTGGATAATTGGAATATATTAGGAAACATCCAGCCCACATTTTGTCTGCTTGGAAGGAAGCTCAGCAGAGTAGAGACAGAAAGACCCAGTTTTAAATTCTAGCCTCATCATTTACTAACTTGCGTGACCTTAAGCAAGTCATTTAACTCTATTCTTCAGTTTTCTCGTATGTAAAACACCGGTAATCAGTAATTACCATGTAATTGTCATGAAATTGCAGGTTGTTGTAAGAATTAGAAAGTTTGCATATATTTGTTTTTTGGAAATATTCAAGAAATGAGAATTATGTTAGTATCGACTCATTTGCCGGCATTAACTTTTTTTTGCTTGCATGTGCGAGTGACTTCATTTAAAGGAGCTATATATGAGCTTGGGGGAGCAGAAGTAATAACTGACTTACTACTACTGTCCCATACTATTCTTATAAGGTCTGTTTCTTGTTATCGTCCTGGTGCTGTGGAGCTCATTTCAGAACATTCTCTGCTGTCCTCATTCATTCATCACCCTGCAATTGATACTCATGCCGTATGAATATATCATTTTCACCTGTCTTTTTTATTTTTTAACCAGTATTAGCTAGCTTATATTTTTTTTGGTGAATTAGAAAATACACTCCTTCCTCATAGCCTTTTACTTCCATCTGCTGCAAAAGCCTTGTGATAAATACATAAATATATGGTGTATATTGTGCTAGTGGTACCACATGGAGTTGTACAGTGCACAACATGCACAGCTGTATATGGTGGCCCCCTATTTCAGCATTGTTTAGCCACACTTCACTTCAGTAACCTAGACCTACTACTCCACCTCCAAAGTATTACACTCCAATAGCCTCCTCCTAGACTGCAACCTCCTATTTTTATCATTCTCTGTATCAGTCCCAATACAACTGCTCATACCTATCACACTTTGATGTCTGTCTTTCTCTCCTCATCTCTTGTATTAGTTTTTCATTGCTCTGTAACAAATTGCCACAAATGTAGCAGTTTAACACAACACCCATTTTATTAGCTCACAGTTCTGTAGGTCAGAAGACTAAACTGTCTTCTGTGTTCTGGGTCTCACAAGGCTGAAATTAGGTGTTGGCCGGGCTAGGGTCTTATATGCAGACTCTGGGAAAGAATCTGCTTTCAGGTTCATTTTAGATGTCGGTAGAATTCAATTCCTTGCCGCTGTCAGACTAAGGTCCCATTTCCTTGTTTGCTATCAGCCAGGGCCCACTCTCAGCTCCTAACGTCTGCCTGTGTTCCTCAGCTTGGGACCTCCTTCATCTTCAGAACCAGCAACAAGTCCCCCTTGTGCTCCAATCTCACTGACCTCCCTTTCTGCCACTAGCCTGACAAAGTTCTCTGCTTTTAAAGGATGCATGTGATTAGATTGCTCACACCCAGATAACCGCCCCCCCGCTTTTGCCATGTAAGGCCATGGGAGTAGCACATAATCATGGGAGTAGCACCAGAGGGTGGAGATCATGGGGACCAAAATCCTGCCTACTACATCCTTCGTCCCCCATCCCTCATGTTGCTTAACTTAATTTCATAACCAGTCTGGACCTCATTGTTCATCACTTCAACCACATTCTGCTATCATTCTTTATTGTTTTACCCCATTGTTCAGCTGACCCATCGTGGTAACTTAACTCTGGGTCAGTACAACCACCCTTCTCATTCCTACCCCTAGGCTGCTGAGAAAGGTGGGAATTCATGATAATCTATAGTTACAGCTTTTAGTGCTGTCACTTTCTGTGTGGATTATTGGAATAGCTCTTCGACTCCTAACTTAATGCCCTCCAGCCCATCTCTCCCGTGGCCGCTAGAGCTATTTTTCTCAAATGCAATTCTGATCATGTCAGTCTGTGTTTATGGGGTTTTGTTTGTTTGTTTTGTTTTGTTTGTTTTTTGATATATAACAGTTTATGGGTTTTTGTTGTTTTTTTGTTTTTTGTTTTTTTTTCTAGTCTGTGTTTAAAATCATGTAATGCCTTCCCATAGCTTTCAGAACAGAGTTCTGACACCTTATGATGGCATAGAAGGGCCTTCTGGAGATAACCTCTACCCATCTCTCTAGCCTTATCCCTCACTGCTCCCGTGCAGGAAACCCATGTCAAACTCTACCAAATTAGTAATTCTATTGAATTCTATAGTCCTCTGTTCATGCCACGCTTTCCCATGCTTCCCGGTCTTCTGCACAGCTCTTTTGTTTTCCTGACACACCCCACCCATTGTTTTTCTTCTACTCATCCTTCAAGGCACAGTTCAAATATCTCCTTGTGAAGGCTCCTCTGTACCGTCCATTTGTTTGCCTCCTGCAGTCATTTACTCCTTCCCTTGAAAACTCACCATCAAATCACATTGCATTTATGACTATGAGAGCTCTGAGGAAGGGGACTGGGTCTTTATCCATACTCTTCTTGCTTTTTCCTTTCCCCTGACTTGGAAGAGGAGGTTAGCGCATAATAAGCACTCAGGGTGTGGTTGAATAATTGCATTTATTCTCAATGGAAAGATATAGGCAAACTTGTTTGGGGCTATTAATCAGCTCAACTAAACCTTCCAAAGGGACTTCAGTTCAAGTTCTGATTGTCGTTATGAGTTAAGGTTGCTGTGATTTTTAGCCTTAAATTTAAGATTTTCCCCAAGATTGTATTCATCCTTTTTCCTATACCTAGGAGGGATCAAGTGTTTATAAGAGATGGAAACAGACTAAAAGAGCCTATAGTACACTTCTGTCATATTCTTTGGTCTTTAGTTATAGTTAAAACTTTTAACTAGGTAATCATTCTGCCATCTGGTAATTCAAGTTGTATTGAGGAACAATGAGGTGAAATACCTCCTGTGGAAGGAATCAATAGAAATTTGTTTTTAACTCTCCTTGGCTTTTTTGCATATGCTATGCCTGCCTACTTATATATTTGTTTCACTAATTAGGTTTTTCCAATTTCCTTTATCATGCCAGGACTGTATCTTTTCATTTGTTTCTATCTAGAAAAATATTGAATATAATGTCTAGAGGAGCTGAATTTCAATGATTTCTGTTTACTCTAGATGTAACTATAAATCCTTGCCTTCAAGTATAGTGTTTAACATTAACAGAAACCATGAAGCACATTGAAGGTTGTATATAGGAAGTCCAATGGAATTTTACCACCATCAATTCAGTATATTAACTGTGGTTATGTGGGACCCTGTATTTTTCTTAATGCAGTTTGATAAAATGTGTCATACCCCCAAATGTAAGACACTTAACTTGTTTATTTCACTTAAATGCTTATATAGTCTGAGTACGGTCCTCTAATAGCAAGCATACTATAAATGTGACTTCTGTTGTACTTTAAAGATAGTCCTTTAAACATCTTTTTGTTGAAGAATGTCTAATTTTATTATATAAACATGAAATTAAATCTCACATATTAGGTTATATAGCTAACTCAATTATTCACATTCTAGAAAAGAACGGTGGCTTTCTCTTGCTCTGTTAATTCCCAAAGACGTTCTTAATTTAGAATGCTTTTCTTCCGTGGATTAATTTCTCCTTTGTATATATGCACGAGAAGCTTCTCCTGTTAAATTTTCAGTGGTCTCTGGTGAGTACAGGTGCTCCTTCAGCTTCTAACAACTCACGGTCTGTCTTTATTGAATGAATGCCTCATAAGCTAATATTTTTGGAGTGATTCACTCATAGCTGGGAAATGGACTGTTGACATTACGGAAGGGAGATTATTGGATAACCATTGTTATGAACAACTCTTCTCTGAAAGTCAAGGATGGCTCACCAGTACTGGATATTAAGAATACTGGTTAGAAAATGAATTTAGATAAGGACTCAGCAGCAGATCAAGCATTGTACGCGAAATTTTATTTTTAAATCCAAAAAAGATAAAAAATAAGAGTGCGAAATTAGAAAGTTGAGTCCTTTTTCCATTGTGTTATCTTATATTCAAACTTGAGTGATAGATTTGAGAGGGAACCTATCACTTAACACTTGAAGTAACTGAGACCCAGAGGGGTGCAGTGACTTGCCTAAGATCATACAGCTAGTGAGTACCAGAACAAGAACTATCCTGCTGTCTTCCAGACCTGTATACTTTTTACTGTATTATGTGGATTTTCTCTGCTTGTTTTTCAACTGCCAACATTGTAACAATAGTAGAACCATTTGAATGAGATGAAAAGTCACTTCCTTTTAAAAATCATTGATATTTTTCCATCCTACTTGGTGTACCCCATCTGTAACAGCTGAGGGGATTAGCTAGTAGTAGCATGCTTGGTTCTTAAGATAGTCTTGCTACTTTTCAAAAGGAATGATTTAAGAAATGCTTTTTACATGCTTAGTTGAGTGTGCAACCCTGGTTGGTGAGAGAAACCTCTTTTGTACTGTATGAGAGTTCTTTTGTTGCTTTACACTGTAGACCTTCTTAATGGAAGGAAGGGGGGAAGGAGGCTATTATGCTGTTTTGCATTTACAATTCAGAATTGTCCTTGGTGGTGCTGAAAGAAATTTCATGATGGGATATTAGGGAGTTGTTAGGCCTATTTGGGCAATTATCTATCAATCTACTTCAAGTCTTTCCATGTTCCAAAAAAAAAAAAAAAGTGATCAAATAAAAAACAAAATAGTGTACAATGAGTTTGATGAAACCTTTTAAGTACCTTTGGTTGCTAGGGCAACGCCTCCTTTTGTCTCTGTTTAATGTGACTTCCCTCTCTGCAGCTTGACTTCTTGCAAGCAGATATTTATTTTTAAAAAAGAACAAAATTCCAGGCTTATGGCAAAAGAATAAGCCCCCCTCTCTCCAACTTATTTTATGTGAATAAAACTGAGATGAAGAAGAGCCATTGTGTTCACTTTGCATGGGGAGCCTGAGGCAAAATGGTTAAGTGGTCCGAACATTGGCTTTTGAAGCCTTTGTCCTTCTTGGTATCTCAGCCCCACCTCTAGGTGCCCTTGAGCTGCCTTCTGGGCGCCCTTTATGATATCCACCCCCACCCCAAGCTCCAGGGTAAGGATGCACCTCAATACCACCCATACTCCCCACCCCAATCATAATTTAGTCACCCTGTGCCCATCCTTTCAGATACTGTTCACTGTTTTCCAAAGGGAGAGCTAGCTGAAATGGTTGGTTTTAACAGATGTTGATTTGTACACATACCTTGCCCCTTAGTTTCATCATTAGATATAAATTTCTTTTGCTGTAGCAATACTTCATCCCTGAGTTTTTCAACCTCAGAACCATTGACATTTTAGGCCAGCCAATTAATTCTTTGTCCTGTGCACTGTAGGATACGTAGCAGCATCTCTGCCTCTACCCACTAGATGCTAGCATCAACCCCCCAGTTGTGACACTGGAAAATGTCTCCACAAATTGCTAAACGTCCCCTGAGGATCCAAATAGCCCTCAGTTAAGAACCACTGCTTTATCCCAGGGAAACCACCCTCTTCTCGTGATTTCAGTGGCTGTAGACTGGGCAGCGAGAAGATAGATGTGTGGAGACATGAGAATACATATATTTTAAAGATCTGTATTTTGAGCCTGTTAGCTGTTAGTGTTCAACATAGTTGGCTCCCTGCTCTTATGTGCATAGGGTCAGGGTGCTTATACTCCTATTGCCCAGTGGCTTTTGTTCAACATTTTTTTGAGATATAATTTTAAGTTTATAGCTAAGTGAATTTTATCGAATGTATACTCTCCATCCAGATCAAGATAGCTAACACTGTTATTATCACATAAAGTCCCCTTTCCAGGCAATCCCCTTGACCCAAGAGACAACCACATATCTGCTTTGTGTTACGGTTGATCAGTTTTGTCTTTTCCAGAATGTCCTATAAATAGAATGATCAAATATGTAGCTGTTTGTGTCCGGCTTCTTTGACTCATCATAATATATATATATCTCTATCTATCTATCTATCTATCTATAGATAGATAGATAGATACATTTTAAAATTTTATTTATTTATTTTTGGCTGCGTTGGGTCTTCGTTGCTGCACGCGGGCTTTCTCTAGTTGCAGCCAGCGGGGGCTACTCTTCGTTGCAGTGCACGGGCTTCTCACTGCGGTGGCTTCTCTTGTTGAGGAGCACAGGCTCTAGGTGTGCGGGCTTCAGTAGTTGTGGCACGCGGGCTCAGTAGTTGTGGCACACGGGCTGTAGAGCGTGGGCTCATTAGTTGTGGCTCACGGGCTCTAGAGCGCAGACTCAGTAGCTGTGGTGCACAGGCTTAGCTGTTCCGCGGCATGTGGGATCTTCCCGGACCAGGGCTCAAAGCCATGTCCCCTGCATTGGCAGGCGGATTCTTAACCACCGCGCCACCAGGGAAGCCCCACCATAATATTTTTGAGATTCATCCATGTTGCTGCATGTATAGGTAGTTTATTATTTTTTTTATTGCTGAGTAGCATTTCATTATATGATACATTTGTTTATCCACTCATGTTGATGGTGGACGTTTGAGTTACCTATCGTTTTTTACTACTGTGAATATATCTGCTATGAGCATTCATGTAAAAGTCTTTTTGTGGACGTATAAACACTTTTTTGTTTTACATATATACCTAGGAGTAGAATTCTAGTGTCATACCATGTCTTAAAAATATTTTAAGTGATTAAAAAATTATATTCTAGTCCACAGAGAAAGTCAGTCTATGAAATTTCAGCCATGAAATCTACCTGTACGATATCTAAAATGAGGATCTGAGAAATTGACTGGAAAAAAGAGAGAAATAATAGTGTTTAAGAACATGGGTTTTGAGGTCAACAGACTTGGATACAAGTCTTGGCTCTGCCACTTAACAGCTATGTGGCCTTGGGCAAGTGACTTAATGTCTCTGTGTCTCAATTTCATCATCTATAAAATAGAAATAAAAACAGTAATTAGGTGATAGAATTGTTGTGAGAAGTAAATGTGACAATGCAGGTAGAACACCTCTCAGAGAACTTGGCATATATTATTATTAGTATTATTGAATTGTAAATGTTACAAATGCTATTGTTGTATGGGAAGTTCATCCAATTAGAGGTTGTGGTTTAGAAATTCGGAAGACTAAATGAAATAATGGGAAGGAGCGAGTGTAAGGAACATGGCTGTTAAATGTCCCGGGTCAGTGGAAACAAGAGAAAAGGATAATTTAAGAAGAATTCAGGATGTACTGATTCAGATGATTTAGCTCAGGGTAATTAGTCTACTGGAAAAAGTAAAAGCAAGAAATGTTGAGGATGATTGCAGGGATTCATACAATAACTGAACTATGTGCTTATAACAAATGAGGGGACAGGGAGCCTTGCAGGGTAGAGTTAAGTTAGGACTTGGAATTCTCAGTCACTGTCGGGTCCCAAACCCCTATATGAATCTCTCCATAAGAGAGGGAAGAGGATGATACAGGGCACACTGGTGGCCCCAAGATTGGAGAGCGTTGCAGCTGATCGGAGCAGGGACTGCCATGAGAACCAGTGGCAAGGTAGGAAAACCTGAACTGTAATTGATGAATTTCTGGAAGCTCAGTGCAGACAACTCTGAGAGTTAAAACCTCCAGGGGGATCCAGTCATAGAGTGGTCCCTACAGTATAGTGAGATTTACCTCCAGGAACTCGACCAGATTCCCATAGTAAATACTGGAGACAAATTCCCTCTTGCTTCTGGCAGAAGGAGGAGAAAGGGAACCATTTAAAAATGCACCAGAGCACTCTGTTCTCCTTAACAAGGCCTATTCTCAGGAGAAACTAGTTAACCAGACCCTAACTTGCTGGGATATTATCAGAACCTAACTGACCCAGGGAACAGAAATACCCAGCTCCAGCCCATTCTAGGCATTTTGGCCCACCTCGGGGAAGAATAAAAACCTGAGGAACACTTGTCAGGTTCACAGTCCAGAGGCATAGACTCACTAGAAGACTGAGACCTGATCATGGAATTATAGAAGACTTCCCTTCCCCCACACCTCACCACCATGTTACTGAAGGCCTATTTACATCAATTCCTTTATCATGTCCAGCTACCAAGAAAAAATTATAGGCATACCAAAAGACAACACAAGTTGAAGAGATAGAGCAAGCATTAGAACCAGACATGGTGGGGATGTTGGAATTATAACTATCAGTCTGGGAATTTAAAAGAACAACTGATATTCTAAGGGTGTTAATGTACAAAGTAGACAGTATGCAAGAACAGTTGGGCAACGTAAGCAGAGAAATGGGAATTGTAAGAAAGAGTGAAAAATAAATCCTAGAGATCAAAAACACTAACACAAATGAAGAATGCCTTTGATGGGCTTATTAGCAGACTGGACACAGCTGAGGAAAGAATCTCTGAGCTTGAGGATATATCGACAGAATCCTCAAAAACTGAGAAGCAAAGGGAGAAAAGGCTGATTTAAAAAAAAAAAACAGAACAAAATATCCAAGGACTGTGAGACAACTATAAAACCTGTAACGTGTAATGGGAATACCAGAAGGACAAGAGAGCAAGAAACAGAAGAAGAAATATTGGAAACAATAATGACTGAGAATATCACCAAATTAATATCAGATGCCAAACCACAGGTCCAGGAAGCTCAGAGAACCCCAAGCAGGATACATATCAAAAAATTACACTGTATCATTTTCAAATTACAATCAAACGTAAAGAAAAAATACTGAAAGAAGCCAGAGGAAAGCATATCTTACCTATAGAGGAACAAAGATAAGAATTATATCCAACTTTTCTTCAGAAAGCATGTAAGCAAGAAAAGAATGGAGTCAAATATTTAAAGTGTTAAGAGGAGAAAACTCACCAACCTAGCCTGCTGTACCCTGTGAAATCATCCTTCAAAAATGAAGGGGCAATAAAGACTTTCTCAGACAAACAAAAATTGAGGGAATTGGTTGCTAGTAGATCTGCCTTGCAAGAAATGTTAAAAGAAGTTCATTAGAGGGAAGGAAAATAATACAGGTCAGAAACTCAGATCTACATGAAGAAAGGAAGAACATCAAAGAAGGAATGAGTGAAGGTAAAAGAAAAACTTTCATTTTTCTTATGTTCATTTCATTTTTGATATTTCTAATATTATAAGCAATACATATTCATTGCAAGCAACTAGAAATACATAAAAGCAAAAAGTAAAAATTAACAATCACCCATAAGCTCTACCTCCCAAAGATAATGATCATTAGCATTTTAATGCATTTCCTTCTAGTGTCTACGTTTTTTTTTTTAATTGAGGTATAATTGACCTACATCACCGTGTTAGTTCCAGGTGCACAACACAGTGATTCAATATTTCTATACATTACAAAATGTTCATCATGTGTCTAGTTACCATTTGTCACCATACAAAGTTATATTTCTTATTTTTAAACTGATCTAACAGATAAGTTCAAAACAGTAGCAATAGTAGTAGTCAATTCTGTATGCTTAATGTGTATATATATGCTTACATATGCTTATATGCAAGTGAAATTAATGACAGCAATGATACAAGGGGTGGAAGAAAGGAATTAGGATTATTTTGTTATTAAAAGTTACTCACACTACCCATGAAGTGGTATAGTGTTATTTGAACGTGGACTTGGATTAGTTGTAAATGTATGTAGCGAACTCTAGGGCAACCACTAAAAAAAAGTATAACCAATGTGCTAAGAAAAGGGAGAAAATGGAATCATATAAAAAGTCCAATTAAAACCAGAAAAGGCAGAAAAAGAGTGGAAGACAAAAATAGGAACAAAGAAAAAGGGCAACAAATAGAAAATAGTAATGACTATAGTAGATATTAATCCAACTATATCAGTAATCACTTTGAATGTCAGTGGTCCAAGTGTACCAATTAAAAGATAGATTTTTGGACCGAATCAAAAAACATGACTCACTGTCTATTGTCTACAAGAAAGCCACTTTAAGTATAAAGAGACATGTAGATTAAAAGTAAGTGGATGGAGAAAAATATACCATGCTAACACTAATAAGAGAAAGCAGGAAGTAGCTATATTAATTTCAGAGAAAGCAGACTTCAAAATAAGGAAAGTTATCAGGCAGGGCTTTAAATAATGAGAAAGGGGTCAGTTCTCCAAGAAGATATAATAATTCTTAATGTGTATGCACCTAATAACAGAGTGTCAAACTATATGAGGCCAAAACTGATAGAACTGCAAGAAGAAAGAGATGAGTTTATTATCATATTGGAGACTTCAATACCCCTTTCTCAGAAATGGACAGATCCAGCAGGCAGAAAATCAGTAAGGACATAGTTGAACTCAGTAACACCATTAATCCACTGGATATTATTGGCATCTATAGACTACTTCAACAACAACAGAATACACATTTTTCTCAAGCTCACATAGAACATTCACCAAGATATACCACATTCTGGGCCATAAAACACACCTTAACAAATTTAAAAGAATAAATCGCATAGTGTCTACTCTCAGACCGCAGAGGAATTGAAATAGAAATCAATAACAGAAAGCTAACTGGAAAATTCCAAAATACATGGAGGTTGAAGAGCACACTTCTTAATACCACATGGGTCAAAGAAGAAATCTCAAGAGAAATTTTAAAATATTTTGAACTAACTAAAAAATAAAAATACAACTTACAGGTAAATTTCGTTGGATGCAGTGAAAGCAGTGCTTAGAGGAAAATTTATATCATTGAATGCATATATTAGAAAAGATCTGTATTACTCAGCCATAAAAAAAAAATCTTGCCATTTGTGACAACATAGATGAATCTAGAATGTATCATGCTAATGAAATAAAGTCAGAGAAAGACAAATATTGTATGATCTCACTTATATATGGAATCTAAAAAACAAAACAAAATGAAAACAGACTCATAGATACAGAGGACAAATAGGTGGTTGCCAGAGGAGTGGTGGTGGGAGGGGTGAAATAGGTGAAGGGGATTAAGGGGTACAAACCTCCAGTTATAAGCCTTGAGAATGTAATATACAGCATAAGGAATATGGTCAATAATGTTGTAATAACTCTGTATGGGAACAGATGGTTACTAGACTTAGTGGTCATTATTTCACAATGTATGCAAATATCAAATCACTATGTAATACACCTGAAACTAACATAATATTATATGTCACTTACATTTCAATAAAAAGAGAAAGACCAAAAATCAGTAATATGCTTCCACCATAGGAAACTAGAAAAGGAGGAGGAAATTAAATCCAAAGTGAGCAGAAGGAAAAAAATGAGAAGAATTAGAGGAGAAATGAATGAAATTGGAAACAGGAAATCAGTAGAGAAAATCAACAAACCAAAAGCTGGTTCTTTGAAAAGGTCGTTAATTGATACGCGGCTACCTGGGCTAACTAAGAAAAAAGACTCAAATTACTAATATCAGAAATAAAAGAGGAAACATCACTACAGATTCCGTGGGAGTTAAAAAGCTAATAAAGGATTACTATGAACAACTATGCACACAAATTTGATAATTAGATGAAATGGATCAATTCCTTGAAAGTCTCAATCTGCTAAAACTCGCACAAGAAGAAATAGCTGACATGAATAGACCCATCTCTGTTAAAGAAATTGAGTCAGTAATTAACAACCTTCCAAGACAGAAAGCACCAGACGCAGATGGGTTCACTGGTGAATTCTACCAAACATTTAAGGACGATGTTATGCCAATTCTCTACAGTTTCTTTCATAGGATAGAAGCAAATTGGATCTAAAAATTATAAAAAGAGTTAGACACCACGACCAAGTAGGATTTATCCCAGGTGTGCAAGGCTGGTTCAATATTTGAAAATCATTTATTGTGATCAACAGACTCTAAAAGGAAAATAACACGAACATATCAATAGATGCAGAGAAAACATTTGAAAAAATCCAACATCTATTCATGATAAAAACTGTATAGAGGAAAAATTTCTCAACTCGAGAGAGGCTACTCACCAAAAACTTACAGCTAACATCATACTTGTGAGAAACTAGAAGCTTTCCCCCTAAGATCAGGTACAAGGGAAGGATGTCCCCTCTTACCACTCCTTCTCATCATCATACTGGAAGTCCTTGCTAATGCAACAAGGCAAGAAAAGGAAATAAAATATACAAAGTGGGAAGGAAGACATAAAACTGTCTTCATTCACAAATGACATAGTTGTCTATGTATGAAATCCAAAAGAATCCACCAAAAAATTCCAGGAATAAACAATTATAACAGGATTGCAGTTTAAAAGGTTAATATGGAAAAGTGAGTTGCTTTCCTATACACCAACAATGAACAAGTGGAACTTGAAATTAAAAACACAATACTATTTACATTAACACCCTAAAAATGAAATACTTAGGTATAAATCTAATAAAATATATACAGGTTCTATATGAGCAAAACTACAAAACTTTAAGCACAATTAAAGAAGTAAATAAATGGCGATATATTCCATTTTCATGGATAAGAAGACTCAATATCGTCAAGATGTCAGTTCTTCCCAATTTGATTTATAGATTCAATGCAATCCTGACCAAAATCCAGTGAGTTATTTTGTGGATATTGACAAACTGATTCTAAAGATTATATGGAGAGGCAAAAGACCCAGAATAGCCAACACAATACAGAAAGAACAGAAAAATCTTGGAGGACTGACACTATTTGACTTCAAGATTGTACTGTAAAATTACAGTAATCAATACTGTGTGGGATTGGCAAAAGTAGACAAATAGATTAATGGAACAGAATAGAGAGCTCAGAAATAGACCTGCAGAAATATAGTCAACTGATACTTGACAAAGGAGCAAAGGCAATAAATAAAAGTAGATCAAAGATAGTCTCTTCAACAAATGATGCTGGAACAACTGGACATCCACATGCAAATAAACAAATGAACCTAGACATGAACCTTACCCCCTTCAAAAAAAAATAACTCAAAATGGATCATAGACCTAAATGTAAAATGCTAATCTCTGAAACTCCTAGGAGGTAACATAGGAGAAAACCTATATGGCCCCCAATAAGGGGCTATCTTTTTAGATACACCAACAAAGACATGATCCATGAATGAAATGATTGAGAAGCTGGGCTTGATTAAAATTAAAAATTTCTGCCCTGTGAAAGAGAATTAGAGGACAAGCTACAGAGTGGGAGAAAATATTTGCAAAAGACCCATTTGATAAAGGACTATTATCCAAACTATACGAAGAATTCTTTAAAGAAAAAATATATAAAGATTTCTTAAAACTCAACAATAAGAAAGCAACCCGATTTAAAAATGGGCCACAGACCTTAACAGACATCTTACCAAAGAAGATATACACATGGCAAATGAGCATATGAAAAGATGCTCCACATCATATATCATCAGGGAAATGCAAATTAAAACAATAATGACGGACGTACCACTATATACCTATTAGAATAGCCAAAATCCAAAACACTGATAACATGAAATGCTGGCGATAATGTGGACCAACAGGAACTCTCATTCATTGCTGGTGGGTATACAAAATGGTACAGTCACTTTAGAAGACAGTTTGGTGGTTTCTGAGAAAACTACAATACTCTTACCATAGAATCTAGTAATCACACTCCTTGGTATTTACCCAAAGATGTTGAAAAGTTATGTCCATACAAAAACCTGCCCGTGGAGGTTCATAGCAGCTTTATCCATATTTGCCCAAACTTGGAAGCAAGCAAGATGTCCTTCAGTGGGTGAATGAATAAACTGTGATACATACAGGCAGTGGAATATTATTTAGTGCAAAAAAAGAAACGAGCTATCAAGTCATGAAAAGACACGAAGGAACTTTAAATACATATTAGTAAGTGAAAGAAGTCAATATGAGAAGTCGACCTATTTTCTGATTTCAACTGCATGACATTTTGGTAAATGCAAAGTTATGAGACAATGAAAAGATCAGTAGTTGCCAGGGATTAGGGTAGGGGAGACATGAGTAGGTGGAGGCCAGAGGATTTTTAGGGCTGTGAAAATAGTCTGTATGACACTAGACTGATGCATACATGTCATTAGACGTTTGTCTAAATCCGCTGAATATACACCACCAAGAGTGAACCCTTAGGTAAACTATGGACTTTGGGTGATTATGATGTGTCAGTGTAGGTTCATCCTTGGTAAAAATGTACCATAGTGGTGAGTGATGTTGACAGTGGGGAGGCTAGTCATGTGTGTGGGTAGAAGACATATGTTGGAAATCTCTGTCCTTGCCTCTCGATTTTACTGTAACCTTAAAATTGCTCTAAAATTTGTCTTTAAAAAACTCTCTACGCTCAGTAAATGTTTGTTGGTTTGAACTTAAAAAAAAAAATCTAGGTGGTGTTTTATCAGGATTCTATTCTTTTGTTCATCCACCAAATCTGTTGAGCCCCTTTTCTATATAAGGCATTATCCTAGATGCTCGAGGACTTATTTAAAAAGGCCTGACACATGGCTTCAGGCCTTAAAGCTTACAATCTAGTGGAAGAGCTCAGATATGTGCATAAAGCTAACACATTAGACAATGTTTTATTTTTATTTATTTATTTTGCGGTACGCGGGCCTCTCACTGCTGCGGCCTCTCCCGTTGCGGAGCACAGGCTCCGGACGCGCAGGCCCAGTGGCCACGGCTCACGGACCCAGCCGCTCCGCGGCATGCGGGATCCTCCCGGACCGGGGCACGAACCCGTGTCCCCTGTATCGGCAGGCGGACCCCCAACCACTGTGCCACTAGGGAAGCTCTAGACAATGTTTTAAATGTTAAGTGAGTGATGTAGATATATGTGCCCTAAGAATTCAGGGGAAGAGGAGATCACTTGCAGTTGGGGTGATCAGGAGAGCATTGTAAAGGGTTTAGCTTTTGAAAAGCTGGACCTTGAAAAATGAAGTGGGTTAACTTTCTTAGTTATAAAATAATGAATCGTGTTAAAAATGAATAGCACAGCCCTGTATCCTTACATACTTATTATATATGCCATATATATACAGAGTTTTTACAGATTTACTA
Source organism: Tursiops truncatus (assembly GCF_011762595.2). Classification (NCBI taxonomy): domain Eukaryota; kingdom Metazoa; phylum Chordata; class Mammalia; order Artiodactyla; family Delphinidae; genus Tursiops; species Tursiops truncatus. Next base: position 30,197,548 of record NC_047055.1, read on the forward strand.
TACATAATATTTTGCGACTTTATTTTTAAAAATTTGGATATATTCTCATGTAAATAAATGAATAAATAAAATCGTTTTAACAGCTCTGTAGAATTACACTGTACGGCTGTATGATAATTTATTGAACTATTCCTTCATTGGTGTCAATGGATATTTAGATTTGGGGGGAGTTTATTACTATTACCAACAGTGCTGCTAAAATTTGCTTGTACATTTAATTTTGTACATTTATGTGGGGTTTTATGTAGAAAAGAATCCTTCGAAGTGGAATTTCCAAGTCCCAAAGTACGTGTGATTTTAATTTTGGTAGTGTCACATTTACCTGCAAATAGATTATGACCATTTATATTCCCACCAACAGTTTATGCAGGTTACTTTTTATCCACGTCCTTCCCAACACATGGTATTCTAAGTGTTACTTTTTGCCAGTCTGATATATGAAATATAGTATCTTATTGTTTTAATGTGTTTATTTAGGAGTGAGGTAGCATCTTTTAGGTTTATGGGCCATTTTTCTTTTTCAGTAAATTTTGTCTTCTGTTGGCCATTTTTCTATTCAGTTGTTGGTTTTTATGAGCTCTTTGTGTCTTAAGGAAGTTCTCCTATTTTCTATTATATGTCTTAATATGCATTTTCCAGTTTGTTTTTTTTAATCTGACTCTGATACTTTTTCGCCATATAGATGTCCTTAAGTTATATATAGTCAATCCTTGAACTGTCTACTCTATTAACTATTCCTCCCTTTTGGGCAGGGCTTTGAATGGAGGGCTCCTATCCAGGATATAGGAATTAGGAACTGTAGACTGGAGCTTTAATACATGGCTAAGAAGTTTGACTTTATCATGTAGACAGTGAGGGACCACTGCAGGGAAAGGGGAACTGTAGGGTTTCAAGAAGATGGGTTTTTTTTTAAATTTAATTAATTTATTTTTTATATAGCAGGTTCTTATTAGTTATCTGTTTTATACATATTAGTGTATACATGTCAATCCCAATCTCCAGTTCATCCCACCCCGCCGCCCACTTTCCCCCGCTTCGTGTCCATACGTTTGTTCTCTACATCTGTGTCTCTATTTCTGCCTTGCAATTTGACAGTGTGGAAGGGTGGCTGATAGAAGAGAAGAAATGACAAAGTCAGGAAGATCGGATAGGAGGCTGCTGCATTATTAGTCAAGTGTACTGGGACATAAGTCACTTAGGGGAGTTTTGGCGGGCTTGGAAATGTTTTAAGAGCTAGTCCAAAGGAAGCACTGAAAGAATGTGGTGATTTGTCTAGGTGATAGGAGGTACTGATTATTCTGAATTTTTGAAGGTCTATGATTCCATTAAATTAAATGGGTGCTGTCACTCGATTTGAAATATAAGTGCATTTTCTTTCCTGCTTAGTCCAGTTCACCCAGCATTTACTGTGAGCTGCTGTATGCCTGCCCTTGTGCTTGGAGCTGGAGATAGAAAGATACACGTGGACTCTGGAATTCACAGTGTGGTAGGGAAAACAGAAAGATGTGAAAGCCAGATATTATATTACAGTGTGGACATGCAGCAATAGAAATACGCACAAGATATGGAAGTAGTACAGAGGAGGGAGGGGAAACTTTGCCTGGGGAGGTCAGGTAGAGTATCACAGAGGATGGTATACATAGGAGCAAGATTTGAAAGGATGAACAGGAGTTTGCCAAGTGAAAAAGGGGGAAAGACTATTTCAAGAGGTCTGGATTACAGTGGTGCCTTTAAAGAGACTTGTGAATATTAATAGCTGGGTATCATAACTTTAAGGAGGAATGATGGGAGATGTGGCTGAAGTGGCAAAGAAAGGCTCCGTTATGGAGGGCTTTGTATGCCCTACCAGGGATCTTGGAGGTTGAAACCCTGGAAAGGTTTTAAAGAGTTAGCGACTGACTAGGCTTAGAGTTTAGCGTCCTCCTTGGAGGGGATGAGACTAAAGTTAATGAGACCAGTTAGGAGGCTACTGCAAGAAGTGTGATGAGGACTTGACTTTGGGGCAGGAGAAGAGAGTGGAGTCAGTTTGGGAACGCGGAAAATTTAAACTATAGATAGTTTATAGAAGATGTGAATTTCAACTAATTGTTTTTTCCTGGGGCAGTTTTTAATAGGCTTGATAATGCTCTTTCTTCTGGGATTCCTAATGGAAGGGATGTGTAAAACTGGTGGGACAGGAGTGGGAAGCATTTGGTTGTTAATCTTGAGCTTAATTTAGTGGTTCTCAACTTGTTTTCTGCCTCCTTAACTGTGAAATTGACATCCATCAGTAACATTACTCATTACCCTGCGGTGATTTTAAACTTGGGGGTGGGGGCTGGTGTGAGGAAAGTTACGGAATCTCCCAGGGAGCGAGTATAGTTGGAAAAGCCGCCACTCTTCCTCCAAACACACACACGTCTGAGAATCCCTGGCATATTTTCAGCATCAGCATTGGTGAGAGCACACAAACACACACACGCACACACACACACACACACACACACACACACAACTGGCAAATGAATCCACATTCACACAGAGTGTGTATATATTTGCATTTACTAAAACAGCCCCTAGTTACTGATTAACAGGAAGCAGCATCATGACATTCGAGTTTTCTTCTCTGTGATACTGTGATTTTTAATGCATTTCTGATAAGTATAAATCAACTCATTGGGAGAAAGTTAACCCACTGGGAGAGAGTTAAGGGAAAAAGCATGGAACAAGTCCCCAATCTAGATAGAAGGACATATAAGATGACTAATTATTTTCATGCAGATGTGACTTTTGAGCTGGCAGCCGTTGTAAAGCTTCCAGACCGTGCCAAGTAAGATAGCAAGCGCAGTATCTGGTGACGGAGTTGGAAGAGTGCTCGTCTAGGTTATGACCAGGCCATTCACTGAGGGGAGATGCACAGCGAACAACAAATATTGGAGGGAGTGTTTGATTTTTAACCGTGCCTTAAGCCAATGCAGTTCATAGATAAGTATCAGTTGGCATAACAGCCACGACCTCCATCCTCACGGCGGTTAGTCTAGTAGGGGATATTTAGGTAGGAGCGAATATTGGAGATATTTTGAGTGGAGTTGTTATCATTTCTTTTCTGATACCCCTTGAAACACACCCCAAAATTAGGAGGGTACTTATGATCAACCTACTTATCAGGCTGAGTCTCTTGGGGGCACGTGGTCTCCATCACACCACAGCGGAGAGCTTTCTGTTCCCTGCTTGGGTTTTCTCATTGAACTCTTTCCTTGGCTAGCATTTGAGACATCATCAACTTGGGGAAGAAAAACAATATGTATAAAATATGGATCGTATCTGTAATATCAAATTATATTTTTAATATATAAACTCATCACTGATTCTTTTTAAAGATTACCCATTAAGGAAGAGACTCACATCAAAGACAAAAATGCAGACATGGCTCAAACTGACTGCATTTATGCATGAATCTTCCCTACAGTCCCTCTTCAGGGAGTGGTTTCTTCCCCTCTATCCTGTCACTTTTTGTTTTTTTGAGCCATTTTAATTTACACATGCCATAGAGGCTTTTCACGTGAAGACTCTTCCTGCCTCTTGTGCTGAAGGGTCTATTATACACCTTCATCTTTGCTCATATAAGTGCTTGGAAAACTCACATTCTCCAGAAACTGATTTGGCAGAAACCTCAGAAGCTCAGGAGGTAACACCCCTGAGATGGGAGGTCATTTTGAGTTCCATTTCCTAGTCATCTTGTGGAAAATATCAGGTGCAGACTTTTGAAAGGTTAATTTTTTCCTCAGGTTGTAAATTCTGGCCTCATTTTCTTCTGCAAGACTGTCGCAGCGTCATGATACTTCCTGGTAACCCCATATTTATTTATTATTCATGATTAACTAACCTGCTTACAGGAACATTGAGTTTCAGTGTTGGTTTCCACATCTGAGACTATAATTTCCAACGCTGAAAATCTTCTATGTGGCATGATATTTATTTAGTTTAAAAAGTGTGTTTTTGTGGTAGAAGTATTTACAAGCCTGCTTTCTAGGAGGCATCAAGTGGGTTATAGAACATGGACAGTTGTGGAGTCACACAGAGATGGTGAGGCTAGTGCAGCCACGTGTGTTCTTTGCTCATGGATTTGATACCATTGCTGCCACCAACTGGCTCCTTTAAGGTGAACAGAACATTCCCTTCAGTATCATGACCCAGAGAGACAAGGCTGCCTAGGCACAGAATGATCAGTTTGGCAACTCTAAACAGGAATTTGATTCTGGATTGGCTATTGGAAGTTTCCCTATGTTAGCGATGGCCAGAAGTGAGCCAGGACTTTGAAACCAAGAAAGCATGGCAAGGAAGAGTCTAGGGTTATACATGGTCAGAAGTAATCTAAGAGTCTGGAATCCAGGCATATGGGCATGGGGCAGAGAAGAAATCACATCTCTGAGGTCAAGGCAGTGAGAAATCTAGAACTGTATGTAGTTTCAGATCAAGAACCAGCTACTGAAGCACAGAGGTAAATCCTATTCTAGGTCAGGGATTGTTTAACTTCTGGGTCTTTTGGTAGTTCAGACTGAGGCTAGAACTTCTGACTGAGGTGGCCCTTGAATAGGCATGTAGCTAAAAATACATCTCACCCAGCTAGGGCAGGGCCAGAAGACCTAAGAACCATAAAGAATCATAAGCCCAGGGAAAACTGGGTTATAATGATTATAATAGCAGCAAATATTTATTAAGTATTTAATGTGTTGACAGGCTTCATCTCATTTCATCTTTACAGCATCCCCTGTGTAGGTACAATGACCATATCTATCTTTATAAATGGGAACATGCAGCCAATGAAAATTGTAGTAATTTCCCCAAGATCAATAAGGTGATAAGTGTCAAAGACAAATTGCACACACTGCCTCTTTTGGATCGTAACTACATAGGCTGACATTGATGCTGAGAACTCGGCCTCTGTGCACTCTGCCTAATCGAATCTTGGAGACAGAGCTTTGGGTGGGACACAGCAGGCTCCTGCCCTCAAAAACTGTGTCCTCCACCCAGGAGGATTTGGTGGGGAGTTTTTTAACAGTAGTTCAAGGGTGGGGTTGTTGATAAGATTAGGGCATGTGCAGGGCCTATACTCCTTTAATCTGGTCTCAGGTAATCTTTTTTGATGAGCTTCTCTGGTTGCTTTAATATGGCCTCAGGTGGTCTTCTCTGGTATGAAGAATGGTGGCATCTTCCATTTGTTGGGTTTTAGTTCTATAAAGAGCTCAAAGATATTTTGTATCCCTTGAGGAGGAACCAGGACCCTGCCCCAAGGCTGCACTGTTGTTTTTGCCTGCTCCTCCTTTGTCTCTGCATCCCCTCCCTTCCCTGATTAGCAACTGTTTGAACCTGTCCTTTGGGACTCAGGGAAGGTCATGGAGGCTGGAGTCTGTTGCCTACAAACAAGGAACAGGCAGGGGACATGGAAAGGCTTCTATGCCCAGGAGCCCCACAGGGTCCTGCTTGGTTTCAACATTACCCTTATAGCACCACCTACCCACACAAGAAATGAAGATCATTTACTGAAAGGAGTAGAGAAAACATTGGTAACATGGCTTACTTAACTAATGCTTCTCACTCTTTTCTGATCTGTTCTCTTGATACCTGCTTGATAAACAGCCTTGCAGTAGTTTCAGTTGGTCAATTCAGTAGTCCTATTCTGGGGACCTATTCTCTGCCTAGTGCTATACTGGGCTGTCTAGGGTTGTCTTTTTGATAAGTTCTCATTGAAAGGAAAACGGTTCAGAATAGTAATATTTAACTTCTTTACATTATATCCAACTCTGTGGTACGATTGCTTAATGTCATTAATTCTTCCATCCTCGGACCATTATCTTTTGACTCTTTGTCCTTGGCTGATCACAGGCATGATTAAAAACAATACTCCAGGGCTTCCCTGGTGGCGCAGTGGTTGAGAGTCCGCCTGCCGATGCAGGGGACACGGGTTCGTGCCGCGGTCCGGGGAGATCCCACATGCCGCAGAGCGGCTGCGCCCGTGAGCCATGGCCGCTGAGCCTGCGCGTCCGGAGTCTGTGCTACGCAACGGGAGAGGCCACAACAGTGAGAGGCCCGCGTACTGCAAAAAAAAAAAAAAACAATACTCGGGAGATGTTGCCTTCTGCGCCCTCTTACTTCTCTCTTCTAGGTAGAATCTTTGTTGCCCTTGTTTCAGATAAGCCCTCCTTTGTCCAACTGCTGCTTTTCAGGTAGCCTGACTGGTTGCTGTCATACCCCTTAGGTCTATAGAAACGCTATCCTATGAAGCTGATCTCAAGCAATAATACTTCTACTTTGGCTGAAGAATCAGTTGCTTATTTTTCACTTTGTGCCTGGGCCTATGCAGATGTCTGTTTTGATACCATTGGCATTTTCTGATATTAGCCTGGGTAGTACATATAGGATTTGTGATAGGTTTTTGACTCATTTTGCCTCCAAATTAACTCCAGAGTCACAGATCTGTCAGGGTTATTTGTCTCTTGAACTTTTTTTTCTCTCTTACTTTCACTAAGCCTTACATCTTTGCCTCCAACTTTCTGTTTAGCATATCATTTACATCCTAGTTCCTCATTTTCTCAGACTGTAAAATGGGGGTAATGATTCTTGTGCGTTCCTTGCCCACAGGGGTAGCAGGAGGATGAATGTCTTCTGCCTGTGGGGTCCTTTGGGCCCTTGGGGAAGATGATACTCTATTAATTCAAGGCAGTAATATTGAGAAAGGATGATGGTTACCAACACCTATAAATTATTTAGAGTTTGATCCTCTCAATTTAAGTTTACCCAGAGTATTTTATAGCGTTTGTACAGATTTCAGAGGCCGCGACAGATCTTTCTAAAGCCATGAAGAGTTTTCAGGCTTATGCTGATATTAATTTTAGTAAAATATGGGATTTCCCTGTAAGTAAGATCATTAAAATAATTGATTATTGGAGCACATTACTTTATAAAAGTAATCCAGAGAGGGACACGAACTATCTCTCAGGCTAAACAATCATAGACACTGTGATTGCAAGCCACAAAATACTTTAGGAAGATGTCATAAGGGAAAATAGAGTCTTGAGAGGGTGAGAAGAGGAGTCTGCTGTTGCTTTTCTTCACACTAAAGGGGAACACAAAACTCCGGCCATCCATTTTTATTTTAAAATTGAGGTAAAAAGCTACTGACTAGGCCATGCATGTGAACAAAAATGACATTGGAGGTTGAAACGGAGCTTAAAGGGACTACATATTCTCCGAAAGTTTTCTGCCATCCCCATAGAATAGGCAGGAAAAAATATCAAGCAAGGGATAAAGGATTCCGCGTGGAAGGGGAGGCTCTTCCTGACCCCTATGGTAATACTTTATTTAAAAAGTTCATTCTTCCTCTGCTTCCTCCTGTGGCAGGATGTGCATTTTGGGAGGGGTGGTCAGAGTGGAGGTGGTTAGGGCACTGCGGGGAGATGAACTTGTATGGCTCTGCACCCATCACTGGACCAGCTTGCATAGGACACTTTACCCAGTCCTGCTCTCACCCTAAGAGGAGTAGTTATGAGCCCATAGAATCAGGCACAATCTCCACAACCCACGTAGAGCTGGCAGGCAATCACTGCACTTAAACTCTCTGTCCCATTTCCTCTCTTGACTTCCCCTTGAACTTTCTGTGTCTTCCTCCATTCACTTTGGCTTTGTGGATTTACATTTCTTGTTCTTCTCATTTAGAGGTTTTTACTGAAATCAGTGTCCCTTCAAAATGATGAAAGGAAGAGATGAACTTAACTGTACAAGTAAATAGCCAATCACTGATACATCAGACAACATCCCATCGTCCACTCAGGAACCTCTGAAAGGGAAGATTACTGCTGTTGCATGGGATGGCTGACTTGATTAAACTATGTAGTGGGTTTTTTTAATTCAAATATAGTACCATCATCAATGTTATCATGAATATTTACATACTCATCAGGATAAAGAGGGGCTTTTCAGATTTTTCTGTTGGGTTTTGTTTGAGTCCTTTGATAACTGAAACAGAGCTCTTGACTATTCTGCTCTTATTTTCTGCCGCGTTCACAGAATTGTGGCAGCAGGAATAGTTAAATTCTTTTGCAGAATGTAATGTACAAGTACTATAGGTTCTATCGCATTTGTCATCCCTGAGTAGTGTAAGGGAGGGAAAATAAATTTTCCTCTACCCTTCTTGGTTCTGTTACCAAACGCAAGTTCATGTGCCCGAGACACAGTGAGGCCAAACAAGCCTAAACATTTGGAGCAGAGGAAGGTTTATTGCAGGGCCAAGCAAGGAGAATGGGTGGATCATGCTCAAAAAACCCAAACTCCTTGATGGTTTTCAGGGAAAAGTTTTTATAGGCAAGACTTGGGGTGAGGGCTGCAGGCTGTGTGGCTTTCTTCTGATTGGTTGGTGGTGAAGTAACACGGCGGTGCTCCAGGGATCTTGTGATCAGCCTGAAGTTACCATCCTCCACCTGTCTGGGGGCCTTAGTTCCTGCAGAAGAACTCAAAGATATATTTATGTAGGTCCTTTGAGGAGGAACCAGGACCTTGCCCTGTGCTGCACTATTGTTTCTTGACTGCTCCTCCTTTGTTTTTGCATCCCCTCCCTTCCCTGATGAGCACCTGTTTTTGAGTCTGCCCTTTGGAACTCAGGGAAGGTCTAGGAGGCCAAATGAAGTCTATTTCCTAGAAACAGAAAACAGGGGACATGAGAAGGATTTGTATCCAGGAGGGCCCCGTAGGGAACTGCTCTGATTCAGTTTTTGGCTGAGGCACCCCATATAATAAAAAGATTAACAGGAGAAAAACAAACAAAATTTTAATAACATGTATACTTCCTGTATACATGGGAGAGACCCAGGAAGACTAAATAACACTCCAAAATGGCACAAAGTGCCACCTTAAATATCATCTCCAGCTAAAGACAAAAGAAGATGCTTGGGCATTGAGAAGGGGGCAGTTCCAGCAGGCTGTCAGGAAAAGCACAGCAAAGGATGGTATGCTTGTTATGCAGATGTAAGTCCTTGCATTCTGCACTGATAAGAGTTTCTAGAGATTCAGTCACCCTCCTCTCCCTGGTACAGAGATGAAAATGCCTTACAAGTGGAGATTTTCCTCATAAATGTATAAGTCTCTTATAAAAGGGTAACTTCTACTCAGTTTTCTGAGTTTTGGTGGGTTTGTTTTTTCTTTTCTGTTTCTGAAAAATAACCAGTATGCCCAAGAGACATATTTTGGGGTGGTGAATTCTGCTCCCCTTCAATAGTAAAGCTTTTAACTGTATTAGGCCTTAGAAGAAGACATGATTCAATTCTCAGCCCCGGAGTGCATATTTGTATAATTATTTAAAGATAGGTAGTGTCATGAAGTGGAAAGGGTATAGAATGTGATGTCAGAATGCCAGTCTAGTATGTATTAATTAATCACCATGCCCAAAGCCACATAGGAAATAAGTGGCCAAACCGAAACTCAAACCTAGGTTTGACTGACTAGATGTCCTATACGTCTAAACTCTAGCTGTGCAGGCCATCAGGTATACTAACTTATCCTATAATAATACCTGCCATACTGTATTGAGCATATACCATGCGCTAGACACAGCACTTTACATGCATTATCACATTTAATATATCACAGCTGAGGACATTGAAACCTCAGCTGTCTGTATGATTCTGAACAAGTCACTTGATTTCTCTGGACCTTGATTGCCTCCTCTTTTTCCAAGCTTTCTAATTCTTAATTGCCAACAAGAGAACAATCAGGTGGTGCGTATGATGATGACAGTGAGATTCTGCCATCAGAACCCTAGGTCCACAAGTCCCCCCTCACTCAGTTCCTTTTTGCCTTCTGAAACTCTGTTATCTGACATTGGAAGCTGCTCCTGTTGCTTTCCCAAGAACTTCCTCTCCATTCTTTCCCTCTCTCTTGTCTACGTCTCCTACCTTTTGTTGACTGAAAAAGAATGCAAATGTGAGAGTTGTGAATTAAGTATCATTTGGGGCAAAATGAGGACTATAAGCTGGGAGACAGCATCTCGGGATAGCTTGGAGAAACTGCTCCAAAGAGGCAGGGAGAAGGTCGGTGTTCCATATGACTTTAGTGAAGGGGGACATGCAGTCAGGCACACACTTTGGCAGAGCCTTGCAGCTAGTCACGAGGACCAGATGTCACTGTCAGTGATTTTAGTGCTTTTCTAGATACAAGGAGATTTAAGAATTGGGCTCATAAAATCTTCTCCTAAAACTATCTAACTGTCTGAAGACCTGTTCTGCCGGGTTTTCCCAGAGCACAGAGTGCCTCATTCCTGATCTCCACCCTGAACTCCTTTCAGGGGATGTTGAAGGTCAGCAGCTGCAGTGGCTCATGATTTAATCCTTATAGAGGTAGATGGCGAGTGCCAATTTGTAGTTGGCACTTTTTTTTTCCTATGGGCATTTAAATGTACCTGTGCATCCACCCCGCCCTTTCAAAATATCACAAAACTCTTCCCTCAAAACTGTGTTCTTCCTGTTAATGCTCTCTTTCCATTTAAAAAGCAAAAATTTTAAATGAGTTGTCTTCACTCATCATCTCTTATTTTCTCACCTCCTGTCACTGTTAATTCCACTGTGATCTGGCTTCTGTCCTGACTACTGTCCCCTCCCTGCATATTAGTTTCCTATGGCTGCTGTAACAAATTACCACAAAGTTAGTGCCTGAAAATAACACCTATTTATTATGTTACACTTCCGCAGGAGTCTGACTAGTTCTCACTGGGTTCAAACTAAGCTGTGGACAGGGCTGCGTTCCTTTCTGGGGGACATTTAGGGGAGAATTCGTTTCCTTGACTTTTCTAGTTTCTGACAGCTGCCCACACTTCCTGGTTCATATTCCGTTTCCTCCATCTTCAAAACCAGCAATGTTGGTTGTATTTCTCTGGTTCCCTCTCGCATAGTAACATCTCCCTTTGACTACAGGAAAGACTTTTCACTCTTAAGGACTCATGTGATTAGATTGGGCTCACTTGAATAATCCAGGGTAATCTCTCCATCTCAAATTACTTAATTAAAACACATCTGCAAGATTCCCCTTGTCATGTAACCTCATATATTCATAGGTCTAGGGATTAGGACATGGGGGAGATTATCCTGTCTACCCCCCGCCCCCCCTGCCTTATATACTTCTCACTGAACTCACCCAAGACCTCATTGTTGAGAAGTCCAATGGGTACTTTTATTACTTGTCTTACTGTACTTCCTGTCTACATATGACAGTGTTGACAAACTCTTCTTTTTTGAAACTCTCTTAATTTCTCTTCTTTTATGATCAGTTCTTTTCTGTCTTTCTGGTCTTCCTTTACTTTCTCTTTTAAACATTGCTGTTCTCCAGAATGCAATCTTCAACTCAGTTCTCTTCTATCCGTACAAAAATCTCCTTCTGTTATCTCATCCATTTCCATGACTGAAAATGAAGTCACATTCACTGATGACCACATTTTATAGCCACCTCTAGAGTCTAGAACTATATGTCTGTGTACAGTGAAATCTTTTCAGAATGTTAAGTCTTGAAGATTTACTAAAGACTAAAGATTTAAGTCTTTAAGGGATGTAATTGACAAATAGGGATGTATATATTTAAGACGTACAACTTGATGTTTTGATCTACATATAAATTGTGAAATATCACCACACTCGAGCTAAATAACATATTCATCATCTCACAAAATCACCACTTATCTTTTGGTGAACACTTAAAATCTACCTTCTTAGAGAATGTCAGGTACACAATACAGTATTGTTAACTATAGTCATCATAATGTATCAATACATTAGATCTCCAGAACTCGTTCATCTTGCATTACTGAAACTTTGTACCCTTTAATCAATGTCTCATTTCTCCTTCATTCCTACCCCTGGCAACCACCATTCTGTTGTTTGATTCTGTGAATTTGACTATTTTAGATTCCACATATAAATGAGATCATGCAGTATTTGTTTTTATGTCTGGTTTATTTCACTTAGCATAAGAGTAATCAAAACTGTATGATACTGGCATAAAAACAGGCATATAGATCAGTAGAATAGACAGCCCAGAAATTAATCCACACACCTAGTTAACAGATCTTCAACAAAGGTGCCAAGAGCATGCAATACGGAAAGGATAGTCTCTTCAATAAATGGTGATGGGAAAACTGGGTATCCATGTTCAGAAGAATGAAATTGGACCCTTATCTTACACCAAATACAAAAATAGACTCAAAATGTATTAAAGACTTAAATGTTAAGACCTGAAAGAAACTGTAAAACTACTAGAAGAAAACAAGGAAAAAACTTCTTGACCTTCGTCTTGGCAATGTTTTTTTTTTTTTTTTTTTTTTGGCCAAAAGCACAGGCAGGAAAAGCAAAAACAGACAAGTGGGATTGAATCAAACTAAAAGGCTTCTTTCACAGCAAAGGAAATAATCAACAGAGTGAAAAGGCAACCTGTGGATTGGGAGAAAACACTTGAAAACCATATATCTGATAAGGGATTAATATCCCAAATTTACAAGGAACTCAACTCAATAGCATACACAACAACAACAGTACCTGATTTAAAAATGGGCAAAAGAATGGATTAGACATTTCTCCAATAAAAAAGAAAAAAACATACAAATAGCTAACAGGTAACATGAAAATATGCTCAACATTACTAATCATCATGGAAATGCAAATCAATCCACAATGAGATATTACCTCATACCTGTTCCAATGGCTATTGTTAAAAAGACGAGAGATAACAAGTGTTGGTGATGATATAGAGAAAGGGGAATCCTGGTGCACTGTTGGTGTGAATGTAAACTGGTAAGGCAGTTATGGAAAACAGTGTGGAAGTTTCTCAAAAAATTAGAACTACCACATGATCCAGCAATACCTAATCTGGGTATATATCCAAAGGAAATGAAATCACTATCTTGAAGAGATATTTGCACTGCTATGTTCACTGAAGCATTTTTCACAATAGCCAAGATATGGAAAAACCTAAATGTCCTTTGACAGACAAATGGATAAACACACACATATAGCCTTTAAGAAGAAGAAAATTCTGCCATCTGTACTAAGATGGACCTACAGTCAGATCTTTACATGGATGTCTCACAGGTACCTCAAATTCAGCATGTTCGAAAGGGAACTCATCAGTATCCTCCCCTGTCACTCCAAATCAGCCACTTCTGATTTCTTATTTCAGTCAATCGTACCACCATCTACCTAATTGCCCAGGCCATAACATTTCACCGTATCCTTAGCAGCATTCTCTCCCAGGCCAGCACTAGCCACTATGGAGGCTACTTTCTCTCAGGGGGTCTTTCTGTTCCATTTCTATTGCCATTATCTCAGTTCTTGACCTCAACATTTCTCTCTTAAGATTCCTACAAAGACTTTCTTGCTAACCTCTCCCTTCCCCGTGCCCCAACCCCTGCCATCTCTTCTTCACACCATAGATGGAAGGGCTGGTTCAAAACTTACCTTCTTAAAGTCTATTCCATGGTTTCCCCACACTTTCAGAATAAAATCCAAGTTCCTTAGCCTGGCATGTGTATGATGTACCTTTATGGTCTGGCCTCATCTTAGCATTCCATTTTCAACTCACCCTGCACCTTCCCCACCACTCACCCCTGCAACCCTCACCCCTCATGCCCTCTGATCTAGCATTATTTTGTTTTCTCAGGCTTTCCTGACTTAGCACATGTGGCTCTCCTTTCTGAGAACATGCTTCCTTCTACTTGCCCCACCTTTACCCATTTAAGAATTTTTTTAAAAACCCAAAATAGGAAGGAGAAATTGGATATAGAGATTAAAACAATTTAACCATATACATATGTTCAAATTACTTTTCATTACTCAACTAATACCTTAGTATATAATCTTATTAAAATTGTTTAAAGATTTAAATTCCTGCCAATAAAGCCGATTGTCTATGATTACCCACTCCCTTTATGTATAGTGTTCTGCAATTTGCTTTTTTTTTTTTTTTTTTTTTTTGGCTGCGTTGAGCCTTCGTTGCTGCACGTGGGCCTTCTCTAGTTGTGGTGGGCATGGGCTTCTCATTGCGGTGGCTTCTGCTGTTGCAGAGCATGGGCTCTAGGCACTCGGGCTTCAGTAGTTGCAGCACGTGGGCTCAGCAGTCGTGGCTCGCAGGCTCCAGAGCACAGGCTCAGTAGTTGTGGCACATGGGCTTAGCTGCTCCGCGGCATGTGGGATCCTCCCAGACCAGGGCTCGAACCCGTGTCCCCTGCATTGGCAAGTGGACTCCCAACCACTGCTCCACCAGGGAAGCCCTGCAACGTGCTTTTTGACTGGGCTCTGTGTCTTGGAGATCTCTGTCAGAATATCAAGATTTACCTTACCCTTTATTTACTGCTCATTGTTATACTGTAAGCAGACATTCTAGTATTGAAAGACATTTAGGTTGTCTCCTGATTTTTTTATTTTTACAAATATTGCTGGGACTTCCCTGGCGGTCCAGTGGTTAAGACTCCGCGCTTCCACTGCAGGGGGCACGGGTTCGATCTCTGGTTGGGGAACTAAGATCCCACATGCCGTGCGGCATAGCCAAAAAAAAAAAAAAACCAAGAAACCACACATATTGCTACAGGGATTATCCTTGTAAAAATGCCATGCTGTGAACACGTGCAAATATTTCCCTATGGTAGATACCAATAGATAGCATTCCAGCGACACTGACTTTTGGTTCCCATAATGGACATTATCCATTTACTTGTTTGTCTCTCTCATGGTTCACTAGTTCAAGGGAAAGGACTGTATCTCATGGTTTGTGTATCCTTAGACTTAAACAGAGCCTGGCATATAATATGTGCTTACAAAGTACTTGCCAGATGAATGTGTCTGGCTGCTCTCATTAAACAAAAGGCGTCCTGACCTCTCATTTATTGTGGTCTTAGTCTGATCATCGTAGTAGTCCTTATGCAGAGGCCCTCTGGCCCTTGAGCCTGGGGCGGTGCTTCTCTATATTTGGTGCTTGAGAGAGACCCGTTATAGCTAATTGGGCATGCTTTTGCACGTGTTACCACCTGAGATTATCATTTTTTTCACAGGCCCATGTACTTCCATTTCCTGCATTCAGCTTCTTGGAATAGCCACATCTTTGACAGCCCTACTCTGGCCTCCTTCACACCTGTACGGTGTTGGAAGATCTAGATGACTACTAATTTTCTAACAATTTTTAATAATTCCGTGTTCCCCATCTGTAAAATGGAGATGATGTCTATCACTTATCTCCCCCACTGCATATAATAAGAAATATTTAGAATATGCTCTGAGACTTTCAGATGATGGTACTATATAGATGTTGCATGAAGCAACTGTGGAAAGGGATTTCTACGTTAGTCCATAGGTGTGTGTGTGTGCGCGTGCCCCATCCAACCCATTATATTCTGCCCCTTTAGGTCAGAGACTATATCTCATCCTGCCTTTATTGCTTGTACCTAGCAGGTGTTTGGCTCTATGTTTATTAAATCAGTGCACTGGCTATCATAATAAATAGGTATGGCCAAGATTTATTTGGCATGATCGACTATGCTAAGTTCTATGGTGTTATTTCTTTCAATCAGTGACTTAATGAGCATATTAGTTTGTGTCAGTCACGGTGCTAGATACTGGTGATACAGTGGTGAACTAGATAAGAGTGTCCCTGGTATCCTGGGATTTCAGTCTAGTGATCTGGGCACAGGGAGTTTTTCAAGGGGCAGTGATGGTGAGACCTATCCTCCCTCCCCTCCCCTCCTCCCCTCCCCCCTCCCCTCCCCTCCCCTCCCCTCCTCCCCTCCCCCCTCCCCTCCCCTCCTCCCCTCCCCTCCTCCCCTCCCCCCTCCCCTCCTCCCCTCCCCCCTCCCCTCCCCTCCTCCCCTCCCCTCCTCCCCTCCCCTCCTCCCCTCCCCTCCTCCCCTCCCTCCCCTCCTCTCCCCTCCCCTCCCCTCCTCCCCACCCCCTGCCCTCCTCCCCACCCCCCTCCCCTCCTACCCTCCCCTCCTCCCCACCCCCCTCCCCTCCTACCCTTCCCTCCCCTCTTCCCCTCCCCTCTTCCCCTCCCCTCTTCCCCTCCCCTCCCCCCTCCCCTCCCCTCCCCCTCCTCCTCCCTCCCCCTCCTCCTCCCTCCCCTCCTCCCCTCCCCCCTCCCCTCCCCCTCCTCCCCTCCCCCTCCTCTTCCTCCCCTCCCCCTCCTCCCCTCCCCTTCCTCCCCTCCCCTTCCTCTTCCTCCCCTCCCCCTCCTCCCCTCCCCCTCCTCCCCTCCCCTCCCCCTCCTCCCCTCCCCTCCCCCTCCTCCCCTCCCCTCCCCCTCCTCCACTGGAGCACCAGAACCTTTCAATCCCTCTGTACCCCAGGCCACACTTTACTGTTAGGCCTTGCAAAAGAAGCCTACCCGATGAAAGGGCATTGGTAAACACTTCCTGTGCAGAGCCCTGCAAAGGGAAAGAAAAGTCATTCTCTTGTAGAATCTATCACAGTTTGTTGACAGAATATATTCCTCTAGGACCCCCTCCCTCAGTTTTTCCTCAGAAAACCATACTGTTTATTGTTGCTCTCTTTGTCATCATCTTTCAGTGTCCTTTTTTCATTTCCCTGCAGTACCCTGAAACCTTCACTGCCCTTCTGCAGCCTGTCAGAATCATCTCCTCATTGGCTGACACTGCATGCTACATCAATTCCCATTTCTTGGCCTTCCATTGCCTCTGCTTTGCCTTCAGCCTGTTATCCTTTGTTTATTGTTGCCAAACTGCTTTTTCAAGGTTGAGCTCCAATCTTACCTCCTCACTGCTACTCTGACCCTCTATCCTCTCATCCATCTCTGAACCCAATTTAAGAACAAATGTCAACAGACTGTTTCAGGATTGCCCATATTCCCTTCCCAGTAAGACTGTAAATCCTTGGAGAGCTGAGTCCATGTCTTTTATTTAAAAGACACTGTGCTCCACACTGTGAGACACAGAACAGGGGATCAATAAAGAACTTTATCAATTTAGAGCAGCATCATTTAAATGCCGTGTGAGAACAGATGAATGGGTGGGAGATGCTTGTGTCAAACAAATTAAGTTAAACTTGTGGTTCTGTAACATTTTCTTTCATTCAGCATTCACGTAACATTTATGGATCCCCTTTACGTGCCAGGTATCATGATAGATTTTGGTGATTCATAGATGACTAAAAATGGCCCCTTGCCCACAAGCATCTCCTTATCTGGTTAGACAACACAGAGGTTAAGAAATGAATATATTACTGGGTGATAATTGCTCTCATGGAGGTATGCCATGGGGGTGCCATGGCAGTTCAGGAAGGCTGGCCTCAGTCTACCTAGGTGTGGTCAGGGAAGGTTTCACAGAGAAAGTCAGGCCTGAGCTGACTTTTGAAGGTGGCATATGATGTGAGCCATATTCAGCTTATTGGAGACATTGAATCCCAACTACTTGTGAGATTTCTGACCCATCCAAATGTAGATAACTCATATCAAACTCTAACCTGATGGGAGGTATATGCTTTCTCTTTGGAGGTAATTAGGCACCTCTTAGGCCTTTTAGTAACTTCAGGGCAGGAAAGCACCGTGCAGCACGAAAGAGTTCTTGCATTTCCAGAATCTGAGCAACCTGGCAGAACGAGGCCCTTTGGACTAGGGGCCAGTTTAACATAATAGCTGTCCGAAGTCTTCGAAGTCTACTTGTAAAACCAAAATGGCAGTCTGACCACAGTGTATTCAGCATCTAAGGTTCCTATTGCTTGGCTAAACTTCATTACCCTTATCAGACATCTCTAATGCTAAATAACCATAATCCCTCCTTTGTCTAAGAATAAATGTAATTACTGACTGCACAAGGTAGGGGAAATGAAATTGCCTTAGCAAGCTTCCACATGCCACCTCCAAGCTGAAAGAACACAAAACTCTATTAATTCTTAACTTATTTCTTGGCTACACACATTTCCATACACTGCCTATGTTAATGTGTGGAGAAAGTGTGCAATTTATAACAAGTGCATACTTAGAAGCATTGCTAGGAAAGCAACATTTCAGAGTTTAGCTGCACAGGCAGGAGGCCTGAGTTCATACCTCTAATCCTTGGAGACTAACACCCTACATACTCTGGAGGCAGTTCATCTTCTGTTGATATCTGCAATTGGCTCCTGGGTTCCCAGAAGCAGCAGGACAATCAAGAGAATCCAAGGAGAAGCTCCAGTTTTGGCTGGACTTCTGGGAGAGCAGGTGGTTGGGAGTAATTAAGGTCTGATTCCTGGTAGCCTCTCACCAACGTAATTAGGCGTCTTCAACCACTAATGAATCTCACATGCATGTTGGGCTATTGAAATCATCCAAGAAAGCCTTGGCCACAGAGACATCTTGCATCACATTCAGGAATGACCTGCTGGGCTCTCTGTCCCCAGAGCTGTCCAGTCCTCACAACTGAGGGCATTTTTAATCACCTGCAAATTCAGTCTAACTCTTGACTCAGGGGCCAGTCCTGTCTGAGATAGTGGGATTTTGAGGTGCCCTAGGGTAATAGCTTGTCATCGTAAGCATTATATTGGGTCAGGATTTGACCTCATCTATCAGTCTAACAATTCAGATTCTTTTTTGTTCTTGTGACAAAGAACTGTTCTTGGACCCCAGCCCTTAGAACTGGGTTTCTGTGATAGATGCCTGGCCCTGAATCTTTCAGGCCTAGGGTCCAGCCTTGTTCTTTCTTTAGCCCTCTTAGAAACTGGAGTTCTGTCCCAGACTTGAGCCCATTGGATTTCCTCTCTGCTAATTGCTACCAGACGAGAAGTTCCTGGATGTCTAATGCTGTGTCCCATCTATCTGCCAGACGAATCAGTGGCTTCCTTCTTCCGGATATTCCTCATGCTGACCTTCTTACCTCAACCAGCTGTCCCATTCTTTTAGCTTTGTGTCAGAATTCCTCCCAAGGCCACTTCTCAGATCTCTAGACCTTTGAGTCCTTGTGCTTTGCTCTCTTTCTTTTTTGAGTGCCTCAGCACACAGGCACTTTATCTGTTTTCTTTGCCTCTTAGTAGCTCTCATCACCAGTTATCTCTTGGGATTCTTCTGTCTCTCAAAGACTGGCTAGGAAATGAGACAGTCTTTTCTGCCCACACATGCTTGTTGACCTCAAAGACAAGTCCACAGGTCCAGTTCACTTTAAGACTTGTGCTTTTAATCATGGAGAAACAAAGAGGGGACATTATAAAGGAAAAAAGTTATTATAGTCCTTCTCTGTACTTCCTAACACCTTGTTGGTATGGTACACTGATTTATGCCCCTTTCTTCTATCTGTCCCTGCTTTTTCACCATATTTCCTATTCCATCTTCCCTGTTTTGTTCCATCAAACCTTGCTTCTGTAAAAACCCTTTAGCTTACAAATTTTGTATGTTCATCCATTCAGCAATTTTTGAGTGCCTACTATAGGCTAGGAACTGTATAGACACTAGGAATATAGTGTTGAACAAGGAAAGTCATGCTGCTGCTATCATGGAGCTTGTGTTTTAGTTAGAGGGAGATTAGTAATGAACACATTGAAAAGTGTGTGTGTGTGTGTGTGTGTGTATAAGAGAATATCAGATACTAGTAAGTGATATGCAGCAAAATAAAAGACAGTAATGGGAGAGTGACCAGAGCCTATTTCTGATTGTGTGGTCAGTCTGCTTTTCTCAGGAGGTGAATTTTAGGCTTAGAGCTGAATGACATAAAGGAGACAGGAATGTGAAAATCAGGAGGAAGAACATTCCTAAAAGAGAGAACAAGTGGCACAAAGGATTCCAAGACAGTTCCAAGTTGGTGTTTTTGAAGGGCATGTTGAATGAAACACAGTGGATGAACGGGAGGAGAGCGGTATGAGTGAGGTCAGAGAAGTTGAATCAACAGGACTTGTTCATGGGCTGGATGCTAGAGGGTGATGAAGGGAAGAGTGGATCAAGGGTGAGCCCTAGATTTTGGTTTGGTTATTGTGTATATTTGGTAATACTGCTTTCTGAAATGGGGAAGAGTAGTGAAGAATTTGGAAAGTGAGAGAGAAAGAAAAAGACTATTCTTTCTCAACATTTTAAGTTTGAGAAGCCTATCGCATATGCCAATGCAGACGTCAGGTATCTTCCTTATATTTAAATCCATGGGATTGTGTAAGATTACCTAGAAGGAGTGTAGATAGTTGAGAGAATGGCGCCTAGATCTGAGATCTAAGGCTTTGTATCCTTAAGAAGTCTAGCAGAGGAGGATCCAGCATCTGAGATTGAATACAAGCAACCAGTAGGAGGAAAACCAAGGGCATAGCATCAAGAAAGGCACATGAAAAAAGTGTTTTAAAGAGAAGGGAGTGGCTGACTGCCAAATGCTATTGAGAAATCAGGTGAGAGAAGAGCAAAATTGGCCATTGTTTTTCACTACATGAATGTCATTGATGACTTTGACCATAATGGTGTCAGTGGCAGAGTGTGGACAGAAGCCTAAATGGAGTGGGTTGAAGAGAGATTGGGTTGTGAAGGAGCTGAGACAGAGGGATACATGACTCTTTGAAGAAATGGTGCTGGGAAAGGGACCAGGGTAAGTGAGCACATGTAGAAGGGGTGGAAGGTTAAGACTTTTTTTTTTTTTAAGTGGGAGATACCAGGTCATGTTTGTATGCAGATAGGGATAATCCAGTTGGAAGAAACTGAAGTTGCAGGAGAAGGCACCATTATAGGATGGAAATTCTTGAGTAGATAAAATGGAATGGGATCCAGAGAGCAAGTTGTCGGGTTTAACCATAGGAAGTCTGTCTGAAGATCCAAACAAGGCAGAATACAAGGTGATCTCTTGTCTCAAATGGATATTGTTCATTCATTTCTAAGCCCCTAAAGGTCATACACACCATAGCAGTGATCTCTGCGGACATTTGCTCAGGACACCTCTTTCCAACATCTCTTATGGGGACTTTTTGCAGCATCTACCTTACTGTGAGTTGCCTGTGTGTGCTCCAGGTCTTAGTCTGTTCTGCAACTAACTGAGCCCTGGCTCTCTAGGCTTTGAGCACAGAAATCCTAGGGCTTATAGACAATCATGCAGGGTCTCATAGGCACAGTAAGGAGTTTGGGAGTTAGGTTTTGGTTTGTTTGTTTATTTCAGTTTTATTGAGGTATAATTAACATATAACATTGTATATGTTTACGGTGTATTGAATACAATGTGGTGATTTGATACGTGTATATATTGCAAAATGACTACCACAGGAGGGTTAGTTTACACCTCTATCTTTGTGTGTGTGGAGAGAACACTTGAGATCTACTCTCAGCAACTTTCAAGTACAGTATACAAAATACAGTGGGAAGACACTGGATGGTTTTCAAAAGGAAATTAAGTTTCATTTGAAGACAAGGACTCTTGCTCTTCTGTATACAATAGATTGGAAGGGGCAAGAGTGGAAGCTGAGGAGAGCCCGAGGGAGACTGTTGAAATATTTTAGATGAGAGATGGTGGGACTACGAGTGTGGTGGCAATGGAGATACAAGTAGATGGATGTGAGAGTTATTCCAGCTCAATGCTATGATTTGATAAAATGTTACTCCTGCTTAAATGAAAGGAAAATGGATTCACTGAAAAGAAATAAGCACATAATTCAAATTTTAGTTGGTAATACATAACAGTGAGATCATTATGTGCTAAGGAAATGACCTATATAAAAGCACCTGGCACATAGTAGGTGTTCAACTTAAAAAACTGTCTTAAAATTTAACTTAGAGGGTGAATAGTTGCCCTGTTGTTATGGGGTGCTTTGAAAGACCTTAAATATAATCTCAAACCATTACTTTGGAATATTTCAAATTAATGGATACATTCCAAATCATTAAAATAACTGCAAACTCATTTCCAGCCCAGGCATCCTTCTGCATGGTTGTCTTCCAAAGGATAAGCACACACACACATAATCATTACAATTGAGTCTGATCATGTATGCACGCTGTAGCAGGTGTAGCAAGGGTTCTGCCCATTTGTAATTCTGTCCTTTGGTATTTAAAGAGTAGTGCGAGCTTTGCCTCTGGCATTGAGACATTACCCATTCATTAGGACCGGGCAAACCAAGTTGTTTATATAAGAAGAGATCCAAGTATTGGCTTAGTCCTGAAGGCTAACCACTACCACACTAGACACTGCAATTCTCAGTTTGCATTTTAAAAGACCACTGTAATCATTGGTTCTCATAGGAAACCACACAACATTCCTGGGAGAAAAATCAAGACTATCTGGATTACACAGCATGTCTATGGTCAGACTAGGATTGACATTTCTTTAGTGGGTGTTTGAAGGACCGTCTAGCAATAGTAGAGGCCTTGTGTTAGGAAATATTAGGAGATAAGGCAGGCAAAGTTGGGTGGGGACCACATCATGGAAAGCTTTTTAGCCCTAATTATTGAGTTTGGGCTTAATCCTGGTCGCAGCAGGGAACCACTTGAAATTTTAAGCAGGGGATTTTGAACATGATTTCTTTTTTCAGCTTCCCGAATATAGGGTTTCATTTAGCACCAGGGAGATAAAGTTCCTTGGTGGGCCTTTTATAGCTCAACCCTGGTGGCTGCTTGATATATTTTCTTTCTTATCAAGCCTCATCCCCCATTCTATTGAAGTCAATGGTCATTTACTGAATTCCTGTCATGTGAAAGGCACTGTGCTAGGCACTTGTTTGTCGTGTGTTTAGTAGAGATCTCAAGTCTAAATCCCTAGGCAGCAGGAGTTCTGAAAAAGTTATCTTGAATAGGGGTTTATACCTTTAAATGCTCAGCTTTAGTTTTTTCTCTCTGGGGATTATTTATTTTGTGGTTCAAGTGATTAACCCAGGGCTGCTAGATCCTTCCCATGACTCTGTCACCGCTGCCATTATGCAATGTCATTTCCTTTGCCAGTTCACTATTGCCTCTAGGATCAAGTCCAAATGCCCTGGCTTGGCTTACCAGCCTCTTCACAAAGCTGGCCTCAACCAGCCTTTCAGTCTTATTTTTTCTACGCCTGAACTCTCACCCCCAGGTGTTTCACATTCAGATCCCTTGGTGTGTTGAGACTGAAAAAGATGCAGTATCGAACCAGATTGCAAACTCCTTTTATTTAAACATTAGAAATTATTTCCAGGCAGAGACCATGTATGGTTTGCCTCTATCTCTCTTCTTCCATCCAGGGCCTCACTGAGTGGCTGGCAGGTGGCCAGCCAAGTACAAGTCAGGTAAATGAATGTGTGCACAGAGAATTCAAACTCATTTCTGTATAGCCTAAGCCTAGCAGAATCAGGATAATGAGTCTGCCAGAGGCCAGGGAGTGCAGTGCAGTGGGCAGAGAAACGGGGAGGATGTGTGGGGAGAGCCTGAAAGCCAATGGGCAGAATTTTTGATTATCTACTGTTTTAGATCATCTGCCTCACTGCTTCCCTCCATTGGTGTGTATAATTGAGAGTAAGGAATGGACCTTCTGGTTAATTGGTTTTTCTGGTTAACTCGTAGTTGACTGGAAAGTTTTCTTCTTTTGGAGAAAAAAAAAATCCTCTCTAACATATACTGAATACTGTTTTCTCTCAGTGCAATATAAGTCCAAAAAAAATCTTCTTATGATTCAGGAACCATCAACATTGTATTGAATAAATACTCCTGTATTATAAAATCAGCATTTAGTAGACTTCTATTAGTCTGTACTTAGTGCAGTGTCCTGTGGAGGATACAAAATGAGTAAGACCTACAGAATGGACTGGAGCCTGGCAGAGTTCTTTGGGGGGAAATCATGGAGGAAATAGGTCCAATGCTTGAGGCTTAGGTCACTGAGAATGGAAGGGACAGAAATGCATTCCAAGTTGTGCAAAACCTGAGTGTGAAGTAGCAAGACATGAAGAGCAGGTTGCAATCAGGGATTGGAGGACACGAGCTGTCTCTGCGGAACAGAGATCTAGGGGGATCAGAGCATTCGAGGAGAGCCTAGTGCAGGAGCAAAGCTGGAAAGTGTGTTAGGAGGTTAATTTTGGATGGCTTCTAATGCCAAGCTGAGAAATGTGGATTTTATTCTGTAGGCAACTGGAAGCTGGGAAAGGACTCAATTAGATCCTTCGTTTTAGAGGATCACTCCAGCAGAAGTGTGAAGGATGTGTTTGAAGGGAGACTGGAGCCAAAAAGAACCGAATATGTGGCCGTTTCAATGGCCCATTCATTCACCCATTCACTCACTCACCCATTCATTCAACAAGTATTCAGGTAGCATCAACTTGGGCAAGGCACTGTTCTGGCCTGGAGGAGAAATGGCAGGTTAAAGGAAGGCTAAGCTAACAAGAGTGAATGAGAAAACAGAAGAAAGAAATCAAGGAGACGGATAGAATTTCAATGTTATACAAGTAGAAATTGGGTCAATTCTAGATTTCCATTTTGTTTTCATGCTGAAAGTTTGAGTTTCGGGAATAGGAGTAGAATTCTCCCTGTGGCATATTGAATGCCTCTGCCTGAGCAAAGCATGGGGCAAGGTGCTGGTTTAGGGGTAACGGCCAGAGTTTCCTTTAAGACTCCATATCAGAAAGCATAGGATGCATCTTTAAGCAGGGGGCAAATAGGATTCATTTTAAATCCCACCAGGACTTTGGGAGTAGCTTGACTTAGGTCAGCTATTACATTCTCATTCCCTTTAATTGGCTGCTGGAAGGGGCAGCATAACTGGAACATCTGCAGGTACTTGTGGAATATCTGGTGGAGGTCTAGGGTGAGGACGACAAAGTTGGTCTGAATTAAGGAGGAGGACAGTGTTCATTGGTTTAGATTCATGGGTACCAGGTTGACAGAATTTGGTTTTTAAATTTTGGGGGTGACATAAAGAGAAGGGGAACTTTGAGGATGTTAATACCATTAACTGAATACCTCTTTCCACTTATTTGTGTCTCTTTTGCCTTATCAGCCAAATGAAGTGGTTGAAATAGATCATTTCTGTGATAGGGAGAATAATAGTGCCCTAAAGTTTTGTCCATGATCTAATCTATAGAGACTGTAAATATGTTATATGGCAAAGGCGGGATTAAGGTTGCAGATGGAATTAAGGTTGCTAATCAGATGACCTTGAAGAGATTATTTTGGATTATCTGAGTGGACTCAATGTACTTACAAGGGTCCTTAAATGGGGAAGAGGGAAACAGAAGAGGCAGAATCAGAGAGATGGCATCATGGGAAAGACTTGACCAACCATTGCTGGCTTTGATTATGGAAGGGGCCACAAGGGAAGGAATGTAAGCTGACTCTAGATGCCGGGAAAGGCAAGGAAAGGGATGCTCCCACAGAACCTCCAGGAAGGAATGCAGCCCTGACCACACTTTGATATTAGCCCAGTAAGCCCTATTTTGGACTTCTGACCTCCAGAACTGTAATACAATAAACTTGTGTTGTTTCAAGTCACTAAGCTTGTGATAATTTATTCCAGCAGCCATAGGAAACTATTAAAAACTTAATGACTTAATTTCTTCAAATATCCCTTAATCTAAAAGTTATTAACAGGGATGCACATCTTAATCATGTATTGCTGTAAAAAACATATCTGAGCCCCATTCCCCGAAAGCTGGATGCTGTAGAGGTGAGGCATGGCCCTGCTACCTGACTTCTTAAAAGATCGACAGGTGATTCTAACATATTCCTCCTTTTGAAAATTACTGTAATCTCTCCCTGAATGTCTGTTTAGATGAGAAGAAAGAGCCCAACCGTAGAGTCATATAGTTATAGCTATGGAAATCGAGGTGAAGAACGAGCATGAGAGATGGGCCATGAAACCTTAACGTTGTAACCTAGTTTTTCGTTTTCATGTCTTAGCAACCTGCAAGAGAATCCCTTGAGTAGAAGCTGCCTACCTACTGTTCTCATTAAACAACAAACATTGGTGCAGAAAGTTTTTGCTAGGATGTAATTATCTTAAAAATCCTTTTCTCCTTGTCTTTGCAAAAAGCAAATGATATTGTCTTACCTTACAGCATTTTCTAGGTCAGGACATATTAAAAAAACAAATCTATGGGTGAGTCATTTGCACATATTTTCAGACTTGACACTCCATTGAAAGCATTCTGAGATCATGCTTCAAAGAACCAGTAACCAGCATAGAGTTCTGTGAAGTCCCTTTCTTGAACAACTTTTATTCCATACACTTAGTAACCTTAGATGGTTATTAATATTAAATTCTTCTCAGGACAATCCCCAGTACATTTCTTTCCTTTAGTGATGGTCTCATTTTAGAACCTGTTTCTGTCAATCATTTCTTACTTCCTCTTAAGACCTTTTTTTCACATTTAGACTTTTTTGGCAGCTGGGCATTTTCACGACACCGCAGAGATATTTAGACCTTTTTATTGCATAGTCTCTTTAAAGTGAGAGAAATAGAGAAGTGGGGCAGGAAGGATGAAAAAAAAAAAAGGCAAGTTCTAAAGTAATCCTGTCAGACTTCCTTTTGGTTCTGGTCCAGGAGCACGAGACTCGGGTCAGCCAGGTAGGAGCATCGGAGCATCAGCCCATCAGTTGGACAGCCTATGGCCATCTGTAGATCCTCAATGCAACGGCTGGCAGAGACTTACTGGTGGGGCAGTGAGGAATGAGACCTTTGGGTTCAAGGAGTTAAATGGGATTTCTTGTGAAGACAGAAGATGAGGCTGAGTACATAAGGGCGTTGCTGAAAATGAGGGATAACTGCAGTGATTCAACACTTGTTTTAGCTCATTACCATGGGAGGGTGACAGTCCCGCTGGCAGCATATAAAGCAGGGGAAGTGGACCAAGTTAGAGCAAAGGAAAGCAGGCCTTCTCTATGCCGGCACTAAAGGAGCTTCTGTCACCATAATCTGCCTGTGACATGTAAGTGAGGTCACTTCACATCAATAATGCATGATGGCTAAGAGGGAGGAAAACAAGCTTTCACATGCAGCTGGGACCTGAAATTTTGCATTGTATTAAAATATATTATGATAGGATGGCTCCCGTACACTTCTATGGGATTGCTGCCACCGTGGCTCTCCTGGTGTCTGCTTTGTCTGAGTCCCTATTTCATAGGCGGACATAGCCCAGCTATACCAATCTTATCTTTACAAGCCATTAGAAAGCCATAGGATATGGGGACAGAGTCACAGGGAATTGCGTGACTTGAATACCAGCCATTGTTCTGACACCAGCTAATGATGTGATCAGGAAGATTGTTTAAGTTCTCTGTGAATGGGTATGAAGATACCTAATCTTCTAGTGCCTTAAAGACACATCAAGGATTAAATGGGATGTGAATGACTATGAATGTTCTTTAATAATGTATAAACCTATATATAAAAGATATCTAAACCTATATACATGCAGGGTGTGATGGTTATCATGCATAAGGCCTCTCCTTCTGGACTAGGTCTATTTCAGCCCCAGAACAAAAAGGACCTTCCAAATAAGTGAACGATATCATGGATAAATGACCTACATACAGAAGCATAGAAGCACGGCAATGTTGTCATCCCCTATAAATAATCACCTCAGTGAGCGGCAATGGCTATCTCCTTCCATTGTTTTCAAAGGCTTGTTCTGGTGCCTTGTGTGGGTACAATCTGAGTCTTAAATTTTAAATGATGACTAAGTAATTGTAGCTCTTCTCAATGAGTACCATTTCCACAGGAATAGTGTGTTCTTAAAATTTTTAAAAGGGGGTGAGCACTTCTGCTTCTGGACAAGATGGAGAAACAGGGACCATCCTCCCACTTCAAAGAATAAAACAATAGGCAAAATAAATGAAATGATGGCTTGTGAGACACTGGACATCAGGCAGTGAAGGCAGTCATCTCCAAGGCAACCAAAGCAACCCCTATGATTGTCCTATATTCCTGCCCGGAGAGAGCTTCCCAGTCACATTGCAGGGCCCAGTGGACTCTCTGTGTTGAGGAGATGGAACTCCTCTGGGAGTCCAGGGAGTCCAAGGCAGCTAGAATTTGCAGGACAGTGTAATAGGGAAGAAACAGCTAGATATAAAAAGAACTGTAGAGATGGGTAGATGGTCCTCTTTGAGTATTCAGATGAATTCAGATCAGCACTTGTGTAGGAAGAAATTACCTAAGGCTGGGGAAAGGAAACATCTGAAAGAACTAAAGTTAATAGTGCTTGGCATTTACACCGACTTAGGAATAGTGCCAATTCCTACTGGCTAGGCTGGAAAAACCTCAAGATTTATGAAACACTGGGTAAAGTAAACATGAGGATTTCAATGGAGTAGTGGAAATAATTATCCCTAGGCTGAACACTGCTGTGATCCCACCTAACAAATCTTAGCAGCAAGACCCAAAAGGACCAAACCGTTTTCAAGTAACTGCATCTCAGAACAAAGCTCAAGACATACAAAAATATCAAGCACCCAAAAAGGAAAAATAATCATAACACCTGGCATCCGATCAAAAGTTACCAGTTATAAAAAGAAATTGGAGGAACGTCCCTGGCGGTCCAGTGGTTAAGACTCTGCACTTTCACTGCAGGGGCCATGGGTTCTATCCCTGCTCAGGGGACTAAGATCCCGCATGCCACACGGTGTGGCCAAAAAAAAAAAAAGAGAAGTTGGAAAATTCAATTCAAGATGGTTAAATCGATCAATCAAAACTGAACCAGAATTGACACAGATATCAGAATTAGCAACAAGTAAATTAAAACAATTATGACTATATTCTATATGTTAAAAAACTTAGACACAGAAGTTGAAGACATGGAGCCAAACTGAACTTTGAGAGATGATAACTATCATATCTGATTAAAAATACACTGAAGGAGGGGCTTCCCTGGTGGCACAGTGGTTGAGAGTCCGCCTGCCGATGCAGGGGACACGGGTTCGTGCCCCGGTCCGGGAAGATCCCACATGCCGTGGAGCGGCTGGGCCCATGAGCCATGGCCGCTGAGCCTGCGCGTCTGGAGCCTGTGCTCCGTGACGGGAGAGGCCACAACGGTGAGAGGCCTGCGTACCGCAAAAAAAAAAAAAAACACTGAAGGAGATTAATGGTAGATCATCCAACATTGCAGAAGAAAGTATTAGTAAATTTGAAGACATAGCAGAGCCAAGTATCCAAAATGAAACACAGTGAGAAAAGAGAATAAAATACAAATGAACAGATATCAGTAAGCTATCTGACCAAGTCAGGCAGCCCAATATGCACGTAATTTGAGTCTCTGAATGAGCAGAGAGAAGGAGACACTGAAAAAATATTTGAAGAAATAATAGCCAAAAATGTTTCAAATCTGATGAAAGCTATAAGCCCTCAGATCTAAGAAGTTCAATGAATCCCAAGCACAACGAATGTGAAGAAAAGAAAACAACTGCATATCAGAATCAAATGCTGTAAAATCAGTGGTAAAGAGACAATCAGAAAGCCAAGGAAGTCACATTATGTACAAAGAAAGAAAAATAAGGATTTTTCACCAGAAACTGTGAAAGCAAGAAGATAGGAGAAAAACATCTGTAAAGTACCAACAGGGAAGAAGGAAAAAAAAAGCAGACAACTTATATCTCTATACCCAGGAAAATACCTTTCGAAAATGAAGGTAAAATAAAGACTTCTTCAGATATACAAAAGCTCAAAGAATCGATCCCCAGCATACTGTTACTATAAGAAATACTCAAGGAATTACTTCAAGCAGAAAGAAAATGATACCAGATGGAAATCTGTATCAATACAAAGGAATGAAGAGCACTAGAAATGGCAACTTCATGGGAAAGTATAAGTATCTTTAAGATATAATTGTTCCAATAAAAATAATTTTTAAAATGTACTATGGGCTTTATAATATATACAAAAGTAAAATGTGTGATAACAATAGTACAAAGGTCAGGAGGTGAGAAATGGAGGGTGATGTTCTTGTACTAGACACACAAACTGGTATTACTTGACAGTAGACTGTGCCATGTTTAAAGATGTGTCATGTTTAAAGATGCTACAAACCCTAAATCAATCATTAAAATAACAAAGAGTTATATCTACTAAGCCAAAAAAAAAGCAGTAAAATGGAATCATTAAAAAACATTCAAGGAATCCAAAAGAGAACAAAGAACAGATTGACAAATACAGAACAAATAACAAGATAATAGACTCAAACCTAATGACATCACATTATCACATTAAATGGAGATGTTTTAAGCACTCCAATTAAAAGACAAATATTGTCAGATTGGATGAAAATGCAAGACACAAGTACAAGCTGCCTACATGAAATACACATTAAATATAAAGACACAAATAGGTTATCAGTAAATGATATAAAAATACCTCGCTAACGAAAAACATTTTGCCTATAACATGCTAATCACTACCTGAGTGGCTATATTAATATTAAAGTAGATTTCAGAGCAAAGAATATTACCAGGAATAGGGAATGTCATTTCATAATGATGGTGGAGTCAATTCATCAAAAGGACATAAAAACCTAAATGTTTATGTACCTAATCATAGAGCTTCAAAATATGTTAACAAAAACTGATAGAACTGCAAAGAGAATAGACAAATCCACAATTATGGCTGGAGATTTCAATACCCCTCACTCAGTAATTAATAGAGCAAGTTAAATAGAAAATCAATAGGATTTAGTCAACTTGAACAATACTATCAATCGACTTGACCTAAATGACATTTATAGAATATTCTACCTAGTGACAGCAGGATTCACATTCTTTTCAAGTGCATATAGAGCATTTACCAAGACGGAACACATTCTGGGCTGGAAAACTACTTTCAACAAATTTAAAAGGATTCACGTCATACGAAATATATCCACTGACCACAATGGCATCAAAGTAGAAGTCAATAACAAAAAAGTCTCTGGAAAATCCATAAATATTTGGAAATGAAATTACAGACTTCTAAATAACCCATGGATGA
This sequence comes from Tursiops truncatus, assembly GCF_011762595.2. Classification (NCBI taxonomy): domain Eukaryota; kingdom Metazoa; phylum Chordata; class Mammalia; order Artiodactyla; family Delphinidae; genus Tursiops; species Tursiops truncatus. Next base: position 30,228,392 of record NC_047055.1, read on the forward strand.
AAGAATAAATCAAAAAGGGAATTAGAAAGAATTTTGAACTGGATGAAAAATTTTTTAAAAATTCTAATTTGTAGCATAATACTAACACAACAATTGGAGGGAAATTTATAGCACTTAATGCCCATGTTAGAAAAGAAGAACGATATTAAGTCCAAGATCTAAGCTTCCCCCTTAGGAAACCACAAAAAGCAAAGCAAATTTAGCTAAAATATACAAAAGAAAGAAAATAATGGAGATCAAAGTAAAAATAACAACAAGGAAAATCAATGAAATCAAAACCTGGTTCTTTGAGAAGATCCATACAATATGTAAACCCCTAGCCACATGGATCAGGATTAAAAAAACAGAAAATATATAAATTAGAGTATCAGGAATGAGAGCGGCAATATCTGTATGTATTATATAGATACTAAAAGAATAATAAAGAAATCATGAACAACTTTATGCCAGTAAACCTGATGACGTAGATGAAATTGACAAATCTTAAAACACACAAACTATTAAAAGCTCATGTAAGAAAAAATAGATAACGCGAATACACATATATCTAATTTTTATAAACTGAATTTGTTCTTATAAACCTTTCCATATCCAGATGGCTCCACTGTGGATTTTGTTGAATATGTTAAGAAGAGATAATATCAAGCGTATAGAAACTTCCAGAAAATTCAAAGAGAGGGAATACTACCCAGATTTCTGTATGAGGTCAGCATTGTTGTGATTTCAAAAGTAGAGAAGACATTACAAAAAAAAATACTACAGACCTATATCCTTCATGATCATAGATGCAAAATTTCTAAACAAAATGTTAGCAAATCAAATCGATCTGCAGTTGGTTGACTCTGCCAGGGTGGAACCCTTAGATACAGAGGACTGAGTATAAGGTGCTTGAGCATCCCTGGATTTTGGTAACCACTGGGGGTCCTGGAACCAATCCCTTGTGGATACTGAGGGACAACTGTATGAAAAAATGATAATACATCATGACCAGATGGAGTTTATTCCAGGAATTCGGGGTTAGGTTAGTATTTGAGAAGCAATCAATGCAATTTTCCACATTAGCAGATTAAAAAAGAAGGTGGGACGAAGTGAGAGAGTGGCATGGACTTAAATATACTACCAAATGTAAAATAGATAGCTAGTCGGAAGCAGCCGCATAGCACAGGGAATAGCACAGGGAGATCAGCCCGGTGCTTTGTGACCACCTAGAGGGGTGGGATAGGGAGGGTGGGAGGGAGACGCAAGAGGGAGGTGATATGGGGATACATGTATATGTATAGCTGATTCACTTTGTTATAAAGCAGAAACTAACACACCATTGTAAAGCAATTATACTCCAATAAAGATGTTAAAAAAAAACATATGATCATATCAATTTATGCATTAAAAACATTTGACAGAATGTAACATCCGTTCCTGACAAAAAGTGTCAGCAAATTAGGTATAGAAGGGAACTTCCTAACCTGATAAAGATTATCTACACAGCTAACATCATTCTGAAGATGAAACACGGAATTAATTTCCTCTAGGATTAAGGACAAGAATTCCAGAAACAGCTTTCCCACCAGAGTGAAGGACAGGGATTCTTTTCATTCATCCCAATATCCCCTACCATCTTGCATGTAGTTAATACTTAAGAATGTTGTTTTTTTTTTTTTCCTTGTGATGAGAACTTTTAAGGTCTACTCTCTTAGCAACTTTCAAATATACAATACAGTATTATTATTATTTGTTTTGAATTTTATTTTATTTTATACAGCAGGTTCTTATTAGTTATCTATTTTATACATATTAGTGTATATATGTCAATCCCAATCTCCCAGTTCATTCCACTACCAACCTCCCACCCCCTGCTTTCCCCCCTTTGTGTCCATACGTGTGTTCTCTACATCTGTGTCTCTATTTCTGCCTCGCAAACTGGTTCATCTGTACCATTTTTCTAGATTCCACATATATGCGTTAATATACGATATTTGTTTTTCTCTTTCTGACTTATTTCACTCTGTGTGACAGTCTCTAGGTCCATCCATGTCTCCACAAATGACCCAATTTCATTCCTTTTTATGGCTGAGTAATATTCCATTGTATATATGTACCACATCTTTTTTATCCATTTGTCTGTTGATGGACATTTAGGTTGATTCCATGTCCTGGCTCTTGTAAATAGTGCTGCCATGAACATTGGGGTGCATGTATCTTTTTGAATTATGGTTTTCTCTGGGTATACGCCCAGTAGTGAGATTGCTGGGTCATATGGTAATTCTACTTTTAGTTTTTTAAGGAACCTCCATACAGTATTATTAACTATAGTCACCATGCTGTACATTACATCCCCATGACTTATTTATTTCATAACTGGAAGTTTGTACCTTTTGACCCCCTCCACCCATTTTGTCCACCCCAACTCCTCACCTCTGGCAACCACCAGTATGTTCTCTCTTTGGCTGAGTTCAGGTGTTTTTGTTGTTGTTGTTTAGGTTCCACGTATGAGAGATCACACAGTATTTGTCTTTCTCTGTCTGCCTTATTCCACATAGCATAATGTCCTTGAGGTCCATCCATGATGTACAAGAAGCCACAAAAGATCTCTTGGCTTCTTGTTCAGTATTTCCTCCACTGCATAATTTTGTTTTTCTTTATGTACTGCCATGTCACTTGCTAGATTCCTAAACTTCCTGCATGGCCGTATAGGAGGGGATGGGTGTTGAGGTGGGTGGCATATTTACCCTCTTTTCAGTTTACTCTGCCTTTGTTCTTGCTACTCTTCTGAACATCACTGCCTCTGCTGGTCATGCAAAGTCTTTCCTCTGCTCAGCTTTTAAAACCAAAGTTTTTTCTTTTCTGCCTTTAGGTATCTGGAAGTTCCTTTTGAGTCTTTATCCTTTTTCGATCATTTCTCTTTCTCCATTCATTGAATGTTATGTTTACTTTGTCAAATCGTTTAATCTGTGTTGTCAGTAGGAATAGTGATTGAAGTATGCTATCTAGTGTAAACCATTGGTCGGTAGGGACTTCTTCCCCCACAGAAATGAATACATGTATTAAGGATACCCTGGGTGCCTCTGGGGGATGCTTTTAAAAATCTCCATTTTACTTAACTTTTTGTCTTTCTCAATATCTCTAATTCATTTAATGTTACCAACTCTTCTACGTATGTATGCTGGTCTCATACCAGCATGAAAAGCATAAATTGCCTATGTTCTATCTGTAACCAAAACTTCTTAATTTCCTTTCCTTCTTCTCATCCAACCCCCATGTTTGTTAGTTTTTTAAAATTAAGGTAACAATACCATACAGACCATTATTTTATATAGGAGTTACTCAGTGATAGAGAAAATCAAGCTCCTCTATCCCAGCTAATGGGGTAACCAGTGACATTTGCCCAAGACGTCAGGTCAATTTAATTCTTTCATTTTGCAAACAACCTTGCCATTTACATTGGTTGGCTCTGATTCACAGGTTATAATAGCCAAGGCGCTGGTTACTTCATTTGGATTTTTAAAATGTAAATGTAAGACTCTGCAAGGCAGCAAGATGTATTAAAAGCTTTCCAAGCATTAGAAGTGCAAAATGCAGAGTGGTACCCACATACTCTTATAATGGCCCTACACACTCCTGTTTCAGTAACGGAAAATGGAAGAGTCCTGAAGTGTTTTACTCCCTCTCAAAATACAAATGGAAAATTGGCACATAATAACTTTTCACTCACAGTGCAGTTCAGCTGGAAGAAAAAAAAATCTTATGTAACAGGATTTTATTGTAAATAAAACAAATCACTGACAAATTTTTTTAAAGGAGGCAGAACAAAAAGACGTTATTAAACACAAAGACAAAAAGAATGGCTGTAAAGATGACCTAGTTTTATTTGAAAGTGTCTGTAGCAAAGTTAGAGAACATATGTACTGTTTTCAATGCAAAGAGCAAGAAGCATTCATTTTCCATTAACCTGGTGGCTTTTTAGGTGTGTAATTAACGATCTATCATTATCTATATCTCCCTGTGCTTTGAAAATTGAGAAGACGTCTGGGTTATTCAGGCCCTGGAGCGGTTTATATGAACTGTGCAAAAATTGAGGCAAAAAAAAAAAGGTTTTGACTAGAGCGATATTAATAATTTTCAGTTCTTCATTCCACCATGTGTGTGTGAACAGCCTAAGCCAAACAGCTGTAGCAAATGCATTTCTGGAAACATTAGTGGACTGAGAATTTGTATATTTGTACATTTGTATATTTTACATGAAAATGTCATCTGATTTTTGAATTAAAGTGTTAACAAAAATTTCAACTCAAAAGAGGAAAAATCTAATTTGCTCTCGTGTTATTTATGATGAATAATTAAAGCAATTGAAAGTGTTATGCTTTCTGAGTTAGAGACAATCTCTAGGCTGCTTCAGGAAACTAGAAATTGTTCCAGAAATATAGTAAACTAGAACGTCGAATAGGGTCTGTCCCTAAAAGACGGGAAAACCTTGCAGTTCTAGCTTGTGCAACAAAGTGTCTTAGCCTCTCTGCATATAATGTTTTGAATCTGTATACATCGGGATGATGTTACAAGGAATGTGGAGGATTAAATGAGGTAATACGTGAAAACCCCTGGCACGTAGTAGTGTTTGGTAGATGAGACTGCTCTTAACGTAACAGTAAGGTAGGGCAGAGGAAAGAATGTTGAAAGCCTTAGAAACACTATTATGTTTGGCCTTAAATGCTTTTTTTTATTTAATTGAAGTATAGTTGATTTACAGTGTTGTGTTAATTTCTGCTGTACAGCAAAGTGATTCAGTTATATACATATATATATATATATTCTTTTTCATATTCTTTTGCATTATGGTTTATCACAGGATGTTGATATAGTTCCCTGTGCTATACAGTAGGACCTTGTTGTGGCCCTAAATACTTCTGTTCCCCTCTATGTTGAAATGGTAAAAGGTGGTTAGGTATAGATCCGAGTGTCCCAACAATGAGGCTTTTTCTTAGAGACTCTGTAGCAGAGCAGGCAGCTTGAAAGTACACTGGTTTTCTCTGTAAGGAATGCAGATACATATCCTCGTCTTTCCAGCCCTTCTTTGCTGTCATATCTAATTTGGTAAGAGTTTATTTGCTTCTCAAGTCTGGGTACTTTTCAGTTCTTTCTTATTAAAATAAAGGTTTCCTTTGCTTTTTGAAAGTTTGCTTTATGTCATTTCCCTTTGAAGAAAGACCTACCTTCTAGGAAAGACTTACCTTCGTACCTGTTTTCTCTAACTGAAAGGAATCTGGAGAGGATTTTTGCTTTTAGGAAGGAAGGTGAAAAGCAAAAATAGCGTTCGGTGTTTGTTTTACAGTGTGTTTGAATTGTGGAGGTCTACTTATACACAAATTGTTTTCAATACATACAGTACTATCCAATCCACAGTTGGTTCAATCCTCAGATGGAAACAGCAGATTCAGGGGGCTGACTATAGGACTTGAGTATCTGTGGAGTTTGGTATCCGTATCAGGTTCTGGAACCACTCGCCTGCAGATGCTGAGGGGCTGGCTGTATGTGGGATCTGACAGGTTGTAGAAAATGGAAGTACCTTGGTATGTTGAAGTGAGCCCAGGGAAACCACTTAGGTTGTGCAGCTCTCTAACATCACTTTAGTTTTATTTCTGGTATAGCTCTTATGGTAGCATGCCTTGGGTCTTTATCATTTGCACACATGTCTGAATTCTCCACTAGATTGTAAGATCTTTGGAGGCAAAGTTGGTGTTTTGTTTTGTGACCTTCAGAGCTTGACACAGGGCCTGACACACAGTAGATATTCAACAGAAGTTTGTTGATTCCCGAATTTACAGAGACTCTCCTATTTAAGAGATACCATTATGTTTTTACCTGTCAAATGAACAGATCTTAAGAAGAATGATAATACAGGGTATTGGTGATTGAGCAAGGGAACTGTGTGGCTATAGTATTATCATCAGTGTCATTATTATTTTTAATGGCAGCTGAATATAAATCAGGCAGTGTTCCTGGAAAGGCATTCTGATAACATGTTTAGAAGTCATAAACATTATCATGCCTTTTTACCCTTCATTTCTAGCATTTTTTCCTTTGAAAATAAATGATTGCTATAATTTAGCTGCAAGGACGTTCATGGCAGGTTTGAATATAATAAAAGAATCTAAACAACTTGAATATCTAATAAAATGAAAGTAGTTATATAAACTACGTAAGAGCTATACAATGAAATGCATTATGCAGCTACAAAAAACAACGAACGTAGAACCACATTTATTAAGATAGAAATAATCTATCTATACCAATCTGTATAAACATGTTGAATAGCCATAAACCAAAGTGTTAATATAGTCAGTACCTGTTGGGGGATTAGTTCTAGGACCTGCTATGGATACTGAAATCCCCAGATGCTGAAGTCCCGTAGTTGGCCCTCCATATCAGTGGTTGTGCGTCCATAGATTCAACCAGCCCCGGATCATGTAGCACTATATGTATTTATTGCAAAAAATACACGTATAAGTGGATCTGCACAGTGCAAACCTGTGTTGTTCAAGGGTCGACTGTACAGTCATCCCTTGGGTATCCAATGGGGATTGGTTCCAGGGCCACACCCCCCACCCCACGGATGGTCAAGTTCCTGGTGTAAAATGGCATAGTATGGTCGGTCCTCTGTGTCCATGGGTTTTGCAACCATGGATACCTGGGGCCTACTGTAGTGTTTATTATTGGGTGGCATAATCACATATGTTTTTCATTTCCTATTATTTTGCTGATTAGTGTCCTATAATTTTTCTGAAGTGAATATGCAGTACTTGTGTTAAATTTGTTTCTAAATGAATACAAGGAAGATAGGGGAAATGCTTGAACAAATGAATAACTACAAAATACTTATTAATAATTTCATGCTGATTCCATCCCTGAGGGGTAAGCCCCAAGTCACTGAAGTGCAAATGAAGATATGAATTCTAAAAAGGGTGATAGAGGTCATCCCATTTTTTTCCCCTTTAAAGAGAACTGACATGGAAATAGGACCCCGTTTCTCATTTTGGATAAATAAAACCTTGCAAGAATGTAAGTAAATATGTGGCACAAATGTTACTGAACCTATTCTTCAGTAATTAACAAAAATTAGTATTTCTCTGTTATTTGAAAATGCACAGTGATTTTTAAAAAGAAAAATATCCTTAGGTAACCAAATTGTCTTTTTTTCTGTAGTGAATGTCTCTTTTTTCCTTGAGATATGAAAGTCTGGTTTTAATATGAGAATATTTATGTAGAAACAATCAGCATGGCAATTTGACTCTGGCCTCCTCAAAACACGTACACGCATCCTTTGTTTGCTGAATGATTTAGTCTACTGATGTCTTTGTAAAGATTTGAGGACTATTGCTAAGCCTATAGTGACAGTGCCAAATTTCTTTATTAAAAGATAAAACTGCACTATTTCATTTTCCAGAAATACCACAGAATAACAGTGTTTAAGTACTTTGGCATCTGCTTTAAAGCAGATCTGCATTAGCTCTTAAGAAGTGAGAGTTTCAAAGGAATATAATTGCTACTGCCTGAGGGGAGATGGTTTGTGATAAGGGAGGAAATGGAAGACACCTGTAGTGGGGAGACTAATACAACTGGAATCCTGCTCTAATATTTATCTCTTCGGTAGAAGCCAGTATAAGCTAGGTCCATCCGGATTTAGGTACTCGAGTGCCCAGTGGATTTTATTATAAGGTGATTTGCTTATATAGTAGCCTCATGATGGGGATTTTAAGGGCAAATTAATGCTTGGAAAAATACAAATTTAGAGCATTGTACTCCCTTTCTGCATTTTGCTTCCATCCATCTTTTCCTTTCTCCATGTCCTTTCTTTCTTTCCAGGGTTTGATAATACTGGCATTAGCATCAATTGTTGTGTGACTTACGACAACCATTGGTAATGCTAACGACATCAATTTGTATTTCCGTAGGCACTAAGTAGCCTGCAGAATCCAAAGACTTATGAATTAGGCCTAAAGAAAAACTTAGGTTTGAAACTGTCACATAATGAAAGCAAATGTATTTTCTCCTTGAATTATTAAAATTATCAGAATAATTATCCTGTCTTACTATTTTTCATGGCATTTACTACCTCCAGTCAGATGCTGTTAAATTTTTTTTAATTTGTTATTGTCTTTGTCTTCCTACCAAAATGTACACTGCATAAACACAAGGAATTTGTCCTCTGCTGAGTCACCAGTACTCAGAAAGTTCCTTGCACATAGTAGGTATACAATAAAAATCTGTTGAATTACTTTGGGTTTTCCATGTTTTCTCTTATGGATGGTATTAGGGCTATACTTATGTTTGTGATTGGACCATTCTTTTAAAGTTCGATCAATATATTCACACTATGATCACTTTGTAAAAATTAATTAATTTTGTATTGAAGTTTAGTTGATTTACATTGTTGGGTTAGTTTCAGGCGTACAGCAAAGTGATTCATATATATATATATATATATATATATATATATATATAATATATATTCTTTTTCAGATTCTTTTCCCATGTATGTTATTACAAAATATTGAGTATAGTTCCCTGTGCTATACAGTAGGTCCCTCTTGTTTATCTGTTTTTTTGTTTGTTTTTTGGCCGCGCCGTGTGGTTTGTGGGATCTTAGTTCCCCAACCAGGGATTGAACCCAGGGCCATGGCAGTGAAAGCGCTGAGTCCTAACAACTGGACTGCCAGGGGAAGTCCCTTGTGTATCTATTTTATATATAGTAGTGTGTATATGCTACTCCCCGATTCCTAATTTATCTCTCCCTTTCCCCCTTTCCCCTTTGGTAACTGTAAGTTTGTTTTCTATGTCTGTGAGTCTGGTTCTGTTTTGTAAATAAGTTCATTTGTACCTTTTTTTTTTTTTTTTTTAGATTCCACATATAAGTGATATCATATGATATTTGTCTTTCACTGTCTGACTTAATTCACTTAGTGTGATAATCTCTAGGTCCATCCATGTTCCTGAAAATGGCATTAATTCATTCTGTTTTATGGCTGAGTAGTATTCCATTGTGTATATATATATATATATATATATATATATATATATATATCACATCTTCTTTATATGTCCTCCCCCATGTCCTCTGCTTTATCTCCTCTCTGAAGTACCTAGATAACTCTATCTGATGCACATTTCCTGAGTTGTTTTACAGATACTAAAACCCTCATCAAATGGAAGAAGTTAACTACTGGATGATCATGAGCACATAGCCCCCAGACCTCCTGGTGCCTAAGGAATGATAATGTTAACCCCTGTAACACTGCCCTGTTACCTCAGCATCAACCAATCAGAGAATTGTGAATGAACAGGTCACACACCCTGAGACTCCCCTCCCTCACCTGGCCTTTAAAAATGCTTTCTTGAAACCATCAGGGAGTTCAGGTATTTTGAGCACTAGCTGCCTTGGACTAATTGTTTGGAGCTCTGCAGTAAATGTCGCACTTTCCTTCACCACAACCTGGTGTCAGTAGATTGGCTTTAGTGCGCATGGATGAGCAGACCCAAGTTTTGCTCGATAACAACATATTTTGGGGTGGCAAATTCTGCCCCCTTACAGGCACAAGTTTGCTTAGATTAATTAAAAATGTAAAGGGATTTATTGTCATTAAGGAGGCAAATCTGTGATAACCAAGTGAACTAAATGCTCTTCTTACAGAGATGTACCTGATGCGTAGACCCAGCCAAACAATTCTGAGGGAGGCTTTATTTCATTTTAGACTGAGTGAAATGACTTGCTTGAGCCTTGATCTCCTGATTCTCCTCTAGTATCTAATTCAAGAGTCTATACTGCAATGCTCTATAATTCAGAAAGACTTTCCATCACTAGAAGCTCTTACTGCTTTGTGTGGAAAATTCCCACTAGGCCTCTGAGAGGATCCAGGGCATTTATTCATCCATCAATCATTTTAGTTTACTCTCAGTGCGAAATTGTGCTTCAAGGTAATAAAAATGAAAAATCCAGCAAATAATAAATAATCTACACCGTAGCCGAAACCTGTATCTCTGGCTTTGAAGCGTAAAAACCGGAATTTATCTGAATTTCATGGAATTAAGTACCTAAAACTGAAATCAATATATGTCAAAAAATTTTAAATGGCACCAAAAATCAATTCAATAATTGTACCTGAAGCCAAACTAGAGAATATGTGAGGACATTAGAAAATGTTAACTCCAGAGGTACGTAACAGGGAGAGTGGTAGAGAAGGAAGGGAGAGAGAGCAAAGAGAAAAGTGAGTTGGAACCATGTTCAGAGAACAGAGGTACAAACTTTTCAACTTTGTTATTGGCTAGATAATACAATTTGAAGCAATAACTTTGTGGCTATTACTGATAGATTTTTTTTTTCCCCTGTCTTGTTTCATTCTTGCTGCCTCTTCTTCTAAGGACAAGCTGAAGTGCAACATCACTAAGAGGAGCAAGAGGTATTTGTTGAAAAGTTGGAGGTGGGACAAGGAAAGAGATACTCTCTATCCTGCCCAGAAAGTGAGACATTGCCTCAGGTCTCTTAGTGTTTGAAAGCCACATTTATGTGGCAAGGTTTGAATAGACTTTCTTTGGCTGTGTAAGAAATGCTGTCCTCTTAACCAGATATTTTTCAGCTCATCTGACATTTATTACTTAGTCTGACATTATTTCAAATACTCAGAGGGAAAGATGAATGTGGGATCCAATTCACAAAGTGCTCTTGGAGGAATGGAAAGGCATTATGACTTTTTCCTAGACCATTTTGGTGTTGATTTTCTCTTCTTTCTTTTAAATCAGCCTCTGGTTATTGAGCTCACTCTGCTCCCAGTAGAATGATTTATTTTGAGTTTCATTTTCAGAAAGTGACCAACAATTAAATTCTCCAGTGTTTGATGGCTTAAGTATAGCAAAGCTGCTGGAAAGGACGCTTGAGACATAGAGAAACCACATTGGAAAGTTCAGTGTGGTACTACGTAAAGCAAATTGTTTATAACTCAAGTTCATGGCTCCCAATGATTGGATCATCCCCCTAGTGTTCTTCTGTACTCTTTCCTAGACAGGCATTTGATCATTAATTCAGGAAACATTTATTAATAAGTATCAACTGTTTATTAGGAAACTGGAAATACAGAAACGAATAATATACCACATCATCTCACGAGGAGCTGATGGTATAAGAGGAAATATAGAGAAGGAAACCAGCGATTACAATGCAGTGGAGGCATATATAATGGGGTTCTATGGAGACACATAGGAGGTCACTTAACTCGTTCCCATTGGAGGTTTAAGGAATAAGATGATGCTTCAGCTTGTAGGGGAGCAAAAATAAGTTTCCCTCTATACTTCTAGGTTCTTGGCTTAGACCCACCCTGTAATATAAGACAGATGAATGGGAGCAAAACAAACAGAAGTTTAATAACACGTAGAACTCCTGTATTTATACATGGGAGATACCCAGGAAAACTGAGTAACTCTGTGTAATGGCCTAAGCCACCATCTTAAATACCATCTCCAGCTAATGACAAAAGAAAGATGTTATAGGAGGTTAACAGGCAAAGGAGGATGTGGCTGCTATAATGCAGATTAAGGTGGCTTCTCCATTGATTAGTTTCTAGAGATTTCATCATCCTCTTTTTCCTGGTAAGGAGAGGGAGACACCCTTACAAATGGAGATTTCCCTTATAAATATAAATGTCTCTTACAAACCAGCACCTCCTACTGGGTTTTCAGAATTTCTTCTGTGTCTACTGTTTATTTTTTTCTTTTATTTCCATTTTTTTTAAATAAATTAAAGTATAATTGATTTACAATGTTGTGTTAGTTTCAGGTGTACAGCAAAGTGATTCATACACACACACACACACACACACACATATATTGTTTTTCAGATTCTTTTCCATTATGGGTTATTACAAGGTATTGAATATAGTACCCTGTGCTATACAGTAGGTCCTTGTTTATCTGTTTTATATATGGTAGTATCTGCTGTTTCTTAAAACTAATCAGCTCAAACTAATGCTTATGACAAGGAGGCACATTTTGGGGTACTATATTCTGCTCCCCTTCAAGGTGAATCAGAAAGTTCAGAGTGAGCAGGATACTCTAGGCAGAAGAAACTACGTATGTGGAAGAATGAACATATACAGGGAACTGCCAATACATTATATGACTAGAGGGTAGGGGATGCCTTGAGGGGATAGATAGATGGAAACGAGGTCAGAGAGCTAGGCAGGGGTTAGTTACATCATGCAGTGTCATATGCGCTATTCTTGGGAGTTTGAAATAAAGTCACAGATCTATTTGATTTCCAGTGGTGTTTCTTTGTAGGTTTTCCGTGATCTAGGCACCCTTTTTTGCATCTAGTTTCCCTTGTAGTTGTTGCCTTTTACATAGTAGTTACTTATTAAAGCTTCATGGACTTTGAACTTCCTGGCAGGCCAGGTTGACTGAAACTATGGCCCTAAAATAGAGCAAAGATAATGCGGTTAATGAATCTGGATTGGAAAATGTCCTTTGTGTCATTAGTGCTAGGCCCCAAGAAATAGAAAACCTGCTATATTGAAGTTTCTGTTAAGGGAAGGAATGATGCTAGCGAGGTACTGATGATTTCAGGCTAGGCCTTATGCGTGAATGCCCTTCTTGGTGAGCCTACTCCAGATCCTGGGTTTGTGTCTTAGTTTTTCAGAATAGCAACTCATTTTGATCAGTTTCCCCATACTAGTCAAAAATCAGACAACTCTGATCTTTCAGACGCCCATTTTCTTAATTTATGATAGGAATTGTATTCAGCGGTATAACTGGTGTCAATCCTTTGCACAGGGCACACTCTCCTGGTTGGCAAGTTCACTCTAGAGATGAAATGTTATGTCGGAATATTACTTTGTGAGTATGGAGTTAGAACAAAGGGAATCTGATGTTCCCAGGGGACATTTTCCTCAAGCTATGGTGGTATGACAGTTTGTCCTTCCCCACTCCAGAAATAGTCCTCTCTAGAGAACTGGTATTTGTTTTTTTAGAATCAGAGCACTGATTCTCCTGGACAGAGCACACTGACATTTTCTCACACTTTGACTCTCCCTAGAATCCATGCAAACACTCTCCCAACCCCGCTTGTTATGACATTGCTTGTCAGAGCCTAGCTTACATTAATCATAGTTTAGTCTGGTTGGAAACTAAGATGACATTGGAAACTCATCAGCAGCACATTTGCACACCATCTCTTAGGATGGAAAGAATTTCTGTAGGTGGCCTGCTTTATCCATTACTTTGTTTCACTTTCAGAAAGTAGTTTCTAGTTTGATAGACAATCATTGGGAACTACCCCATTTTGAACCTGTTGCATGCCTTAGATCCTCGTGCTAACTTATTCCATTAAGAGTCACGGATTGTTAAGCAGGAAAAGAATGAAGAGTTCCAGTTCAATAATTTGTGAACACTTTTAAGGCCATTAGCATGCTTTTTGACAAATGTAATTGTACTCTGAATACATATAAAAGTATTAAAGCATGTATCTGAGGGAACACTGATCTCTTCTTATCATCTTCTCATTGTACAGATGAGGAAAGTGATGCTCATAGAAGGGGAGTGATTTGCCCAGGATAAGCCAGCTGGTCAGTGGCAGATCCAGGACTAGAAGCTAATCTCCTGACTCCTAGTCCAGTGATATTTTTACTCCATCACTTACTATTCATGAAACATGTAAAAAGACAGGGATGGAAAAGCAAACTGATGCCTGCATTGAATGACTTCTTGAAGGTACTCACTGACAATTCTAAGTAGAAAATCCCCATTGAAAACTTCAAACACCCTTTTGATGGGGAAAAAAAATGACCAATGGGAGGGATCATTTTTGCTGTTGGAAATTTCCACCAGTGCCTCTGTACACCAATACACTTTCTGACCTTTTTTGTTATTCAAACAGCCTACTTTGGTGCCATTTATTTGCAACCACATTCATGCTTTAAAAATGCATGTTACATATTATCAACAGAAGCAGAATATTTATAGAATATTGTCAATATAAATATAGAATACCTCTGCCAGAAATCCTGGGAAAGTTAATATAGCATGCATGCAAATATTTGTGCAGAGAGTGGTTGTTGGGAGTAGTGTCAGGATATTTTTATTGTTGCATGGGAACAGTTTGAGCTGGATGGTTTTTGAATGCTTTTTCCATATCTGAGAGATTTTATTTTTCCTTAGATCTTGTAACTTGAGCTGGCACTGATGTCCAAGTAGGACTGACCCTAGAAGATAGGTAGATTGTTCTGAGGAACAGTTTGGAGTTCCCCTTGAGTACAGTGGTTATGTTACCCTGTCTGGCTATTAAGTCAAAAAGGGAGCTGTTAGATGAGCTCTTGGATGTTTGGTTTGGGTGAATGGCAAGTTTTAGTTCCTATTTGGGGCTCCATGTCTGCCTTTGGAAAATGAGAGGAGGACAAGATTATCTCTTAGGTCCCTAGCCGTTCTGATATGATATAATCATCTGATTCTTTAAGTTATTAGGCTAATACTGAGCAGTTGATGGTTGTTCAGAATCTATGAAAGATCTAGCAACTAAGCTGTGGTAGCTGACTGTGCCGGTATTTCTAGCTCTTGCTCCTCAGCCCAGGCACGTACCCTTTTCCCCGGCTCCACCCCTCTGGCTCGTGAAAATGACTACCTGTGAGTTTTCCATAGCATCTGTAGCTTCTGACTGTTTAATGATCTAGGAAATTCTCTTTGACTACCTACTGAGGTCCAGGTACTGTCCTACGCATTGAGGACACAAAGCTAAAAGTCCCCATCCTCAAGTGGAAGAGAGAAACAAGCAAACAAGTAGCTGGGCAGTGGCAACCCATTGTGATACGTGTTCTGGGAGTGCATGAATAGGGGGCTCCTGGGGATAGAGAATAGTGTACAGCCCCATGGGGGATGAAGGGTGTTGGTCAGAGTTTGGAGAAGGAAGTGGAGCCTGAGGTAAACTTGGAAGAGAAGGTAAAAGCCAGGTGAGGTGGAGGTGGCGGAGTATTTCAAGTAGAAAGTGCAGCTCAAAGACTTGCTGCAAGAAAAAATGTTGTGTATACAGGGACCTGTAAGTGAGTTTTTTAAGTTAGCCAGTTTCTGTAAGTAGTCAGCACTTTGGAGCACCTAGCTCTATGCTTGATCTTGGGGTAGATTAGAAAAGTACAGAAAGTTTGTAACTCATGTGTGGCTTGTGTTCCAAAATTCTGTTTGTGAGTCAGCCGTTTGGAATGTGGAATGCATTTTTCCCACAGAAAACAATGGTCTCCATGGTAATTAGGTTCCCAGGCCAGCCCATAAAAGCCTATGTAACCCATAATCTGAAGGATCATGCTGTATTAATAATACCATAGATGTTAATGACCATGTAAAGCTATGCTTCTGTGGGAAAATCCACTCCCTGTTTCAACCGTGGGTTCTAGAAACACTCTCTTTCCCAGTGAAGCTTCAGAAGTGTGTAAAGAAACCCTTGCTTTGCCATCCCTCCAGGTGGTAAACCAGTGGGCCCAGGAATTTTTTCAGCTCTAGGTTATTACCAGTGTCTCTTGGAAATTGGGAGAGGATACAGCAGGAAGAGGGATGCAGATAAGCAATTCAGCAGAAAGCAAAAGGGTGTGGGGAAGAAAAGAGAGACAAGGAATTGATCATTGATGTTAGAGAATAATCCCGGTCCCTGTCCCTACCCTACTACCCCTGTCTCTCCCCCCTACCCCCACCATGGAGGCAGGCATGAAAGCAAAGCTGGGATACTTTGTCCTAGCTCAGGGCGGGACTAGGGACTGAGGGAAGGAATTTGCACTTACTGAGTTTCAGGATGCCTCAGGCATTTTACACACACCTTTTTTAATCCTTAAAAGGATTATTCCTGTTTCCTGGGGAGGAAACTGAGAAGCAAATAAAAGACTTGCCCATGGTCACACAGCTAGTAAGTAGCAGAGCTGCAAATCATACTCAGATTCTATGAAGCTCCTACAGTGTATGTGTTTATTAGTAATATCTGTAAGTTGGGATATTGTCTCATTTAATTGCTGAGAAAATTAAGGCAAAAGCTGTAAGAGTGATTCTTTCAAAATACTACCACTAGATAGAGATAGCACCACCAGAAGAAAACCATGGTATCCTGACTCTTAGTCCAGTGAAGTTCACGGCATGGAGTACCTACTGTGGGCAAGGTAATGCCTTGGGCACAATGGGTAATATATGTCCCTTGAAGCCACGAGCTTACTGTTTAATGCTTCTGTATTTAAATGGCTCATCCTAGTAGACTAAGGCAGCCTATAGTAAGTGCCAGAATAGAGACATGACACCATACATTAGAAGAAGATGGAGACTGTAATTCTGACTCAAGGGATCTGAGGAGGCTTGCGAAGGATAATGGTGGTAGTATCTGAAGTTGGGCCTTGAAGGATTGATAGCAAGTGATAGATGAGCCGACCTGGAGAGAAGATATTCCAGGAAAAGGAGCCAGACGAGCACATCACAAGCACAGTGCCATTTTACTGTGCACTTAACTTTGTGTTAGGCGCTGGCTATGTGTTTTATGTACGTGATCTCATTTATTCCTCACAGTAATCCTATGAAATGAGTACCATTATTATCCTCATTTTATAGATAAGGAAACTAAGACTCAAAGTAGTTTATTTGTTCAAGTCTACACAGCTAATGAGCGGTAGGATCTAGAGCCTACAAACTTAGCCCATACCCTCATCCATTCACTGGGGTGATTGTGGTAGAGTGGGAGTTTGCTTTGGACTGATTTGTGTGCCCTCCAAATTCATATGTTGAGGCACTAACCCCCAATGTGATGGTATTTTGACATGTGGCCTTTGGGAGATAATTAGGTTCAGATGAGGTCATGAAGATAGAGCCCTCTTGATGGGGTTAGTGCCCTTATAATAGATACCAGAGACCTCTCCCCACCCCCACTCCCAACAGACACACACACACACACACACACACACACACACACACACACACACACACAACATGAGGACACAGGGAGACAGCAGCCATCTACAAGCTACAGAGAGAGTACTCACCAGAAATTGAACATGCTGGTTCCTTGATCTTGGACTTCTAGCCTCCAGAACTGTGAGGAAATAAATTTCTGTTGTTTAAGCCTCCCAGTTTACGGTATTCTTTAAATGGCAGCCTGAGCTGACCAAGACAGAGTCTTAGAGTTTTGCCAGAAACTGGCAAGCTTGGCGGGGGCACCTTGATGAGGGCTTTGATTATTATGTTAAAGATGTTGGACTTTGTTCACTGGTTCCCCAACACCAGCTAAACATTTTTGGGGTGATAAGGTATGGTTTGCTCAGATCCTACTATTCTGTTCACTCTCTGAATGGACCCAATAGAGAACAGTGGACGGATTTCCAGCTGTAAATCAAATCAAGTAGCAAAGTTAGTGGTAGATGAAAAATTCATTGTGTAGCTGGAGAAGAAAGAATTGTTGGCTTGATTTTCTAAGGGGGGCTTCACAGAGGAAATATGACTTAAGGTGGGTCTAGATAGGATTTGCATTGATAGGATTCTTTTCTGAGGAGCAAAATTGGGTTACAGATGCTATGCTGCATGTAGAATGTGTGTCAGTGGCACGTTTTAGAGGTACATCCACGGATACTACTTTTTTTTTTTTTTTTTGCGGTACGCGGGCCTCTCACCGCTGTGGCCTCTCCCGTTGCGGAGCACAGGCTCCGGACGCGCAGGCTCAGCGGCCATGGCTCATGGGCCCAGCCGCTCCGTGGCATGTGGGATCTTCCCGGACCGGGGCACGAACATGTGTCCCCTGCATCGGCAGGCGGACTCTCAACCACTGAGCCACCAGTGAAGCCCCGGAGACTACTTTTAATGAGCCTTGATTGAAACTGCCTTCGCATGGAGGAGAGTGCTCAATAAAAGGGCACTGTGCTTATAACGTGCTCCTTTTCCTAGAACATCTTCTCTCCAGGTTGGCTCATTTGTCACTTGCTATCAATCTTTCACGGCCCAATTTAGGATACTACCACCATTATCCCTCACAAGCCTCCTCAGATCCCTCGAGTCAGAATTGCAGTCTTCACATTCTAGGAGAAGGAAATGATGCATAGAAGGGCACACAAAGGGGAGGGGGGAGGGTTTGTGGGACACGCCTGCTTGGCTGAATCACTGTGACGCATGAAAGAGGATGACAGAAGCTAGGTCATAATTTCTACAGAAGGAATTGTCTCAAGGACTGAGACGAGGTTCAGGGCCACATGGTTATGTCACCTTTCCTAAAGGTAAAGGACGTCAGGCAATAACAGTACTTGAGCTCTGTACGCTTATGTAGGTGCTAAACACTGCTTGCTATGTCCTCAGTCTTCTCCTGGCTATGTGAGGAGTCCTTGGCCTTAAAGAACTTCTAATTTAGTTAGAGATCAAAGTGCCATGTTTGCAATGTCATAAGAATGTATGAAAATAATATATATAAACATGAGTGATGTATTTGAAGCTGAGTACAAGCTGAGGGCCAAATAGCAAAGGCACTAATTTGATTTAATTTGAAACAGACTTGGGCCAAGAGACAGGAGAGTTGGGCATCCTGAGAACTCAAGTGGAGGTGTCCCCTTGACCGTGAGCAGGGACATTTCTTCCTCTGAGGTGGGAGGGTGAAAGGTAAGGATGGGAGGTGGGACAGGTCAGCTGGGGAAGGTGAGTTCTAAGATTGCTTTTTTTAAGGAAGAGAGGTGATTCCTTATGATAAATATAAACGCTTTAATCATTTGCCTCGGTGACATTTAAAGCTTCAGTGAGATTTCTCCTATTTTTTTTCTGAGGGGCAAAATTGGGTTACGGATGCTATGCTGTATGTAGAATGTGTGTCAGTGGCACATTTTAGAGACACATCCACTGAGAGTTTATAGTTCTTGCTGAGTTTATATACTTTTATTGAACCTTTCTTGAAACAAGTAGCTTTACTTCCTCGTTGCTGTGTTTTTCTTCAGCACCTGAAATACCATAGAGGCTTTCTGACTGAACGATTTCTAGACTCAGTACTTTATTATTATTAAAAGGAAGGCTGTTTTTCAAGTTCTCCAAGCATTGCTCAACACAATGTCCTTTGAAATCAACTGGAGTTAGTCTTTAGGAGTCACAGGACAGAGATCTAGGCATCTGGAATATTTTGAGCTTTGCTGTAAGTCTATATGTTGATGCATTTTTAAATAAAGAATATTTACATTTTAGAGGACAAAAATCCTGGAGGTATTCAACAGAAAGGAAACAAAGCAGTGATGATGGAGTGCCATATAGGCCTTTTCATGTTATTTATCTCCATTCATCTATTCATTAATTTACATTATAAGTGATTTATTTAGTGCAGCTCTGTGCTACATTTTTAAGAGCCGTGAGGGGCTGCAAAGTAAACACATTTTCCCCATCCTCAAGGAACTTATAGTTGGAGATACACATGTTACTTAAATAAGACTGTATGTCATAAGACAGGTATAGTTTGGAGAGGGAGGTATCGTTGTGGCTTGGAGTGGCTGCTGGAAGCCTTGCAGAAGAAAAATGTGTGCTGCAACCCAGATGTCCGTGGACAAATGAATGGATAAAGAAGATGTGGTACATATACACAATGGAATATTACTCAACCATGAAAAGAATGATATAATGCCATTTGTAGTAACATAGATGGACCTGAGATTATCATACTAAGTGAAGTAAGCCAGACAGAGAAAGACAAATAGATGATATCATTTATATGGGGAATCTAAAAAAAGATACAAATGAACTTACTTACAAAACAGAAATAGACTCACAGACATAGAAAACAAACTTATGTTTACCAAGGGGGAAAGGAGGGGGTGGGAGGGATAAATTAGGAGTTTGGGATTAACAGATACACACCACTAAATATACAATAGATACGCAACAAGGACTTACTGTATAGCACAGGGAACTATATTCAATATCTTGTAATAACCTATAATGGAAAAGAATCTGAAAAAGACAGATATAGGTCTGAATCACTTTGCTGTACACCTGAAACTAATGCAACATTGTAAATCAACTGTATTTCAATCAAAGTTTTTTTCATTAAAAAACATTTTAAAAAAGAAAAATTTGTGCTGAGACGTGAGGAATGGGTAGAAACTGGAAAATGTGAGAATTTAAATGAGGAACCCAGCGTGAGTAAATATGCACAGGAAAGACTAATCGTGGTTTCTTCAGGGGGCAGTGAAGAGACAGCTTTGTCTGTAGCAGAGGATTTGTGTAAAGGAGTAGTGAGATACAATTCTGAAAAAGCCGATTGGGGCTAGCCTGTGGAGGGCCTTATCTGCCAGGCTAAGGAGATCGTACTTTATCCCTTAGGCAGCGGGGAGTCAAAATACCAGGGTTTTTAGCACCTTATCTGTGAGACAGATATTAGACTACAGATTAATTGTATCTCTATATATGTATCATATCACAGAGCACCAAGGGCTGGTATTCAGTGCTGCAGCATAAGTAAGATCTTGAATCAAAAAGCAGAGGGGATGTTACTATATGAGAAAAGGAATGAAAAGAAAGTATCATTAATATTCATAGCCTGTCACGGTTGCACTTCATTTCTTTGTTCTATTCTTCATCCACTTTAAATATTTTTAGCCTTAACTACACTTCGTAAATGATTCTAGTGAAAAGTTAGGGCCATTGTGCGTTTGGTATCCAATTTTCCGACAAGATATGAATCCTCTTTAAATGGGTCGCTTAAGAGGGAATGGTGCTTTTAAATTGTCTTAGCAGGATGACTATAGTAGCAAATTGAGGGCAAATTAGGTGAATCGCTATTATAAAAAATCCAATCTCTCCATACTGTAGCACACATTTCCTTTTCAAGATCAGTGAGGCGTTAGGGACTCGAGCAGAGAGTGCCTGGTGTTTTGATGGGGAGCCCAGCCCGCTCAATGATTTGGCGTCCCAGTAAGCAGAGTGAGGCTGTGTGTACACAATGCTGATCTCTCTGTTTTATACTGGGGAAAATAGAACTTTGACCGAATAGCCAAGTACCTCTGGATATTTCCATAAGTTTAATACCAAGTAGGCAGCACTCTTGCTGAGTGGTTTTGTTTGTTTTAGGTAGATGCTTGGCATCCTGTAGACAAAATTCCATTCACAATGAGAAAACTTTCTATTGATAAGTTTCTCGTGGAATTTTGTGTGTGTGTGTGTGTGAACTTTGAATCTTGGTAGCAATATACCATTGTTAAGGAACTGCTGAAAATTCACTTTTGCTCCCTCTCATTCCGTCCCATTCTCTTTAAAATGCAGCTGTCTATTAAACAGGCAATGACATATTCAAAAGGAAAGGCACGTGCATAGCCGAGAACAACCCATCTTGTGGTCGACTCAGTAGATTTATACCACTCTAGAAAAGAGCCTACTTCCTCCCTGTCTGATTTGGAAAGCACAGCATTTGGGGCTGTACTCCAGAAGCTGACAGATTGTCCACATTATATTCACAAGTTTTTACCTATTTGGAAAACATATACAATGAAGCCCTAGATGGGGGTTCTTAGAAGTTCCTAATTCTGTGACTATTATCACCTTGCACCTTCTACTTCAAGCATCCAAGCTGTTCCTCTTTGCCTATGCAAATCCCATCCATCACATAAGGTCCAGCTAGGATGTCCCCTTCTTTGGGAAGCTTTTAGTGACTAAACCGAAGGGAAGAGATGTCATCTTCCTCTGAACCAGAACCTTGTTAACAAACACTCCCGTGGCACTTAACATGTATAGCCTATACCAGAGTAATTTGGTTATGTTTGATCTGTCTTACAGGATAAATTCCCGAAGGACAGAGACTGTCTCATATGTCTTTATATTCGCCCCAGAACCGACACAATGCCAAGCACGTAACAGGCCCCCAGAAAATATTAATGGAATCAATTCATGCATGATATGTATTTAACTATAGACTTTTAAGGAGGGAAATGACATCGTCAGGGTGTTAGGCCAGGCGGCACTTGGAAAGACAATTTTATTAATCAGCTCAGGGCTTCTGTACTGAGTTCTACCACGAATAAGGTTGAGGATATATAGCTGAATTGAAGGGTCAATCTTACTTTGGAAGAGTAAGGGAAACCTGACTCTGTGGAAGAAAAATTTTCTATAATTCAGTAAATATTTATTGATCCAACTTTCATGTCAGGTACTATGTTAGTATTGGGAATAGAGAGATCAATAAGAGAAAATTTCAATCTTTTATTGAAATAGAGTTGACATACAATATTATGTTAGTTTCAGGTGTACTACACAATGATTTGACATTTGCATACGTTATGAAATGATCACCATGATAAGTCTAGTAACCATCTGCCCCTATACAAAGTTATTATAATATTATTGACCATATTCCTTATGCTGTATATTACCTCCCTGTGGCTTATTTATCTTATAACTGGAGGTTTGTATCTCTTAATCCCCTTCACCTACCTCCCCGACCCCCACCCCGCATTCCTGTCTTTAAGATGCTCCTAGCCTACTAATGTGGAATTAGGGGAGGTGAAAAGTATCAGGTAAGAAACAGAAGAGAAAGCCATTCTAGATTACTGATATCAGTTAGACCTTGGGGACAGCTAACACAAGAGCAGATTCTGGAAGGCCCATTTTCCCACCTTCTTGGCTTCTTTTGATAATTCCAAACGCACACTAAAGCAGAACAGGAAATGTCAACCAGCTATCATAAGGTGATACAAGTATTGGCTTTCTTGTCAGAAAAGTCACATTTTTTTTCACCTGCTGCGCCTTGGTACCTCTCCCTACATAAGGTGTAATGTCAAGAATGTGGCTAAGACTCTCAAAAAATAGAGAAGGCGTTCTTATGACAGAAAAAGGCCAAAGAGAATGATACCTAGAGCTTATTTCTGTTCTTGGCTTTGAAAGCTTCCGTTGCGCTACACATACACACAACCTGGGCCACAGGGCTTCACATGCACAAACGCATACACACCTCGCATTTACATATACTCTGACACACACGCAGGCACAGACACACGCACTGACAAACACATATGTTTGCACACTGGAACGTCTTGAACCCAGCCACTGGCTCCTGCTGCTTTCTTCTATGGAGTTGGGTTATTGTATGAGGTGAAGTTCAATGGCTCACCTCCCAACCCCCTAACACCAGCCCCCCTCCCCCGGCCCCCCATGGGCACCTTTGCTTCAAGATTTAGCAGTGTCAGTTCTCCCTAGGAATCTCCTTCCTGGGGTCTCAACACCCGTCCCGAGGAAGGCCACACACCACAACTTATTCCCTTCACCTCTTTAACATTGAGTGAGTTCCCTTTCCTGGAGAGGTTTTTTTTTTTTTTTTTTTTTTTTTTTTAAATCATGGAGAAATGTTTAAAGGGAACACAAGGACAAAGAGATGCACTGACACTGGTTTATGAATATGCAGATCTCTGTTCTTTCTATGCTCCATAGAGAACTGAGCCTCAGGGCTCAGATTGGTTCAGATTTTGAGTTTTTGCTTCCTAGCTTTTGTCAAGGGGCAATGATTGCATAGCAAACTCACTGACAGCCTCATATCCCTTACTTTAGGGAGCCTTCAGTCTGACTATTGGGACCATTCACCTGGGAGCCAATTCTCTAGTTTGGATACTTTTAACTATCAATGAGAGTCACAAAACCCCTTTCACATGCCCAGGATTTACTGCATGTGAGACTGGGGAACTGGAAGTGTTCTATGAGAATCAATAATACAATTTAGATGCTTGCTGTATTTCAAACTAAATGGAACAATATTAATTCAAACCATAAACAGCACTAAAGAAACTCAAATGTCACAGTTTTTGAAAGGAGACATGAATCGAACAGATTTCCCCCTCATCCCATACCAAGCAGCATTTTAGCTATTTTTAATTAGGACTAGCTAAATATAGCTCTTATCTTTATAGAGGAGGGATGTGTTTGACATTTTGCTAAACCTTTCTTAAAAATACAAGGCTTATTAATAAGTGATGTTAATTGCTGGAAAAGAAGAAATTAAATGCTGAGACTTTGAGCTGACCTAGTTTCAAGGTCTAAGTCAAAGTGAAAGTTAATGGAAAGCCACCAGAATCGGAAAAACACGGGGTTTGTCGCTGTCTTGGTAATAGCCTGAGATGAGAAGGAGAGAATGGAGGCGTCATCATGACAGGAGGTTTTTGAGAAGTAATTATAGAACGAAAATAGCAATAAAGAATCTCGGTAAAGAAAATCAATCAGAGTTATATGAAGATCACCAAAGATGTCACACTGGTAACATTGAGTTTTAGTCCCGTGGCACCCACAACTGGCAGCTCGCCTCATCTGAGCGGTCAGGACAGAAATAGGTTGTGTTACCACATCTCTGATGGGTCTGTCTGCCTGCCCTCTATTTCCCTGCTGTGAATCAAATGCTGGCTACGAACGCTCAGCTTGGCCTGATGATGAGGACACGACGATTATGGTTGACCTGAGTGATCAAGTCCCGGGATATTTACAGCTTTGGCAGCGAGGGAAATGCAAAGACTGCTGAGGTGTCATTGGGGGTGGCAGGTGGGTTGTGTGAGGAGGAAGAGTGATAATTTTCTAAACCAATCTCCTCAACATTTTACGAAATACTGATCTCCATTCAAATTTGAAGCCATGCCTTATGATAAGCCTTTTTTCTCTTTACTTTTTTTTTTCCTTCCAGAAGGAAAAATAAGTGCTTCAGAACAGTGCTTTTGGATAAAGTTTAATTTTTCACTTTGATTCTCTGAGGGGTAAAGAGCATGCATAGAGTATAAAATCTCTCCGTGCTATTGGGTATTTTAAAAATATATTGTTAGAGCACGTACTATAATCCTCATCCCCCTTTCTCCCTTTCATTCATCATCCATCCACCTGCCAGAGATTAAAGAAACATTTGAAGAAGTTCACGTAGCTTATAACTTTCTTATCCCATAAGTGATACTTGAGTGTTGGAGAAAAATCAGATGATGTTAATAAGCAAAAGAAAAAGAAAATAATGATCACCCTTAATGGGTACCCAGAGGTAACCATTGCATTACACTCTGGTTTTTTTTATGCATATATGTATTTGTCTATGAAAATACAGATGATCATAAATAATATATATTAATATATAATATATTAGATATATAAAACAAAAAATAGACTATAATGCAATACACACGACATAATGTGTGTGTGTGTGTGTATATATACATATAATGTCTTACAACTTTTTTTTTGGCGAACACGCTATTTTATAAACTGTTTTATTTAATAACATTATTTTAATAATTAGGCTCACATACCCAAATAGTGTAGTTAGGACATTTCTCTTGGCTGCAGATTCTGTTCCCAGCCAGATGTTCAGCAGGCAATGCCCCGGGACAGATGTATTAGTTGTTTATAACCAGGGTCTGTTCTGTTCTTTTGAGGCTGAGGCAGATTCTGATTGCACAGTGCCCACGCCATACTGATTGCTAATATTTGACTATTACCCCTGAAGGTCACAGGCAATCTCTAGCTTCTAGAGAATACCACCGTGTGGTTAGAATTAGGCTAGGGGCAGCCTAGCAAAAATCTGCCATGTGCTGGATGTCCATGGGAGATGCGGATGTGTAGATCCCCCTGCCCCACGAAGAGCTTACAGAGCATTTAGGTAGTCACGCCGTACATGTAAGCAAAGATGACTAACAGAGCTGCTACTCAATATTGGTTAGGTTCGTTACCAGATGAATGATGTGGTCTGCAGAGATGTTAGAGTTCAGAAGCCTGTAATAGTTAGAGAAGGCTTCACAGAGGAGATAATACGTGAGATAAGAGGAGAAGGGGGATGCGATTCAAATGAAGGGAATAAGAAAAACATATAGTACATTTGGGAAACTGCAAGAAGCTTAGTTTTGCTTTTAGAATCATGCTATGTCCTTCCCTTGCTCTGTGAGGGTTTTGACCCTGGCCAAATATATTTTCTGGGCTTCCTTGCCAAACGGCTTCTGGTTGGATTTGACCAATAGGAGATGCCAGTCAGACATTGGTGGGCAGGAGAAGGGGAGAAGCCATGGTCTCCCCCCCTCTTCCTCTCGGCTTTCATTTGGGTTTCTGGCAGTTGGCAGTGTTTCCTCTGTGGCTCTAGATCTTATTGGGAAGCTCCAGGGTCTCAACTTCTATTGAGCGGCTCTTCCTCCAAGGTTCCAGCTCCTCTCTGGTGTTCCTGGCTCCTGGTTCCCAGGCCCTGGTAATATTACCTCCTGCCTTGTCCCTCAGCCGTAAGGACGGTAGCAGCTTCTTGCAGTTAGTAAGGTCTGGGTTGCTTCATCTTTCCCCCATTGCTCTTCCTGTTCTTCTCACACGGTTGTAGCTTGTTTCCTGTATTAAATTACGTCTATGGAGCTAGCTGGTGTGGGTTCTCTTTCCCTGGCTGGATCCCAACTGATGCAGTCTAGAACAGGAAGTGGAAAAGATGAGGCTGGAAAGATGGTTAGGGCCAGATTGGTGAATGACTCTGTTTCTTGCCCAGGTAGGCGAGCTTGCTATACCATAAGAAGCTCCAAAACGGTAGAGAATATATTCAGTTGCTGAAAGGTCAGTGTTTGTGTCCCGTAGATTTCATTTCATGGCCCAGATGTCATTTGTAGCAAAAGTGTGGAAGTGACCTGAACTTCTCTTCTTACTCACTTCACGCACTAATAGACATCTAGACGAGAGGAGGAAGAGAATGAAAATGGAGTGGAATTCAGCTTCTTGGTGATGAATCCAGTCATGGAGATAGAGTCATACTCCAAGCAATGGGAACACTGACACCTCGGTCTGCCTTGGGAGATATAGAAGCCTTTTAGGAGGTGGTGATATGTGAACTAAGTCCTAAAAGTAGGCGTGTTAGTTTCCTATTGCTTCTATAACAAATTACTACAAACACAGTGCCTCAAAACAACACAAGTTTATTATCTTCCACTTACGGAGGTCAGAAGGCCGATACATGTCTCACTGGGCTAAAATCAGCGTGTTGACCTGGCCGTGTTCCTTTTGGAGCCTCTAGGAGATGATCATTCCCTGGCCTTTCCCAGCTTCTAGAGCTGCCTGCATTCCTTGGCCCATGGGCCTCTTCTTCCATCCCTCGTCTCCCTTATAATGACCCATGTGGTTCCATTGGGCTCTATTAAAGGATCCAGGAGAATCTACCCATCCCAAGATGGAGATCACATCTAAAGAGTCCCTTTTGCTAGGTAAGGTAACATTCACAGGTTCTGGGGGTTAGGATATCTTTGTGGAGGTGGCATTATTTTGCCTGCCACAGTAGGGTAGAGGTTCATTAGGTAAAGGAAGAAGGGAAAGTATATTCTCATCAGAAGGAGCAGAATGTGCTGGACAGAGGCAAAGGATGATGAAGCACATTCTAGCCCATCAGCAGATAATTGTTATCACTGACATTTCTCCAGCAAAAAAGCATGTTTACTATGGCCTCGGGAGCATGCACAGTACCTCACATCCCTACACTACAAGCAGAAATAAGATGTTTAAGCCAAGATACAGGCTATCCTAAAGCTCAGCTGAATATCACCCCTTGGCAAAGTAGACAGGACATTGGACTTGGAGTCTAATGGTCCCCATTAGCCTATTTCGGCTTTGCCAGCTATCTTAGTCCTTCAGGGCTGCTCTAACAAAAATGTCATAGACTGGGTAGTTTATAAACAAGAGGAATTCATTTTTCACTGTTCTGGAGGCTGGGAAGTCCAAGATCAAGGTGTTGGCAGGTTCAGTGTCTGGTGAGGGCCTGCTTCCTGGTCCATAGACTGATGTCTTCTCACTGTGTCCTCACATGGAGGAAGGGTCACTCTCATAAGGACACTAATCCTATTCATGAGGGCTCCACCCTCAGGATCTAATCACCTCCCAAAGGCCCCACATCCAAAGACCATCACAGTGGGTGTTGTGTTTCAGTATATGAATTTGGGGGGACACAAATATTCAGACCGTAGCACCACCAAATAGCTATGTAGTTTTGAGAGAGTCACCTTATCCTCTTTTAGCCTCAGTTTCCTTCTCTAAAATGGGGATAGAGGATCCCAACCTCATGGGGCCATTACTATCATTTAGGGAGATAATTCTTGTGGAAGCTCCCAAGACACTTCCTAGTACACAGCTCCCACTTATTCAAGAAGCCAAGGCAGCAGGCCAGGGTTGGGTGGTGAGTGGATGTAATGGAACTAAGCATTTGTCTGTCCCCTGTTTCTCCACTGATAACAGTCACTAGCATTTAATGAGCGCATGTTACATATCAGGTGATCTCCCCAACAACGTTCTGAGGAAGGCAGTATTAGAATACCCATTTTGTAGGTTAGGAAACTGAGGCTTTGAGAGTTGAAGTGACTTACCCAAATTCACAAAGCTAGTAAGGGACCCAGTTAGAAACTGAACCAAGTTGAACAATGTTCTTAATTGACTAATGCACCATAACTAAACCAAAATCTGTCTCTGTCATCGTGGAACTAAATCTTGGTCTTTCCTTGTTTTTTCTCTGTCTGATTCCTGTAGTCTGCTCTTCTCAGGTTAGACTTTCCTTCAATTGGTTACTCTCTGTTAGTTTCTCTGCTCAGTTCCACCCTGTTTCTCTCCCTAAGCCAACCTATCCTCCAGACAGTGTAGGGATAGTGGAAATGGGATAGGCCTGGAAATTAGCTGCATGACCTTGGACTAGAAACTTCTCTAAGCCCTTGTCTCATCCATAAACTGAAGATAATAGAACATAGTCTCTTTTTTGGAGGATTATGTAAAACATGTGCCAGTCTCTAACATTTCGATAATCAATGTAAAAAATCCCTAGCATTTTATAAAATATTATTTCCTTTCCATTCAAAGACGTCTTCAGGGATTTGTCTCAGGAGCCAGACTAACCAAGTTGGAATTTAAGCTCTGTCACTTGCTCGCTGTGAGACCTAGGGCAAGTTGCTGTGCATCGGTTTCTTAATCTATAAAATTGGAATAATAACAGTGCCGAACACATAGTGTTATTGTGAGATTTAAAGAGATGTAAAGTCTAATATGGCTTGGCCCATAGAAAGTAGCTGTTGTTTGTCTCCATAGGCATCCAGGGTGTGTTAAATTCTTAAATATCCCTTACTCCCTTATTATTCCTTATGAAATACTGATGCAGTAACAATAATAAGTCCTAAGCAAAATTCAGTCTTCTGATCTTAAATTTCCTCAACTGTAAGATAGGAATAACTATAGCACCTCCTTCACAGTAATATTTATGAGGATTAAGTGCAGTAAAATATTGAAAGCACTTAGCAGTGCGTGGCATGGTAAATTTTCTATGTGTTGGCTGCCATGATTATTCATTTGGTCAACAAATATTTATTGAGCACTTTCTAGATACCTGGTACTGTTGCAGGTACTGGGGCTGCAGAGTGGTGAACTCTGCCATCATAGAGATGACATTCTCATAGGGAGTAGAGATGTAGTGGTGACTGCTATGAAGAAAAATGGAGAAAAGTAGGGTGGTGAGGTAAGTACTCTCTGAGGACCTTGAATGCATATGACATTGGAGTATGTCAACGAGTCAAAGAAAGGACTTGTTTGGCAGATCACAGCATTGGCCGTTTGTGCTGGGTGCTGCATTTGGAGCAGAGAACGGCAGATAATCAGAAAGGCTGAAGGGTGCTGACTAGAATTCTGGCAGCAAGCCCCACTGACATTTACCAAAGTCAGCAGCGAGGCAAATAAAGAGAAGGTACTTTCTCTGTGCAAGTCTGAGGATGTATTGGACTCTGATTTTTTTTTTTTTTTTTGCATGTTCTGGACAAACTGGTCCAAATAGTCATGTTTTTTAAACCTCATGAAACTATTTATTACCCTTTATTAGCCTCCAGAACGGGGACTAGATCGCTTCCTAGAGGTTTCATGCGATGTGTGGATCTTTACAGGAGCTCATTTATTCTCTGTGTGAAACACGATGTTGGTGCTTTCAAAAAATGTAAGTAATAGCTAGCTAACAAACATCCTTGCGCTGAAACGCTGGTGGCGAGTGGAAAATTTGAAGATAACTGGTCCCCAAGTCTAGTGGTACTTCTCTATTCAACCCTACCAAAGTAGCCTTACTACTAAATGTATCCTGCCTTGGAGTCATGTGGAGGCACTGCCTTCTGCCTTCTATTAGAGGGTCTAAATACTTGTAGACTTGCCCATTATGTCAAAGAGATATCGACAAGACCAGAAATAGTAAGACACTCAAAATTTAAACGAGACTTCCCTTTGATAGCCTCTTTGGGATCTTACAGGAGGAAAGTGCTGACAATTAGGGGAGAGTGACAATGAGAATAAATGAATACCTGGATCACATGCAAGAGGAACAACTCAATTGGATGACTCTTTCACACCAAGCTTAACTACCATTCAGATAATGGACTCTGAGGGCTAAGGTGTCACTAAAATGCCATCCAACCTACTCATATCTCAGGTGTTTAAAAATTCCCACAGCATTTTGATAGAACCAGAAAGAAGAGTGACATTGAGTTTGACATTTTAGAAAATTAATGAACAGGGCTGCATTGACATGAAAAGAGCAGTGTGATAAAATTCCACTGGGAGGCGATATTCAGACATACTTGCAGGCAGCTGGGCAATGAAATCTTATCTTGTCAGATAACTGGGCCTCGGTTATTAGGAGGGATTAAGAACTAGGTTCCAAATCTCAGGAGAGGACCTAGAAATAATTCAATTTTTAGTCATAAGGTATGCCATATTTACTGAATGCCTGTCCTGGCCAGATGCTGGATGAGACACTTGGGAAATAACTAGCCTTGTCCTGTAGGAACTCACGCCAGAGGGAGACAGATAAGTAATTTAGTACATTAAGTCCTATGACAGAAGAACAGGGCACTGTGGGAACACACAAGAAGGGAGCTAGAGCAAAACTGGTGGAGGTGGGCTTCCCTGGTGGTGCAGTGGTTGAGAGTCCGCCTGCCGATGCAGGGGACACAGGTTCGTGCCCCAGTCCGGGAAGATCCCACATGCCGCGGAGAGGCTGGGCCCATGAGCCATGGCCGCTGAGCCTGCGCGTCAGGAGCCTGTGCTCCGCAACGGGAGAGGCCACAACAGTGAGAGACCCCGCGTACCGAAAAAAAAAAAAAAAAAAAACTGGTGGAGGAATGACTAAGCTGAGACCTACTACTGAGCAAGAATTTCATGAAGGAGAGGATAGGTAAGGGAGATCTGAAAGCCTGGAGGAGTTAGGCTAAATATCTAATCGGTTCCCTGGTGATGGATACAAGTTGAACCATTCTGGGCTAGTGGTTACCTGTATCTGTCCTCACAGCTTTTGCTGTACCCAGATGTTATGCCAACAATTTCTCTTTCTGTGAGTGATCAAACCACTGTTTGCTTATACTGAAAATTTCCTGCCCATTCTTTTAATTAAAATTAAATCAATCTCTCTCTGATCAGGTATGTATGTGTGTATTTTTTTTTCCCTCCTCTTTCCATGATTTTGATAATTGAAGAGATTGGGGATTGTCCTTTAGAGTAAATCACCTGTTGGCTTTACCTGTTTTTCCTTGTGGTGTCATTGAACTTATTCCTCTAATCCTTATAGTTCTGAAAACTGGAATTTAGAACTATACCTTATTGGATTGAGGTTAAACATTTCTCATAGGATTGCTTCATAGATGAGGCTGCATGTTGCAGATTGCATCACATTGAGACCCATATAATGTGTGGTTGACTCCGTATTAGTGAAAGGATCATTGGGTTAATGTGATGATTGGGTTAAGATGATGGCTGCCGGCTTGCTCTATTGAAAAGTTAACCTTTTGCCCCTTTTCAGCTAGCAAGTAATCCATGCGGGTGATCCTTTGGCACTATGTAAATATGGAGTTTCCCATCAATCTATCACCTAATAGATTTTGTTTTCCTTCAGGGTCCTTGCGCAAATCGATTACTTCAGTGGGGTTTTCATCGCTGCCTATTCTTACATAATTTGAAGGGAGATAGTGGTTTTGCCGAGATCTTTGCTTGGTTCAGAGGCATATGAACTTGCTATATCAGACTATACGTGCATTATACATACATTATACAGTTTTTCCATGTAACTAATCAGCCAACCACATCTCCTCATCACTGTTGATTATACCACATCCAGGGGCAATGGGTAAAGGTACATTCATTAAGTAATTTAAAATAAGGTGTGAGTCAATTCTTTGGGGGTATGGTTTTCAATAAGAAGTGTTGTTGGCATGGGGGTAGGAGCAGAAAGTCAAAAGTCAGGAGTTGCCAGTGCTGGAGGATGGATTACTGAGATAAGGAATGTGGCAAGAGAAACAACATTGAAATGTAGGTCAGAACTAGACCAGAGTGAGGTTACATGCTGAGTCTGAGAGTGTGGCTAGACCATGGGTCACAAACTCAAGTGCCTACAGAGACTGAGAGGTAAAGGGAGTGAAGCAAGCCAGGTGTAAGGAACAAGAGGCGTGATGAGGCCTATGAAAGGAACGGAGGTCCTCTGTCCTGTCTAAAGAGGGCTTCTACTACTTAGCAACAGCTAATTTTTGTAAGGTGCAAAATGGATCTAGTGTTGCCAGATCTTTTGATATTGCTGGAGAAGCCGGAAGTCTGAATCATAAAGGGAAACAAAACAATATAAAAACGGGAACAACCAATTTGAAGAGTAAATTAAAAATATGTACAGCGTGGGCTTCCCTGGTGGCACAGTGGTTAAGAATCCGCCTGCCAATGCAGGGGACACGGGTTCGAGCCCTGGTCTGGGAAGATCCCACATGCCTTGGAGCAACTAAGCCCCTGCGCCACAACTACTGAGCCCGCGCGCCTGGAGCCCGTGCTCCGCAACAAGAGAAGCCACTGCGATGGGAAGCCCGTGCACCGCAACGAAGAGCAGCCCCTGCCTGCCGCAACTAGAGGAAAGCCCACACGCACAGCAATGAAGACCCAACACAGCCGAAAATAAATAACTTAATTTTAAAAATAATAATAAAAATATATACATATATATGTACAGTGTAACAAATCTGTTCTTGGGCCTCATTTGGCTTATTGGGCATAATTTTGCCAAACTTGGTCTGAAAAGCCTTAAATTTGTATTTACTAAGGTCAGAAATTGTGTGGATAGGTTGAGGGTGTCTACTTTAGGTAGGGACCCAGAGCTCAGGAACTAGATAGTGCCTGATAACCGGGGATATTTACCAATCAACCCTGATCCTGCTATGGTGCTTTCATATTTGTCTATACAGTCTGTTTCCTAATTTGATTCAAGTTCTCTGAATGTATGCATCTTGTCTTCTTCCCACAGCTTCTTGCATGTTACCCTTCATATACCAGGTCCTTGAAAGAGGGATGATGGTGATGAGGACGATGATGATGGTTTCTACCGAGTAAAAAAATCAAGGTAAGTTATTCCATGTTCTTTTTATCATGGATAAGCAAGAATGATGAATGAATTTTCTGCATAGCATAAAGTGCTGCAGAGTTCATCTGTGAACTGATTTTGCCATTTAATGTTACTTTCAACAAAGCATTCATAAAATTTCATGGCTGCAGCTGTTCCGTATTATTATGTTCTCTCTTGCAAATTTTCTTAACTAGAAGCCATTCCTCATTTTTATGTTGTAATGTTTAAGAAAGTAATGAATGATTAAGGTAATCAGGAATACATGAAGTTGGGGGAAGACACATACATATGTATTTTTAGTCATATTTGAAGAGTGGCACTTAAATGATAGTGTACTAACTCTATCATAACATCAGGGAAATTTATATTGTATGCCTGGTCCGGCTCCATTTTCTGGAAAAATAAGTTCTTAAATATGTCACATCTATCACGTGACTTCCGAATCTAAACTAGAAATGGGAATTTTTCTTTGTTCCATTTTCTCCCAAGCATTCTCTGATCTCTCTCTCTCTCTCTCTCTCTCTCTCTAACCAAATACCAATTTAAGGACAGAAGGGCATAAAAAGGGGAGTCTAAATGTAGGTGCTAAAGGCAAATTATGTATTTCACAACTTTGGCTAGGAATGACTGTTTAAGTGAGTAGCTCATTAACCCAAAGGAGTAAATTTTTAATGGTGACACTTTGGCAGAAAGTTTTTTTTATTAATAATTCCAATTACTAAGTGTCTTCTGTGTGCCCAGCATTGTAATAGCTGATTTTAGTACCACGTATCAGACTGTCTGAAATTTTTACTATACCCTGGCAAGGAAAGTAGCATTAGCCCCACTTACAGATGAGGAAACCAAGGCTCGTAGAGTTGAAGTAACTTGTCCAATGACACGTATCTAGTAGATACTGGAGCTGGGATTAGTACCTGTGTCTGCTGCAGATGTTCTTGCCTTATACCATACTGCCTCCCACTATTGTTAAATAACAGTCCTGAAGAAAATAGGGACCCTATATCCATGTTACATAGTTATGTAGTCCTTAACCTCCGATCAAAATATATATGAATTTTCCCTTGGGAATGGCATGGTCTATAACCAGAATGCCCTCAGATCCCAGTAGTCTGAAAAAGGAAAAGCAAAAACCTTGCTTTTCATTGACTTTGGTTGGTTGACCAGATGGTTCTCTATTTGTGCTTTTCATGGGAGAGGGGGATTGAAGGGTAGAATTTAACCAGTGCCCTGGCTCAAGACGGATCTGGTTCCCCTCCAGCTCACAGGTACATGTAAAATAAGGTAGTCATAGAAGGACAAATACTGCATGGTTTGACTTATGTGAGGTATCTAAAATAGTTGAACTCAGAAGCAGAGTGTAGAACGGTAGTTGCCAGGGGCTGGGGGAGGGGGAAACAGGGACTTGCCATTGAACAGGTATAAAATTTCAGTTAAGCAAGATGAATAAGGTCTAGAGATCTTCTGTACAAACATGGTGCCTATAATTAACAGTACTTTATTGAACACATAAAAATTGGTTAAGAGGGTAAATCTCATGTTAAGTGTTCTTACCACGATAAAATAAAAATTAAAATATTAACATTAGGCTGAGTGAAAGATGCCAGGCACAGAAAAGGGCACACTGTACAGTTTCATTTATAAGAAGTTCTAAAACAAGGAAAACTAATTTGGGATGATAACAGATCGATGGTTGTCTTGTGGGGGAGGGGTGACTGGGTTGGAGCACCCTGGAACTTTTGAGCATGGTGGTGGCCATGTTCTCCGTTTTGATGGGGGTGTTAGTTACACAGTTGTATGCATTTGTCAAAGATGATTGAACTTTATATTTAAGATGAATACATTTCACCATCTGTATATTATACCCTGATAAAATATTAAAAACAGTCATTTAGAGGGCAAAACTAATAGCGTAGTGTGAATTAATTTAATCATATAAATCACCTAAGGCTAAAACAACTTTTTATCCCCAGAAAACTCTCTTTTACAGCAGACCTGACAGATGATTTCCAGAGTCATCTTGGGTATTTCAAGAGTTTGGGAAGTCATTATAAGGTGTATGTGTACTATAAAGTTGGTAACTCTCGTGTTTTCAATTTAATTTAAAATACTTGTAAGTCAAATAAAATAGTAACTAACATTTACTGAGTGTTTGCCAAGTTCTAAGGGCATAGATGAGTTTTGTCTGTTTTTGTATCTTTTATGAAATATGCAATCATATTGGAATAGGAAAATTAAAACTGTCTTTTAGAAAACTCTAAAGAATCTACCAAAAAGTACTAGAACTAATAATTGAGTTTAGTGAGTTCACAGGCTTTAAGCTCAAAACACAAAAATTCATTGTACAAAACTCTTTCATGCTGTTGGAAGAGTAACTGACACTTTTCAAAATATATGCCTTTTATTTCTTTTTATTTTGGCCTATTGCCCTTGCTCAGCCATCAGATACAATGTTGAATAAAGTGTAAGTATGCACAGCCTTATGTTCTGACCTTGGGGGAAAGCATTCAGTCTTTCACTATTAAGTACTGATGTTAGCTGTGGGATTTTTGTAGATGCCCTTTTTAATGAGAGTTTACATCTCGAATGGGTGTTGAATTTCTGACAAATACTTTTTCTGCATCTATTGAGATGATCGTGTGGTTTTTCTTCTTTACTTGATTCATATGGTGATTTATATTGATCGATTTACAAACATTGAACCAGCCTTGCAATCTTGAGATAAGACTCACTTGGTCATGATGAATTATCCTTTTAATATAATATATTGCTGGATTCAATTTTCTATGAAATTTATTTGAAGACTTTTTCTATGTTCATGATGGATATTGGTGGATAGATTACTTTTTTGTAATATTTTAGTCTAGTTCTAGTACAAGGGTAACATGGGCCTCATAGAATGAGTTGAAGGTGTTCCTCTATACTCTGGAAGTATTTGTTTAAACTTGGTATTACTTAACATTTTAAATGTTTCATAGCACCTACCAGAGAAGAGATTTGGGCTTGAAGTTTTCTTTGTGTGAAGGTTTTCAATTATGAATTCAATTTCTTTACTAGTTATGATGTTATTCAGATTTTCTATTTAAATGTGTCACTTTTCATAATTGGTATCATTCATGGAATTTGTCCATTTCATCTGATTGTTGAATTTATTGGCATAAAATTATCATTAATATTGCCTAATTACCCTGTTAATATCTCTAAGATGTTAGTAATATTCTCTCTTTTCTTCTTATGTTATAATCCTTTTCTTGTTCTTGATTCATTTGAAGTTTGTGTTTAAGTTTTGCTAGTGTGAGCCAAAAGACTATCTTTTATTTTATGTCTACTTTAGTGCTATTACCAAGGTGTGACCTTCTTGGGTCTCTATTGAATACTCTTGGTGCTCAAAAAGGTCTCTACAATGTAGCTCAGAACTCAGCAGACTATAAACTGTGGGTCAAATCCAGCTTGTGGATTGTTTTGGAATAGTGTGGGAGCTAAGAATTATATTTCCCTTTTTAAAACATAGTTTAAAAGAAAAAGAAGATTATGTTACAGACATCATATGTGACCCACAAAGCCTAAAATGTTTACTATCTCGTCCTTTAATGAAAGTGTTGGCTGACCGCTGCTAGCCGATGAGAACTAGAATATTTTCTAGTCATGTGTGCGCAGGGAATTGTTCAGTTTACATCTCCCCTCCGGTTGATTTTCGCCTGGCCTCACAGAGTGTCACCCTAGGCATGA
This sequence comes from Tursiops truncatus, assembly GCF_011762595.2. NCBI lineage: Eukaryota > Metazoa > Chordata > Mammalia > Artiodactyla > Delphinidae > Tursiops > Tursiops truncatus. Next base: position 30,265,470 of record NC_047055.1, read on the forward strand.
ACAACTTCCTAGCCAGCCAAAGACATCATGGGACCTCTTGGACCCCCCTTATTTTTCCTTCTTCACAAGGATTTCAGATCTACACTGTGTATTGTCCCATGTATGAAAATAGATGTTTCACATTTTTGCCCAGTTTTCTAGAGTTTTTAACAGCAGGAGGATAAGTCCAGTACTGGTTCCTCTGTCATAAGCAGAAACAAAAGATCTCACCACACTAAATAAAGTTTTGATCTATTTTATCAATTATTTCTCTATGTTTGTAGTGGAAGAGAAGCTCTTCAATTTGGATTGGTTTGCAAAATTGCTAGATAATTTCTAGTTCTGGAAGATGGGTTTTTTTGATGGCAACAACAGAAATTTCTTGAGAATTGTGGTATGTCAGTCTGTTGTATTATTTAATTTTCATAGCAATACTCTGAGGTTCAGAGAAGTCGTGTTTTCCAAAGACTCACGGTTTTTGCACAGCAGAACTGGAATTTGAATCTAGGTTTGTTTGACTCCCAAGCCTCAGTTCTTAGGCACTTCTTTTTTTTTTCTTATTGAAGTATAGTTGATTTATAATGTCATGTTAGTTTTAGGTGTACAGCATAGTAATGCAGTTATATACATGTATATTCTTTTTCAGATCCTTCTCCCTTATAGGTTATTATAAAATATTGAGTATAGTTCCCTGTGCTATACAGTAGATCCTTGTTGGTTATCTACTTTATATATGGTAGTGTGTATATGTTAATCCCAATCTCCCAATTTATCCATCCCTCCCCTTTCCCTTTTGGTGACCATAAGTTTATTTTCTATGTCTGTGGATCTATTTCTGTTTTGTACATAAGTTCTTTTGTATCTTTTTTTTTTAGATTCCACGTATAAGCAATACCATATGATATTTGTCTTTCTCTGTCTGGCTTATTTCACTTAGTATGATAATCTCTAGGTCCATCCATGTTGCTGCAAATGGCATTATTTCATTCTTTTTTTAATGGCTGAGTAGTATTCCATTGTATATATGTACCACATCTCCTTTATCCATCCATCTGTCGATGGACATTTAGGTTCCTTCCATGTCTTGGCTATTGAAAATAGTGCTGCTATGAGCATTGGGGTGCATGTATCTTTTCAAATTAGAGTTTTCTCTGGATATATGCCCACGAGTGGGATGGCAGGATCATATAGTAACTCTATTTTTAGTTTTCTAAGGAACCTCCATACTGTTCTCCATAGTGGCTGTACCAATTCACATTCCCACCGGCAGTGCAAGAGGGTTCCCTTTTCTCCACACCCTCTGCAGCATTTATTATTTGTAGACTTTTTGCTGATGGCCATTCTGACCGGAGTGAGGTGATACCTCATTGTAGTTTTGATTTACATTTCTCTAATAATTAGCAGTGTTGAACATTTTTTTCATGTTATTCAGTTCTTAACAACTGTTATCAACTGCTTTCACGTCGCACATTGCAGAACTGCTGTGCAAAGCGGAAAATACGATAACAAGAAGAAAAGACAGTAAAGGAAGTGAATGCCACCCCCACTGCTACATGTGTCCTCATTCTGTTACGAATTTGCCATCCTTATGAATACGGCTATGGCTCCTTTTCAGCCTGTATTCTAAAAGAGAATGAATATCATTATAGAAAAATCAAATTCTGCACTGACAAAATTTTGTTGGGGCCCATCAACCTTCAATACCCGGTGATTCTCCCAATTTTTATTGGCCACTCGAGTGTTATCCCAGAACAGCGAGGACAATTATCATTCTTCCTTAGCAGTCTAAGTGTGCATTGGCTTAGGCACTGAGCCTCCTTCTGGGCCAAAGAGTTATTGTGAGACAGCCATCGATCTTTAGTTTTTAGGATGCAACAGACAGGACTCAAAAGGCTTTCTTTCATTTCTAGGATATTAATTCAAGTGTTTTCTGAACATAACTTTTCCTATATGCAGGCAGCTTCATTCTCAGATTGTTTTAGGTACATGGAAAGGCATCACTAAAATGTATACTTGTTTTCGGCCCTGAAATTCTCACTTCCATCATTGCTTTGGTTTATGAGTGTAAACTCTGATGAAATGCAACCTGGTCACATTAACTATTCAGCCTATAAAAGGCTTATCCTATTAACTAAGCTGGTTTAGGAAGTGAGTGGAGGGGCAAGGTTGGGGCAGAAGACAGTATCGCTGGAGTTCTACGGTTTATTAGGAGATAGCTGTCTGTGGTGGGCATATCCTGGCAACAGTGTGTGGGCACAAGGATTGAATGGTTCTCTATTGATGGTAGATCCAGAAGGTGCTTGGCATTTTCTGAGTGAGAGACAATATATATGATAATGTTTAAGAGATGAGCTTTGGAATCAGGCAGACCTGATTTGAGTTCCAGCATTTCCATTTGCTATATAAATCTATATATACACACACACACATATACATGTAACTTAAAGACATAGTAGAAAGAACTCCTGGGAATCCTAATAGTTCCTCCACAGATATCCTTCCCCTTTCACTGCAATGCACGTGCATTCAGTGTTTCCATTTAAATCCTACACAGGCCATCGATCAAACAGCCTTTTACTCTCCTTGACCTTTTACCTTCCTTTCAAAAAGCACATTCATATTACAATCTATCACCCAGTTATATCCCATGGAAACTTGTGATGCTAGCATTTCAGGTATTTGGAGGAACTCTAATATCAGGATACTTTTAATGACAAGATAAATAGACACTCATTTGTCCAACGTTATTTCATCATCAAGTATATTTGACCAGCTGCCAATTAATGTTTATGGATCCTAGCGAAGATCTGATTGCCAGAAGCGTTTATTGGCGAAGAACACATTAAAACAGAGTCTCCTTAGCTAATAAGGGATCTGTAGTGCCATTAGGCCAAAGCTTCTGTGCAGAAGGGGTCTAGAACATGCCACGGCAGCACAAGCATCGTTTGGAGCTGAAGACATTTGAGACTCAACAGCAGCAGGAAGAGGCTTTCTCTAAACTCCCTTTATCTTCCTGAAAGCAAAGCTTCCCCAAAGAATTCAGTTGTCATAAATCCCCTCTCTGGGAGTTTCACAACCACAGACATTGACTCTTACCACTAAAGAGAAGATAAGTCAGCACCTGGATAAGAAATCACCTAAATAATAGACATTGTCGTAAAACTAACGCATGTCCTACCTATCCTCCTAAGGGCTCATTTATTTTTCTTAAAGTCTTCTGTTCTCCCAGAAGTTCTCCCCCTCTGCCCTTCTCCATCACCCCCCCTTTTTTTTTTTTTTTTTTTTTTTTTTTTTGCGGTACGCGGGCCTCTCACTGTTGTGGCCTCTCCCGCTGCGGGAGCACAGGCTCCAGACGCGCAGGCTCAGCGGCCATGGCTCACGTGCCCAGCCGCTCCGCGGCACGTGGGATCCTCCCGGACCGGGGCACGAACCCACATCCCCTGCATCGGCAGGCGGACTCTCAACCACTGCGCCACCAGGGAAGCCCATCCACCCCCTTTGAAGATGGTATATCATACCCCAATTCTAAGTGTCTTCTTGAGTCACATTTCTTTGGGAGCTCAACATGCATACATACATAATTAAATCTTTTCTTTTTCTTTTTTTTTTTTCGCTTACTAGTCTATCTTTCATCAGTTTAATTCACAGGTCTCCCAATTACTGAACACCAGAGAAGAGAGGAAGCGGTTTTTCTCCCTGACAGTGCCTGGACGTATGCATGGCAATAGACATAGTCTTCAGAGTGATACAAGAGGCATGTGATTCAAATCACATTTTCAGTGTCATAAAAGGGGAAATAAGAACCTGAATAGTTTATTCTGGCTCCTTAAGAGTGAACATGAGAGATATACTCATTTTACCTTCATTATTAAGGATCTATGACAAGATACATAAGTGTGACAGTGTGGACAGATGCTCTTTGTTGGAGGGTATAGTCACTTTGAGTGTCAGTGTTGCCGTAGCTGGGCAACGGACCATTTGAAATCTCAGGCTTTAGGATACAACCCTTTGGCCTACAGCCTGAGCTCTGTGTGTCCCTAACTTTATATCTACCAGAAGTTATACATAATCTAGTTAGTTAATCATCATCCAATTTGGGTTATCCCTGTTGGGCAGAGTTTCAAATAAGCCACAGGTATTTCGCCTTCCCTGTGTCCAAGCCATATATAGTTGCCTATGACCTTGGAACCAATTACTAATTGGAACCAGCTACTTGGAACCAATTACTAATTGTCACTCTAGACAGGGCCTATGACTGCAGGGGAGCAAAACTTGCCACCCCAAAATATCTTTTTGGCATGCAGATTATTTTTTTTTTGCGGTATGCGGGCCTCTCACTGTTGTGGCCTCTCCCGTTGAGGAGCACAGGCTCTGGACGCGCAGGCTCAGCGGCCATGGCTCATGGGCCCAGCCGCTTCGCGGCATGTGGGATCTTCCCGGACCGGGGCACGAACGCGTGTCCCCTGCATCAGCAGGCGGACTCTCAACCACTGCGCCACCAGGGAAGACCATGCAGATTATTTTGAGCTGAAAACATTCAAGGCCCAAAAGATTCAGGAAGAACCTTTGACCTTCCCTCAAACTGCCTAAAAGAATGTAGACTGAGGACCTGTTCCAGGAAGGGTTATCACCATAGATAACTATAATATGAACTAGGTGTGTAGACAGGGAGGAACCAAGAGAAGTCTGTTAAAATTCCTCTCTGTGTCCCATTGTCTCTGCCTGGCCCAGCATATATTTGTTTATCAAACATTTGCTTTTCCATCTCCCTGTGAATTGGCTTCCTTCCCTTTCAAATCCCAAACTCCAACCCGCAACATCTTCTTTTGTCTTTAGCTGAAAATTTTTTTTTAATTTAATTTTTTTAAACATCTTTATTGGAGTATAATTGCTTTACAATGGTGTGTTAGTTTCTGCTTTATAACAAAGTGAATCATCTATACATATACATATATCCCCATATCTCCTCCCTCTTGCGTCTCCCTCCCACCCTCCCTATCCCACCCCTCCAGGTGGTCACAAAGCACCGAGCTGATCTCCCTGTGCTATGCATCAGCTTCCCACCAGTTTGGTAGTATATGTAAGTCCATGCCACTCTCTCACTTTGTCCCAGCTTACCCTTCCCCCTCCCCGTGTCCTCAAGTCCATTCTCTACATCTCCGTCTTCACTCCTGTCCTGCCCCTAGGTTCCTCATAACCACTTTTTTTTTTTTTTTTTTAGATTCCATGTATATGTGTCAGCATATGGTATTTGTTTTTCTCTTTCTGACTTACTTCACTCTGTATGAAAGAGTCTAGGTCCATCCACCTCACTACAAATAACTCAGTTTCGTTTCTTCTTATGGCTGAGTAATATTCCATTGTATATATGTGCCACATCTTCTTTATCCATTCATCTGTCGATGGACACTTAGTTTGCTTCCATGTCCTGGCTATTGTAAATAGAGCTGTAATGAACATTGTGGTCCATGACTCTTTTTGAATTATGGTTTTCTCAGGGTATATGCCCAGTAGTGGGATTGCTGGGTCATATGGTTGTTCTATTTTTAGTTTTTTAAGGAACCTCCATATTGTTCTCCATAGTGACTGTATCAATTTACATTCCCACCAACAGTGCAAGAGCGTTTCCTTTTCTCCACACCCTCTCCAGCATTTATTGCTTGTAGATGTTTAATGATGGCCATTCTGACTGGTGTGAGGTGATACCTCATTGTAGTTTTGACTTGCATTTCTCTAATGATTAGTGACGTTGAGCATTCTTTCATGTGTTTGTTGGCAATCTGCATATCTTCTTTGGAGAAATGTCTATTTAGGTCTTCTGCCCATTTTTGGATTGGGTAAGGTCAGACACTATAAAACTCTTAGAGGAAAACATAGGCAGAACACTCAGTGACATAAATCACAGCGAGATCCTTTTTAATCCACCTCCTAGAGAAAAGGAAATAAAACAAAAATAAACAAATGGGACCTAATGTAACTTAAAAGCTTTTGCACAGCAAAGGGAACCATAAACAAGACCAAAAGGCAGCCCTCAGAATGGGAGAAGATATTTGCAAATGAAGCAACTGACAAAGAGTTAATCTCCAAAATTTACAAGCAGCTCATGCAGTTCAATATCAAAAAACAAACAACCCAATCCAAAAATGAAAATGATTTTAAGATGGCGGTTTCAGCCATTTTGGTGAGTTTCTCATTTCTCCTGGGTCTCTCCCAAGTAAGTATACATGTTGTTAAGCTTTTGTGTGATTTTTCTCCTGTTAATCTGTCTCATGTCAATTGAATTCTTAGACCTCCCAGAAGAACCTAGAAGGGTAGAGGAAAATTTTCCTCCCCAACATGAGCCATGGCAACTTTAGGCAGAAAGAACTCTCTCAGTCTGCTTTACTCAGAATGGGGCTAGAGCCCTGGCAGGGAATTAATTAAAGCTTCAGGAACTGCTTTTGATTATTCTGAGTATCCTCAAAATGAGTTGGGGCCGATTCAATTTTATTAATTGAAATTTTACAATGGTACCATGCTGGGCCCTTGGTTACAGTGTTCTCATGGACTCTAGTCTGTGCTCATCTAATCTCAGTATTCACAGATTACTGAATGCCAGGTGAAAATTACATATTCTGACACTTCTCATCTTTGTGATCTTTGGCACATCAATTTTCTTCTCTGAGCCCTCATCCTTCATTGCTGAAATGTAGCCCCAGTGTGTGAAAAGGCTTATGAATTATAAAACAGCATGCAAATATATACTGTTAATAACCTCCTGGACTCTCTTAACTGTTAACACCATGTGTAGAGGATGCAAAGGATTCAACCATGCTGCAGCTGATAAGGTAGATTTGACCATACTTATGGTTAACTGTAATAAATTTCATTTTATGTTTGCCAGTTTATTCTGTGTGAGCAGCTTCACCACAGAGGAAATGTACACAGACACAGATTCAATGTTCAGAAGAGCTCCTGTACGTAAAAGTAAGTATACAGGGTTATGTGAAAATCATGAACATGAATAGTTTTCAAGCGTTTTTAGGGACATTGTTTGAAATTCTTTGTGGATAGCACCTTTAAATACTGGATGATGTCCAAAGGGAGTGGACTTGAATGAGTGAATTAGAAACCACAATGAAAACTGGGGGGAGGGGAAGACAAAAGTTGCAGTCTCTCCCGTTGTGGAGCACAGGCTCCGGACGCGCAGGCTCAGCGGCCACGGCTCACGGGCCCAGCCGCTCCGCGGCACGCGGGATCTTCCCAGACCGGGGCACGAACCCGTAACCTCTACATCGGTAAGCGGACTCTCAACCACTGCACCACCAGGGAAGCCCAGGAAAACAGCCTTTTGTATACTCTTTAAAAGGTGGTTCAGAGCTGCTGGAGGAACAATTAACAGGCAAATCTTAGTAGTGTGGAGCCCCACAGAGGAAGGAAAAAGCTGTGTGGGCTAAGAAAACACTATTCAGGTCCTTCATGCTCAAGGTAACTGAAAAAGATTTTAAATAGGTAATTAATACCTGTCCTGCTTTAACTCCTTTTAAGAACAATGTAGGAGTCTAAATAAATAAATGTAAAATTAATACCTGTACTCAAAATAGTAGCTGAGAAAAAAATGGTACCATGAGACCAGAAAATTTGAGAAGGGCTTGAGACAGCCTGTAGGTGGGAAAAAGATAAGCCAACATTTTAAGAGCTAGGAGTTACACTAGGTTAGTCATAAGTACTGTACTTGAGTGTTCCTTTCCTTTCCGACTTTTGCTTTACTGTAGATATTTTGCAATGTATAAGTTAAAGTCAGTTCAGCAGTATACGTGCCATTGTCTGAAGAAAAAAGGCCATGTTTTTCTGTAAAGGTCTGGGGAAGAGTTTGACCAGAGTATCTCTTCTTGTCTCCAATCCCTATGTCCACAGTAACTTTAATTTCCTCTGTGTCACCCCAGAAAGTCTTCACCCTGTAGCAGATCTCCATGGTCTTGTAAGATTCAGGACCACCCTAAAACTTGCCCTTCAACTCCATTATTATTTTAATGCTTAAACTGTCCTAATTATTTCCCTAGGATATTTCATTAGGATGAGCTATTAGCTGTTGAGAAGGTTAGAGTTTCATTTTGGGAGAGTTTCTTTTACACTAATGGAGGTGAGAGCATAAGCTGGTAAAAGGATGTAAATCTTAGCCCTAATAAATTTCATTCTGAGAATTAGAATATTTTAAATGTAATATAGTCCGGCAGGCTTAAGATTTGTATTGAAAGGATGGTGTCACCATAATGACATGCATTTTTCAAGGCCTTTAGGAATAGATGACTAGACTATTAAGCCAGCCTGTCCCCTGGGGAGTGCATTAACGAATTTAGGCCACAGGGTCGATTAGTAAATCACTGCTGTGATGCACTTACTCACCTCCCAGGGCCTCAAAGAGTTACTGCACCTCAGAAAGCCCCTGAGAGTAATTTATATACTGAAAGGATTTGACTGAATAAGTACAGTCTGATGTGTTTTAATGGGCTTTGATGAGCATCAAAGACCAACTTTCAGAGTAGCATTTGTGTTTTGTAGAGGTGGCATTGAGGGCTCCGCAATTTAGTATTTCCATCTCTTCTTTTGAAATAGAATGAAAATTGTGTTCCTGTGACCTTTTCAAGGGGTCGTTTCTTTTGCAAGCTAATGCTATTTCCCTGCGTTAGATGGCTCCATAACAATGGAGGAAGAGGCAAAATGGGCAATCAGTCAAGATACAAAGTGTCGAAAATGGCAAATGTTCAGTCTCATTAAATCCGGAGATACCGCTCATGCTAAAATCTGCTCAATGGAGTTTTATAAACACACAGTATTGCCCTAGTTGTACTGTAATCCTATTATGCCACTCTTCTCCATAGATGCAGTACTAATGGAAAGTAGTCACAATGGTGGTTTGCCTGTTTTACATTAGAAAATCTTTTAGACCTATCTGTACTAGAATTTCATCCTGGGTTTATTCCACTCAAGAGCCTCCGAAGCATCATGTATTTCTAAAAGTGCTATTTTACTCTTCATTAAACCTTGTATTCCAAGAGAAAAGTGTCTTTGCAACATTTAACAAGGGAGATCTTATAATGACATGTAAAGTCTACAGACAGACAGGATTCACAATGAAATAATTTGGGTTCCTTGTATAATGAATACATTTAAATCAATGCTAGGGGGAAGGGAAATGTCTTGAGCAAAAAATTTTTGGATGCTCAGAAAGGTTGCAATATTTCCATCGCTAAATTAATATAAGGGGGACAATGTTAGTCTCATGAAAGTTAATGAACTCCCCCTAGAGCAGCGCTTCTCAAAGGCAGGTCTGTAGACCGCCTTCATCAGCATCACCTGGGGTGCTTATTTCAAATGCAAATTCTTGAGCACTACCTCAAACTTACTGAAGGAGAATTTCTGAGAATATAGGAAGGAACATTCATTTTTAATTAGCTCTTCGGGTGATTCTTTTGCACACTTATGTTTGAGAAACCCCTAAAGGGCAGCAGGATATTTTGATAAGAAATCTAGTCAAAGCTTTTGGCTCACAACCGCCATGGAAACACGTTCCTTCAAGAGTCGTAAGCTTGTGAAACCAATACTCAAGTGACCACAACTGGACGTTTGATTGGTCACAACAAGGAATGCCAACCATATACATAGCAACCACCTTTAGGAAAACACTTAGCCGTTAGAATACTGGGAACAAAATGAGATAAAATAGCTGGTCACTGGTCAGTTGTATATGCACAGGAAGTGTGAGAGGAGGGGGGCAGGTAGAGAGGATAAAGAGAAGGTAATAAGACTCACTGTTTAATCCAACAGAGGTTGATAGTAGTAAGGATAAGGGGAGCTTTAAGCAGAGAGGCAGCAGTGGTATATGAGAGGAGTGGGAGCCCTGTGTACAACTAATACATAGGTTGCATCAAGGTCCCTTTAACTCCAAAGCCCATGAACATTAACAGTATTCGTGTTTCTCAAAAAATGTAGTCCCCTTACTACGTGCATCATAATTACCTGTAGGTCTGTCAGAATGCAGGTTTCTGAGTTGCAACCCACCAGGCCAATTCAATCAGACCATCAGGGGGTTGGGAGTCCTGGAATCTGCATTTTGAGGATATTCAAGTGATCCTGATGGACATGAAAGCTTAGACCTGCAGTTAAGATAAGTATCACGGGCTTCTCTGGTGGCGCAGTGGTTGACAGTCCTCCTGCCGATGCAGGGGACACGGGTTTGTGCCCCAGTCCGCGAGGATTCTCCATGCCGCGGAGCGGCTGGGCCCGTGAGCCGTGGCCGCTGGGCCTGCGCGTCCGGAGCCTGTACTCCGCAACGGGAGAGGCCACAACAGTGAGAGGCCCGCGTACCGCAAAAAAAAAAAAAAAAAAAAAAAAAGGCAGCAACATGGGGCTGAGTTTTCACGCTGCTCTCTCTCTGGTCCTATTCCTTACTCACATCTCCCTCTGACTCCTTCCGCCTTCCTCTTCCACTTATAAGGACCTTTATGGTTACATCGGGCCCACCAAGATAATCTTATTTTAAGGTCAGCTGATGAGTAGACTTCATTTTATCTACAAACTAAATTCCCCCTTTTGCCATGTAAAGTAACATGTTCACAGATTCTAGGGATTAGGAAATGGACATCTTGGGGTGGGGGGGGCAAAGCTAATTTATTCCTCCATTCAACAGCCACCTATTGAGCACCTAATGGATGCCCATCACTGTGCCAAATGCTGGGGATAGAAAGTCAATAAGGCAGTTTTCTGCCAGTAATGAGTTTGTACTCTAGTGGGGAAGAGAGACATGTCATTAGTTATAGTGTAGTAAGTACTATGATGGAGGCATGCATAAAGGCACAATGGGAACCCCCAAAGGGGTAATATTTATTTTTCTAAGGGAAGTTGAAGGTTTTACATTGAACATTAACTTTTCAACTGGTTTTTCAAGATACTTAGAATTTCACAATGTGAATACCAAAGGCAGAGCATCATAATCAGACAAGTTGTACAAAGTCCTAAAGTTATGAAAGAATGTGGCTTGTCCAAGGATTAACTAGTTATTGGGTGTGGCTAAAACTTAGGGCAATGGTGTATGAAGTAGGTGTTGGCAGAAGATGGGGCCGGAGAGGCAAGGCAGGGACCAGATCACAGAGGAATTTTGTATGTGTTAGAGTTTGGACTGTATTCTGCATGCAGTTGGAAACCATTGAAGGTTTTACATAGGGGGATGGTATGATGAATCTGTGATGCTGGGTGGAGAATGAATGGAGGGGAAGGGAAACAAGACTGAAGACAGAGAGAGCAATGAGAAAGGTAACAGTAATTGAGAGATGACGGAGTCTGAACAAGAGTGTGGAGATCCAGGAATGGATCTGAGGGACAGAGAAGAAGAAGAATTAAAACATTTTGACTGACTCAAGGAAGTGGCATGGGGTAGAAGGGCATGGAATGGATCGGGGGAGGGGGGTGCGGTAGGGACTGAAAGAGATTGTAGAGTAGAAAGAAAAAAAGAATATGAACTTTCTAGATAGAAAATAAAGTAGCTGGTATCCAGAGAAATGGAGAATGGAATAAAATGTGGAAATAGGAATAAAAGGTGGAAACTTTTTCCAAGTGGAAAATGGAATAAAAGATCAAATAATATTAAGATCTAAGTAGATATTTGATCTGGAGAATGTAGAGCAGTGACAAAAGCATAGATTTGACAACTAGTCATCCCTGTTACATTTGTGATTCTGTCATGTAGTAGCTAGATGGCCTTGGGTGAATTCTTTCACTTCCTTTTTTTTTTAATTGAAGTATAGTTGATTTACAATGTTGTGTTCATTTCTGCTGTACAGCACAGTGACTCAGTTATATATATATATACATATATATACTTTTTTATATTCTTTTCCATTATGCTTTATCACAGGATATTGAATATAGTTCCTTGTGCAATACAGTAGGACCCTGTTGTGTATCCATTCTATATATAATAGTTTGCATCTGCTAATCCCAAACTCCCATCCTTCCCTCCTTGACACCCTGCTTCCCCTTGGCAACCACAAGTCCGTTCTCTGTGTCTGTGAGTCTGTTTCTGTTTCATAGATAGGTTCATTTGTGTAATTATTTCACGTCTTTAAGCCTCATTTTCTCCATGTGAAAAATGAGGACACATTATGTATTCAAAATGCTGTGAGAATTAACTAAGGGAACATATATAAAGCACCAAGCAGTGCCTAAAATATAGTAGGGGCCTAAAAAGTGCTGTTTTCCTTGATAACATTGGAAAAGGAAAAGCAACAGGACTCCAGTCCATCGGAGGGAGATTAGGGAAACAGAGGGACTATGGTCCTGGCAACATTACAAGACACCGGGACTCAGGTGCAGAGAACAAAGCAGAGTCCACGTATCTGAATCATGGAGCAAGGAATAAGGCAGAAATCTAGTTAGGAGAGCTGAGGTAAAAGATGATGGCTGATGGGTGATTTCATATTATATAAATTTTACTTCAAGAAAACTATTAAACACATAAAAAATAAAAGATTATGAGTGAATATAAAGCCAAGTTGATTTAACGTACCATAAAAGTTGGTCTGATATACCTTAACTTTTTTCCTTCCTAAAGTAAGGACCCATCCTAACAACTAGACTGGGGCTCTGTGTGTGTGTGTGTGTGTGTGTGTGTGTGTGTGTGTGTGTGTGTGGCGGGTGTGTGGAAGCAACGGCCCCAGTTGTGGAAGGAGGTAACCAGCAGAGGTCACGTATAGATGGCATCTGTGGTCCCATCAGGCGCCATAATTCTGTGATTTGATTTCACAGAAATACGTACATTGTGAAGCAACTGGGGCAAAAAAAGCCCGTGCTTATTCTGGCTTAGGTCGAGAGCGGTAGAATGAGAACTGGAAGAGGTGTTTGTTGGTTTTGTTCTGTTTGTTACAAATCAATTTGAGAATGAATGAAAGCGTTAGAAACTCTCTCCCCCAAAACACACCTAGACACATGCATGTGGTTGATATATAATTTCAGGAGGTTCAAAGATCCCCTGAAAATATCTGGGGCAGGGTGTTACTCACAGTTCTTTCCATCACCCACTGATTCTCTACCACTTTTCTTCTTTAAAAAAATATGTTCTATATTTCAGGCATACTCTAAACACTTTATCTGATTTAATTTACTTAATCCTTATGGCAAACCTATGAGATGATGTGGTAGACTAATAATGGCTCCCAAAGATATGACTCCATCCTAAGCCTTGGAACCTGTGAATGTTACCTCCTATGGTAAAGTTTTTTGCAGATATAATTAAAGCTCTTGAGATGGGGACGCTATCCTGGATTATCCAGTTGGCTTTAAATGCTGTCACACATGTCCTTATAAAAGAGAGGCATAGGGGCCTCCCCTGGCGGCACAGTGGTTGAGAGTCCGCCTGCCGATGCAGGGGACATGGGTTCATGCCCCAGTCCGGGAGGATCCCACATGCCGCGGAGTGGCTGGGCCCGTGAGCCATGGCCGCTGAGCCTGCGTGTCCGGAGCCTGTGCTCCACAACGGGAGAGGCCACAGCAGTGAGAGGCCCGCGTACCACAAAAAAAAAAAAAAAAAAGAAAAGAACAAAAAAAAGAGAGGCATAGAGAGATCACACACACACAGAGGGCCACGTGGGGGTAGAGCAGAGATTGGAGTGATGTGGCCACAAACCACCAAATACTGCAGCCACCAGAAGCTGGAGAGGCAAGGCAGCATTCTCCCCTAGAGTCCTTGGAGGGAACAGGACCCTGCCGACATCTTGATTTCAGACTTCTGGCCCCCAGAACTGTGAGAGAATACATTTGTTTTCTTAAGTCACCCAGTTTGCTAATCCACTCTTAGATTTCTAATCCTCGAAAATGGTGCGAGATAATATATGCTTTTTGTTTTACGCTGCCCAATTTGGGATAATCTGTTACGCAGCAATAGATAACTGATACAGTGAGATAAGTGTATTTAAAAAAAAAAAACCCTGAAACCCATTCATGGATCTTATAGCTGGAGTATAGGTTAAGAATCCTTGCTAAAGTAGTAAAAGGATATAACAAGGTAGGACTGTGTCAGAAATTTATTGTTTAATGTTTCAGTGAACCAAGAGAAATACAGGATCTCAAAACTGCATTAGACTCAGCAGTGCTTAGACTTTCCCTAGAGTACTGTATCTAATTGTGGACTGCTTAATTCAAATGACATGTGGCAAACTTTAGCAGAGTTCAAGGAAGAACCATCAAAATGATGAGACAGTAGCAGGGTAGGAAGTGTGGAAAGGTGAAAGTGAAGAGTTGAGCCTCAGCAAAAGGTACGTAAAGCGTTAACTAACAACATATACTGCAGTGCCCTCCTTACTCTAGGAATGGTGTGTATAAGAGAAAGGATGCCTAGAAGTTTTCTCTTCATGTATTTCCTCCAGTACCTGCCATTATGCCTAAGATTTTGCTATTAATAACATTCCTATTTTATTTTACTTTAATTATTATTTTCTAGAGTCTCGTTATGCAAATTCCTCTGTAAAAGGTCAATTTATTAGGTGCTGTCTTATGAACTGATAATCAGGGATTGGTTTGCCAGGTTCTCTCCAACTAAGTCAGCTAAGCACTAGTCTTTAGGCGGGATGGTACATTGGTTAGGAGCATGGACTTGGGGGCCAGAAAACCTGTGTTCCCATCTTAGCTTGATTCTTTAATAAGCCTGCAACCTTGGGAAAGCTACTCAACCTCTCTGTGTCTATAAAACGGGAGATAATAACTCTAATAGTACCTTGTAAAGATTAAAGGTGTTCATATGTGTAAAACTCTTAGTGAAGAAGCATATAGTAGATGTTATATCAATGTTAGCTATTATTACTTTCCTATAATAATAATTATTAGTTTCCCAGCCTTATTTACTCTTCTGACTGGTAAGAAGAATACTTTCCAAGGTAGTTCCCTGGAGCTGCCACGTGGTCCATTCTGGGGTGAACTGAACTCACAGGGTAGTTCAGGAACTCTGTCCCCACACCCTCCTATCTGTGATTAGAAAGACTATGGATTTTCCATCAATCCAGAACATTCATGTTTTCTTTCCAAGTGGGAGAGAGTAGAAGGAACTTTTCCTATATAATCCCTGGTGGTCCTCCTGCCTGCCAAGTTATTTGGTAAACCCACAGTTCTGGCTTTCCAGGTATACCAGCCTTTTGCAGTTTGGGGACATGGGTTTCCTGCTTTGCTCTGCTGAAATTAAAATTTTTGCTTCCTCTGATTATAGTAGCTATCAGCCACACCCAACTTCTAAATCTAAGGCAACTCTAAGTTGCCTATTTACCTTTGATGGAGAGTTTTGTTGAGCTTTTTAAGTTGAGGGCAAAAATATATATTTCTTTCCTCATTGTTTTATGTAAGTCTCTTCTGTTTGCAAGTAAGAAAACTCATCTTAAATCAGCTTAAGCTCCACATTCTCACTTTCTGTGCTTAGTTCAAATTTCTGAGAGAGAAAATGTCATTGGCTACTGGTCATCCAGTGGGTTGGCTACTCTTAAGTTGGGCGTCTATCTCTGGGGGTAGGTAGTGGTGTTTATATAGATAAGGTCGTGGCCTGAGAAGACAGCCCCAAAGGTGTAAATGACTACTACTTTTGCCCATATCTAGGGCATGTACTCCTTTATTGGTTATATTTATTTTCTTCTCATGTGAGGCTCACAGCCTAGTTTACCACTGGGCTACCTCTTCAAGGCATACCTTTTCGTACTGTGATTTTATGATGTCCAAGACTGGTCAAGTCTTGTCACTGCCGTGTCAATATTCTTCTTGACCTTGAAGCTTCCCTGACCCTAGCTCATGTCTTTAGGTTCATTTATTTTTTTTAAGTTAAATACCCTGATGAATGAATCCATTGGTCTACAACCCACAAGGAATATAGTGCCTCCTACCCATAGCCTGAAGAACTGAGATTTATAAGGGCATATTTAGAAAGCTGAGCAAATTTTCACCCCACCCTTCCTGCTGCGTGAGGGCACCATCTTATGCCAGGAGAAGTAGCAGTTGACAGACACTCCCATGCTCCCTCCATGCTTAGAAAGAAGTAGCTAGCAACAGCAATATTTCTTCCCTTTGCAGAATACAGATCTTTGGTATAAAACACTTAAAGGTTACCAACTCATGAAATAGTGGGTGGCATAGTAGAAAACACCTGACAAAGGGGGTCAAGAGACCTGGTCTGTAATCCCAGATTGAACCACACCACGTGTATGACTTTTGGCTTCTATGCAGAGAGTCGGCCTGGTGCCGTCCATAAGGCTAGACTAACGTTTCATTATTTCTCAGAACCAGCTGGGTTGCTCTGGAAGCTTCTAAGTTGCCTATGCAACATAAATATTTGTAAAAAACCACAGTTCCTCATTCAGCGTTTGCGCTCATACTGGAGTGACTGCTTGCAGCTGAGCAGTGCTAGGCATCCCAGGATGAATGCTGTAATGTTGAGGTATGTGTAGCATTGACGGGGCTAAAGGCATGCCAGAAGCTGACTTGGGGCAAGGGTTCCCTCTCCCTTTCCCTGAATGTGCCTCTTGGTACTCTGTCCATCTTAAGAGAATGAAGACTGGCAAATTGCCTGCCTCTTTTTATTCTGTTTGCTCTGCAAATGCCAAGAGAGCTATGAGGAAGATAGACTGAAAATTAGATCCTAGAAGAATGGGTCCTTGAATTGAGAGATGGAAACTCTGGAGCTGTGTTTATCCGAGGCATCTGTTTTCCTGCTTCTTTGTCCACATCTTTGGTAAAGAGGTCCTCCTAAGTTCCAGCAGCCAGGTGGAAAGTTCGCGATGGATGGCCCACATCTAGGGCCCTAGGCTAAAACTAAGCTACTCTTCAGAGGAAACAGAAGCCTGTGAGCCAGCCTGTTCAGTGCCAGCCTGTTTCTTAGTAGTAGTAGAGTCAGTACTTTATTATGACAGCTCCTAGCACCCACCTTGTTCAGCTGGATATGTTTGATGATCGATGTTTTGGACCTTGGATTTGGTTGATAGCATGGTGGTCTGTAGCATGGTGAAGCCGTTTGACACTGGGAATAAAGAAGTAGAATTAGCTAAGACTATATATACTTGCTTTGTGTTTAGCGTCATTTTGCTATGGTGGTTTCTAGGTTCAGTTGACGCTCCTATAGATGCTAGAAATCAAACAGATTTCTGCCTAGTTACTCATTTTCTAATGTATGTGCAAGAGAAAGTTCCACTTTCAAAGAATCCAGTTATTTTCTTCTGTCCTTCATCTCTTTCATAATAGTAATACTAAAAGTCCCATGTATCAAGTATTTTTTGGCAGTCACTGTACAATACATAACATCTACCATCTCTTTAAATCCCCAAAGTAACTCTCAGGGGGTTATTATCATTCATTCCATTTTATAAATAAGGATACTGAGATTCAGAGAAATCAAGTCAACTTTTTAGGATTGGACAACTAAGTTGCAGAACTGGGATTCAACTCCAGATCTATCTAATTTCAGCATGCATATTATTAATGACTACTCTATACTATGTCCCATTACATTATATTGCAAACAGTTTCAGTAATCACAGGAGTATGGCTTCCTAAGGTCAGAGGGTTAGGTTCAGCAACTCACTTAAGTGTGGAAAAAACATAGAGCACTTTGGCAACATCTACAGAAAATCAGAGAGGTAACTAAATGACAGAATGACAGATACTAGAGACAAAGACTCTTGGCCAGAAAGAGTTCCACATAAATAACCAGCCACAAAAATAGGTCCACCAGTGCCACAGTGGCATCTAACTCAGTGGCGTACATATTGAACTAAAGCATTTAGAAATCATCTCCAAAAGCAAAGGTAGAAATATAAATTTTGAATGAAAATAAAAAATCAACCTCACTTGTAATTAGATAAATGCAATGTAAACAACATTTTTTTATATCTTCTTAAACCCTTTCAGATTTACAGTGACGGAAGAATTGATGATAGTGTTGGAGAGATTGTGAGGAAAATGGGTGTTCTAGTTTGCTGCTGATAGCAACATAAATTGGTTAATACATTTTTAGGAGGAAATTTATAAAATCAACCTCAGTTGAAAAGTGGATAGCCCTTCATTCAGCAGTTCTACTTCTAGAAATTTATCAGGCAAATATCTATGTATAAGGATGCTCATTTCAATGTTGTTCATATTTGGCAAACTTGAGAACCAGTTTAATTACTACTAATAAATTGTATTAATCACTATGATAGAATAATATGCAGCCCTTAAAATGATATGTGACTGTATTTACTTATATGAAAAGAGATTCAGGTTATAAAACCTTATGTATAGTAATCATTTCATCTTTACCTATGTGTCTGTCTAGGAAGATATAATTATAAAAGGTTAGCTAATTATAACTGGGCAGTGGATATTCTTTTTCTAATATGTGTTTTTTTCCTTCAACGTTTTACAGTAAGTAGCATCACTTAAATGATCTGAAACGTGTAAAACTTTTCTTTCTTTTTTTTTTTTTTTCCCAGGGCCGTGCCACAGGGTTTGTGGGATCTTAGTTCCGCAAGCAGGGACTGAACCCATGCCCTTGGCAATTAAAGCACAGAGTCCTAACCACTGGACCACCAGGAAATTCCTAAAACTTTTTTTTAAAATTGACGTATAGTTGATTTACAATATTGTATTAATTTCTACTGTACAGCAAAGTGATTCAGTTATATATATATATTTTTCAGATTATTATCCATTATAGGTTATTACAAGATATTGAATATAGTACCCTGTGCTATACAGCAGGAACTTGTTTTTCCATTCTATATATACTAGTTTGTATCTGCTAACCCCGAACTCCCACTCCATCCCTCCCCCTCGGCAACCACAGATCTGTTCTGTATGCCTGTGACTCTGTTTCTGTTTTGTAGATAAGTTCATTTGTGTCATACTTTAGGTTCCACATATAAGTGATATCATATGGTTATTTGTCTTCCTCTTTCTGCCTTACTTCACTTAGTATGATAATCTCTAGGTCCATCCACGTTGCTGCAAATGGCATTATTTCTTTCACTTTTTATGGCTGAGTAGTATTCCATTGTATATATGCACCAAATCTTCTTCATCCATTCATCTGTCAATGGACATTTAGGTTGCTTCCATGTCTTGGCTATTGTAAATAGTGCTGCTATGAACATAGGGGTACATGCATCTTTTTGAATTATAGTTTTGTCTGGATATGTGCCCAGGAGTGGGATTTCTGGATCATATGGCAACTCTATTTTTAGTTTTTCGAGGAACCTCCATACTGTTTTCCATAGTGGCTGCACCAGCTTACATTCCCACCAACAGTGTAGGAGGGTTCTGATTTCTCCACACCCTCTCTGACATTTATTATTTGTAGACATTTTGCTGATGGCCATTCTGACTGGTGTAAGGTGGTATCTCACTGTAATTTTGATTTGCATTTCTCTAATAATTAGCGATGTTGAGCATCTTTTCATGTGCCTGTTAGCCATCTTTATGTCTTCTTTGGAGAAATGTCTATTCAGGTCTTCTGCCCATATTTTGATTGGGTTGTTTGTTTTTTTTGTTGTTGAGTTGTATGAGCTGTTTGTATATTTTAGAAATTAAGCCCTTGTCGGTCGCATAGCTTGCAAATATTTTCTCCCATTCCGTAGGTTGTCTTTTTGTTTGTTTATGGTTTCCTTTGCTGTGCAAAAGCTTGTAAGTTTAAGTCCCATTTGAAACATGTAAAACTTTTTTTCCACTTACAAATTATGTGTTAGAGCTTGTCAGTGGTGGGGTGGGTCAAATCTTCCCACCAACGTTGCATAGGCACTTGGTGTCACAGTAGATTATGGATATAGGAGGAAATGTACCTGAATATTTGAAGCTTAGTAACAAGAACTGGAGGTCTAGCAAAGAAAAGTAGTATTGGTAGTATGTGGAGAGTTAGGCAGATTGGTGGCCAGTACCTGGGCAGTCGTGGAAGATTTGGAATCATTAGAATACAGAGCAAGACTATTCATTTCGTGGTGCCAATTTTCTTATATTTTAGTATCATATAGTTCCTACTGATATCCTGCACAAATTTAATGACTGAGGCCTTTTAGACAGATAGGGCAGAGTCAGGAGAAAGTCAGCTTTGTGTCACAGGACAGTCTGGTATGATCTGACTCTTTGAAGCTTGCTTTTTATACCACAGTTGTCATTGGCTGTCTTTTTTTAAAACAGCTCCATTGAGGTGTAATTTACATACCAGACATTCATCCATTTAAAATGTCCAATTCAATGACTTTTAGTAAATTTAGAGAGTTGTGCAACCCTTCTCACAAACCAGGTTTAAATTTTCATCTCCCTCTGAAGAAACTCCATTAATTAGCAATATAATACCCCATTTTCCCATCCCCTCAGCTCTAGGCAACTACTAATCTACTTTTTATCTCTATGGACTTGCCCATTCTGGGCCTTTCATTAAAATGGAATCATATAGTATGTGGTCTTTTGTGATTGGCTTCTCCACTTTCTTAGCATAAGGTTTTCAAGGTTCATTCATGTTGTAGCATGTCATAGACTGTCTTCATGGCATTGAAAGAGAAAAGCATAAATGATTAATGAGAAGCCTTTGCTCTGCTCAAAAGGAAAAACATTTTTAAAGACCAAAAGGACTGTTGCAGAATGGACACTAAAGACTGAGGATTTAGGACAAGTGAGAAATGAAAGGGTAATAAGAAATCGAAAGACTCTACTTGTGAAATTGAAACTGATAAACTCAATGAAGAGAAAAAAATTAATTATCTTTAAGTGGTTGCAGGAACTAGAAGAATTGGGGCAAAACTGTAATGTTTCGCTTTATATAATAAACAACTGCTTAAAATTAATGCAAAGTTTCAGAGGAGATATGATACCTGCTCAAGAGAAGATAATAGAAGAAAGTGATACTTTAGCTCTTCATCTTTTGGAGGTATCTCATTGTAAACCTTTTTGAGTTGGATTATGGATAACATTAAGGGTGGCAATAGCAGGACTGCTGGATCTCCAGAAAAATTCATCAGGTCCTATTAGAGGAAAACAGACAGGAAGAAAGATCTACCATCATGATTTGGGAGATAGAAATTTACTGTGGTTGAGGGGCGGACAAAATGGGTGAAGGTGATCAACAGGTACAGACTTCCAGTTATAAGTAAGTCCTGGGAATTTCATGTACAGATGATGACTATAGTTAATGACACTATTGTATATTTGAAAGTTGCTAAGAGAGTAGATCTTAAATGTGCTTGTAAAAAATTTTGCCATTTGCAGCAACATGGATAAACTTGGAGGGCATCATGCTAAGTGAAATAAGTCAGACAAAGACAAATATTATATGATATCATTTATATGTGGAACCTAAAAAGTACAATAAACTAGTGAATATAACAAAAAAGAAACAGACTCACGGATACAGAGAACAGTAAGCTACAAGGGTATATTGTATAGCACAGGGAATATAGACAATATTTTATAATAACTATAAATGGAGTATAACCTTTAAAAATTGTGAATCACTATGTTGTATACCTGTAACTTATACAATATTGTACAGCAACTATACTTCAATTTAAAACATGTTCTTGTCACAAGAAGACAAAAATGGTGGTGATGGATATTGACTTGTCTTATTGTGGTGATCATTTTGCAATATATACAAATACGGAATCATTATGTTGTAATCTGAAACTAATATCAATTATAGCTCAATAAAGTATATAATATGTAATATATAATCTAAATATATATATGAAAAAAAGACTCATGGAGACGGCAGACATACTATAGATAAACAAGAGATCCAGAAGGAATATTGGCCTATAGAACAAACTCTGTTGGATCAGAGAGAGGAGACTGAATAAACTATGTATATGAAGGGAAAATATGGAAAATTTGAGTGTTGAGCTAATAAGAAGTGAATCATAAATATCTGTGGAAATGTTATTGCTTTATTTGGTAGTGGGAAAGGACGATAAATATGTATAATATGTAAATAATTTTGCTAATTAACAATCTACAAGGACCAAACAAGATTATGACTGGAAAAGCAGTTTGAAAAACAGAAAGCGCTATGCAAATGTAGTTGCCATTGTCATTAAGTTTTGTGCTTTAAACTCTAGATTATTCTCTTTGCATCAAACTATTCAAGGATGCTGCTTTATTGTCTTCCTTGGCCAAAACCCCATTTTGTGGCCTTTGGATTTTGTATTTTTCCTTCGGTCATTGTCTTCCCGGTTCTGATATGTATTCCATATTGCTGATTTTAGTTGCTTATCCTACTTGTCACAGCCTTGCCTAGTCTCTTGGTTCTTCTCTCTATGTGGTAATCCCACTATCAATCCCACTGGTCTCTGATTTTCACTCAGTCTGAAGGCTTGTGGCATGTAGTGAGGTGGGGAAGATGCATTGGGTCGTGTCCATCGTGCCATTTCATGCTCTTTGCCCTCCTTTCTCTGCTTCTTGTCTTTGTTAGTGGTTCCATCATGACCTCACTGATTCAGGCTTACAAACGTGAAATCTTCCCCTCCTTCACTTAAAATGTTTCTGGAACACCTACTCTGTACAAGGACCAGCTGTGCTAAATAGTAGAAGGAGCTCTTGCCATCAAGGAGCTCATAGTCAAATGTAAAATAAGGATGTCTACATAACTAATAATAATATAAAGGTTGATACATGCTATGATGAAGTTGCAAGAAAAGGACAAATTTAATTGATGCTGAAAATGAGAAAAGGTTTCACAGAGAAAGGGATATTTGAGCTGCATGTTTTTTCCTTAAAGGTGTAAATTTCATACAGTAAGTCACCCTTTTTAGTATACAATTCAGTCACCCCATAACCACCCCCCCTGCTCCTCTGTAATCAAACCTTCCCCCTACCCCCAGCCCCTGACAACCACTAATATGTTAGTGGTCTATAGTTTTGCGTTTTCCAGATTGTCATAAAAAACGAGTAATATACTGTATAAAAAGAAGCCAGTGTAAAAATGCTTTATAGTGTAACACATTTGAGATTCATCCATGTTGTTGAGTGTATCAGTAGTTCATTCCTTTTTATCTCCAAGTAATATTGCATTTTATGGGTGCATCACAGCTTGCATATCCATCTACCAGTTTGGGTTGTTTCCACTTCGGGGTATACAGGTTTTTGTGTGAATATGATTTTTAATTTCAGTTTGGTAAATATCTAGGAATAGAATTGCTGTGTTGTATGGTAAATTTATGTTTAAGTTTATAAGAAACTATCAAACAGTTTTCCAAAGTGGCTGTACCTACCAGCACTATATGAATATTCTGGTTGTTTTGCATCTCTGCTGGTACTTGGTAATGTCATTTTTTTTTCTAAATATTATAGCATTCTAAATAGTGTGTAGTGATATCTAAATGTGTTTTTAATGTGATTTCCCTATTAAATATGAACATCCTTCCATATCTTTATTTGCCATCTGTATATGTTGGGTGAAGTTTCTATTCAAATATTTTGCCCATTTCTAATTGAGTTGTTATTATTGAGGGTTTTTTCCCATTTTTATTGAGTGTTATTTTAACGACTATCTAATTTTCATCACCCCAAAAGGAAAGCCCCTACCTTTTAACAGTCACTCTCCATTTTCCTTACCCCCAGCCCCTGGCAACTACTAATGTACTTTATATCGCTATGGATTTGCATATTCTGGACATTTCCTATAAATGGAGTCATATAATATATGGCCTTTTGTGTATTCATTTTAGCATAAATTTATTCAAGGATTATCCATGTTGTAGCATGTAACCAGTACTTCATTCCTTTTAGGGCTGAATAGTATTCCATCGTATGGATATATCACAATTTGTTTATCCATTCATCAGTTAATGGACAATTGGTTTATTTCCATTTGCTGACTATTATGTGGTTTTGTTTTGTTTTGTTTTGTTTTTTTTGCTGCACCGCATGGTGTGTGGGATCTTTGTTCCCCAACCAGGGATTGAACCCAAGCCCCCTGCATTGGAAGGTGGAGTCTTAACCACTGGACCACCGGGGAACTCCCTGCTGGCTATTATGAATAATGCTGCTATAAACATTCATGTGAAAATTTTGTGTGGATATGTTTTCAGTTCTTTTGGCTGTATACCTAGAAGTGGAATTGCTGGGTCATATGGTAACTCTGTACTTAACTTTTTGAGAAATACTGAGTTTTGAGCGTTCTTTATATATGCTGGATACAACTCATTTATGAGATATGTGATTTGCACATATTTTTTTCCGAGTCTGTGGCTTCTCTTTTCATTATCTTAATAGTGTTTTTTGAAGTTAATTTGTCCGTTTTTTCATGGATCATATTTCAGTGTCGTATCTATGAAACCTTTGTCTAAACCAAGGTTACAAAGATTTTGTTCTATGTTTTCTTCTAGAAGTTTTATAGTTTTAGGGTTTACATTTAGGTCTATAATTCACTTTGAGTTAATTTTTGTGTATGATGTGAGGTATGAATCAAGTTGATTTTTTGCATGTGGATATCCAATTGTACAAACACCATTGCCTTTATCCTTTGTCAAAAACCAGTTGGCCATATTTGTGTGGGTCTATTTCTGGACTCTCTATTCTGTCCCTTTGATCTATAGGTTTATCCTTTTGCCAATATCACACTCTCTGAGTACTGTAGCACTATAGTAAGCCTTACTATCGGGTGGAGTGAGTCCTCCAACTTTGTTCTTTTTCAAAATTGCTTTGACTATACTAGTTCCCTTCCCTTTCCATATGAATTTATTTTTCAACCAACTTGTCTATTTCTACAAAAAAAAATTTCCTGCTAGAAAAAATTTTTTTAACATCTTTATTGGAGTATAATCGCTTTATAGTGGTGTGTTAGTTTCTGCTTTATAACAAAGTGAATCAGCTATACATATACATATATCCCCATATCTCCTCCCTCTTTCATCTCCCTCCCACCCTCCCTATCCCACCCCTCTAGGTGGTCACAAAGCACTTAGCTGATCTCCCTATGCCATGCGGCTGCTTCCCACTAGCTAGCTGTTTTACATTTGGTAGTGTATATATGTCCATGCCACTCTCTCACTTCGTTCCAGCTTACCCTTCCCCCTCCCCGTGTCCTCAAGTCCATTCTCTATGTCTGTGTCTTTATTCCTGTCCTGCCCCTAGGTTCTTCAGAACCATTTTTTTCTTTTTTTTAGATTCCATATATATGTGTTAGCATACGGTGTTTGTTTTTCTCTTTCTGACTTACTTCACTCTGTATGACACACTCTAGATCTATCCACCTCACTACAAAAACTCAATTTCATTTCTTTTTATGGCTGAGTAATATTCCATTGTATATATGTGCCACATCTTCTTTATCCATTCATCCGTCGATGGACACTTAGTTTGCTTCCATGTCTTGGCTATTGTAAATAGAGCTGCAATGAACATTGTGGTCCATGACTCTTTTTGAATTATGATTTTCTCAGGGTATATGCCCAGTAGTGGGATTGCTGGGTTGTATGGTAGTTCTACTTTTAGTTTTTTAAGGAACCTCCATACTATTCTCCAAAGTGGCTGTATCAATTGACATTCCCACCAACAGTTCAAGAGTGTTCCCTTTTCTCCACACCCTCTCCAGCATTTATTGTTTCTAGATTTCTTGATGATGGCCATTCTGACTGGTGTGAGGTGATACCTCATTGTAGTTTTGATTTGCATTTCTCTAATGATTAGTGATGTTGAGCATTCTTTCATGTGTTTGTTGGCAATCTGCATATCTTCTTTGGAGAAATGTCTATTTAGGTCTTCTGCCCATTTTTGGATTGGGTTGTTCGTTTTTTTGATATTGAGCTGCATGAGCTGCTTGTAAATTTTGGAGATTAATCCTTTGTCAGTTGCTTCATTTGCAAATATTTTCTCCCATTCTGAGGGTTGTCCTTTCGTCTTGTTTATGGTTTCCTTTGCTCTGCAAAAGCTTTGAAGTTTCATTAAATCCCATTTGTTTATTTTTGGTTTTGTTTCCATTTCTCTAGGAGGTGGGTCACTGCTAGAAAATTTTGACTGTAATTGTAGTTGAATTTGTAGATCAGTTTGGGGAGATTCGACCTCTTAACAATATTGAGTCTTCAATCCATAAATGTGGTGTGTCTCTCCATTTATTTAGGTCTTTGATGTTTTTCAATAATGTTTTGCAGGATGTTTTTTCCCCACGCATACAGATCTTGCACATATTTTCCTAGATTTATACCAGTATATTTTATGCTTTTTAATGCTACTGTAAATGGTACATTTTTCTTCAATATCCAACTGTTCATTGCTAGTATATAGAAATACAATTTATTTTTACATTATTTACCTTGTATCCTGAGACCTTGCTAAACTCACTTAGTTCTGTCAGCTCTTTTGTATTTTGCTTGAGGTTTTCTACATAGACAATCATGTCATATGCAGATAGAGACGGTTTTATTTCTTCCTTTTCAAGCTGTGTGCCTTTTAGTTCTTCTTCTTGCTTTTTGCAGTGGCTAGTACCTCCAAAACATTGTTGAATATGAGTGGTGAACGTAAACATTCTTACCTTGTTCTGGATCTTTGAGGGAAGGCGTTCAATCTCTTACCCTTAAATATGAAAGCTGTAGTTTTGTAGTTTCCTCAGGTTGAGGACATTCCCTTATAACCCTACTTTGCTGAGAGTTTTTATTAGGAATGGAGATTGGACTTTGCCAAATGCTTTTACCGTGTTTATTGAGATTTAATGTGCATATGATTTGCCTAGGTATCTTATTAAATTATAGATTCTGAGTCATTCAGTCTGGGAGGGCCTGAGATTCTGTGGTTCTGCATTTCTTTTTCCTTTTCTTTTTCCTGGCTGTGCTGCACAGCTTGTGGGATATTAGTTCCCTGACCAGGGATGGAACCCAGGCTCTTGGCAGTGAAAGCGTGGAGTCCTAACCATTGGACTGCCAGGGGATTCCTGATTCTGCATTTCTAATAAGCTCTGAGATGATGTTGATGTTGTTTGATAACAGACCACATTTTGAATAGCATAGACCTAGGGTCTAATCTATATGGTTTGAAGGGAAGACAGTACTGAAGGGTGCTGAAAAAGTAAGAGTTGCAAGGAGAAATGTAGAGAACAAATTTTGTCCTGGAGGCCAGTGAAGGAGAGTATGAACAATGAGGGAGTCACCAACAGTTTTAACTTTTGTTTTTGTTTTTATTTTTATTTATTTATTTTTTACCAACAGTTTTAAAAGTCTTCAGTATTAGATTTGTCAAACATGAAATTAGTGTTGGGTTTTTTTTTTAATTAATTAATTTATTTATTTTTGGCTGCATTGGGTCTTTGTTGCCGCGCGCGGGCTTTCTCTAGTTGTGGCAAGCGGGGACCACTCTTCATTGCGGTGCATGGGCTTCTCATTGCAGTGGCTTCTCTTGTTGCAGAGCACGGGCTCTAGGCACGTGGTCTTCAGTAGCTGTGGCACGCGGGCTCAGTAGTTGTGGCTCATGGGCTCTAGAGCACAGGCTCAGTAGTTGTGGTGCCCGGGCTTAGTTGCTCTGCGGCATGTGGGATCTTCCCAGACCAGGGCTACGAACCCGTGTCCCCTGCATTGGCAGGTGAATTCTTAACCACTGCACCACCAGGGAAGTCCCTAGTTTTGGTTTTATAGCAGAAGTTGTACTATTTGTTTCTTGCACATATCTGAACTATTTGAAGTATCACATCATATTATAAAACCAAGCCTCCCTCATTGTCCACATCTGTTTAGTTCCCAAGTTTGGATTGTGGCAGTTCAGATAAGAGAGAACACAACATGATCTGAATATATTTGGTTCCTGAGTGTTGAGTCATGAGTAGTAAGAGTCAGATAATGAGGAATATCTGTCTTAACTCAAAAATGTGTCCTAGGGCTTCCCTGGTGGCACAGTGGTTGAGAGTCTGCCTGCCGATGCAGGGGACACGCGTTCGTGCCCCGGTCTGGGAAGATTCCACATGCCGCGGAGCGGCTGGGCCCGTGAGCCATGGCCACTGAGCCTGCACGTCCGGAGCATGTGCTCCGCAACGGGAGAGGCCGCAACAGTGAGAGGCCCGTGTACCGCAAAAAACGAAAAATGTGTCCTAAAATATTTGGTTTCTATGTTAGTATAACAAAAGCTCAAATACTTATTTGTTTATATCTTTTTTTCCCCTACTAGCTGCATACTTCTTGAGATTTAGGATTATGTATTTGTCTTTTTCTTCTCAGACCCTTGTATTATCACTTGGTACATGGTAGATGCTCATTAAATGTTCACTGAATTGTTGAAATGAGCCAAAGGGAGGAAGGCAAATTAGAGACTACTTTCTCAAGGATTTAGTAGTAGAGGGATGGAGAATGATAATCAGATAGGTAAGGAAGATTCAGGGTTGAATGAAGGCTTGTTTTCTTCTTCTTCTTTTTTTTTTTTGTGGTACGCGGGCCTCTCACTGTTGTGGCCTCTCCCGTTGTGGAGCACAGGCTCCGGACGCACAGACTCAGCGGCCATGGCTCACGGGCCCAGCCGCTCCGCAGCATGTGGGATCTTCCCGGACCGGGGCACGAACCCGTGTCCCCTGCATCGGCAGGCGGACTCTCAACCACTGCACCACCAGGGAAGCCCTTCTTCTTCTTTTTTACTTTTAGCCATATAGGTATGTGGTTAATTGCAGGCAGGGAAGAAAGACCTAATAACTAGGAAGCAACTGAAGTTATAAGAGAGAAAAAGAATAATTAATAGAGCATGTTTCTGTAGCACATAAAGAGCACAAGTAGCTGGCTTAATCATAAGGGGGGAAAACATGACAATACTTTAACCCATTTTGCATTCAGTCACGTAGAATCTTCCTTTATCACAAAATCATCCAGACATAGCTTTCACTATAATCAGCCCTAATCCAGGAACTCATTGCTTTTTACCTGAGTAATTTATAGTTTGTCTCCTTCTCTTCGTTCTCATTCAAACTCTTCTTTGCAAGTGGCTGTTGGAACTCTCTCCCAAAATCTTTTCCAGAAACAATCTTCCTACTGGAGAACCCATAAGTGGCCCCTCCTATCTGATTTCTGATTTCAGCCTAGTATCTCAACCCCTTGAGATGGATGTTGATGTTGGGTTGTTACTGTTTTCTTCAGCCCTAGATTTCTTTATAGGTTCCATTATCAGAGGCTAATATGTGACTCTTGATTCTGTTGCTATGTTGGCATCTAACACAATGAAATTTGTTCCTATAACTGAAAGTAAATGATGATAATACCTTCCATTTTCTAATCAGAGACAAGGATTTCTGCCAAGGAGACATTCTCAAAAAATTTTTATTTCAAAGGAATGCCATCAAATGGAAAGCTGTGTGTATGTGTGTGTGTGTGTGTGTGTGTGTATTTTATGTCACAGACATAATTTCTATTTGATATGAGTTTATTCTCGTGTGGGCTAATTGAGAGCTTACAGGGTATTTGTGTTTTGCAGTCTGTTGTTTTTGCTGTGAGCAAAAATTTACTCAGCTGATGAGAATATTTTGACAACTCTGCCTGTGTGTCCAGGAACTGCAATTTGGTATGAATTTTCTGGCTGCAATGACCCAATTTTAAGATGTATAATAGAATACTCTAAATTTATATGGAAATAGTATAGCTAGCCTGGCTCCCCACAAGGAGTAACAAACATTAAGACCTTGTACAGCTCCTAATATATAAAATCATAGGATGGAAACATCATGATTATTGTCTCCTAATCTCATTTGCAAATGTTACAAATGTTGTTTACTGAAATCAAGTTGTAACAAAAATTACAAAGAATTATGGTTTTTAGCTTGAGAAAACAGTTCAATTTTTTTCTTAGGAATGTCTCAGTCAACATTTTATGATGTATTTGTACCTTTAAAAATACCCATACTTTCTCAAAATTCTTCATTTCTTGATGGCCACACATATATATATGCCCAAATAATTAATTTTCGATAGTGTTCTGTCGTTTTTCTATTGTGTTCAGTAGTTCAATAACTGTCTTTATGGTGCTTCATTGTGATTCCTATCTCCTCATTCATTTTTCAGCTATTTAACTTTTAAGATTCTGGTCACATAAAGGAATGCACGCTGAGTTTTATGGATGACCAAAGGCAACCAGTGGCTCCGTGTGTGTGTGTGTGTGTGTGTGTGTGTGTGTGTACATTTATACATATATATGCACACACGTATATATAAATAAACCGACATCATTTGCATAGGTATGTTGTAAACTTTAATATTTAAAAACCTGAAACTCAACCAGCATAAGTACTAAGCTGTCATTATTTATTAAAGATGCCTTTACCATAGGATCAGTAAAACATTATTCTGCACTAGCTGACAGGGAAAGCAAAGCAATCTGCATTCCCCGGAAGTGTGGTGTTTTAGCAGCTTTCTCCTGTAGGGTTGAGGCTGGCTTCGCAGCATTGATTATATTGACCATTTTATGGGTCAATTGCCAGGAGATTGAACAGTTGATTTGATCTGGTCTTCTTCATGGCCAAAAGGGCCCGGTGGTTTGACTGTAATGGTGACTGAAACAACAAATTGAACTGTGAAAACAGTTGAATCAATGGTGATATGTGGACACCATCCAACATCTCAGAGAGATCACTAACATAGAAACTTCAAAACCTGATTTTCAGATTCAGCTGGGGCCCTTACTCTTGATGGCTAGCTCAGAATTGGTGTCGCAGTAGACAACTTTAATTGAGGGGATTTTCAAATTTTCCATAACGCAAATCGACATTCTAAAGGGTAGGATGTTAAAGCAGCCGGAAAGAAAAACAACAAATTTCTAGTGCTATTGAGAAGCCTTGAAAGCATGCCAAGTTAAAATGATGATGGACCATGATATGAGGATCTATAATGAATTTATAGCACAAACATCATGACTCATAAGCTTGTCACGCAAGAGCAATTTTAAAAAGGAGTCCTTGCAAATTGATACCTATGTTCCTTGCTCCCTTATATCCTGAAGTGACATTTTACCATGTACTAGGAAACTGTATAATACTAAATTAACATTAGCACTTAAAAAGAAAAGGCAGTATTATGAAGCAAAGATTTGTATACGTCCATTAAGGCTTAAGTATCCATCTAGTTCTATGACTTTGGGCTCCACTTGTGACTGTGATGGCAATGCCTACACATATAAGGTGAAATGGGGGGTTGCAGCAATTCTCAAGATGACTCTGGTTGCAGCATCTCTTACCAAGGAAACTTATTGGGGGTGGGGGAGTATGAAATCCTCAAACTTTATGAGCATCAAATTTCCTTAAAACTTGCTTTCTTTTTAAATTGCCCTTTTTTTTTTCTTTGCAGTGGTGAATATTTGATAGTTTCATTTCTTACACTGAGCTTTTTCCTTGCTTGTCCATATCAGAAATGTTACCATCCTGAGGATGCAGTATACCAGAAGTCTTCCTGGGTTTGAAACTGGGGGGGGGGGGGCATCTAATGAGCTATCAATAGTGATATCCATTTACCTGGGACTTTAGGTCCTCAGTATACAAGGTAAGGGTGGAAAGAGGAGCAACTCTGTTTCTAAAGCCTTTTACTAAGACACTGAGGGATGGCTTCTCAGATTTCTGTTCTTGAAATGTGAGGCCTGAATGAGAGAACGTGAATTTGAAGCAGGTTTTGTCAGAGATCTTTTGTCTCAGGACATGAATTTATCTATTCGTTCAACAAATAATTTATTGAGTACCTGTTACATGTTAGGCAATGTGCTAGGTGCAGTGTATACAGTAGTTAACAATATAGCCATTGTCACAGACAGACATTAATTTTTTTATTAAAAAATTTTTTATTTAAAATAAAATATATTAAGATAGATTTGGAATTAAAAATTTTATATGAGCTATTACAGAAAAGGCCAGGGTGTTACGAATGAATAATGGAGACTGGTAGCACCTTTCAAATCGATGAGGGGAAGTCTCTGAAGAGTGACATTTAAGCGGACACCTGAAGGATGAGTAGGGTGTTAATCAGGTAAAGAGAGGTGGGCGCTGGGGATAAATGTCCCATAGCATGTGTGAAGGCTTAGAAGAGAGAGGCCCATGTGGCTGCAGGCAGAGAGAGAGGGAAAGATCGCTCAAGATAAACCTGGGAGGGCAGACAGAGGCCAGGTCATGCTGGGGTGAATTAGTTTGCTAGCGCTGCTGTAACAAGTACCACAGACTGGGTGGCTTAAAACAACAAAAATTTACTGTCTCATAGTTCTGGAGGCTAAAAATCCAAAATCAAGTTGTTGGTGAGTTTCGTTCCTTTAGAGGGCTGTGAGGTAGGGATGTGTTCCGGGCCTCTCCACTTAGCTTGTTATGTAGCCGCTTCTTCTCCCTGTGGCTCTTCACATTGTCTTCTCTCTATCTGTGTGTCTCTGTGTATACATCTCCTTTTTCTTTTTTTTTTTTTTTCTTCATATATATAATGACACCAGTCAGATTGGGGCCTACTCTAATGGTCTCACTTAAATTGATTACTTCTGCAAAGACCTTCTCTCTAAATAAGGTCACATTCTGAGGTCCTGGAGGTTAGGACTTCAACATATGAATTTTGGAGGGACACAGTTCAACCCATAACACAGAGCCTTGGAGGATATGTTAGTATTTTGGGCTCTTCTCTGACTTCCTAGAGCTGCCACTGAGGAATATTAGTTTTTAAAAAGATCCTTCTATTGTGTGGGGAATCTATTGTGGGGAGTTATATTAATTTTTTATGGCTGCTGTAACCAATTCACACAAATTTAGTGGCTTGAAAAACACACACAGATTTATTGTCTGCACTGCAAGTGAAAAGTCCAAAATCAGCTCTCTGGGCTAAAATCAAGGCAGAAGTGTTCCTTCTGAGGGCTGTAGGACAGAATCTGTTTCCTTGCCTTTTCCAGCTTCCAGAGGCCTCCTGCATTCCTTGCCTCATGGCTCCTTCCTCCATTTTCTTTTTTTTAAATTTATTTATTTAATGTATTTAATTTTGGCTGCGTTGGGTCTTCATTGCTGCTCGCGTGGGCTTTCTCTAGTTGCGGCAAGCGGGGGCTACTCTTTGTTGCGGTGTGCGGGCTTCTCATCGCGGTGGCTTCTCTTGGTGCGGAGCACAGGCTCTAGGCGCATGGGCTTCAGTAGTTGTGGCCCACAGGCTTAGTTGCTCCACAGCATGTGGGACCTTCCCGGACCAGGGCTCGAACCCATGTCCCCTGCATTAGCAGGCGGATTCTTAACCACTGTGTCACCAGGGAAGCCCCTTCCTCCATTTTCAAAGCCAGCAATGTAGAATCTTCTCTCCTCTCTGACATCAGCTCCGATCATTACATTTTCTCTCTCTGAGTCTGCCTCCCTCTTATAAGGACCCTTGTGATTACATTGGAGACTACTCTATAATCCAGAATAATCTCCCCATGTCAACATTCTTAACTTAATCACATCTGTAAAATCCCTGTTACCATGTAAGGTAACCCATACACTGGTTCTAGCGAATAGTTTGTAGACATCTTCCTGTGTGTGTTGTGGGGAGGGGTGTGTGAGGGGCATTATTTAGTCTACCACAGGAGTAAAGGATGAAAGCAAGAAGCCAGTCACAAAGCTTCTGTAGCCATCTGAGCAGGAGATGATTGTAACTCGGACCAGGTGGCAATGGAGATGGAGAGAAGTATTTAGATTGGAGAATTGTTTAGGACACAAAATCAACAGGCCTTGCCAATGAATTGGATAGGATAGGGGAGTGAGAGAGATGGGGTCAACTGTAGTTTGGTTTATATGTACTATGCCTCCTGGTTACTCTGAATGTCATCTTTATATCATAGACCAGGAAATTTAAACTTGCGTTTTAAAAATGCTCCTGTATATTTCTAAAAGGAACCATTTTTGCATTCGAAAAGAAGCTTTGTTTCTGTGCTTACTTTGGCATAGGTAGAAATTTTATTTTTAACTTTTTGGAAGAGTTGTGTAAAACAGTTTGCTCAGATTTGAAACCTTATGAATAAATCATTTGAAATGGCCTCCTAAATTTGCAATTTATCCCATTAAGTTTGAAAATGAAAAAGAAGCTCAAGAATTGGAAAATAAAGTCAACTAGCAAATGAAAATTGGTTGAATGTTCAACGTGCATCAAGAGCAAGTAGCAGTTGAAATACTTAAAAGAAAGAATTTTCCTGAGCAGATGACCAAAACTTGCACGTGGTCTGTATGACATTACAAGAAAGGAGGCTGGATTCTAGTTGGAGGTCTCCAGAAAAGTCCAATGGAGAAGACTGGCAAAGATATACCTGTTGAGAAGCTCCTTGACTGATTCCTATAATCAGGAGCTCCAGGGGATATTGAGGAATGAGGAAAGAGAAAACATAAAACTATATGGGCATTCTTGGGCGAGACAGCACATTACAGGTGCACTTGGAAGCAAATTCAGCATATGGAACGAATAACTATTTTATGATGTTTGACATATCTCTAGAAGCACATCCCAGAATCCCATTCAATGAAAAATCCCTTTAGGAAAAATAAATGATCAGCTTAAATGATGACTCTGCCCAGCAAACAGAAGAAAAGCTATTTCAGAAGTTGATGAGTTGTTGATTCATTTCTTTTTTGCAAGTTTCCAGCTGAATTTGGAATGAAACATATCTATTGCATCCGGCACTTTCCATTTTGAATCGTTTCTAGTGCATTCTATAGTTTAATATGGTCTTTTATGGCAAGATGTAATTGTTCTGAACTGTCACTAGATGTCTTTTATTAACTCCAGTTTGGCCTAAATGGAAAAGATATATTAATGCTATGTTTGTTTTAGTGACGGAAAACTAAAGTATCATACATATACCTAAGTCCATGTAGGTAAGTTTATTTGTACTAATCAAACAAACTGTCTAGAGCATTAGAAACTCTGGGCCATAGCATCATCTAATAGATAGACTTATCTAGGCAAAGGAGTAGGTTCAGCACTTTTCCTCATTTGTTCTGCCTCTGTCTGCTCCAGCTCCCCCAGAGATGGGCCTCCTCCATTCACCATTTGAAATCTCAAATGGTCTGATCCTACTTTCTAATCTATAAACAAGTCATATAGTATTTAGCCTTTTCCTGATTGGGGGGGGGGGGCGGCATTTTCATCTGTAATGAAAGCCTTACTAATTTACTCGTCCAAGCATATTTGTATAGCTCCATCACATGCCCACTTTAATAGATGCCACCTGATACAGAAGCCTACTACTTAGAAGCTTGCCTTATAAGCCTACTCAGTGTTTGAAATTTAGGCCACCTAAGAAAGGAAGTTCACCCACAGACACCGTTTCAGGTTTTGGTAAGGACTGGGGAGGGAAGCAGGAAGAATGAATAAATGAATGAATGAGATCTCATCTGTTATTAATATGACAGTGTTTCCACCTATAAAAATAGGGGGCTGTATTAGATTTCTAGGGTTCCTTCCAGCTCTTGTGGAAGATATCTGGAGAAAAATATCTCATTTTCTCATCCTCAGGACCTCCCACTCTGATACTGTTCCCTAGCCCTTACCAAAAGGATGAAGACATTTTATAGCTGATCCTAAAACCACATGAACTGTGGGCAAATGTATCACAGTATTTCTGGAACAGCATGCCAACTCTTGATTATTTATTATGTCATGAGTTTATGAGTGAGTGGGCCATGGTGACCTTCCTTCACAGCGGGGAGGACAAGTAGGCAGTGTATGACCACCGGGAGCTGACATAGCTGCCTCCATATGAAGTGTGGTGGAGGACATCCTGAGGTGTACAGGAAAAGCCACATGATATGATGGAAGGAGCATGGGTTTTGATTCCTACCTCAACTATAGATATGGGTTTGATTCCTACCTCAACCATTTTTCTATCAGTGTGATCTTATGTAAGTTATTTGAGTTCTATTAGCCTCACTTTCCTCATATGTTTAATAGGAATAATGATTCTATTGCCTATCAGGGTAGACATTCAGCAGTGATCCTTATTATGCTAAAACTATTTGTCACTCTAGGAAAGCCAAAGGTTTGTTCAGAAAGAGAGAGAGGGTTTCCTACACATTTTTCTTCATTCTGTGTGTTCCGGTACTAAGAATCATCTCGTATGCCACTGCTGCCACCAATCTCTTGACTAATTCTTGCCCTTACCTCAAGCTGTCAATGTTAAGAGTACAAGGAGTTTGCAGCTCTTGACCTTCTGATATACGCCTCTCTGTGGTTTAGACAAAAATGTAATGAATCGCCCGCTCTCCTCCCATCTTACCGTGGTTTGCCTACATGGTAAAATGAAAGACACAGTTAAGCACGTGAAGATTGTACTTTGAGATGGATAATATCTGTGATGGTTAATTTTATGTGTCAACTCAACTGGGCTAAGGGATGCCCAGATACCTGTTAAAACATTTCTCAGTGTGTCTGTGAGGGTGTTTCTGGAAGAGATTAGCATTTGAATCGGACTGAGTAAAGAGATCTGCCCTCCCTAATGTGGGTGGGCATCATCCATTCTGTTGAGGACCCAAATAGAAGAAAAAGGCAACTGAAGGGTGAATTCTCACTCTTGAGCTAGGACTTCCATTTCTCCTGCCCTTGGACACTGGAGTTTCTGGTTTGCAGACTCTTTGGACTCAGACTGAATTATACTTTCAGCTTTCTTTTGTTTGCAGATGGCAGCTGGTGGGACTTCCTGGCCTCCATGACCACGTGAGCCAATTCCTATAATAAATCTCATATATATCGATATGTAGATCTATCTATCTATTTATCTATCTATCTCCTATTGGCTCTGTTTCTCTGGAGAACCCTGACTAATATCAAAATTAGTATTAGTAATAATAACTACAATAATGGCAGCTAACAGTTATGAGCATTTACTGTGTTCTGTGCTTTATGCTTAGTACTTGACCTTCATAATCACTTAATCATCACAGCAGTCTGATGAGATGGTTACTATTATTATTACCATGTTAAGTCAAACACATTAAGGCTCAGAGAGGTTAAGTAGCTTGCCAAAAGCCATGTTTTGTAACTAGTAAATGTAGGAATGGGGATTTGAGCCCAAATCTGTTTGACTCTATAGCCCAAGTTTCACCACTAAGCTATTTTAAATGATCCCCAATTGCTGTGAGAATCAAATGAGACTGTAATTTGGTAATGCTTTAAAGACCTAGAAGTACTATCAAAATGGAAGGGCTTATTATTACCCAAACGATTAACTGAACCTAGCACTGTTTATTCAGATGCTTGGCAGCGTGTAGACAAAGCCTAAGGCTGTAATGGACCTTTTCCAAGTGGCAAAAGCGTAAATGTAATATAAGCTAATTGGTGACATGTCTTGATTTTCAAAGCATTAGGCAAGCTTGTAAGTTCAGCTTCCTACTGGCGTACCTATCTCTTTTAAGTAACTGCAACTGTTTTACAATTCAGAGTGATTACATAACTTCAGAACACTGGCAATTGCTCTCTAGCATTCAGTTCTCTTAACAAACATTTATTGAGCACCTTTATACTATGCGTGTCTGTGGAGCATCTCCTGTGTTCAGAGCATTCTTTGTCTGGATAGAGCTTTGTGGCTTATATTTGGAAACACTACTTTGAAAAGCCCAGAGCAGAAAGACCGAGATAAAAGTTGTTTCCTCCAGTGACAATAGTTATTTACCTGGAGTTCACAGGTTTATGGTAGTGGTTTTCATATTATACATAGTAAAATCATTCAAGGAGCTTACCTGGGTTTTACTACTAAGATCCTGATTTAGCTGCTTTGGGATGGTGGGGGGGGTGTTTGGTTTTTTGTTTTGGCTGCGTTGGGTCTTCGTTGCTGCGCGCGGGCTTTCTCCAGTTGCGGCGAGCGGGGGCTTCTCTTGTTGCGGAGCACGGGCTCTAGGCGTGCGGGCTTCAGTAGTTGTAGTGCGTGGGCTCAGTAGTTGTGGCTCGCAGGCTCTAGAGCGCAGGCTCAGTAGTTGCGGCGCATGGGCTTAGTTGCTCCGCGGCATGTGGGATCTTCCTGGATCAGGGGTCAAACCCATGTCCCCTGCATTGGCAGGTGGATTCTCAACCACTGTGCCACCAGGGAAGTCCGGGATGGTGGTTTTAACAGCTGCCCAGGTGATTCTCATTGTCCAGCCAGGTCCATAGCATCTTATCCCACACAAGCCTCCAGCTAATGAAGGAATGAAATAGAAAAGGAAAACTACCAGAAATTTGGCTATAGGTCCAACCTACTTGCTTCCTTTTCTCATTCCCCTCGATCCTTATGGTCACACTATCCCTTTTAAGTGTCTGAGTTTGGGCTTATAAGAAAAATATCCACACTCTAACAAGTGAAGTGAAAATCTGGGTAATCAAATAGTCGAAACCTCACATAGTTACAGAGGTTGGGCTGCTAACACAAATGAGGGAGGCGAGCCAGATACAGACTCTGGTGAACTTGAGACTACAGACCCCATCAAACATGAGGGGGTGAACGGGGCAGCAGCTGTGACTGTAATCCAGTCAGCTGTTCTCAGAGTTCTCAAAGTGCGGTTCTTGGACTTCGTCTAGGAGCATCAGAAGAAAACTTGTTAGAAATGCAAACCGTCAATCCCTGCCCCCGGATCCACTGACTGAATCTGCATCTGGTGCCTGGGAGCAGAGGTGGGGAGCAGCAGTCAGTAGTCTAACAAGCCCTTCAGGGGATTCTGATCCAATACAACGTTTTCAAACCACTGTCTATAGTAATGCAAGCCCGGCGTGACCAGATCTGATTTTTCAAGAAAAGTCAGGAATCTAGCTTTCTTTTATTGAGCATCTTTAAACTGTGCTGTACGTGTTCATGGAACGTCTCCTGTGTTCACATTATTCTGAACATCTCTTCTTGGCTTTCAAAGATTGGCAACTAATTCAGTTTTTTGTTTGTTGTTTTTTTGAATACACCTTATGGTCCAAAGAAAACACATCCTTGGGCTAACCCTCAATTGTCTCTATCCTACAAGGGTTAAATAGTTTTGAAATATTCTTCATGACATTCCCCAACCCACGCCTCAGTATCCTGAGTAACCAATTAAACCATGAAATTTGGAATACTGGCATAGGTAATTTCGATATGAGAACCCCAGCCTAGGTTTCCTATTAGTTTATGGATAAAAACAAACAAGCAAAAAACTAGGAAGGATTGTGGATTAAATCAGTGTCACAAGTTTGAATCCTTTCACTCTTAAACCAAATTTCTAGACAGGGTCCATCCCTGGGTATTCATAATAAATTGCATAAATAGGCAGTGAAGCCTCTTGATTTTTTTTCAGCCTATTCCACTTATCTGGAGAGTAGGGAAGGCATGTAATGCCTAGATTGTGAAATTTACAACTTTAAGTACAGTCATGACTTTAGCACTCTTTCTACATTCGAGGAATTATGTGTATGTGAGAGAGATTTACTTAGACTGTGCTCATCAAATGGTGGTTTTTGAAAGCTATTGTATAGCACAGGAACACTGGAGTTTAAAATACAGGATGACCAACCATCCCAGTTTTCCCAGGACTGAGGAGGTTCATGAGAAGGGGAACTTCCAGTTTCAAAACCAGGACAGTGTGAGAAAACCAGGACAAGTTGGTCTTCCTAGTCTTTAATGCTCGAGTTTCTCTTGCATCACTTTGCTTTGGATGTAGAACAGAATAAAGGTGGGAGTTGGTAGAAAAGTTACATTGTATTGTTAAAAACAATTTTATAACTGGCTAAAATCAAAAGGCAGACATTTTAGCCAGAAACAAGACTTTCAAATGGAGGTGCTACTGAAGTGCCTGACATGAGATATAATATCCTGGAAGTCAGGCAGGATCCAACAACACAGTGCTGACCCCAGAGAGAGTTTAAAACATGGTCAAGTATGGAGACAAAGGACTAAAGGTTTTGAGGCACCTGGTCTGAAGGGCAAATGGAGGTCAGTGAATTGCAAGGTAATCATGTCAGGATAATCAAGAACGGGGCAGGAAGTAGTGTACGAGGTGCATCAGAGCTAACAGTCCAGCATAGAGGTAGTTAAGCAACAAGAGGGTATTTGCAGCCTATTTTTGTGTGGTGGTAGGTGGTTCTATGGTATAGGAGTAGACCTCATGAATTAAAGGCATAGGGCAATAAGAAACTTTTAACAACTACAGTTGATGAAAGGTTGGATTAAATGACCTCATATTCCCATTCAATTTTGATAATCGTTGAAAATTCAGATTCTGTTAAAAAAAAGATACTTAACATGCTTATATTATTAATCTTTCACTCTATCTCTTCAAAACTTGGGGTAATAAATCAAACTTTGTGAGATTAATGTGAGGATTAAAGAAGATGCATCATTTATCACAATAACTGGAACATAATAGTTGCTCAGTAAATGGGAGCTGTTATTATTATTATGAAAATTCTTAAAATACATTTTCCTAAATCTAGTCTTTTGTTTTTTGAATTTTATTTTATTTATTTTTTTATACAGCAGGTTCTTATTAGTCATCGATTTTATACACATCAGTGTATACATGTCAATCCCAATCGCCCAATTCATCACAGCACCACCCCAAACACCCTGCAGCATTCCCCGCTTGGTGTCCATACGTATGTTCTCTACATCTGTGTCTCAATTTCTGCCCTGCAAACCACTTCATCTGTACCATTTTTCTAGGTTCCACATATATGTGTTAATATACAATATTTGTTTTTCTCTTTCTGACTTACTTCACTCTGTATGACAGTCTCTAGATCCTTACACATCTCAACAAATGACCCAATTTCATTCCTTTTTATGGCTGAGTAATATTCCATTGTGTATATGTACCACATCTTTATCCATTTGACTGTCGATAGGCATTTAGGTTACTTCCATGACCTGGCTATTGTAAATAGTGCTGCAATGAATATTAGGGTGCATGTGTCTTTTTGAATTATAGTTTTCTCTGGGTATATGCCCAGGAGTGGGATTGCTGGATCATATTGTAATTTTATTTTTAGTTTTTTAGGGAACCTCCATATTGTTCTCCATAGTGGATGTATCAATTTACATTCCCACCAATAGTGCAAAAGGGTTCCCTTTTCTCCACACCCTCTCCAGAATTTGTTGTTTGTAGATTTTATGATGATGCCCTTTCTAACTGGTGTGAGGTGATACCTCATGGTAGTTTTGATTTGCATTTCGCTAATAATTAGTGATGTTCACCAGCTGTTCATTTGCTTCTTGGCCATCTGTATGTCTTCTTTGGAGGAATGTCTATTTAGGTCTTCTTCCCATTTTTGGATTGGGTTGGTTGATTTTTTGATATTGAGCTGCATGAGCTGTTTCTATATTTTGGAGATTAATCCTTTGTCCGTTGATTCATTTGCAAATATTTTCTCCCATTCTGAGGGTTGTCTTTTCGTCTTGTTTATGGTTTCCTTTGCTGTGCAAAAGCTTTTAAGTTTCATTAGGTTCTATTTGTTTATTTTTGTTTTTATTTCCATTACTCTAGGAGGTGGATCAAAAAAGATCTTGCTGTGATTTATGTCAAAGAGTGTTCTTCCTGTGTTTTCTTCTAAGAGTTTTATAGTGTCCAATCTTACATTTAGGTCTCTAATCCATTTTGAGTTTATTTTTGTGTATGGTGTTAGGGAGTGTTCTAATTTAATTCTTTTACATGTAGCTGTCCAGTTTTTCCAGCACCACTTATTGAAGAGACTGTTTTTCTCCATTGTATATATCCTTGCCTCCTTTGTCATAGATTAGTTGACCATAGATGTGTGGGTTTATCTCTGGGCTTTCTATCTTGTTCCATTCATCTATGTTTCCGTTTTGGTGCCAGTACCATATTGTCTTGATTACTGTAGCTTTGTAGTATAGTCTGAAGTCAGGGAGTCTGATTCCTCCAGCTCCATTTTCTTCCCTCAAGACTGCTTTTGCTATTCGGGGTCTTCTGTGTCTCCATACAAATTTTAAGATTTTTTGTTCTAGTTCCATAAAAAATGCCATTGGTAATTTGATAGGGATTGCTTTGAATCTGTAGATTGCTTTGGGTAGTATTGCCATTTTCACAATGTTGATTCTTCCAATCCCAGAACATGGTATATCTCTCTATCTGTTGGTATCATCTTTAATTTCTTTCATCAGTGTCTTATAGTTTTCTGCTTACAGGTCTTTTGTCTCCCTAGGTAGGTATATTCCTAGGTATTTTATTCTTTTTTTTGCAATGGTAAATGGGAGTGTTTCCATAATTTCTCTTTCAGATTTTTCATCATTAGTGTATAGCAATGCAAGCGATTTCTGTGCATTAATTTTGTATCCTGCAACATTACCAAATTCATTGATTAGCTCTAGTAGTTTTCTGGTGGCATCTTTACGATTCTGTATGTATAGTATCATGTCATCTGCAAACAGTGACAGGTTTACTTCTTCTTTTCCAATTTGTACTCCCTTTACTTCTTTTTCTTCTCTGATTGCTGTGGCTAGAACTTGCAAAACTATGTTGAATAATAGTGGAGAGAGTGGACATCCTTGTCTTGTTCCTGATCTTAGAGGAAATGCTTTCAGTTTTTCACCATTGAGAATGATGTTTGCTGTGGGTTTGTCGTATATGGCCTTTATGATGTTGAGGTAGGTTCCCTCCATGCCCACTTTCTGGAGAGTTTTTATCATCAATGGGTGTTGAATTTTGTCAAAAGCTTTCTCTGCATCTATTGTGATCATATGGTTTTTCTCCTTCACTTTGTTAATATGGTTTATCACATTGACTGATTTGCATATATTGAGGTATCCTTGCATTCCTGGGATAAACCCCACTTGATCATTGTGTATGATCCTTTTAATGTGCTGTTGGATTCTGTTTGCTTGTATTTTGTTGAGTATTTTTGCATCTATATTCATCAGTGATATTGGTTTATAGTTTTCTTTTTTTGTAGTATCTTTGTCTGGTTTCGGTATCAGGGTGATGGTGGCCTCATAGAATGAGTTTGGGAGTGTTCCTTGCTCCACAATTTTTTGGAAGAGTTTGAGAAGAATGGGTGTTAGCTCTTCTCTAAATGTTTGATAGAATTTACCTGTGAAGCCATCTGGTCCTGGGCTTTTTTTTGTTGGAAGATTTTTAATCACAGTTTCAATTTCATTACTTGTAATTGGTCTGTTCATATTTTCTGTTTCTTACTGGTTCAGTCTTGGAAGGTTATACCTTTCTAAGAATTTGTCCATTTCTTCCACGTTTTCCAGTTTATTGGCATAGCGTTGCTTGTAGTAATCGCTCATGATCCTTTGTATTTCTGTGGTGTCTGTTGTAACTTCTCCTTTTTTATTTCTAATTTTATTGATTTGAGCCCTCTCCCTCTTTTTCTTGATGAGTCTGGCTAATGGTTTATCAATTTTGTTTAAATTCTCAAGAAACCAGCTTTTAGTTTTATTGATCTTTGCTATGGTTTTCTTTATTCTACTTCACTTATTTCTGCTCTGATGTTTATGATTTTTTTCCTTCTGCAAACTTTGGGTTTTGTTTGTTCTTCTTTCTCTAGTTCCTTTAGGTGTAAGGTTAGATTGTTTATTTGAGATTTTTAGAGAAGTTCGTTTAGCATTTGTTTATTTTTTTATTTGAGATTTTTAGAGAAGTTCCTTTAGCATTTGTTGTAGAGCTGGTTTTGTGGTGCTGAATTCTCTTAGCTTTTGCTTGTCTGTAAAGCTTTTGATTTCTCCATTGAATCTGAATGAGATACTTGCTGGGTAAAGTAATCTTGGTTGTAGTTTCTTCCCTTTCATCACTTTAAGTACATCATGCCACTCCCTTCTGGCTTGGAGTTTCTGCTGAGAAATCAGCTGTTAACCTTATGGGAGTTCCCTTGTATGTTACTTTTCATTTTTCCCTTGCTGCTTTCAGTAATTTTTCTTTGTCTTTAATTTTTGCCGATTTGATTACTATGTATGTCAGTGTGTTTCTCCTTGGGTTTATCATGTACTTCCTGGACTTGGGTGGCTATTTCCTATCCCATGTTAGGGAAGTTTTCGACTATAATCTCTTCAAAAATTTTCTTGGGGGCTTCCCTGGTGGTGCAGTGGTTGAGAGTCTGCCTACCAATGCAGGGGACACGGGTTCGTGCCCTGGTCCAGGAAGATCCCACATGCTGTGGAGCGGCTGGGCCCGTGAGCCATGGCCACTGAGCCTGTGCATCTGGAGCCTGTGCTCTGCAATGGGAGAGGCCACAACAGTTGAGAGGCCCACGTACCGCAGAAAAAATAAATAAATAAAAAATTTTCTTGTGTCCTTTCTGTCTCTCTTCTCCTTCTGGGACCCCTATAATGAAAATGTTGCTGCGTTTAATGTTGTCCCAGAAGTCTCTTAGGCTGTCTTCATTTCTTTTCATTCTTTTTTCTTTATTCTGTTCTGCAGCAGTGAATTCCACCATTCTGTCTTCCAGGTCACTTATCCGTTCTTCTGCC
The DNA here is from genome assembly GCF_011762595.2 of Tursiops truncatus. Taxonomy (NCBI): domain Eukaryota; kingdom Metazoa; phylum Chordata; class Mammalia; order Artiodactyla; family Delphinidae; genus Tursiops; species Tursiops truncatus. The sequence goes on from NC_047055.1 coordinate 30,309,759, forward strand.
TCAGTTATTCTGCTATTGATTCCTTCTAGGATATTTTTCATTTCAGTTATTGTATTGTTCATCTGTTTGTTTGTTCTTTAATTTTTCTAGGTCTTTGTTAAACATTTCTTGCATCTTCTCCATCTTTGCCTCCATTGTTTTTCCCAGGTCCTTGATCATCTTCACTATCATTATTCTGAATTCTTTTTCTGGAAGGTTGCCTATCTCCACTTCATTTAGTTGTTTTTCTGGGGTTTTATCTTTTTCCTTCATCTGGTACATAGCCCTCTGCCTTTTTATCTTGTCTGTCTTTCTCTGAATGCGGTATTTGTTCCACAGGCTGCACGACTCTAGTTCTTCTTTCTTCTGATCTCTGCCCTCTGGTGGATGAGGCTATCTAAGAGGATTGATGGGAGGCACTCAGTGGTGGGTAGAGCTGACTGTTGCTCTAGTGGGCAGAGCTCAGTAAAACTTTAATCCACTTGACTGTTGATGGGTGAGGCTGGGTTCCCTCCCTGTTGGTTGTTTGGCCTGAGGCAACCCAGCACTGGAGCCTACTTGGGCTCTTTGGTGGGGCTAATGACAGACTCTAGGAGGGCTCATGCCAAGGAGTACTTCCCAGAACTTCTGCTGTCAGTGTCCTTGTCCCCCAGGTAAGCCACAGACCCCCCTCCCCCCCCTCTGCAGGAGTCCCTCCAACACTAGCAGAGAGGTCTGGTTCAGTCTCCCCTGAGGTCACTGCTCCTTCCCCTGGGTCCCGATGTGCACACTACTTTGTGTGTGCCCTCCAAGAGTGGAGTCTCTGTTTTCCCCAGTCCTGTTGAAGTCCTGTAATCAATTCCCACTAGGCTTCAAAGTCTGATTCTCTAGGAATTCCTCCTCCCGTTGCCAGCCCCCCAGGTTGGGAAGCCTGACGTGGGGCTCAGAACCTTCACTCCAGTGGGTGGACTTCCATGGTATAAGTGTTCTCCAGTCTGTGAGCCACCCACCCAGCAGTTATGGGGTTTGATTTTACTGTGATTGTGCCCCTCCTACCGTCTCATTGAGGCTTCTCTTTTGTCCTTGGATGTGGGGTGTCTTTTTTGGTGAGTTCCAGTGTCTTCTTGTTGATGATTGTCCAGCAGCTAGTTGTGATTCTGGTGTTCTCACAAGAGGGAGTGAGAGCAAGTCCTTCTACTCTGCCATCTTGGTTCAGGGCGTCAAATCTAGTCTTTCTTGATAGAAAATTTTGTTGTCTCTTTTTATTTTTTTTTTTTGTAATTTGCAAATTGTGAAGCTAATTTTTTAAACTGGTAAATGTCTCATAGTAAACATTGCCAAATTATTGATGCTTGGTGCAAATATTTCAATTCTCTTTTAATTGTTTTTTGACATGACTTTAATAACAATAACTTTTTCTCTTGTCCATAATTTAAATTTTCACTTAATAAAGTTTGCATTGCATTTCTCATTGCTTTGCATGACATTCTCCCATATATGCTTTAAGTCATTTGGGATGTAACACTAAACCATATCAATGAAATTAACCCCACTCATTGAACTTAAATAAGATGCTGTACAACCATAAATCATGACATATGACCAGCCCTAGTTTTTATTATTTACAATTTATAGTAACTGCTTTGGAATTTATTTTATTAATTTAAAAGAATATGATGTTTCATAGGGAAGTAGCATAAATAGAAGGCAATGGAATAGAATAGCTACTAAGTGCATGGGGTTTTGTAGTCAGGCAGATTGGTTGAAATCTTGGTTCCAATATTGTGGCATCCTTGGGCAAGTCATGTATTGCGACTTACGTTAGCCTCAGTTTTCTCATCTCTACAGTAGGAAAAATAATGTCTACATCAGAGTGTTGTCAGTGAGGCTTAAGTTACATGAAATGAGTCTTATAAAGCATTTAGAATGGTAAGTTGCTCAATAAATGTGAATCCTTTCTACCACCACTATTTTTGTTAGTCATTTAAACATTATAAAACAATCCTTTAAAATCCTCATTTTGATGAAAGATATCAGATGTATTCTTTCTGTTTGAATCTGATGATTTATGGCATACTTCTATCTTGCATATTCATCTTTACACTTTGTCTAGTATATTTAGCATTTAGGCAAGGGTGATATTAAGAATATTTAACACCTAACACTGTGTGGTCATTTACAATTCAGAACGTTCAACTGGTCAATGAGAATGCGCACTGACCCTAACAATACGTTAGTACCATGCCACTACATACTGGTTGACTATCAACCTGCCTTTGACATAGGGAAGTTGTGGCAAAATTTCATGGAGATTCGAAAGGCCAAAGTTTGCAGTATGATCAGGCCAAAGAAGATTTGAGTATGTGCAGGCCCACAAAGATAAAAGTCTAATGTCTATTGTGGTGTATTATTCTTTACTAAGATCCTTGCAGATGGTATGGGGTTTCAGGTCCAGTTTTCCATTCATTAAAGTCTTTGGTGCTGGGTATAATCTTTGGTATGGCATGATTATATTGCTTAGTGGGAAACTAGTGTGAAGATAGCTTAGCTTTCTTCACTCATTTAGGTAATAATAGCAGAGGCATAGACTTTGGAGTAAGACTTATAATCTATATGACCTTGGATATGTTATTTAACTTCTGTGTATCTCAGTTTCCTCAAAACATTGTGGAACTGACCTCTACATACAGCTTAATTCAAGTATAGTGTTGTCCAAGCCCGGTTTGACACCCCATCAGTAACTCCAGATATTTAGGGACATTGGTCAGATTCTCTGCTTCAAACTAATTTTAACTATAAAATAGCTACAACATGTAGCATATTCGCTTAGGGAAGGAGAGAATGCTAGAAATCAGACTATCAAAGGTAAATGTATACATTTAAAAGGGTATTATAGCTCCAAAAAGAATTAGAAATCATCGGCTAGGTTTTTGGTAGTAGAAGAACAAAAGTTAATTGAGTCAGGCAAATGTGTAAGGCAAGTTCAATAAAGGACACCAGTCTCTGTTTCAATAATGCCAAATATCCAAAAGGATATAAAAATATAAAGATAATTATTCAGATATGTTAAAATAGCTCCCTATTAACCAGGTGATTTTTGTACAAATGTTAGGCATTCAAATCCTTCAAAGATAATAAAGTCCTTAGCAGGTCATCATGGTGCCTTGTAGACCACAAGAAGGAGTTTGCGTTTTCTTCCAAGTATGATTTAAACTTCTGGATAGTTTTGAGCCAAGGAATGTTATATGATCAAGTTTATATGTTAAAAATGCCTTAGGATGTTTAATGGATAATTGATTTTTGAAGTGCAAAAGAGAAATCACCTTTGGTGAAATGTTGGAAATGATAGTGGCTAGGAGAAGAGTAACATTGGTAGAGGAGGTGATAAAAGGTAAAATTTAGTATTTATTTTTTAAGATGGAGCTATTAAGATTTCCAGGTATGTTTTATGTAGCTGGTGGGGTGATGGAAAGAGCAACGAGGTGAATGATGGTGCCGTTTCCTCACTTGCGGAAGATGTGAGACAGAGTGGGTTTTTTCTGCTCTCACTCCCAACCTCCAAACCTGTGTTGATCCCATCATCAATTTTCTGTATTTCTGCTCCTTGGATGGTAACACTACTGAAGAATTATTTCTCTCTGCTGATTGGTTTCACCACTGTCGATCTCTTCTTTTAATGCATCTGAGTTCTCACTGTTGTCTAGCAATGTGTTTATTTAACTATTAAATTCTGCATGGGAGATACTCCAAACTCTTCCACTCTTCTCAAGCCACCCTCTGCCCTTTGTTCCTCCTATTCTCGGCAACTAAATGTATACAGTTGTCGACTGAAAAATATGCACAATGTGAGAGTTGTGAGTTAAGTTTTATTTGGGGCAAAATGAGAACGATAGCCTGGGACACAGTATCTCGGATAGCTTGGAGAAACTGCTCCAAAGAGGCGTGGGGGAAGGTCAGTGTTACATATGACTTTAGTGAAGGGGGGACGTGCAGTCAGGCACACATTTTGGCAGAGGTTGGCTGCTAGTCACAAGGAGCAGATGTCACTGTCAATGATTTTAGTGCTTTTCTAGATATGAGGAGATGCAAGAATTGGGCTCATAAAATCTTCTGCAAATTTCTATTTGAAAGCCTGTTCTACCAGTTTTTCCCAGAGTACAGAGTTCCTCATACCTGATCTCCACCCTGAACTCCTTTCAGGGGGTGTTGAAGGTCAGAGGCTGCAGTGGCTTGTGACTTAATCCTTGTAGAGGCAGATGGCGAGTGCCAATTTGTAGGTGGCACAGTCATCCTTCAGAATCTACAGGGGATCGGCTCTAGGACCCGCCATGGATACCAAAATCCCCTGATGCTCAGTCCCATAGTCAGCCCTATGTATCCACGGATGTGGAAGCCTCGGATACAGAGGTCAACTGTATTTTACTTTGTAGAGCATTTTAAGGTCAATTTGATATATTTTCTCACATTTTTAGGACCTCCTCTGCTTTCCTCCTGTCCTTAAGGAGAGTTTCCCTATTCCTTTTCAAGGTTAATATACCACTTATGCTGTTGATTAATGGAAGAGAGGGTAGGAAATTGAATTAACTTTTCCTCTCTTCCTGGTATCTTCAGAGAGCTCATTTTCCTTTGAGATTGTTAATTATAATGAGTGTGTTAGCCTAGATCTGTCAGGGCCCACCAAGTGAAGAAGGACCTTCTGGAAGAGAAGTGAGCACAAAGGAATGAAGAGGGGAGAGAGATAGAGACAGGGACACAGAGACAAACAGACAGACACTGTTTAAGTCCCCTTGGATCTTGCCCAGCTTAAAGCTACCTATAGCCCTAGCCTTTGTTATATGAGCTTATAAGGTACAGTTTTAGACTTTTGCTTAAGCTAAGTTGAGTAGAGTTTCTGTCACTTGTGACCTATTGAGCCCTCTTATGGTGACCCCTGAAACACCTCTGTAACTCTAGGAACCAAAGTGAAAATAACTCTTCTTGAGTACAGTCCTCAACACTTACTTTTAGAAAATGAAGACGTCTTGAACATGTGTTTTATTTAAAAAGGTGAAAGAAGCATTGGGAGAGAGCTGGTTGATGGAAAAGGTGAGAGGAAGAAACGCTCAAAAGCACAAGCAAGCAGTTAGCTTTAGAATGGAGAACGAAAGTCTGAGTCAGGGAAGAAGATGAGAACTCTTCCTGGATCTATTCGGTCTTGTTGAACCAACTTTGTTTACATGCCTGTCCCAGAACCAACCACTGTGGCTAGAGACATGAAATGTTCTGGCTGACCAAGCCAAGGGCATGAACCAGGGATGAAGATGACTAGAGCCACCTTAAATGGAGTGGGAGTGGCTTCCCACAGGGGAAAAAATGAGCCATAAAAAGTCTGAAAACCAGTGCCCTAGAACAAAAGTCAGCAAACTTTTTCTCTAAAAGGTTAAACAGTAAATATTTTAGGTTTTGTGGACCATTTGGTCACTTTTGCCACTACTCTACTTTTGTAGTGTGAAAACAGCCATAGACAATATGTAAATGAGTAGGCTTGCCTGTGTTCAAATAAAACTTTATTTACAGGGCTTCCCTGGTGGCGCAGTGGTTGGGAGTCCGCCTGCTGATGCAGGGGACACGGGTTCGTGCGCCGGGCCGGGAAGATCCCACATGCCGCGGAGCGGCTGGGCCCGTGAGCCATGGCCTCTGAGCCTGCGCGTCCAGAGCCTGTGCTCCGCAACGGGAGAGGCCATAACAGTGAGAGGCCCGCGTACTGAAAAAAAAAAAAAAAAAACAAAAAAAAAAACTTTATTTACAAAATCAGGCAGTGGACTGGATTTGGTGTGTGGGCTATAGTTTAACAAGCCCTTTCCTAGAAGGTTGGCAGTGACCTGTTTGAAAAACCCAAAGAAATTTTCTTAGTGCTCCTATTCCTTGAGCAGGAACCTGAAAACAGCCTAGAGTCATAGAAGAAGGGAACTTTTTTTTTTTTTTCTTTTTTGCGGTACGGGCCTCTCACCGCTGGGGCCCCTCCCGTTGCGGAGCACAGGCTCCGGACTCGCAGGCTCAGCGGCCATGGCTCACGGGCCCAGCCGCTCCGCGGCATGTGGGATCTTCCCGGACCCGGGCACGAACCCGTGTCCCCTGCATCGGCAGGCGGACTCCCAACCACTGCGCCACCAGGGAAGCCCAGGGAACATTTTTTTAAAGCAGAGCTTCTTAGCCTTATTTTTTAGATGCACGATGATTTCTTATTCTATCTTCAGTAATATCCCCATCAACCAAGATTTGTTAGAGCAATCTCCCCCCACATTTGATATTCACCACTAGGAGTTCATGAGATGATTTTAGGTGGCACAAGGATAAATATTTAAAAAATTTTAATAGTTATACTAAATCTTAAAATCCATGTTTTAATAGATTTCATTGGTTATTATGGTGCTGAGTTAGACAAAGTAGGTTGATTTAAATAATATAACACATGAATGATACAAATTGAGGAAACGGTTAATGAGCATTAACTCTCAGTTGAGCTATGACCTCTATAGGCCTTTTGGATATGATTTTTGAAATTATACTTGCTCTCTTATTCCTTCCTCCATGCCTCAGACCCTCCCTAACCAGGAGGTTGCAATATACCTTTCTAGGAGGCAGGCTTCCCCATTCCCTCCACTTTGGGACTTTTCTATTTTTAATGGGTTAAGTGCAGTTCACTGGCTCTTGGCCCAAAAATCTTCAAGATACCATTGTAGTACTTGAGATCACCGATGTCTCATCTTCACATGGCCAAGCTAAAGCCAACAGCTTACCATGTGAGACAGCTCTTCTGTCTGTATTCTGTTTCTGCTAATAGTGCTACCATCCTGGTAGTCACACAGACTGAGAACTTGCTTCACATCTTTAACCGTTGCTCTTCCTGGACCATTCTGACTAATTATTTCAGGCATTTCTATCATCCAATGACTATTCATTGTAGTCTCTGTGAGAGAACATTTATTCCATAACTTTTTGTGGGGAAGATGTCAGGAAGGAGTTCCTCTTACTGCTCTCCCATCCTCTGGACTTTGGCGCTAAACAATCCTAGACACTACTTCAGGATTAATCTTCCTAAAGCACGAATCTGACATGTCATGCTCCTACTCAAGCATAGTCAATGGCTCTGCATTACCTACTAAATGATGTCTAAATTCATTAATATAGTATTCAAGATCCTTGACAGTCTGCTCCCGCCTAATTATTGGTCCATGTATTCTACTGCTTCCCTCTATATTCCCTGAGCTCCAGTGAACCCACGTGCCTCCACAATTTCATTATACTTTTCCCCTCTGTGCTTTTTCATACTCTGTTCTCCTGTCAAGAAGCCCTTCCACTTTTTCTTTTCAAAATCCTATCAGTTTCGAATGATTAAGTAAAATGATGCTGTATCCATATCATGGAATACTTTGTGGCTGTTAAACATGATGGTTTACAAGGGTTTTAAACATTTATTCACTTACGTGACAAATATTATAGAGCATCTCCTACATGCCAGACACTCTGCTGCGTGCCCGGGATACAGAGGTTCAAAGGACAGACACAGCTGATGCCGTCATAAAGCTTAAGTTAGGGTGGGGTGTTTAGACGTTGAGGAACTCAGTGGAGGTGTGCTGAGTGCTTGAATGATAATAGTGGGGGTGATACGGACATTTAATTTCGTCTAAAGGTAAAGGGCAGCTTCTTGGAGGTAGTCATGTTTTAGGGCATGCCTGAAACATGGAAAGATCGTGGTTCTTAAACTTTTTGGTCTCAGGACCCCTTTGCATTCTTAAAAATAATTGAGCTTTTGTCTATATGGGTTATACATACATATTTCAATACTTACTATTAGAAATTTAGAATTGACAATTAAAAATGTGTATGTCAATAGGTTTATTATTTTGATAACAAATACCTGTATTTTACAAGCCACAAAATGTTCAGTGAGGAAAGTGGCACTTATATTTTTACTAATCTCGTTAATATCTGGCTTAATAGAAGACTGGATTTTCACATCTGCTTCTGAGTTCAAGCTTTCTTGATGTGTTGTTTTGGTTGAAACCTACGAAGAGAGTCCAACCTCACACACATATGTAGTTGGAAAATGGAGGAGTATTTTAATAGTCTTGTCAGATAATTGTAGAGATTCTTCTTTGACACTACACCAAAACTCAGCAAGTGGCAATTTCTCAAAGGTTAGCTGCAATATGGAATCTGAAACGTTATCAATGAACTTTTCATACTCTGTTACATTAAAACCATTTCGTGTACTTTTTTACTTTGAATGGATCCTTTAACTATACATGATTTTGACCTCGTGGATCCCCCGAAGGGGGCTCTCGGATCCCCAGGGACCCTCTGATCACACTTTGACAGGTACTGGAGTGAGAGTTACTTTGATATTTGGGGGAGGGCAAAGATAAAGAAATATTCCAGTGGTCAGAAAAGCACACACAGGAAAATGCATAGGTTATGATGTTACTGAATATACAAGATATAACACACACAGGAGGATCTCAACTCTTTAAAGGAAAGTGATTAACGGAGAATAAAGTCTGTAAGGAAATGCGCCAAAATGTTAACAGTACTTCACAGGTCATTTGCTGTGCTTTTAAAATTTCCCTAAACTTTTCTATTTTCAACAGTGAGCTGGTTATTCCTTTGAAAATTGATGAAAAATAAATCCTAAGTATCTTTTATTTTTATTATTTTTTTTGGCGGTGCCGCACGGCATGCAGGGATCCTAGTTGCCCAACCAGGGATCGAATCCGTGCCCCCTGCAGTGGAAGCAGAGAGTCTTAACCACTGGACCGCCAGCGAAGTCCCTAAGTATCTTTTAAAATTTGGCTTATAGGTTATACCCTTTATGAAGCCTTTTCTTCTTCTCTCCCCAATCCAGAAGTAACCTCTCCTTGTTTAGTGCTTTCCTAACACTTAGTTTGCACTTTCCTATTGGGACTTCAAACATTTTGTAGTGTTATTGTAGGGCTGTTCATACAGATTGTACCAGTTCTATTACTTGCAGGGTAGCAGCTAGAATTTGTTTCCCCAGCATCATGCAGAGTTCCTTATATTGTAAAAGGGCTCAAAAAAAATTTTTTTTTGGAATTAAACTGAATTGAAATCCTAAGTGTTTCACCCAGTTTAAATGACATTTTAAAATGTTATTCCTAAATAACATACAACCACTCTAGAAAATTTGGGAAAATAGAGAAAAGTATAGTAAGACAGCACAGCATCATGGTTAACAGCAAAGGCTTTGCATTTCTAGTGACGTAGCTTCAAATCCTGGATCTGCTAGTTATGTGTTTACTACTATCTCCATGAGGCCACGGATGTGTCTCCTAATCATTTTGATTCCTAGTTTCTCTCTGTGAAGTGGAGGTTATAATGGAGGTTATAATCATGCCTCCCAGCATTGTTGTGAGGAATTGATGAAATAATGTACACAAAACTCCAGGTATACAGTAATTCTTGATGAATGGTAGCTACTTATTACTATTGTTTTTTGGGGGTCGGGGGGCAGGGTGTGCCCTGCTGCATGTGGGATCTTAGTTTCCCGACCAGGGGTCGAACCTGCACCCCCTGCAGGGGAAGCACAGAGTGTTACCCACTGGACCACCAGGGAAGTCCCTATTCTTATTTTGATTATCTATAATCATTCATCCGAAAATTCACAAATTCACTGTGATGAATGCATTCTCTAGTAGATTCAGAGTCACTGGGCACATAATATTCCTGTTACTGCTAATCACCTTTGAAAGTGTGCCCTGATGATTGAGTTGGTCTGAGGTGATCTCGCCATTTCCAAATAAAAACGTGCCTATAAAAAGTTCTGACTCAGCTTATGGGCTGCAATGTTATAAGCAGTCCGGAGTGGTGGCAAGAGATTCAGATGAACAAGTGGAGGGTCTAATTACCGGCAATGTTTTTATTAGAAGGCTATAGTTCATACTGTGATTTTTGTTACATTTGTTAACGACAGTGCTGAACGACACTTTCTGTACGTTAGCCTGGGAAGCATGTCCTGGGGCTGCTACAGCAGCTGTGTCAGTCGGCTGAATTGAATATCTGGTGAGCTAATAGCCAAATCAACCCATTTGTTCCCTGCCTCTTGTCATACTAAAAAAGAAGAAAATGTGCTCGACGTATGAAAATGATACCATTGACCCTTTTAAAATACCTGGGAATTTCCCAGTTGGTGGCCACGAGCTTTCATGAAGCCACACAACGCTATCTCCTTAGAACACACTGGGAGTAGGTGGAAGGTTCTCATTGGAAAATTAGGTTACCCACTGTCATCAATCAATGCCCTGTTGTCCTTTTTAAGATGTTCACACCAGCACTGACACTTCCAGACCTAGCCTAGCCATTCTATAGCAAGAAGAGAATGGGAGAGAGTTTTCACTGTCCCACCTTAGAGGGTACCAGGTCTGCTTCTGCTCTGTAGACTGCTTACCTGGCTGTGTTACCTTGAATCTGTGTTCTCCCAGGGACTAAAGTGGTCCTTGGATATGCTTGTATCCAGAGTTACCCGCCCATTATTGTTCCACCTGGATCTGATCAGTGCCTTCCATTGTAGCATTTTGCCTAGGCTTTCTCTGAGATGCCAAATGTCCCATGTCCTCAAGTTACCTCCTTATGAATCCATGTACCGTCATCAAATCCATGGATTTGATGAATCCATCCAATCAAAATTCTCATTCCCTTGCTAAGTTTAATTGTGAATCAAGAGAAAGGCATATTTTTTAATTTTTTATACAGTTTTTAAGGTTACTTACCATTTACAGTTATTACAAAATATTGGCTGTATTCCCCGTGTTGTACAATACATCTTTGAGGCTATCTTACACCCAACAGATTGTACCTCCCACTCCCCCACCCCTATACTGCCTGTGCCGCACCTCCCCACCCACGCACCACCACCACCACCACCACCCCCCCCCGGTAACCACTAGTTTGTTCTCTGTATCTGCGAGTCTGCTTTTTTGTTATATTCACTAATTTGTTGTATTTTTTTAGATTCCACATATAAGGGATATCATACAGTATTTATTATTTCACTTAGCATAATGCCCTCCAAGACCATCCATGTTGCTGCAAATAGTAAAATTTTATTCTTTTTTATGGCTGAATAATATTCCATTGTGTGTGTGTGTATACATACATACATACCACATCTTCTTTACCCATTTATCTGTTGATGGACACTTAGGCTGCTTCCATAGAGAAAGGCATAATTTTGAATTCATTCACCCTGATATGTCAGTGACTGAGAGTTCCTTATCCTCCCATGTAGCTTTGCTGGCTTTAGGTAACCTCATCCATGTAGTAAAAGTGTTTGCTATGTGCCACACCCTTTGTTATGGGTCTGGTAAGTCCCCATTCTTGAGGTACCTATGGTCTTGAGAGTGAGAAAGACATATAAACAAGAAATTATTAATACAATGTGGTACTTGCAATGATAGGGATATAATATGTTATAGAGAAGGGACCTAACTCGATCTTGAGGTGTCAAAGAAAGTGACTTGGAAGACAAGATGTGAACTGCATCTGAGAAGCAGGATTTAGCCAAGTGAAGTGACGGTGAAGGTCGTATTAAGCAGAATAGACAGCGTGAGGCAACAGAGATGAGAAAGAAAGAACATTGTGTGTGATGAAACCTACAAGCAATTCAGAGGTACAGAAAGTAGCAAAGAAGGAGATGCAAAACAGGAAGAAAGAAGCCAGTTCATGGAAGGCTTTGTGTCAGAAAATTTGAGCTTTATTTGGAGGGCAATGGGGAGGAGTGAAGCAAAAATCGAGCAGAGAGGGAGATATTGAAGTTACGGGAGAAGGGAGTGAATGACAGAATGTGGTGATGAAGATGGAAAGGAATGAGAATCCAGAGCACAGATGGAAGGATTGCCTCTGCAGGAAATACTCCCTCTTCTGGACTTTGTGCTTCTGCAAAAAACCTATTAGAAGTTCTAACTTTTCTGTATTCTGTGGAAACAAGACACACTCTCCTCCTCTTTTGTTTCCTGCCTTTGTCTTAGCTCGTCCAGCCCAGTCTGCAAATTGCACCCTTGCCTAACGTCCAACATGATAGACTGTGAAAACGGACCAGAATTTTCCTCTATAAGAGGTAGTTGATAAGTAACAGTAGCAGTTGAGTGGCATCTGACGGTTCACAAAGCATTTTCACATCCATTATCTCACAACAACAGCCCTGTAAGGCAGGCAGAAAAGCTGTGGCCATACCCATTTTATGAGGCTCAGGAAGTTTAAGTTGCTTGTCCAGTGTCAAGTCACTGTAAATGAGTACGTGTCAGAGCTTCACCTGGAAGCCAAGTCTTGGAATTCTAGGTCCCATACCCTTTTCGCTATACTCAGATGGTTTTTCAAAGCTTTGTGTATGAGTAAATGGGTTGTATGGGTGAATAAGGAATCAAGCCCATTATCTCAACTTTTTGAGTACAGTTCTATATAGTGAGCTAATCTCATCTGCTGGATCAGCATCGAGTCATCATAAATAAACGAACCCAGCGTGTTTATGAAATGGGAAACGGAACTCCATTTCATCTCTGGGCTTCTTTGTGGACAACGTATATGGAAACTAACTTTTTATTAGCCATTTATTCTTGTTTTGTTTTGTTTTGTTTTGTGTTATGTGAGCCTCTCACTGCTGTGGTCTCTCCTGTTGCGGAGCACAGGTTCCAGACGCGCAGGCTCAGCGGCCATGGCTCACGGGCACAGCCGCTCCACGGCATGTGGGATCTTCCCAGACCGGGACACGAACCCGCGTCCCCAGCATCGGGAGGCGGACTCTCAACCACTGCGCCACCAGGGAAGCCCCATTTATTCTTTACTTTTCTTCAATTTTAATTTTATATTGGGGTATAGTTGATTTAGAATATTGTATTAGTTTCAGGTGAACAGCAGAGTGATACTTTTTTTCTGCAGACTATATTCCATTATAGGTTATGACAAGATATTGAGTATAGTTCCCTGCGCTATATATGGTAAGTCCTTGTCACTTATCTATTTTATGTAGGGTACTTTGTATCTGTTAATCCCATACTCCTAATTTATCCCTCCCTCTGCCCTCTCCCCTTTGGTAACCATAAATTTGTTTTCTATGTCCATGAGTCTATTTCTATTTCTTTGTTTTTGTTTATTTTTTATTTTATATTGGAGTATAGTTGATTTACAAGGTTGTGTTAGTTTCCAGTGTACAGCAAAGTGATACGTATACATATATCTATTCTTTCTCAGATTCTTTTCCCATATAGGTTATTACAAAATATTGAGTAGAGTTCCCTGTGCTATATAGTAGGTCCTTGTCGACTGTCTACTTTATATACAGTAGTGTGTATATGTTAATCCCAAACTCCTAATTAATCCCTCCCCTAGTCATTTATTCACTGATTTAGTAGATCACCCAAATGATCTGATTCTTCTCTCTTCCCTTCTCCTTACTTCCCTTTGTTCTTTTCTTCTCAAGTACCATGGGGCCATCTCAGATAGAGCCAAAGTGGAGAAATATACTGTTACGCAAGTGACACTGTATATAAAAATTTGGGGTGAAGGCTTAGCATTTAAAAGAATTGAAGTTCAAAACTCACATCCATTTTTGGCCTATGGAATTGCTCTAGCTTATATTTTCCTCATTAAGACAATTAAGACTTTACCATATATATTAGGCCTCTAGCTCTAATAAAATGAATAAAGTACATGAATAGGGGCAAAATGAGCTATTTGATTAATGGGTCTAGCATCTGGCTTATATACTGCAAACTTTCTATCATTTATTTAGCTGTCTGCCCCTGGAAGTACCTCAACTGACACAGCATTGAAGACAAAATTAGCACCATTAAATTATTCAAACCCCTCCTCGATATATCATGCCCTCTTAGACTTTCTTTCATCCTTGTGCAGTTGTAGTGGACAAATTTAATCTCTCTGCATGCTTGCTGATTGTAAGCCATTCTGGGCATGCAGATGCTGCATTAAATGTTGACTTTCAGTCACTCCCACTGAGTTGAGTAGGATAAAGTGTACCTGTTGTCTACTTACAGTTGACACTTTCCTTGTCGTTTTGCATCTCCCTGACATTTTCCACTTTCTTCAGTAACCTGCTATATGACCTTCTGAAATTTTCTTTCTTTTGCCATTTGTATTAAAAGGTAGCACCACTGTCTTTTTTCCCTGGACCACTGCAGTGTTTGCATTTCAGCTGGCTAGCTCACTCGGGCTGCTGGATAAAAGGGGGACTACAGGGAGATGGCAGGTGGGAGGCTGTCATTGCATTTCCTTGAGGATGGGGACTGGTAAAAAATGTTTGCCAGACGTAACTGAACCCAATTATGATACGACTAATAAAATGCTGCTTTTAGCAAATATCCCTACTGTACTAGGGTAATTAATGATTATTCTCACAGGGCCTGAGAGAGATGATCAAACTCTCTCTCCTTCTGATACCTGCATTTGGAAAAATCGATTTCCCTTTATGAGAGAAAGTATATGAATGTGTGCGATTAACGTGATCATGAGCCCAGAAAATGTTTTTAGCCATTTCTCTACCTACTAGTATGCTTGTCCTTGCTCTCCACCTATATTGCTCCCAGGGTAGTATGTATGTACTCTGTAGGGAGCCATAATTGTGAGGTGTTCTCCCTGCCTCATAATATCCCTTCAGATGTATAAACAAGTACTCAGACCTCATTTACTTATAGTCATCTATTTATTCAACAACCTTCATTGAGTACCTTGTTGGCGCCAGGCACTGTACTATGTGCTGGTGATTTAACAGTCAACAGGAAGACCTAGAACTTGCCCTGCTGGAGCTAAGAAGGAAAAGAGGGGCCACGGCAGAGAAAAAGGGGAGGAATCTACTTGAGATATGGTGGTCAAGTAAGACCTCTCTGAGAAAGTGATGAAGCTAAGAGTTGCAGCATGAAAGCAAATGTTTGGTTTTTTTCGTTGTGGTATAGTTGCTTTACAATGTTGTTTTAGATTCTACTGTACAGTGGAGTTTCCTATGCCATACAGCAGGTTCTCATTAGTTATCTATTTTATACATATTAGTGTATATATGTTGATCCCAATCTCCCAATTCATCCCACCCCCCCGTTTCCCCCTTGGTGTCCATACCTTTGTTCTCTACATCTGTGTGTCTGTTTCTGCCTTGCAAGCCAGTTCATTTGTGCCATTTTTCTAGATTCCACATATATGTGTTAATATACGATATTTGTTTTTCTCTTTCTGACTTACTTCACTCTGTATGACAGTCTCTAGGTCCATTCACGTCTCTACAAATGACCCACTCTCGTTCCTTTTTATGGCTGAGTAATATTCCATTGTATATATGTACCACATTCTTTATCTATTTGTCTGTCGGTGGACATCTAGGTTGCTTCCAAGACCTGGCTATTGTAAATAGTGCTGCGATGAACATTGGGGTGTATGTGTCCTTTTGAATTATAGTTTTCTCTGGGTATATGCCCAGTAGTGGGATTGCTGGGTCATATGGTAATTCTAACTTTAGTTTTTTAAGGAACCTCCACACTGTTCTCCATAGTGGCTGTATCAATTTACATTCCCACCAACAGTGCAGAAGGGTTCCCTTCTCTCCACACCCTCTCCAGCATTTGTTTGTAGATGTTCTGATGATGGCCATTCTGACCAGTGTGAGGTGATACCTCATTGTAGTTTTGATTTGCATTTCTCGAATACTTAGTTATTCGAGATGTTGAGCAGCTTTTCATGTGCCTCTTGGCCATCTGTATGTCTTTGGAGAGATGTCTATTTAGGTCTTCTGCCCATTTTTGGATTGGGTTTTTTTAAATTAATATTGAGCTGTATGACCTATTTATATACTTTGGAGATTAATCCTTTGTCCGTAGATTCGTTTGCAAATATTTTCTCCAAATCTGAGCGTTGTCTTTTCATTTTATTTATAGTTTCCTTTGCTGTGCAAAAGCTTTGAAGTTTCATTGGGTCCCATTTGTTTATTTTTGTTTTTATTTCCATTTCTCTTGGAGGTGGGTCAAAAAAGATCTTGCTGTGATTTATGTCACAGAGTGTTCTTCCTATGTTTTCCTCTAAGAGTTTTATAGTGTCTGGCCTTACATTTAGGTCTTTAACCGATTTTGAGTTTATTTTTGTGTATGGTGTTAGGGAGTGTTCTAATTTCATTCTTTTACATGTAGCTGTCCAGTTTTCCCAGCACCACTTATTGAAGAGACTATCTTTTCTCCATTGTATATCCTTGCCACCTTTGTCATAGATTAGTTGACCATATGCGCGTGGGTTTATCTCTGGGCTTTCTATCCTGTTCCATTGATCTATATCTCTGGTTTTGTGCCAGTACCATATTGTCTTGAAAGTGAGGGAGGCTGATTCCTCCAGCTCTGCTTTTTTTTTCCCTCAAGTTTGCTTTGGCTATTCAGGGTCTTTGTGTCTCCATACAAATTTTAAGATTTTTTGTTCTAGTTCTGTGAAAAATGCCATTGGTAATTTGATAGGGATTGCACTGAATCTGTAGATTGCTTTGGGTAGTAGAGTCATTTTCCCAGTATTGATTATTCCAATCCAAGAACATGGTATATCTCTCCATCTGTTTGTGTCATCTTTGATTTCTTTCATTAGTGTCTTATAGTTTTCTGAGTACAGGTCTTTTACCTCCTTAGGTAGGTTTATTCCTAGGTATTGTTTTTGTTGTAATGGTGAATCAGACTGTTTCCTTAATTTCCCTTTCTGATCTTTCGTTGTTAGTGTATAGGAATGCAAGAGATTTCTGTGCATTAATTTTGTATCCTGCAACTTTACCAAGTTCATTGATTAGCTCTAGTAGTTTTCTGGTGGCATCTTTAGGATTCTCTATGTATAGTATCATGTTATCTGCAAACAGTGACAGTTTTACTTCTTACTTTCCTATTTGTATTCCTTTTGGTTTTTTTTTTTTCCTTCTCCAATTGCCATGGCTAGGACTTCCAAAACTATGTTGAATAATAGTGGTGAGAATGGACATCCTTGTCTTGTTCCTGGTCTTAGAGGAAATGACGAAAGCAAATCTGTTATTCAAACAAACAAACCATGGTAAAGAGTATCCCAGGTAGAGGGAACAGCATATGCAGATGTTTGGAAATTATGAGGAATGGAGAGAAAGCCATTGTAGCTGGAGTATAGTGAGTCCTGGAGTGTATGATACAAGATGAATGCAAAGAGGCAGATGGAAGTCAGAGTTTTAGGGCCTTGTAGGTCATGATAAGACATTTGAATTTTAAGTACACTGCCCTCAAAATCTCCTGGAAAGATTTTAAGGGGTGGTATGAACCACATGTATGAGCCCTATATTTCATGGCTCATTTGGGCTAATGTCCCTGGCAGGGGACAGCGATGATCAGGTCTTGTGTTCTTGTAGTATATGGATGTCATTGCAGCTACAGGATGCCATTGACTCATGGTGATTTCAGTTAACATATGAGGACATAGGTAAGTGAAGTGCTTTAGGGCTAGGGCTCCCGCATTCTATGCTCAGTCTCCCAGGTCCTGCTCAGTACCCACCTCCTTTATGAAATCTACCCTGGCTACTGCAGGCTCTAGTTACTCTCTTTCCCTTGGTACTAAAGTAGGGCTGATGGTCTCTGTCCTCCATTTGGCTGTTATCTTTTAATGCAGCGGTCACAAGTTGTCAGCAGATGAACTGGATTTGGCAGGCAGATGTGTTTTGTTTGTCCTGCTCAGCATTTTATAAAAAAATAAACTTGGTTTCCAGTGTTTCACATAAAAATCCAGATTTCATTCTTTCCTAGAAATCTGAAGAACTGCAACTCTGAGTCTGCCTTCCCATGTGACAACAAGCAGCTGGGAATGCAGCTTCTGTCCTGTTTAGATTAGTACACGCGTTCTTTTATTTGTCATTGTCCTGAACACTTCTATCAGGCCTGTTTCACTTTTGTGTTACCTGCTAGCACCTGTAGACATGCAAATTTGTGATCTCAGCTTTCATACCTTGTGGCAAGTCCTTTAATATACTTCCAGTACCTAGAACAATGCCTACTGCATTGTTGGTACTCGATAAGCATTTGTTTTTTTGGTGTTTTAAAATTTTATTTATTTTACTTTTGGCTGCATTGGGTCATCATTGCTGCACACGGGCTTTCTGCAGTTGTGGTGAGTGGGGGCTACTCTTCATCGCGGTGCATGGGCTTCTCATTGTGGTGGCTTCTGCTGTTGTGGAGCACGGGTTCTAGGCGCATGGGCTTCAGTAGTTGTGGCACACGGGCTCAGGAGTTGTGGCTCGTGGGCTGTAGAGCGCAGGCTCAGTAGTTGTGGCGCATGGGCTTAGTTGCTCCGCAGTATGTGGGATCTTCCTGGACCAGGACTGAAACCCATGTCCCCTCTCTTGGCAGGTGGATTCTTAACCACTGTGCCACCAGGGAAGCCCAATAAGCATTTGTTAAGTTAATGAATATTATGTGCAGAACTAAATTCTCAAGTTCTTTGAAGGAAAAAGCTACATTCTGTATCTTTCAGCATCTCCTATAGCATTCATAGAGTACCCTATTCTTAGGTCCCAATTAATATTTTTGATAGATATAGTGATGAAGATGCTTCGTCATATGATTTTATATAGCATGCTGAATGATCTTTCTAGAGGATATAATTGTTTACAGGAATAATTTCCAAGCGGTATGTAATAGAGTACTGAGTCAACTAGTAGTCAAGAAATGGAGCCTCTAATCCCAATTCTGGAACAGACTCACTGTGTGACAATGGACAAGTGACATAACTTTGCAACTCTGCAGCATCCTCATCTGTAAGCAGGTACTTGTTTTACCTACCTCATTAGGTTAGCAGGGGAATTAAATGAAACAGTGCAGATTCAGTGTTTTTGCATTTGTGCATTCATCATAGGTGTTTTACCCTTTATATGTGCTTTAAAGTCTTGCTATTTTAAAATGGTATATATGTTATAAGCTGAGGTCATTTTCTAATGTGCCGGAATACCATAAGCGAGTTTGTATCTCATTTGGTATGTGTCATAGTTCATACACTTATTCTATTCATGCTAACGTCAAAGGACAAAAGAGCCCTGGGTAAGATGGAAGAAAACTACTAGCATCTAACTTCTCTCTCCATCAAACACATTATGGCAGGCTCTAATCAAGGTACCATTCATTCCATGCTTAGTGGTAGCATACCTGAATTGCAAGAGAAGTTCTTAAGAAAGAACTATTGCTCCCCTATACTGGTGAACTTAAATATATAAAGTGACAGCAGTACACACACCAAAGATGGTATTACTAATTTCATGGAGGCTAACTAGGGGGAAATTTAGCTTTTTATAGGTAAGTGTAGGTGAGAGTGATTGAACAGTGGTTCATGCTTCCAGGTATAAGTATGGCGTCTCTGTGGTTCACTAACTCCAGTGTTAGTAATGTCTAGTGCCCATCTTCAAGCCTTTGACAATTATTTCTGAGTGTCATTGAAGAAGACTGCTGGACGTTAGGTAGTAGATCCTCGATAGAGTTCGTTTGATTCCACGGTTGTAGGCACCTTCAATTAACTTGCTTCTTTACTATATTGTGGGATATCTGTTAGTTGTACAAAACTTATAGCAATGAAAGTGATTCCTGACCACAGATATGCAAATGCATTTTGTCTCATAGAGACTCTGCCCTGTAGAGAAGATAATCTTAAACACTGCATTTTATTGCCTCATGGATTATTAACTGGTGTTGTAATTACAAATAAATTCAGTGAAGCCTTTGTCATTATTTCTCCGTCTTCCTAATTCTTATTTGAACTGGTCTCAAAATCCTACTGCTTCCTTCATTACTTAATTACATAAAATCTTGTTCACATTTTCATTTTTTTAATTTACATGAGAGTCATGCTTTTTATGTTTTTTTAAAATTTTTATTTTATATTGGAATATAGTTGATTAACAATGTTGTGTTAGTTTCAGGTGTACAGCAGATTTATTCTGTTGTATATCTACATTTATCTATTCTTTTTCAAATTTTTTTCCATTTAGGTTATTACAGAGTATTGAGCAGAGTTCCCTGTGCTATACAGTAGGTCCTTGTTGGTTATCTATTTTCAATATAGCAGTGTGTACATGTCAATCCCAAACTCCCAATCTATCCCTCCCCGCCCTTCCTCCCTGGTAACCATAAGTTCGTTTTCTAAGTCTGTGAGTCTGTTTCTGTTTTGTAAATAAGTTCATTTGTACCTTTTTTTAAGATTCCACATATAAGTGATATCATATGATGTCTTTCTCTGTCTGACTTACTTCACTTAGTATGATAATCTCTAGGTCCATCCATGTTGCTGCAAATGGCATTATTTCATTCTTTTTAATTGCTGAGTGATACTCCATTGTATATATGTACCACATCTTCTTTATCCATTCCTCCGTCGATGGACATTTAGGCTGCTTCCGCGTCTTGGCTATTGTGAACAGCACTGCAATGAACACTGGTGCATGTATCCTTTCGAACCATGTTTTTCTCCAGATATATGCCCAGGAGTGAGTTTGCGGGATCATATGGTAGCTCTATTTTTAGTTTCTTAAGGAACCTCCATACTGTTTTCCATTGTGGCTGTATCAATTTACATTCGCACCAACAGCTTAGGAGGGTTCCTTTTTCTCTGCACCCTCTCCTGCATTTATTGTTTGCAGACTTTTTGATGATGGCCATTCTGACTGGTGTGAGGTGATACCTCATTGTAGTTTTGATTTTCATTTCTCTAATAATTAGTGATGTTGAGCATCTTTTCATGTGCCTCTTGGCTATCTGCGTGTCTTCTTTGGAGAAATGTCTATTTAGGTCTTCTGCCCATTTTCTGATTGGGTTGTTTGCTTTTTTGATACTGAGCTAGCTGTGTGAGCTGTTTGTAAGTTTTGGAGACTAATCCCTTGTTGGTTGCCTGGTTTGCAAATATCTTCTCCCATTCTGAGGGTTGTCTTTTCGTCTTGTGTGTGGTTTCCTTTGCTGTACAAAAGCTTTTGAGTTTCATTAGGTCCCATTTGTTTATTTTTGTTTTTATTTCCTTTACTCTAGGAGATGGATCAAAAAGATATTGCTGAGATTTCTGTCAAAGAGTGTTCTGCCTATATTTTCCTCTAAAAGTTTTATAGTATCCGGTCTTAGGAGAGTCATGTTTTAATTCTTTGAAAATTATACTTTAATGCCAATGCTGCCAGTTCTGGTTTTCTTTTTCTAGGAATACGAAAAAAATCAGAGCTAGAAGGACCAGAAAGCTTTTAGTTACATAGAAATACTATCACATTGTACAAAATATACAAGAAAGTTCACTGCTGTATTGCTTGCAATAGTGAAAAACTGGAAACAACCTATGAGTACATCAAGAGGAGACTACATAAATGAGGTCTATACATACTAGGAGAATACTGTGTAGCCATTAAAATGAATGAGATAGCCATTTAAATGAATGACTCAGGCATATATAAGTGCATGATAGGCTGTGATCTTTAAGACAAATTGTTATATGAGAAAATTGTGTAACATTATGGGAAGTATTGTCCTATGTAAAGTAAAAAAAGCATCTTTATACATTATATCCAAATAATTGTATATTTATAGAAAGAAGTCTAAAATATATATATAAACTGATAATAGTTATCTCTGGGAAATAAGATCAAGAAAGGGTAAAGAGACTTTTAACTTTTACTATACACATTTCTATATTGGTCATTTTTAAAACTAAAAATTGTGCATGATTTTGGTAAACAACAAAAATGAAAGAAGTGATCTTCTAAGCAACACAATAAGCATTTTATTATTATAATCCAAGTATAAAATAAATATCCATTAGTCAATACTGATAGACACAAATCTTTTAATAAGTAAATAAATGGAGGAGACAAATTTTCCTTATAGAAGAATTACAAATTGTATGTATGTGTATGTGCATGCATGTTTATCTCCTTCCTCCCTTGAGTGTGGATTTAACGTTTCACTTCTAAAGAAAAGAGTGTAGAAAAATAAAAATAACACCTTTTACAGTGGAGAAATTTGGCAAATACTACCTGTGGTAGGCAGAATATCCACCGCCCCCCCCTCCACACACAGCTGTTCATGTCCTAATCCCTGGAATCTGCAAATATATTAGGGTACATGGAAAAGGGGGGTTGCTAATCAAATGACCTTTATATAGGAAGATTATCCTGGATTAACTGGATGGGTCCAGTATCCACAAGAGTCCCTAAATAGGAAAGGAAAAACGAGCTAGTCAGAGGCAGATAGGACTAAGGAAGCAGCATCAGAATGATGCAGTGTGGGAAGGACTCAGCCAGCAGTGGCTGACTGAAGACAAGGGAAGGAGGCAATGAGTCAAGGAATGCAAGTGGCCTCTACAAGTTGGAGAAAGGCAAGGAAATGGATTCTCCCCTAGACTCTCTAGAAAGAAATGCAGCAATGCCAACACCTTGATTTTAGCTCAGTTCTATGTCAGACTTCTGAACTCTAGAACTGTAAGATAATACAATTTTTATAACCCATTGCGTCTGACAATTTGTTATGTCAGCCATAGAAAACTACTACAGAGCTACTTTAACCAAGTTTTCGAGATTAACATCACCAATGATCAGTCATGCAGGCATCATGTACTACTTACTCCCTGATATGATGTGATGAGAAGGGCACTTTATCTCTGTGGTATCCTTACCCAAAACCCATAACCTCAGTCAAATCATAAGAAAAATATTAGACAAACCCCACTTGAGGGACATTCTGGGAAGTATCTGACCAGTACTCGTCAAATCTGTCAAGGTCATGAAAAGCAAAGAAAGACAGAAATTGTCACAGAGCAGAGAACACTGAGGAGATACGATAACTAAAGGCACTGTTCATTGGATTATGGAACTGAAAAAGGACAGTAGTGGGAAAACTGGTGAAATTTGAATCAAGTCTGAAGTTTAGTTTATAGTAAGTTACCAGTGTTGGTTTCTTAGTTTTGATGATGTTAACAATAAGAGAAACTGGGGGAGGAGTATATGGGGACTATGTTTATTATCTCTGCAACTTTTTGGTAAAGCTAAAATTATTCGAAAATAAATCATTTGTTTTGTAAAAAGATAATCTAGTCTAACCACTTTACTAAATGAGGAAACTGAAGTTCAGAGAGGGAAAATGACTTATTCAAAATAATATAGTTCACTTATGAAAATTTCACCTTCCATTTCCAGTGTATTTATTGGTTGATTTTTTTTTTTTTTTTTTTTTTTTTTTTTTTTTTTTTTTTTTTTTGCCATACGCGGGCCTCTCACTGTTGTGGCCTCTCCTGTTGTGGAGCACAGGCTCCGGACGTGCAGGCTCAGCGGCCATGGCTCACGGGCCCAGCCACTCCGCGGCATGCGGGATCCTCCCGGACCGGGGCACGAACCCGTGTCCCCTGCATCGGCAGGCGGACTCTCAACCACTGCGCCACCAGGGAAGCCCCTATTGGTTGATTTTTTTTTTCTAAGCCTTAAAAATCTGTTCTCCAAAATTCAGCTCTATCAATCTAATCCACATTTTCTAGTACTACCTAACTTTCATCTTGCAATTCTTACCTCCTTTGGGTATTTCTCATGTCACTAGGCTAAAAGAATATTAATACTTGTTCATAATAATTGTTCTCATTTCCTGCTTTAGCAACTAATATCACCTAAGAAATACTGACTGGAAGAAGTAGGATATTTTTTCTTTGTTAAGGCTGTTGCCTGATTTTCCTAAAGTTTGCCCTGATTTCTCATTAACCCTATATTGTGATGCACTTTTACATTTTTAATTGAGGTATAACTGACATATAACATTATATTAGTTTCGAGTGTACAACATAATGGTTTGGTATTTGTATACATTGTGAAATGATCACCACAGTAAGACTGGTTAACGTCTGTCACCATGCATAGTTACCATTTTTTTTTTCTTGTGAGGAAAACATTTAAGATCTACTTTCTTGGCAAACTTTCAAATATGCAATGCAGTATTATTAACTATAGTCATCATGCTGTACGTTACATCCCCATGACTTATTTATCTTATAACTGGAAGTTTGTGCCATTTGTCTCCCTTCACCTATATCACCCACCTCCACACCCCCTGCCAAACACCAGTCTGTTGTTTGAATCTATGAGCTTGGTGTTTTGTTTTTGCTTTTTTAGATCTTACATATAAGTGAGATTATATGGTATGTGTCTTTCTCTGCCTGACTTATTTTATTTAGCATAATGCCTTCAAGGTCCATCCATGTTGTTACAAATGGCAAGATTTCATTCTTTTTTTATGCCTGAATAATATTCCATTGTGTGTATGTGTGATATGTATATACATACATACATATATATTATTGGGTCCCATTTATTTATTTTTGCTTTTATTTCCTTTGCTTTAGGATATGGATCAAAAATATTGCTGTGATTTATGTCAAAGAGTTCTATGTTTTCTTCTAGGAGTTTTATGATTTCAGGTCTTACATTTAGGTCTTTAATCCAATTTATTTTTGTATATGATGTTAGAGAATGTTCTAGTTTCATTCTTTTACATGTAGCTGTCCAGTTTTCCCAGTAACACTTATTGAAGAGGCTGTCTTTTTTCCGCTGTTACCTTCTTGCATCCTTTGTTGTAGATGGTTATATATGGCCTTTATTATGTTGAGGTATGTTCCATCTTATGCCTACTTTCTGTAGAGTTTGTTTTATAAATGGATATTGAATTTTGTCAAAAGCTTTTTTCTACATCTAGTGAGATGATCATATGGTTTTTATTCTTCAATTTTTGGCTATTGAAAAATCCTTGCATCCCTTGAATAAATCCCACTTGATCATGGTGTATGATCCTTTTAATGTATTGTTGGATTCGGATTGCTAATATTTTGTTGAGGATTTTTGTGTTTATGTTCATCAGTAATATTGGCATGTAATTTTCTTTTTTGTGATATCTTTGTCCAGTTTTGGCATCAGGGTGATGCTGGCTTCATAGAATGAGGTCAGCACTGTTCCTTCCTCTGCAATTCTTGGAATAGTTTGAGAAGGATAGGTGTTAACTCTTTCCTAAATATTTGGTAGAATTCACCTGTGAAGCCATCTGGCCCTGGAGTTTTGTTTGTTGGGAGTTTCTTTTGGTCTAGTCAATTTTCTATTTCTTCCTTTATCAGTGTTGGGAGATTGTACATTTCTAGGAATTTGTCCATTTCCTCTAGGTTGTCCATTTTGCTATATCATTGTTCGAAGTACTCTCTTATGATCCCTTGTATTTCTGTGGTGTTGGCTGTAACTTCTCATTTTTCACCTCTGATTGTATTGATTTGGGCCTTCGTTTGTTTCTTGATCAGTATGGCTAAATGTTTACCAATTTTGTTTATCTTTCCAAAGAACCAGCTCTTAGTTTCATTGATCTTTTCTATTGTGGGGTTTTTTTTTTGTCTCTATATTTTTTCTTCTCTGAACTGTATGATTTCCTTCCTTCTACTAACTTTAGGTTTTGTTTCCTAGTTCCTTTAGGTATAAGTTTAGGTTGTTTATTTGAGATTTTTCTTGTTTCCCAAAGTAAGCTTGTATCACTGTAAACTTCTACCTTAGAACTGCTTTTGCTTTGTCCCAAAGATTTTGGATTGTTGTGTTTTCCATTTTGTTTGTCTCCAGGTATTTTTTGATTTCCTCTTTGATTTCTTCAAATGTTGTTTTTTAATCCATTCAGCCCCTCAATGTCTTTTTTTTTAATTTTAATTTTATTTTTTTTATACAGCAGGTTCCTATTACTCATCAATTTTATACACATCTGTATATACATGTCAATCCCAATCACCCAATTCATCACACCCCCACCCCCATCCCCTGCTGCTTTCCCCCTTGGTGACCATACGTTTCTTCTCCACATCTGTGTCTCAATTTCTGCCCTGCAAACTGGTTCATCTGTACCATTTTTCTAGGTTCCACATATATGCGTTAATATATGATATTTTTCTCTTTCTGACTTACTTCACTCTGTATGACAGTCTCTAGATCCATCCACGTCTCAACAAATGACCCAATTTCATTCCTTTTTATGGCTGAGTAATATTCCATTGTATATATGTGCCACATCTTCTTTATCCATTCGTCTGTCGATGGGCATTTAGGTTGCGTCCATGACCTGGCTATTGTAAATAGTGCAGCAATGAACATTCGGGTGCATGTGCCTTTTTGAATTACGGTTTTCTCTGGGTATATGCCCAGTAGTGGGATTGCTGGGTCATATGGTAATTCTATTTTTAGTTTTTTAAGGAAACTCCATACTGTTCTCCATAGTGGCTGTATCAATTTACATTCCCACCAACAGTGCGAGAGGGTTCCCTTTACTTCACACCCTCTCCAGCATTTGTGGTTTGTAGATGTTCTGATGATGCCCATTCTAACTGGTGTGAGGTGATACCTCACTGTGGTTTTGATTTGCATTTCTCTAATAATTAGTGATGCTGAGCAGCTTTTCATGTGCTTCTTGGCCACCTGTATGTCTTTGGAGAAATGTCTGTTTAGCTCTTCTTCCCATTTTTGATTTGGATTGTTCGTTTTTTTAATATTGAACTGCATGAGCTGTTTATATATTTTGGAGATAATCCTTCATCCGTCAATTCATTTGCAAATATTTTCTCCCATTCTGAGGGTTGTCTTTTTGTCTTGTTTATGGATTACTTTGCTGTGCCAAAGCTTTGAAGTTTCATTAGGGCCCATTTGTTTATTTTTGTTGTTATTTCCATTACTCTAGCAGGTGGATCAAAAAAGATCTTGCTGTGATTTATGTCAAAGAGTGTTCTTCCTCTGTTTTCCTCTAAGAGTTTTACAGTGTCTGGTCTTACATTTAGGTCTCTAATTCATTTTGAGTTTATTTTTGTGTATGGTGTTAGGGAGTGTTCTAATTTCATTCTTTTACATGTAGCGGTCCAATTTTCCCAGCACCACTTATTGAAGAGACTATCTTTTTCCATTGTATATCCTTGCCTCCTTTGTCATAGATTAGTTGACCATATGTGCGTGGGTTTATCTTTGGGCTTTCTAACCTGTTCCAATGATCTATGTTTCTGTGCCAGTACCATACTGTCTTGATTACTGTAGCTTTGTAGTATAGTCTGAAGTCAGGGAGTCTGATTCCTCCAGCTCCATTTTATTCCCACAACACTGCTTTGGCTATTCGGGGTCTTTTGTGTCTCCATACAAATTTTAAGACTTTTTGTTCTTGTTCTGAAAAGATGCCATTGGTAAATTGATAGGGAGTGCACTGAATCTGTAGATTGCTTTGGGTAGTATAGTCATTTTCACAATACTGATTCTTCCAATCCAAGAACATGGTATATCTCTCCATCTTTTTGTATCATCTTTAATTTCTTTCATCAATGTCTTATACTTTTCTGCATACAGGTCTTTTGTCTCCCTAGGTAGGTTTATTCCTAAGTATTTTATTCTATTTGTTGCAGTGGTAAATGGGAGTGTCTCCTTAATTTCTCTTTCAGATTTTTCATCATTAGTGTATAGGAATGCAAGAGATTTCTGTGCATTAATTTTGTATCCTGGAACTTTACCAAATTCATTGATTAGCTCTAGTAGTTTTCTGGTGGCATCTTTACGATTTTCTATGTATAGTATCATGTCATCTGCAAACAGTGACAGTTTTACTTCTGTTCCAATTTCTATTCCTTTTATTTGTTTTCCTTCTCTGATTGCCGTGGCTAGAACTTCCAAAACTATGTTGAATAATAGTGGTGAGAGTGGACATCCTTGTCTTGTTCCTGATGTTAGAGGAAATGCTTTCAGTTTTTAAGCATTAAGAATGATGTTTGCTGTGGGTTTGTCATATATGGCCTTTATTATGTTGAGGTAGGTTCCCTCTATGCCCACTTTCTGGAGAGTTTTTATCATAAATGGGTGTTGAATTTTGTCAAAAGCTTTTTCTGCATCTATTGAGATGATGATATGGTTTTTATTCTTCAATTTGTTAACATCATTTATCACACTGATTGATTTACGTATATTGAAGAATCCTTGCATCCCTGGAATAAATCCCACTTGATCATGGTGTATGATCCTTTTAATGTGTTGTTGGATTCTGTTGGCTAGTATTTTGTTGAGTATTTTTGCATCTATATTCATCAGTGATATTGGTCTGTATTTTTCTTTTTCTGTAGTATCTTTGACTGGTTTTGGTATCAGGGTGATGGTGGCCTCAGAATGAATTTGGGAGTGTTCCTTCCTCTGCAGTTGTTTGGAAGAGTTTGAGAAGGATGAGTGTTAGCTCTTCTCTAAATGTTTGATAGAATTCAGCTGTGAAGCCATCTGGTCCTGGACTGTCTTTTGTTGGAAATTTTTTTAATCACAGTTTACGTTTCATTACTTGTGATTGGTCTGTTCATATTTTCTGTTTCTTCCTGGTTCAGTCTTGGAAGGTTATACCTTTCTAAGAATTTGTCCATTTCTTCCAGGTTGTCCATTTTATTGGTATAGTGTAGCTTGTAGCAGTCTCTTAGGATGGTTTGTATTTCTGCAGTGACTTTTTTTGACTTCTCCTTTTTCATTTCTAATTTTATTGATTTGAGCCCTCTCCCTCTTTTTCTTGATGAGTCTGGCTAATGGTTTATCAATTTTGTTTATCTTCTCAAAGAACCAGCTTTTAGTTTTATTGATCTTTGCTATTGTTTTCTTTGTTTCTATTTCATATATTTCTGCTCTGATCTTTATGATTTATTTCCTTCTGCTATCTTTGGATTTTGTTTGTTCTTCTTTCTCTAGTTCCTTTAGGTGTGAGGTTAGATTGCTTATTTGAGATTTTTCTTGTTTCTTGAGGTTAGCTTGTATAGCTATAAACTTCCCTTTTAGAACTGCTTTTGCTGCATCCCACAGGTTTTGGATCATCGTGTTTTCATTGTCATTGGTCTCTAGGTATTTTTTGATTTCCTCTTTGATTTCTTCAGTGATCTCTTGGTTATTTAGTAATGTATTGTTTAGCCTACATGTGTTTGTGTTTTTTACCTATTTTTCCCCCTGTAATTTATTTCTAATCTCATAGCATTGTGGTCAGAAAAGATGCTTGATATGATTTCAATTTTCTCAAATTTACTGAGGCTTGATTTGTGACCCAGGATGTGATCTATCCTGGAGAAAGTTCCATGCGCACTTGAGAAAAAAGTGTAATCTGCTGTTTTTGGATGGAATGTCCTATAAATATCAATTAAATCTATCTGGTCTATTTTATCATTTAAAGCTTCTGTTTTCTTATTTATTTTCATTTTGGATGATCTGTCCATTGGTGTAAGTGAGGTGTTAAAGTCCCCCACTATTATTGTGTTACTGTCGATTTCCACTCTTAGAGCTGTTAGCAGTTGCCTTATGTATTGAGGTGTTCCTATGTTGGGTGCATATATATTTATAATTGTTATATCTTCTTCTTGGATTGATCCATTGATCAGTATGTAGTGTCCTTCCTTGTCTCTTGTAACATTCTTTATTTTAAAGTCTACTTTATCTGATATGAGTATTGCTACTCCAGCTTTCTTTTGATGTCCTTTCCTTTTTTCATCCCCTCACTTTCAGTCTGTATGTGTCCCTAGGTCTGAAGTGGGTCTCTTGTAGACAGCATATATATGGGTCTTGTTTTTGTATCCATTCAGCAAGCCTGTGTCTTTTGGTTGGAGCCTTTAATCCTTTCATGTTTAAGGTAATTATCTATATGTATGTTCCTATGACCATTTTCTTAATTGTTTTGGGTTTGTTTGTGTAGGTCCTTTTCTTCTCCTGTGTTTCCCACTTAGAGAAGTTCCTTTAGCATTTGTTGTAGAGCTGGTTTTGTGGTGCTGAATTCTCTTAGCTTTTGCTTGTCCGTAAAGCTTTTGATTTCTCCGTCCAATCTGAATGAGATCCTTGCCAGGTAGAGTAATCTTGGTTGTATGTTCTTCCCTTTCATCACTTTAAGTATATCATGCCACTCCCTTCTGGCTTGTAGAGTTTCTGCTGAGAAATCAGTTGTTAACCTTATGGGAGTTCCCTTGTATGTTATTTGTTGTTTTTCCCTTGCTGCTTTCAGTAATTTTTCTTTGTCTTTAATTTTTGCCAATTTGTTTCTCCTTGGGTTTATCCTGTATGGGACTCTTCACTTCCTGGACCTGGGTGGCTATTTCCTTTCCCATGTTAGGGAACTTTTCAATTATAATCTCTTCAAATATTTTCTTGGGTCCCTTCTCTCTCTCTTCTCCTTCTGGGACCCCTATAATGAAAATGTTGTTGTGTTTAGTGTTGTCCCAGAGGTCTCTTAGGCTGTCTTCATTTCTTTTCATTCTTTTTTCTTTATTCTGTTCCACAGCAGTGAATTCCACCATTCTGTCTTCCAGGTCACTTATCCGTTCTTCTGCCTCAGTTACTCTGCTATTGATTCCTTCTAGGGTATTTTTCATTTCAGTTATTGTATTGTTCATCTCTGTTCATTTGTTCTTTAATTCTTCTAGGTCTTTGTTAAACATTTCTTGCATCTTCTCTGTCTTTGCCTCCATTCGTTTTCTGAGGTCCTGGATCATCTTCACTATCATTATTCTGAATTCTTTTTCTGGAAGGTTGCCTATATCCACTTCATTTAGTTGTTTTTCTGGGGTTTTATCTTTTTCCTTCATCTGGTACATAGCCCTCTGCCTTTTCATCTTGTCTTTCTTTCTGTGAATGTGGTATTTGTTCCACAGGCTGCACGACTCTAGTTCTTCTTGCTTCTGCTGTCTGCCCTCTGGTGGTTGAGGCTATTTCCCCTCTGTATTTTTTGATTAGAGAATTCAATCCATTTACATTTAAAGTAATTGTTAATAGATGTGTAATTGGCATTTTGTTAATTTTTTGCTGGCTGCTTTGTGGTTCCTCTGTTCCTTTTTTTCTGTACTTGCTCTCCTCCATTGTGATATAATGATTTTATGTATTGGTATGCTTAGATTTCACCCTCTTTATGTTTTGTTTATCTACTATAGGTTTTTGTTTTGGGTTAGCACAAGGTTTACATATAACAGCTTATATTTATAACAGTGTATTTTAAGCTGACAAAAACTTAAGTTTGAATGCATACTAACGTTCTATATTTTTACTCTCCCTCATACCCTACCACATTTTAGGTTTTTGATGTCACATTGTACATCTTTTTATCATGTGTGTATCCCTTAACTATTGTAGTTATACATGTATTTGCCCTTACCAGTGAGATTTATCCTTTCGTATGTTTTCTGTTTTAATTAGTGCTCTTTCTTTTCAGCTTAAAGAAGTTCCTTTAACATTGCTTGTAAGGCTGGTTTCTTGGTGATGAAATCCTTTAGCTTTTGCTTGGCTAGAAAACTCTCTCTCCTTTAATTCTGAATGGTAACTTCGCCAGGTAGCATATTCTTGGTTGGAAGTTATTTTTTTTCTTTCAGCACTTTGACTATATATCATGCCATTCCCTTCTGGCCTGCAATGTTTCTGTTGACAAATCTGCTTATAGTATTATGTGGGTTGCCTTGTATATAACAAGTTTTTCTCTTGTGCTTTTAAGATTCTTTTCTTGTGTTTAACTTTTAACATTTTAGTTATAATGTATCTGGGTGTGAGTCTCTTTGGGATCATTGATTGGTTGCTTCTGCACTGGGCCCTGGGGTGGTGGGTCTGAGTACATGAGCCCTTTGACAGCTGTTTCTCAGTTCACTATAGCCCTGTAGTCCTTGTGGACACAACCCTGTTGGTTTTCAAAGCTAGATGTTTAGGCGGCTCATCTTCCAGATAAAGGTCTTAAACAATGTAAGGTCTGATGTGAGAGGTTCAAACCATTCACTCCTCAGGGAGGATATCCAGGTTTTCACATCTCTCCCAATTGTGGGTCACCATGCTGTGGTTGGAATTTATGGCAAGACTGTGTCTCTGCCTCTTACCCACTTTGATATGGATTTTTTTTTTCTTGTTTGCCCACTGCTGAGGAGTCATTCAGCTAGTTTAAGTTTTCCAGAGGAAATTGTTCCATATGTAGCTGTACATTCGGTGTATAGGGAGAGGTGAATTCACGATCTTCATGTGTTACCATTTTGAACCAGAACCCTCTTGTCTTTTTAACATCTTTATTGAAGTATAATTGCTTTACATTGATGCATTAGTTTCTGTTGTATAACAAAGTGAATCAGCTATACATATACATATATCCCCATATGCCCCGCCTCTTGCATCACCCTCCCACCTTCCCTTTCCCACCCACCCCTCTAGGTGATCACAAAGCACTGAGTTGATCTCCCTGTCCTATGTGGCTGCTTCCTACTAGCTATCTATTTTACATTTGATAGTGTATATATGTCAATGCCACCCTCTCACCTCTTCCCAGCTTACACTTCCCCCTGCTCGTGTCCACAAGTCCATTCTCTATGTCTGTGTCTTTATTCCTGTCCTGCCCCTAGATTCTTCAGAACCATGGTTTTTTTTGTTTGTTTTCTTAGATTCCATATGTATGTGTTGGCATACGGTATTTGATTTTCTGACTTACTTCACTCTGTCTGACAGGCTTTAGGTCCATCCACCTCACTATAAATAACTCAATTTCATTTTTTTTTTTATGGCTGAGTAAAAAGAAATTTTTTACTTTCTCCCGTTCTGAGGGTTGTCTTTTCGTCTTGTGTATGGTTTCCTTTGCTATGCAAAAGCTCTTAAGTTTCATTAGGTCCCGTTTATTTTTGTTTTTATTTCCATTTCTCTAGGAGGTGGGGCAAAAAGGACCTTGCTGTGATTTATATCATAGAGTGTTCTGCCTATGTTTTCCTCTAAGAGTTTTATAATGTCCAGTCTTACATTTAGGTCTTTAATCCATTTGGAGTTTTTGTGTATGGTGTTAGGGAGTGTTCTAATTTCATTCTTTTACATGTAGCTATCCAGTTTTCCTAGCACCACTTATTGAAGAGGCTGTCTTTTCTCCATTGTATATCCTTGCCTCCTTTGTCATAGATTAGTTGAACATAGGTGCATGGGTTTATCTCCGGGCTTTTTTTCCTGTTCCATTGATATATATTTCTGTTTTTGTGCCAACCCATACTGTCTTGATTACTGTAGCTTTGTAGTATAGTCTTTAGGCAGGGAGCCTGATTCCTCCAGCTCTGTTTGTCTTTCTCAAGATTACTTTGGCTATTCAGGGTCTTTTGTGTTTCCACACAAATTGTGAAATATTTTGCTCTAGTTCTGTGAAAAATGCCATCAGTAGATTGATAGGGATTGCACTGAATCTGTAGATTGCTTTGGGTAGTACAGTCATTTTCACAATGTTGATTCTTCCAATCCAAGAACCTGGTATATCTCTCCATCCATTTGTATCATCTTTAATTTCTTTCATCAGTGTCTTATAATTTTCTGCATACAGGTCTTTTGTCTACCTAGGTAGGTTTATTTCTAAGTATTTTATTCTTTTTGTTGCAGTGGTAAATGGGAGTGTTTCGTTAATTTCTCTTTCAGATTTTTCATCATTACTGTATAGGAATGCAAGAGATTTCTGTGCATTCATTTTGTATCCTGCCACTTTACTAAATTCATTGATTAGCTCTAATAGTTGTTTTCTGGTAGCATCTTTAGGATTCTCTATGTATGTATCATGTCATCTGAAAATAGTGACAGCTTTACTTCTTCTTTTCCGATTTGGATTCCTTTTATTTCTTTTTCATCTCTTATTGCTGTGGCTAAAACTTCTAAAACTATGTTGAATAATAGAGATGAGAGTGGGCAACCTTGTCTTGTTCCTGATCTTAGTGGAAGTGGTTTCAGCTTTTCACCACTGAGAACTATGTTGGCTGCACGTTTGTCATATATGGCCTTTATTATGTTGAGGTAAGTTCCCTCTATGCCTACTTTGTGGAGAGTTTTTTTATCATAAATGGGTGATGAATTTTGTCAAAAGCTTATTCTTCATCTATTGAGATGATCATATGGTTTTGCTCCTTCAATTTGTTAATATGGTTTATCACAATGATTGATTTGCGTATATTGAAGAATATTTGCATTCCTCAGATAAACCCCACTTGATCATGGAGTATGATCCTTAGGTGCTGTTTGCTAGTAATTGTTTTGAGGATTTTTACATCTATGTTCATCAGTGATATTGGCCTGTAGTTTTCTTTCTTTGTGACATCTTTGTCTGGTTTTGGTATCAGGGTGATGGTGGCCTCGTAGAATGAGTTTGGGAGTGTTCCTCCCTCTGCTATATTTTGGAAGAGTTTGACAAGTATGGGTGTTAGCTCGTCTTTAAATGTTTGATAGAATACGCCTGTGAAGCCATCTGGTCCTGGGCTTTTGTTTGTTGGAAGATTTTTAATCACAGTCTCAATTTCAATGCTTGTGATTGGTTTGTTTATATTTTCTATTTCTTCCTGGTTCAGTCTGGGCAGGCTGTGCTTTTCTAAGCATTTGTTCATTTCTTCCAGGTTGTCCATTTTATTGGCATATAGTTGCTTTTAGTAATCTCTCATGATCCTTTGTATTTCTGCAGTGTCAGTTGTTACTTCTCCTTTTTCACTTCTATTGATTGGAGTCTTCTCCCTTTTTTTCTTGATGAGTTATCGTCTCAAAGAACCAGCTTTTGGTTTTATTGATCTTTGCTATTGTTTCCTTCATTTCTTTTTCATTTATTTCTGCTCTGATCTTTATGATTTCTTTCCTTCTGCTAATTTGGGGTTTTTTTGTTCTTCTTTCTCTAATTGCTTTAGGTGTAAGGTTAGGTTGTTTATGTGAGATGTCTCTTGTTTCTTGAGGTAGGATTGTATTGTTATAAACTTCTCTCTTAGAACTGCTTCTGCTGCATCCCGTAGGTTTTGGAACATAGTGTTTTCATTGTCATTTATTTCTAGGTATTTTTTAAATTTTCTCTTTGATTTCTTCAGTGATCTCTTGGTTATTCAGTAGGGTATTGTTTAACTTCCATGTGTTTGTATTTTTTACAGTTTTTTTTTTCCTGTAATTGATATCTAGTCTCATAGCATTGTGGTTGGAAAAGATACTTGATACAATTTCAATTTTATTAAAATTACCAAGGCTTGATTTGTGACCCAAGATATGATCTATCCTGGAGAATGTTCCATAAGCACTTGAGAAGAAAGTGTATTCTGTTGTTCTTGGATGGAATGTCCTATAAATATCAATTAAGTCCATCTTGTTTAATGTGTCATTTAAAGCTTGTGTTTCCTTATTTATTTTCAGTTTGGTTGATCTGTCCATTGGTGAAAGTGGGGTGTTTAAGTCCCCTACTATGATTGTGTTACTGTTGATTTCCCCTTTTATGGCTTTTAGCATTTGCCTTATGTATTGAGGTGCTCCTATGTTGGGTGCGTAAATATTTACGATTGTTATATCTTCTTCTTGGATTGATCCCTTGATCATTATGTAGTGTCCTGCTTTGTCCCTTGTTATAGTCTTTAGTTTAAAGTCTATTTTGTCTGATATGAGAATTCCTGCTCCAGCTTTCTGTTGAGTTCCTTTTGCATGGAATATCTTTTTCCATACCCTCACTTTGTATGTATGTGTCCCTAGGTCTGAGGTGGGGCTCTTATAGACAGCATATATTCAGGTCTTGTTTTTGTATCCATTCAGCCAGTCTATGTCTTTTGGTAGGAGCATTTAATTCATTTACATTTAAGGTAATTATTGATATGTATGTTCCTATCCCATTTTAATTGTTTTGGGTTTGTTTTTGTAGGTCTTTTCCTTCTCTTGTGTTTCCTGCCTAGAGAAGTTCCTTTAGCATTTGTTGTAAAGCTGGTTTGGTGAGCCTGAATTCTCTTAACTTTTGCTTGTCTGTAAAGGTTTTAATTTTTCTGTCGAATCTGAATGAGATCCGTGCTGTGTAGAGGAATCTTGGTTGTTGGCTTTTCCCTTTCATCACTTTAAATATGTCTTGCCACTCCCTTCTGGCTTGCAGAGTTTCTCCTGAAAGCTCAGCTGTTAATCTTATGGGGATTCCCTTGTATGTTATTTGTTGCTTTTCCCTTGCTGCTTTCTTTGTATTTAATTTTTGATAGTTTGATTAATATGTGTCTTGGTGTGTTTCTCCTTGGATTTATCCTGTATGGGACTCTCTGTGCTTCCTGGACTTAACTATTTACTTTCCCATGTTAGTGAAGTTTTCAACTATAATCTCTTAAAATATTTTCTCAGTCCCTTTCTCTTTTTCTTCTGGGACCCCTATTATTTGAATGTTGGTGCATTTAATGCTGTCCCTGAGGTCTCTGAGACTGTCCTCAATTCTTTTCATTCTTTTTTCCTTATTCTTCTCTGCAGTAGTTATTTCCACTATTTTATCTTCCAGGTCACTTATCCGTTCTTCTGCCTCAGTTATTCTGCTAATGATCCCTTCTAGAGAATTTTTAATTTTATTTATTGTGTTGTTCATCATTGTTTGCTCTTTAGTTCTTCCAGGTCCTTGGTTCAACGTTTCTTTTATTTTCTCCATTCTATTTCCACTATTTTGGATCATCTTTACTATCATTACTCTGAATTCTTTTTTAGGTAGACTGCCTATTTCCTCTTCATTTGTTTGGTCTGGTGGGTTTTTACTTTGTTCCTTCATTTGCTGTGTATTTCTGTGTCTTATCATTTTGCTTAACTTACTGTGTTTGGGGTCTCCTTATCACAGGCTGCAGGTTCATAGTTCCTGTTGTTTTTTTTTTTCTGCCTCCAGTGGGTAAGGTTGGTTCAGTTGCTTGTGTAGGGTTCCTGGTGCAGGGGACTGGTGCCTGTGTTCTGGTGGGTGGGGCTGGATCTTGTCTTTGTGGTGGGCAGGGTTGCGTCTGGTGTTGTGTTTTGGCGTGTCTGTGACCTTAATATGATTTTAGGCAGCCTCTGTGCATATGGGTGGGGTTGTGTTCCTGTCTTGCTAGTTGTTTGGCATGGGGTGTCCCTCACTGGAACTTGCTGGTCTTAGCGTTGAGATGGAGATCTCTGGGAGATCTCTTGCCGACTGATATTATGTGTTGCCGGGAAGTCTCTGGTGGTCCACTGTCATGAACTTGGCTCTCCCATCTCCGAGGCTCAGGCCTGACACCTGGCCGGAGCGCCAAGACCCTGTCAGCCACACGGCTCAGAAGAAAAGGGACCAAAAAAAGAAATAAAATATTTATTAAAATAAAAAGTTTGAAAAATCATTAAAATTTAAAAGTTTAAAGAAAAAGAGAGCAACCCAACCAATAAACTATGATTAACTTATAAATCAGAAATTAGTCAGTCACATACAGCAAACCCCAAGTCTACAGTTGCTCCCATAGTCCACCACCTCAATTTTGGGGTGATTCATTGCCTATTCAGGTATTCCACAGATTCAGAGTACATCAAGTTGATTGTGGAGATTTAATCCGCTGCTCCTGAGGCTGCACAGCAAAATTTCTCTTTCTCTTGTTTGTTCTCACTGCTCCTAGGGTTCAACTTTGGGTTTGGCCCCACCTCTGCATGTAGGTTGCCCTCTGTTGTCTGTTCTTTGCCCAGAAAAGACTGGGTTAAAGGAGCAGCTGACTAGGGGGCTCTGGCTCACTCAGGCCTGGGGGAGGGAGGGGTATGGAATGCAGGGCAAGCCTGTGGCGGTAGAGGCCTGCGTGACATTTACAACAGCCTGAGGCACACCATGTGTTCTCCTGGAGAAGTTTTCCCTGGATCCCGGGACCCTGGCAGTGGCGGGCTGCAGAGGCTCCTGGGAGGTGTGGATAGTGACCTGTGCTTGCACACAGGATTCTTGGTGGCTGCAGCAGCAGCCTTAGAGTTTCATGCCTATCTCTGGTATCTGTGCTGACAGCCGTGGCTCACAACCATCTCTGAAGCTCGTTTAAGAAGTGCTCTGAATCTCCTCTGCTCACACACACCGAAACAACGGTCTCTTGCCTCTTAGGCAGGTCCAGAGTTTTCCTGGACTCCCTCCTGGCTAGCTGTGGCGCACTAGCCCCCTTCAGGCTGTGTTCACGCAGCCAACCCCAGTCCTCTCCATGGGGTCTGACCTCAGAAGCTCGTGCCTCAACTCCCAGCCCCTGCCCACCCTGGCGGGTGTGCAGACAAGCCTCTCGGGCTGGTGAGTGCTGGTCGCACTGATCCTCTGTGTGGGAATCTCTCTGCTTTGCCCTCTGCTCCCGTTGCTGCCCTCTCTGCCGTGGCTCTGAAGCTTCCCCCCACTCTGCCCACTCCCCTTCTCTGCCAGTGAAGCAGCTTCCTAATGTGTGGAAACCTTTCCTCCTTCACAGCTCCCTCCCACTGGTGCAGGTTCTGTCCCTATTCTTTTATCTCTGTTTTTCCTTTTGCCCTACCCAGGTAGGTGGAGAGTTTCCTGCCTTTTAGGAAGTCTGAGGTCTTTTACCAGTGTTCAGTAGGTGTTCTATAGGAGTTGTTCCACATGTAGATGTATTTCTGATGTATCTGTGGGGAGGAAGGTGATCTCCATGGCTTACTCCTCTGCCATCTTGAAGATTCTCCCGTCTTGTCTTCTTGATGATAGAAATTCTGACAGGTGTGAGGTGATGTTTCATTGTGGTTTTGATTTGCATTTTCCTGATGATCAGTGACATTGAGCATCTTTTCATGTACCTGTTAGACATTTTTGCAAAGAAGACATCCAAATGGCCATTTAGGTCTTCTGCCCATTTTTTAATTGGGTTGCTTGTTTGTTTTTTTTATATTGAGTTGCATGAGCTGTTTATATATTTTGGATATTAACTGCTTATCTGATATATGGTTTGTAAAAATTTTCTCCCATTCTTTATGATGCCTTTTCATTCTGTTTGTTGTTTCGTTTGCTGTGTGGAAGCTTTTAAGCTTGATGTAGTCCCATTTGTTGATTTTTGCTTTTGTTGTTTGTTCTTTTGGTGTCATATCCAAAAAGTCGTTGCCAAAACCAATGGCAAGGAGATTCTTCAAGGAGTGTTATGGTATCACTGACTGTTAGGTTTGAGTCTTTGATCCACTTTGAGCTAATTTTTGTGATTGGTGCAAGATAGGGGTCCAATTTCATTGTTCTACCTATGTTTATCTAGTTGTAGCAGTGTTATAGGACACTCATCTTGACGTTGCATTTACATAGCCAGCACATTGTTGTTGTTGTTGTTTTGCGGTACGCGGGCCTCTCACTGTTGTGGCCTCTCCCATTGCGGAGCACAGGCTGTGGACGCACGGGCTAAGCGGCCGTGGCTCACTGGCCCAGCCGCTCCGCGGCATGTGGGATCTTCCCGGACCGGGGCACGAACCCGTGTGCCCTGCATCGGCAGGCAGACTCTCAACCACTGCGCCGCCAGGGAAGCCCCAGCACATTGTTTTGGTTTAAAAAGTATTCTTATTTAAGAGTAACCATATATGTAAGTGGCCAGTGGAGATTATGGAAGAGTGAATCCTACTCCTTGACTCTGCCACTACTTAGCTTTCTCATGTCTAACAGAGGAAGAGAATCCTAAGGCTGGTTTAATTTTCCTTATTTCCTTTACTTTCCAATTTCATGTGTAATCCATAGTTCCCCCTCCTATTTATAACCCTCCTAATCAGGTATGATTTGAAATTCAGAAAAACACTTGAACCAAAATCCTTATGGCTGAGGAAGAGGTAAACAGAAGTTTATGAGCACTAGAATTTCACACATGGTAAACTAATTCTGTAGAGATCATTATATCCTCACATAATCTTTTTTTCAGTTTGTAAAGTAAGTAACAGAAAATGTTAAGCAACTTGCCTAGGATCATACAGTGGTTGAGCTCAAATTTGTTTCTAAACTCCATTTTTTTTTTGGCTACACAATGTGGATGCCACACAGTAGGCACATTGTGGGAGAAACGAGGCCAAATTGGACACAGTTCTTTGAGACAAAAGAGCAGTCAGAAGAAAAAAAAGAAGTGATTGAAATCAGGGGTTATTTTTCATTGTCTTTTTATAATGTCTTTTTTGTGTGCCTTGCATGAAGGGGAAGGCCAAGAAAGCCCTTTTGTCTGTTCATTAGCTTATTAGCATCAACAGAAAGTTTTTTAACTGTGACTAGCCAGTCTGTCTCCTACTTCTCTATTTTCTATGTTAAAAGCAGCATGATACTGGAAATAAGGGAAGAAGGAGATGCTGAATAGGAGATATTTTCTTATAGAAGTGATTGATAGTGTTTAGTTTCTTTTATACTGATAATAATATCAATTCCTCTATCATCCCACAACAGAGACAGATTTATACACACATTCATAGAGACTCCACTGTGTCTTATATGATACAATGACCTTTCCCAAACCAGAGTACTTCAGTAAATGCTTATTGGTTAGACTGACTGAGGCCAGGTTGTGATCAAGCACATATTTTGAGTTATATGGATTCTCCAGACCCTGTTTCAAGTTACTACCTCATCATTTTCAAATAGATTAACACATCATCAAACATGTTTCAAAATCATGCTCAAGGATCTGATTAGCCGAAGATAGGTTGTCTGCAATTTTATTCCCCCCCTGAAAATTTTCAAAGTACACCACTAATTTGGATCATTGAATAACATAACTCTGAAAATTCAACCAATCAATCAGTTGCTCTCCTAAGTCACTATTTTGTCTGATCACTGTGTTTAGTAATATATATTTAGCATTTCTGTAGAGGAGTGGGACATGCCTATTTGTCAAAGCCACCGTATGAAAATGGTTATATACAATGCCAAATTTTCTCAGTGATCTCCTGTTTTTCTAGTTTTCTCTGGGCTAATATATCAAATATTTACAAAAAAGAAATCTTACTTTTGTCTAATTTCATTAAATTTTGAGCTTTATACATAGTGAAACTCCCTAAAGCGTTGGAACAACTTATGTACTCAGCTAAATATGAGATAACATGGTAGTAGCTCTCAAGAAAGAAATACGAGTGATAGATTTACAAAAGGTGAAAAATTACTCTATGCATTTGATTTTAAAGTAGGTGATAGGAAAGGATAGCTTCCTACTCCCAGGTTAATATGCAACCCTACAATTGAGATAAAATAATGTTTTGCCTTGCAGATATGCCTACCCTGTTCTACATTGTTCTATAAATAGGCAGTGATGGCAGAGCAGTCTGCTCAGGCAAAATAGACACTGCCCTGGCCAGAAACACTGTCTGTATTAACATACCTGCCTGACAGCTCCAAATCAGATCAATGATTTTAAAGCCAAATAAAGGCTTTCGTTACATATCTCAAGGTAGATGCAATCCTGGGTATTTTAAGAACTATTTTTCATCAGAATGAGAATGAACAGTTTTTTACTTGCTGAATTTAATTCTATATTAAAATATACAGTATTCTCTCCTATTATGAGTAATCAGGTCATGCAGATGTGCAGGTTCCATCCTTACATTTAAACGTGTTTCATTGGAGACAAGCAACAATATTTTTTTTTCACATATATCTGCCTGGAAGCAAACATTTAATCTTTGGCAGTTAAGGGCCTCAGGATTTAGTTATTATATCACTAGGTACAAATACTTTTTACTAACTTATCCCAAATATAAAGGAAAAATTGAGATCATATCAGTTTGACTTATATAATAATCTAGAACTTCTATATTGCATCCGCTTAATTAGCTGGTCTCCCCCGCCGCACACAAACACACACAGAGTCAGTCTCTAAATAGATATTGACTCAGAAAGTAACTCAAACCTAAATGGACCTTTCTCCACTCCAAATTTAATCAGATGCTCTTTAGTTTCTGCAACTTTCTGTAGCATCCAAAGCAATATATGATAACTAAGTCTTTTTAAGCATTTACATATGTGCTAAGCATTTTATACTCATTATCTTATTTAATGTAAACAACGTTACCAAGAGTTTAACTAATAGGCATTACAAACTCCACCCATATTCTTCCTGTGAACAGCAAATAAATAGATTGTTCTCAGGCTATTTGTTCCTAAATTCCTTCAGCTTGTGTTTGTTTCAGTTATAGTTTGAGTTTGACGCACTGAAACTAGACAAGGAGGTCCCAGTTCTTACCTAATGGATGTGGAAAAGGTGTCACATCGATTGTTTTATGTCGTTGGGCAAATGGAATAATGTCTGGAAGAAAAAAAAAATACAGTAAGCCTCTATCACGTCTGCATAGTGTAAACATCATATTATTTTCCTTCCAAATAAATACTAAAGTTAATTAGGCAATTAGGAGTTTAAATGGAGAAAAAGTATGAGAAAAAGTAATGCAACAGATAAATATGGGATAATCATGAGAAAATGTAATTTTAAATATTGTCTGAGGAAGCCAGGCCCATAAAGGATATTAAGAACAGCTTGAGTAGAGCTGGATGTCTAAGAATGGACACGATCACTGAAATGTGGAAGAAATGGGAAGAAAAAACAGAATTTAAGATGAACTTCCCAATGTCATGTCCGATTAGTGCTGCTGACTCATCTAGTTGGGCCCTGAAGAATTTTCAAAATGGTAATGGCACTTTCCCAGGGAGAGTATACGATGTAGTGGAAAGATGGGCTTTTGTGTCAGACAGACTGGAACATGAACCTTCACTCAACTACTCCTAGTAGTGTGACTTTGAGTAAGTTACTTAAATTTTCTCATCCTGTTTCCTCATCTGTTGAATAGTTGCTAATGCCTCCTTAGGATTGTGTGAGGACTATTGGAAATAGCCTATGCCCAACCTTTAGCACTATACCTGGCACACAGTAATGCCCGCTCACAAATACCAGCTGTCCCTTCTGAGTTCATAAAGCGGTTGTCCATTGTGACACACTTACTTTCTAGAGATGAAAGATTATGAGACAGAAATACTTTACAGAAGCACTGAAATAAACAGGAAACCTGGATTCTGGTACTGGCTTTCCTATTAGCTTATCGTTCAGCCTTGGGCAAGTAGTTCACGCTTGCAAGTAGTTCACTCTCAAAGGTTCCTTATGTTCTCATATAGAGAATAGGATCACATTATTTCTAATGGGCTTCCCGAATCTTACATTCTGTGATTCCTCCCCAAAAAGGGAATTCTAATAGATAAACTATTGATTAGACATAATTCATTTGTAATAGCAAAGAATAAGCTCTAAATGAACCATGTAACAAAATACTTTAACTGGATTATAAAAGAGTAATTTTTAAGAGGTAAAACTATTGCACAACCCATAAATACTCTCTAAAAGTTAAAACTGCATTTCATACAAATTCTTAATTTCCTTCAAAAGTATAGCCCTCTCAGCCTAGTTAGAAAGAAACATTCATTATTGTGACTGTCCTTGTATAAATTCATTTTGGGTTCACTTTTCATTGCAGGATCTCTGCATAATTTTCAGATATCAGGAAGGCATAAACATGATTACAGCTTTCTCATTTTACAGGTGAATAACTAAACTATGATGCAGAGAAGTTAAATAAATTACCCAGTGCCCACCCATGAGGGACAAAGCTGGAATAGAGCCTAGTTATTCTGATGCCAAAAATACCATTTTCCCTGCTGCATCCCCCACCATCATTACTCACTCCCAGATTCCCGAAGGACTCATTTGCTTTTGATAAGCTCAGACATGTCATTTTCTCTCTCTAAAAAGTGCTGCTTCAATTTTTTGAAGGGAGAGGATATCTGTAGTTGAAATTTGGCCCAAATAACACCATCTCAAGTGAGAAGATCACTTACCCTCACCCACCATGTGCACTACTTTACTTTCTAGTCCATAGTTTGGCACTTTGTGTAGAAAATTGATCTTTTACAGCCACTTAGTAGTATTTCTCAAAGTCCTACAAGCAGTACTGTGCTAAATGGCATCGAGCTCATCTGGATATGTTGAGTTTCCAGATCATAAACTCCTAAAGGGCAGAGTCTACAATTATTTGGCTAACTTTATATCACTTGCAACTGTGGATGCTGAATAAATACTATTTCATGGTAATGATGAGGATGACAGGTTAATGCTCCTCAAAGTGTCAACCAACCAGTCGATTCAGTGAAAGTCAAACTGGTCATTTGATGTCATAAAAGAATCCAGTTACTTGACTGAATTATTCAAATTGTAGCTGGTTGCTTTTATGCTTGTATAGATATAACGTTAAAGTTGCTTCCATATTGAGAAGAGAATGGTGTAACATATTCATCAGTAGTCACTTTTATCTCATCAAATTAATAAAATATAATAATATAGTGGCCTGGAATCTCAGGAATTTCCTTTAGGTAGCCTTTCCAAGCCATGAATTTATGTCACAATATTCTTGGCAGATAA
Organism: Tursiops truncatus; assembly: GCF_011762595.2. Classification (NCBI taxonomy): domain Eukaryota; kingdom Metazoa; phylum Chordata; class Mammalia; order Artiodactyla; family Delphinidae; genus Tursiops; species Tursiops truncatus. The sequence continues at coordinate 30,353,862 of NC_047055.1, forward strand.
ATGCCCTGGCTAAACTTTATTAATATTGACCTAGTGCAATTAAAATTGAGTACCCTAAGAAGCAGGCTTCCGTTTACCATATTTTGGTTTATATAATTTTCACCTCCATATCTACATTTGGAAAATAAAGTGGGAAAAGAAATCCACTGAAGACAATGAGCAATGGATAGGACCAGCAACGGAATACTGAGGATCATCAATTTGAAAAAAAAACAAACGAATAAAGCTGGAAGACTTACTACCTCACTTCATGACTTATTCTAGATCTTACATGTTCTCACTACAAAAAAGAAATGATAATTATGTGATGTGACAGAGGTATTAGCTAATGCTAAATGTTCATGGCAGCTCTACTTGTAATAATCTCAAACTGGAAACAACCCAAATGTAGTAATCATTTTGCAACATATAAGTGTATCAAATCAACACATTGTATACCTTAATGTTATACAATGTTATCTGTCAAATTGTATGTTAATAAAGCTGAAAAAAGATACAATAATCAGGGCAGTGTAGTGTATATGGATGTACAGACACATGGATCAATGGAATAGGAAAGATTCCATATAGAGAGTCACTCATATATAGTCAATTAATTTTTGAACAAATTTGCCAAGGTAATTCCTGGTGAAAAGATGATCTTTTGAGAAAATAGTGCTGGAAATATTAGACAAAAGAAAAATTTAACTTCAACCTCAATCACACCATATATAAAAATTAATAGAAAATGTATCACAACCCAAATAGAGAAATGAACATCATACAAATTTTAGAAGAAAACAGGAGATAATCTTAACAACCTTGGATTTAACAAGGATATCTTAAATATAACAAAAACAAATAAAAAAATACTCAGTAAATAACAGTTCATCAAAAGTATATCTTAAAAAGACAATGATACAAGTGTGAAAAGATGAGCCATAGACTTGGAGAAAATATTTGTAAAGCAAATACCTGACCAAGAACTTCTAAAATATCTAAAAACACTTTTATAACTTGTTAGAATAGAAACCACTGAATTAAAAATGGGCAAAATATTTGAAAATGTAACAAAAGAAACTCAGCAAATAAGCACATTAAATTATGCTCAAGATCATTAGCCATTAATAACATGTCTATTAAAACCATAATAAGATACTGCTACATACCCACTAGAAAGGCTAAAATTAAAAAGACTGAAAATACCATGCATTGGTAAGGATGCAGAAATCAGATACACTGCTTGTGGGAATGCAAAATTACACAACCACTTTGAAAACAGTAAGCAATTTATTATAATGTTAAAAATAAACCTGCCATACAAATCAGCCTTTGCATTCCTAGGTATTTACCCAACAGAAATTAAAGCATATGTTCCCTACTAAGATTTATACATAAATGTTCATAGCAGCTCTATTTGTAATAATCTCAAACTGGAAACAACCCAAATGTCTTACTGATATAAGTGAATGAATGAACAAATTTCAGTGTATCCATATAATGGAACGCTACTCAGCAATAACAATAAATTATTAATACAGGCAACAATATAGATGAATCTTAAAATAATTAGGCTGAGTGAAAAAAGCCAGAAAACAGAGTGTAGGATTCCATATATATATATATATAAACCTTGATAAAATGCAAACTAGTCTATAGTGACAGGAAGCAGATCAGTGGTTGCTTGGGGAATGGTGGTTGCATTGGCTCAGAAAGAGAGATTATAAATGGACACCAGGAAACTTTTGGGGGTAAAGGATATGTTCATTATCTTGATTGTGGTGATGGTATACATATACAAAACAAATTTTACACTTTAAAAATTGGGAGGATATATACATGTGTATGTATATATTTTTTTTAGTCATCTGAATATATGTGGTAATTGAAATCTTGGGAAGGATTATAGAATTAGAAGACAGTAGGGTCTAGGAACAATCTTGATTACAACATATAACAGCTGGGTCGAGGAAGATGCATTTGCAAAGGAGAAGAGAAGGAATGGGCAGAGAAGTAAAATAAGTATTGTAGAACCCAAGGGAAAAGAGTTTTCAGGAAGGATTGAGTCGTTTGTCAACAGTAAACGTTGCTGCTAAGAGGTCAAATAAAATGAGAATAGTAAAATCTATTTAACTTAGAGACACTGGTAACCTTAGCCAGATCTGTTTTTATGGAGGAATGTGGCAGAAAACTATATTGTAGTGGGTTGATGGGAAATAAAGAAATGGGGAGAGTGAATAAAAGTAAATTTTAAAGATTTTTGGCTGATAAAAATAGAAAACAGAGATATAGGTGGAAGTGGCCAGAGGGAGAAGAGGAGTTATGGAAGGCTATTTTAAAAATTGAGGGCACGGGAATTCCCTGGTAGTACAGTGGTTAGGACTCGGTGTTTTCACTGCCGGGGCCTAGGTTCAATCCCTGGTCGGAGAGCTAAGATCCCCCAAGCCATGTAGTGCAGAAAAAAAAAAAGCGGGGGGGGGGGGGGGCACAAATACTACAACATTTATAACAGTGTTGTGCTTGAGATGGCTCTTGAGAGTCAACTGTTACATTTTCAAAAATTTTGCAAGCCATTAAAAAATAAGTTATATAAACTTAGAATTAGGCAAATTATATTAAAACCAAAGAAATAAAAACTCAAAACTCATCAGTTAATTATATTATACTATTATTTATACATGAGGTTATTTATATTGATTGTGTCTGTGTGGTGGGAATATTATCTGTAATGTTTACAGCTACATATCTCAACTCTATGTTCAGTGACATCATGTGGGTCATTTGAACTTGGCCATGGAGTTCTGGAATATTTACACCACAGAAATTGGTAAATACTACAAATAATGGCTTGATTTATTTTTGTTGTTATTTTTATTGTCTAGCAAAAACATGATAGAGAAAATCTTAATGCTGATTAAACTTTAAAATTAGGTCTGTGACCATTACGCTCTAAATAGCACAAAAAATTGAGGAATTACTATTCCAGTATTCAAAAACTATTGGGTGATTCAGCAGAAAAGTCACTCACATCACTGATGAACGTGCTATGTTCTGACACTTTCCATTTTTTCACTTTCATCTTATTCACTAATAGAAACAAAAATATCAGTCAACACTCAATGCCAGAACTACACTCGTTTGTTAATTACATCCACAGGTTGGCTATGAATACACAAGCTCACCAAAAACAAAGACAGCATTCAGTGAGAATCAATTGATTATATGGAATTTATGATACAGTATAGTATATTTTATTTGTAAATTGTATGCTATACATACTGTTAGTGAAATTTACAACCATGCACATATATGCATGTATGCATTTTTCTAGATAGCCAGTTATTAAACATTTATTAACACATTTATATGTCAATAAGCCATAATAAAACAGATCAGCAAAATCTTAAAAATCCATCTATATCTGTTGAATTACTATTCCTTGAGAATGTTAAATGACTTTAAAGCATGGACAAGACAATATGGGCTTGGGGCAAGATTATAGATATAAAATATATATTTGAGAGGTATCCAATATAGTAAGGGACATGGCTGGGGTAAAGTTCAGAAGACACTGAATTTACCAACTTGGATCAATAACCTAGACTCATACCAGACCATGATTAAAACTCAAGCAGTTCATTTGTCATTCGATTAAGGCTCTATAATAAAAGTAATAAATACTTAATGTGGACCAGACACTGTGCTAAATATTTTAAGAATCCTTATGCAATAGGTATTATTATTACTACAGCCATTATATGAGCAGAGGAAAGTGAGGCTGACGGAGATTTATTAACTTGCACAAATTTATAGAGCTACTTAGTAGAAGAGCTAGCATTTGAACAAAGTTCTGCCTGACACCAGTTATAAAGTTGCTGGTGCACCTAACCACTGTATACCACTGCCTCTTTCTAATCTTTTTTCCAGCTTTATTAAGGTATAATTAACGAATAAAAGTTGAATATATTTAAAGTGTACAAGTAGATGTTTTCATATAGATATTCTCTGTGAGATAATCACACAATCCAGCTAATTATCACTTCACACTCTCCATTTTCTTTCTCTTTTCTTACTTTGCAGTGAGGACACAGGATCTACTCTCTTAGTAAATTTCAAGTATAAAATACAGTATTGTTGACTATAGTCACATTGCTGTATACTAGATCTCTAGAACTTATCTTCTATAACTGAAACTTTGTACTCCTTGACCAATATCTCCCCACTTCTCCCTTCACCCAACCCCAGGCGACCAACATTCTATTGTTTCTATGAGTTTGACTATTTTAGATTCCAAATTTAAATGAAATCATATATTGCGTGTGTATGTGTGTATATATATACATACATATCTCACATATATCTCATTTTCTTCATCCATCAATGGACACTTAGGATGTCTCCATATCCTGGCTATTGTGAATAATGCTGCAAGGAACATGGGAGTGGAGTGCAGAGATATCTCTTTGACATACTGATTTCATTTCCTGTGGATATATACCCAGAAGTAGAGTTGCTGGATCATTACCACAGTTCTATTTATAATTTTTTGAGGAATCTCCATTCTGTTTTCCCTAATGGCAATACCAATCTACATCCCCACCAACAAAATGTACAAAGGTACTCTTTTCTCCATATCTTTGCCAACGCTTATCTTTTGACTTTTGATAAAAGGTATTCTAACAGGTGTGACATGATATCACATTGTGGTTTTGATTTGCATTTCCCTGATAACTAGTGATGCTGAGCACCTTTTCATATACCTGTTGGCCATTTGTAAGTCTTCTTTGGAGAACTGTATATTCAGCTCATTTGCTTGTTTTTTAAATTGGGTTATTTGGGTTTTTGCTACTGAGTTGTATAAGTTCCTTATATATTTTGGATATTAATCCCTTATCTGATATATCATTTATAAACATTTTCTCCCGTTCTGTAGGTTGCCTTTTCACTCTGTTGATTTTGTTTCCTTTGCTGAGCAAAAGCTTTTAGTTAGGTGCAATGCCACTTTTCTTTGCTGCTTTCATAGTTCTTTTTCCTTGAATTTTGACAATTTTATTATAGTGTGTCTAGGTGTAGTCTTCTTTGGATTGACCCTCTTTGTAGTCCTTAGAGCTTCATGATACTTGATGTCCATTTCCCTTCCAAGTTTTGGAAAGTTTTAATTCATTATTTCTTTAAGCTTTGTCTTTTTCTCTCTCTTCTCTTGCTGGGACTTCCATAATTCATATGTTTTTTCATTTTGATAGTGTCCCGTAAGTCCTATAGGATTTTTTTTTACACTTTTCATTCTTTTTCCTTTTTGTTCATGTGACTGTATAATTTTAAATGACTTGTCTTCAAAGCTTAGTAACTTAGGATTTACTTTTGTAAAAGCACGTTGACAAGTATTAAAATGTTATACTTGCATTTTGACAATTATAGTATAAATATAAAACACAAAACATCCAGTGTTAAACACTGATCTCCCATGGTTGTCTTGGATTTAGATATTGGTAGTTTATATTTCATAGAAGGGAACTTTCAAAGTTCTGTCAGTGCTTATAGCATGTAATATTATCCCTCATCAAAATCTTCATGAAATCTAAAATGCTGGTATTAAAAGTGGTTATTATTTTTTTCTTGAATATTCTAAAACAGCCAGTTTGGAGTAGCTTTCAGATTTTCAAGGCATGAAGATACACTGAATACTCAAGAATATGTTTTAACACGTTAAGTATAAGTTTGTTTACAGTTACAATAAAAATACCTTCAACTTTCAGCTACTGAAAGAAAATACCCTAAGAAAACATGAAAGGTATTTTGGGCCAAGTTACTTCTTAGTGAAAATAATATAACATCTCGATCAAATTTTAAACCAAATTCTTGAAAGCATTAAGAATTGTTTTTATTGGTTTTTTTGTTTTTACAATTGTCAAACTATTCCAACTCCTAATAAGAAATTTTCAAATTAAAAAATTATCTCTGTTGCTTAGAAAATATGTTTTACCTTTAATCTCAAATTCACTTTAAATGCTGGACATATGATTTAATACCTAAGAAGACTCTAGCTAAATTATTTGGTAATATTTATAGGGTGATACTTTTCTGGGTAGATATGTTTCACACAACGGTTTTTAATTAATGCTGAAAAAAATCACTTCATAATTTTAAATACACTTAATGATAGGCTGATTGATGGATTAACAGTTTATTTAGTAATTTAGATGGCATAGGGTCCAATAAAGGCAACAATCTGATAATTGCTCAACATGCAATTCTGCCCATTAGTAATACTAAGCCAAGAACTTGATATTTCACTCAGTTGGATTACTTAGTTTCATGTATGTGATTTGATCAGCAAAGCAGTAGATACACAATGTCAAGATTTTTCCTTTATTATTATTTTAAGAGCAGCTCAGTGATTTGGGGGGTTGGTTAGTATAATACAGAGAACATAGGGAAAAAGTATAAAATGGCACTTAAAACCAATACCCATACTCATCTCATTATGGTCATAACTAAGAATATTAACTTTTGTGTAATTTGCTTTTCCTTAGAACATAAAGCATTAACTTGAACTTCAAGTATATACACAATACATAAACAACCTTATGCAAAATACTTTTCGTAAGTTATATTACATTTTAAAATATTGGAAACTGAATATCTGTGATTTGTCTTTTGACTGAATATAACAAGAAGAGAACAACATTCAACAAGGGAGGGTTATACTGATAATAAAGCTCTCAAAGTTAAAAATGTCTTCCTTTCCCTTTCTACCTAGCACAGACTATACAATGTCCTGAGAGGACTTATGATGAGAAAAATGTCAATCACAGCTTTAAGCCCTTGGTTTGGAAAGAGCTAATGAGAAAGTGGATTGGAAGGTGAGACTTCATGTTTGCTTTCAAATAAGTGGTCTTAAACTTTTTCTATAAGAAGACAAATTAGTTCATATATATATATATATATATATATATATATATATATATAAACCATTCATTTTTACAGCTTTCAGGTAAAGTCCAACACTTGATTTATATAAAGTCTGTGAGGAGAGGTCAGTAGAGACCATCTAATCTTAAATTGTGAAATCATTCAACTTCTTAGCATAGTCTCTCCCCAGTAAAAAGCACAGCATGCCTGGGTATGCCACTGGCGATCTCTAATAAAAGTTAGTTAGTTCCAAAGACTGGGAGATTTCTGCTAGTCATACATTCTTTTTACCATCTTGTTTATTAGCAAAAATCAGCAATCCAGCTTTCCTTAGGTCCTCATGGGCTAACATTTTATAGAGTTCTCTAATTACAGAAATTCTTGGTCTGTAGTGTCCACAACAATTACAAAATCTCTGTTAGTACAGTAAGTGTTCCAGGAAGAATGAAGAGATTCTTGGCCACCAGTTTTCCACGTGAGGAAGCATGTATTATTAATCACTATCTCTTCTACATTACTTCCTATTGCAGGGGATGTATGTACAATTTCATTCACAGAAAATTGGTAAAGGATGATACTTTTCCTTGCATTATCCACCCCAACAATAACTTTGTGCTCCTGGTGCTTGAAGAGTCTCCATATCCTGGTGAAGAGAATTCCCATTCTTGGGTAGCTGACCCCCTTTCCAGCCACCTGGGTGACCTGGACACCCCCAGCTCAGGCTGAAGCAGGGGAGGAAGATGGGCTGGAGCCTACACCTCTGCTGCTGCTGCTTCTGCACTGACTGCTGGCCAGCTTCCTAGGAACCAGAGGGAGGCAAAAGCCCAGGCCTCCCTGCCACACCCATGGCCTGGACGCTGCCTCTGGGGCACTCTTCTGGCTTGCACACATTGCCTCCATGTTGTCTGCAATGAGCCTCGTGGACCACTGTCCTCCTCTAGCTCAGGTGACTTGCCTTGAAATTCAATAATTCTTTTTCTCTGATTGATCAAGTCTGCTGTTGAAGTTCTCCATTGAGTTTTTAATTCTTTATTTCTATTGTATTCTTCAGCACCACAATTTCTGTTTGGTTCTTTTTTATGATTTCTGTCTCATTGTTGAAATTCTTGTTTTGTTCACGTGTTGTTTTCTTGATATTGTTATCTATGTTTGTTCTCTTGTAGCTCACTAACAACTTGGCAATCTCTATAAAATGTATAATGCATGTATTGTTTGATTCAAAAGGAATTTGTCATACAAAACTGAGTATTTTAAGCAGGCAAAACTAGTTTTCAGTAGCATTGTTTTAGTAGGGAAAAGTTGGTGACAATGTAAGTGTTCATCATACCTCAATTATGCTATACAGCTATTATTATATAGAGAATATCACATAGCTAGTAACGTGGTTTATAATATCTATATATACTGCCCTGAAAAAGTTACTGGAGATATATTGTTAAGCAAATAAAACAATTTACAAAACAAAATGCATGTTATGATGCCAGGTGGCCACATAAACAAGATATATGAGACCCAGTGGGTTAGTTAGATATAGTTGATTGTGGGTGCACAGAACCATCCTGAAAGTATATACATATGCTAAAGTGAGGACTTCGGAAAAAAGAGTGGAATGAAAAATGGGACTACACTTACTTTTTCCTTTGTTGCCTATGTAATACATTAAAACAAAATGGGCCTATCTTTATTTTAAAAAATACTAGCCTGCACATTGTATTTTTGCCACTGCCAGAATCAATGGGTATGGAGACAGTAATCAAAAATGTTAGTGTGGCTGGTACGTAAGATAAGGATGAGGCACTCCCTGGGTTTACTCTCTGTCTGCAGAGCCAGATTAAGACACAAAGTCAGGTTAGTTAAATACATATATAAGAGGGTCTAGAATGTTCTTGACATTCCCAGATGCCAGTGGCAAGAGCTTTGTTTGAACACTGAAGTAGAAATGTAGAAGATATAACATATTATAAGACCATTAAATCTTCCCATTTCTATAATGGAATGGAATGGAATGTGGAAAGGTGAGGAAAAATCATAAGTTGCTTCTTAAACTCACAGAAATGTATATTAATGTTCAAACTCCGCCAGCTTCCAACTTTACTACTGTTAGTGTGCAAAAATGAGAGCAAGTATGTTTCTGACACATTTTGACAATTTTTTCAATGCATATAAGCAGGCAGCAAAACAGCATCCTAGAAAAGCTTCAAGTATCACGTAGGCTACTCAGCTGACACCCATAAAGTCATTTCTGGATGCGATTTCTCTTGTTCTAATCTACGGTCTCATAGTACTGTTAAAACTTGACCCCATCTTAATACTGATTTCATGGTCTTTTAATTAAATCCAGTTCAAAGAAAGGACTCAGTTCCCCAACCATATGCATCACATCTGGGGCAATGGAAATAATTATGCTCTTGATTTAATGCAGTCTGTCTCTTTCCTGAACATTTTTGGTGGGAAACATAGGTGAAAAGCTAATGGAAGAGGAGGAAGAGATGGGCATCCAGGGAAAGTTATACTAAATATTGAAAGGAGAATGATTTTAAAGGAGCACACATTCATGAAAATTATACTTAAGCATGGAGAAGAGAAATCTAATAAGAAACTTCTAAATCGATAACATTTCAGAAATTGATCCTTAACTAATAATTTGGGTTTGACAAAATGGATGAATAGGTATCTCTTGCTTTCCTCCATTTCAGTTCAGGTAGGCAGTCCCTCAAATGGCCCCAAAGGCACCCGCCTTCTGAGATGAATGCCCTTGTGTAATCCCTCATCCAGTGTGGAGTGGAACTAGTGACTTGTCTCAAACAGAATACAGCAAAAGTGATAAAATAGGAAGTCATTTCTCGAGGTTAGTTTATAAGAAGACTCTGGCTTCCATTTTACTTGCCATCTCTCACCCTATCTCATTCATATTCTCTCTCTGCCATTGCTCTGGTGGAAGCCGACTAGCATATTTTGAGTAATTCTTTGCCCAAGTAGTAAGGAACTGATATCACTAGCCATAGCCGGGAAGGGACTTAGGCCATATGAGCAAGCTTGAAAGCAACTCCTCCCTCTTTTGAGCTGTGTTAGAGATCTTCAAGCAGAGGCTGCTCCATATTCCTGACCCAGAGCAACTGTGAGATAATAAATGTTTGCTGTTTGAAGCCACTAATTTTGGGGGTAACTTGCTATGCAGCAATAAGTAAATTAGTGATTTTTTTCTGAAAAATATTTAAGTTTCATAAATCATTCCATTTTATATGTATGAGAGGAGTAAGCTCCCTGTTTAAAAATATCCAGGGGTCTTACGTTTTTCTGAAAAGATAATTTAGTAAAACGCAATCACCCCGATCATTGGTTTTATTAAATTCAGTTTTCTTATAACAAGAATTCCTAAGGTATGGCATACTTTTGGGTGTACACTGTAATCTGAAGTATGGTGGCTAGGTCATAGATGAAAATATGCATACTCATATGTCAACTTTTGCTGAGGTCTTTATGTATGTCAGGCACTATTCAAAATGCTTTTTGTTTTTTTAAACATGTATTACAATACTTAATCCTCACCCAAAAAAGCTAATAAAGTAGATTTTTTTCCCTCCCATTTAACACATGAAGCAACAGGCATGGAGGGCAATGGAGGTTAAGCAACTTGCCCAAAGTCCCATGGCAAGAAGATGCAAACTCCGGCGCTCAGAATCCAGAACCCACCATCTCAACCACAACTCTCCTGGGAACCCACGTTCAATTCGGGGACTGCATTCTTCGTATGGAGCATTCTGTTCTCTTTGATCACAAAGCAGAGAAATTTTAGATGATAGACGTAAATGTTCACAAGGACGAACGCTAACCTGTAATGAATCAGAGACTTCCTGGGAGATAGTATAATTTGAGTAGGTAAGAATGAGGACTCTCTCCTATGACTACAAAAGCAGAAAGAGATGGGGGAGGAACTAAGGTTACCAGAGCTTGGTGAAAGCTGCAGCTGTGACCACAGAAGAATACGGCCACTGTCAGAAGTGTGCCAAGGCAAAGGGCAGGTGGCAAGAAGAAATATCCCAACTGGTCTCTTCCTCCCACCTTTAATCACCTGACACTTCCCCACACTGGCCAAACCCAACTACAAACCAGAGGGCAAGGACCCCTGGGTGATAGAATCCACTGAGGCCACTCTCTTGGGGCACAGAACAGGGCAGAGATGGGAGAAAATGGATTTGGTTGACTTACCACCTCACCTAATTTTAAAAAAAAAAAAAAGAAAAGAAAAGAAAGAAAGAAAGAATGAGGATTCTAGCGTAGAAGACCCTAAGTTCCAATCCCTCTCAACCAATAGTTATTTGTGTAATTTGGGTTAAGTGACTTATCCTCTCTCAGATTCATTTCATCAAATGTAAACCGCTGACCACATCTGTCCCTCCCTCATAAAGCTGGTGTAAGCATTAAATGAGATAATACATGGAAGGGTTTGGAATAGTCCCTAGATACAGTAAGCAGTTAATAAATGTTAACTATTATTATGATGATAATTAATATCTGACAGACAAGAACAGAACTGAGCACAGAGTTTTAGGCTCTGTTCTTTCCAGAGGAAAACAGCTGTCCAAATAAGTAGAGAAAGTAGGCTAAAGGACAAATACAGTGAAAGACAATAGGATGTATTGATATTCTACAACGCCAAATGTGCTTTGCATACATAATTTTCTTTAACCTTCACAGCAGACTATGTAAATAGTATTCCTCTTTTACAAATGAGGAAGCTTTAATGGAGGAATTTATCCAGGGTTTCAAAAGCTGCCTGTTGAAGTAACAGGTAGCACCAGTGGGTATTCAAATCAAGGCACATCTGACTCTCTTTCACCATGGGAGACTTCTGGGTTTAAAAGCCAGAGGGATGGAGGAATTACCCTAAATTGTGAAGGCATGGCCTGCAATTTAGCTAAATTTAAGTGTTCCCTATATTCCGTCTGTATACATATATCCACTGCCTGCCTGGTGCAACCTTCTGTGCAAGATACACACGGTTGCCAGGCAGGGCTGTGTCCAGCCATGGGAGAAAAGGGATTGAAATCCAGCCCATGATCCATTCGTCAAGCCTTGAACCTAAGGACATACATTTGCCAAAGAGGTCCTTTTTCTAGTTTACATAGTGAAATGTGTGCTAATGGAGACCCTAAAATTATGGTTATGGGTATGACCTAATCCCTGCAATCTACTGAAAATTCAGATTGTGCCTAGATGATCTGATAGAGAGAACCTGAATTCTTTAGTATCTAGAGATGTTGAGTGAGAGCTACCTGGCCTAGGGGTAAAGAAGCAGGATGGAATTAAAATGTACAGTCCTGAAGAGGAGGCTAGAGGTAAGCTGTACCCAAAAGGATCTTAGGTAAAGTAACTAAACTGACCTGGAAATGTATCTATCTGTAGCCCAAGATTACTCACTCTGTGAGATTAATTTCTTACACTCTTAACTATTACCTTGACTTAATACTGATGGAGAGAAATGGCAGGCAATTATGGCATGGGGTGTGCGGATTATGTTTACAAGGCTATTACTTAAAGAGGAGACTCGGGCTTATTTCAGCCTGCGGGTGGAAGAAGCAAAGTAATGCAGGGTGGCCTCTGCTGTTTCACCGCAATTTATTTCTTACTCTTTACTAAGTGATTTGGAGCACTGTTTTCTTTTTTTTTTTTAAGATTTTTAAAATTAATTTATTTATGTATTTATTTTTGGCTGCATTGGATCTCTGTTGCCGGGCTTTCCCCAGTTGCGGCAAGCGGAGGCCACTCTTCATTGCGGTGCGCTGGCTTCTCTTTGCGGTGGCCTCTCTTGTTGCGGAGCATGGGCTCCAGGCGCGCGGGCTTCAGTAGTTGTGGTGCACAGGCCCAGCTGCTCCGCGGCATGTGAGATCTTCCCGGACCAGGGCTCGAACCTGTGTCGCCTGCCTTGGCAGGAGGATTCTCAACCACTGCGCCACCAGGGAAGCCCTGGAGCATTGTTTTCTACATCTTTAATTTTACAATTCAATTTCCTAAATGCAAGTATAACAATATAAGGCTAACTGTGACCATAATTATATACTTTTTCATCTCATGGAACGTTGACACAAAACTCTAATGACGAGTATTTCTCATGAAACAACAAAGGATTTCATTTTATGTTGTTGAGGAAGCCTTTGATCAGAAGTTTAACTCGGGATTTTGAATGATCAATAGCGATGTCACTTCAGTTGTGAAAGATTCTTTTACTTTCTGAGGACCTTTCAAGATATATAAGAGGGTATCACCTTTAAACGTATTAATATTTAGGGGAGAAAATGCATTTCTTTTTTAGCTTTGATATACATATAATGTCACAGTTGTAAGAAATTACTTCCTAATTTTTATTGCAATGCAGTAGTCACACTTACTCCAAGACATCTTCCAGCTGTTACTATATTGGGTTGGCCAAAGAGTTCCTTTGGTTTTTAAGTAAAAATAAGAGGCATTTTTCATTTTCATCAACTTTATTGAACAATGCATTCACCATTTTATTCCACTACCTTCTGCCATTTTTCAGGCAACTTCATAATTCCATTTTCCCAAAACTTTTTATGTTTTTGAGCAAAGAACTGTTCCAGGTGCCTTTTACAGTCTTCCAAGGAATTGAAATTTTTTCCCTTAAGAGAATTTTGTAAAGACCGAAATAAATGGAAATCCGAAGGCACAATGTCTGGTGAATATGGCGGATGAATCAGAACTTCCCAGCCAAGCCATAACAGTTTTTGCCTGGTCATCAAAGAAACATGCGGTCTTGCATTATCCTGATGGAAAATTATGCATTTTCTGTTGACTACTAATTCTGGACGCTTTTCGTCAAGTGCTGTTTTCAGTTGGTCTAATTGGGAGCAGTACTTGTTGGAATTAATTGTTTGGTCTTCTGGAAGGAGCTCATAATAGAGGACTCTCCTCCAATCCCACCATATACACAACATCACCTTCTTTGGATGAAGACTGGCCTTTCGTGTGGTTGGTGGTGGTTCATTTCACTTGCCCCACGATCTCTTCCGTTCCACATTATTGTACAGTATTTTCATCGCCCGTCACAATTTGTTTTAAAAACGGAACGTTTTCATTACATTTCAGTAGAGAATCACATGCAGAAATACAGTCAAGGTTTTTTTTTTTCGCTTAACTTATGTGGAACCCAAACATCAAAGCGGTTAACATAACCAAGCTGGTGCAAACGATTTTCAACGCTTGATTTGGATATTTTGAGTATGTCGGCTATCTCCCGCGTGGTATAACGTTGACTGTTCTCAATGTCTCAATTTGATCGCTATCAACTTCAACTGGTCCACCCGACCGTGGAGCATCATCCAGAGAGAAATCTCCAGCACAAAACTTCACAAACCACTTTTGACACATTCGATCAGTCATAGCACCTTCTCCATACACTGCACAAATCTTTTTTTTGAGTTTCAGTTGTGTTTTTACCTTTCTTGAAATAATAAAGCATAATATGCCCAAAATGTTGTTTTCTTCCATCTTCAATATTAAAATGGCTACACAAAAATCCACCAATTTTGATGTTTTTTTTTTTTAAATGCACACTGATATGACAGCTGTCACAATGCAATCTAACAAAATTGTTTCAAATGAAGTTAAAGACAACTAAGTGCTACTAGAGCCACCAAACGAACTTTTTGGCCAACCCAATAGCATATTCAAAATAAGCGAAAGCCATAGCAGTGTGAGAAGATGTGGGACAGAGATTTAGGTACAAAAAGAAGAATTTAAGTCCTGGAGTCGGGGGGTTGGTTGGTATGCAATGGAAACTCACACTAACATAAGCAACGGGGAGGTTTTATTATAAAGATGTACTTCTTTCTCCCAGACCCCAAGGGCAGAAATACAGCCAGGCCTCATGAGGTAGTGGAAACATGAACTGAAAAGTCATCTGAGAACTATTCATCCTGTGTGTTTGTCTTTCTCTTTTCTTGTGATCTCATGGTCTTTCATTGTTGCTTCTATTTGATGTTTTCATTTTTGTTTCTCTACAGACTGGATCTCACAGCTCATCTCTACACCCAGCATGAGAGAGTTACCCAGCTTTCAAGTCATCTTTATGTTCTATAAGGAGACTAAGATCATATTAGGCCAAACAAATTTGCTACTAAACTATGATGACCAACAAAAGAATGGAAATTGTAGAAAGAAGAGAACAATCCTTTGTGTCTAGTCCTGCAGTGACCTGCTATTGGGACCACATGCATACACCCCTTCTCCTACAGTTTCCCCCACTCCAAAGGGATAAATTGAGTCCCTGCTTATACTATTTTAACAAAGGCTTTTATCCACTTATAAATAGATAATAAGGTAATCGAATGTTTCAGTGACAAATCCTTCCATTGAAAATTAAGAAAAAGGTGAAAGAAAATGAAATAGAGATAGTGTCCTACTGAAAGAGAAGAAGCATTGCTCTGTAATAGTTACCACTCACCCAGTGGTTCTGAAAATTGGGCATAACCTTGAGAAATTGTTAAAACACAGATTACTGGACCCAGAAACTCCCAGAGGTTCTGACTTAGCAAGTAAAGGGTAAACCATGAGAATGTGTTTTCACCAAGCTTCCCACTGTATGTGATACACCGCATCAGTGATACCCCTGTGTCAGCATATTTGTCATTATGGTGTTTGGCTGAGTGCAAATTGGCTTTCAATTTTTCTCATATATAACTTAGAGATACTCTGCTGTGCTGAAATCAGACAGGCAGGGACTAATACAGGAAGGAAAAGGAAACCACCCAGAGCCTAACTGGTTTTGTAAAATACTGACTTATCCATTAAATAGCTGCTGATATTAGACTCTCTTGCAGTTCCTTTCTGAACCTACTATATATTTCTACTGCTGCAGAAAAAGGAAAATGTAAACAAGGACAAAGCAAACAAACAAAACCTGGCTTGATAAGATATGATACTGCAGAGTAGATTGCTATGTTCCATAGAGCAATGCACCACATAGGGATATTAAAATGGAAAGAACACACACTTGAGATAAAAAAAAGAAAATGTTTACAGTCTCATAAGGCACAATTTTATAAAAAGATTAAGAACTAATTCATCTACCTTTCAGGAGAAAAATATCTTGTGAGAAATAATAAAATAACAGGAAAATAAATTCTTTTTAAATAAATTCTTTTAAAAATGTTTTAAACTTATGTGTTCACCAAAAGCATCAGTTTTGAAAAAAATCTCCTCTACATACAATAATGTCCTGGTCTCGTGTGTTAATATGATCTAGTGCCAAAGAGCTGTATCTACAGATACGTGACACTATGCGTTTGTCAAAACCCACAGAACTTTACAGCAGAAAGTGTGAACCTTGATGTCTGTAAAACCAAAGTGACTTAAGAGGCAATGCAGACTGTGACAAAAGAATGTAACTATTACAAACATGTGCAACAACCTCACTGAAGGAAGAGGGCACAAGAGATGCTGACAAAAGTAATTTTGGAAATGAGTGGAGATGGTAAGATTAAAGGCAAAAGGAATGGTATATAAACACTGTACTCTAGTTGATAAAATTATTTGCCATGGAAATACAGGTTAACAATTCTGAGACCACTATACATGTATACTAGAATTGAACAATTAAGCAAACGGATGGCAAATGGTGGGAGCCGGGTTTCTTCCTGTTGGAGAGGGAGGTTACAAGCAATGGGAACAGGCGTGAATGGTCATGTGGTAAAGGATTAGAGGAGGAATCATCAGTTTGAACTCATGTTTAGTTAAATACTGATAGATGCATATAGAAATCTTTATAGACATATATATATACAGATTGGTATAGACACATGTTTCTTTGCTCTATCAGCTGAAAGGGCCTGGAAGCAATGACACCCCAGTGGTAATGAGCATACCCAGCACACAGATCTTGGTTTCTACTATTCTCCAATAAAAGGAACCAGGGATCTTTGGAGAAAGGCTGATTCAATGACTGTGGCAGGTAACATACAAGAGAAGCCTGGAGCATCTTTTAGTGCCACAAATTAAGGAAATGCTCAAAGAATCAGAATGACGGGAGTATGTCAAAGGGACACAGGAGCCAGCAGGAAGAGCTCTCAATGGCCAAAGCTGGAACAATTTGAGTAACAAAGTGGTATTAAATTACAGCCGAAAGTACAAAATATATAACCTGAGTCTATATTGATATAAATGATTAAATAAAGAAATGAAAGAGGGAGAATAGCCAAATCTCCCTTTGGAAGATTTATCTAGATATTCTGCTCTCAAGGAGCTCGAACACAGTGGAGGTTGTGCATAGTGACTTCCTTCCAAAGTGTAGAATATGGAAAGGGGGTGAAATAGTAACTTTACAGTGGAGAAGCCTGACAAACACTACCTCAGCCCGGTGATCAAGTTTAACATCATCAGTGATAAGACGTGGGGAGCATGGACGCTTGATGTGATGTGATGAGAACGGCACTTTACTTCTGTGGTCTTCCTCTCCAAAACCTATAACCCCAGTCTAATCATGAGGAAAATATCAGAAAAATCCTGATTGAGGGACTTTCCACAAAACACCTATCAGGAATCCTCAAAAGTGTCAAGATTGCTAAAAGCAAGGAAAGTTTGAGAAACTGTCACAGCTATGTTACTTTCATGTAGGAGAGACTGGCTAAAATTCTCAATCCTTTTTTACGACTTTTGCTCACCTCAGAGTAAATCCTAAGAGTTCCCATCACAAGGTTCTGCACATGGCAGTGGTTCGGATGGCAGCTGTTGCCAAGGCATCTCTCTCAGATTTCACCAAGTTTGAGTCTATCTTGAGAGGTCAACATGCACCTAAAGAGTGAGAATTGCCTCCTGCTCCTGAGCCGTCCTCCACCTTGGCCACCAACTAAATCAACTCAACAAAAAACTATGGGGGGAGAAACACAACAAAAAAACCGCATTAAGACAGAATGGTGTAGGAGGAGTGGCCAAGATGGCAGAGCACGAAGACCCTGAGGTCATCAGCTCCCATGGGCACACCAAAATTACAACTATTTACAGAGCAACTATCAGTGAGAATGACCTGAAGACTAGCAGAAAAGATCTTCTACAACTGAAGATATAAAAAAGGAACCACAAGGAGACGGGTAGGAGGAGTGGAGATGTGGTACAGCCAAGACCCATACCCCCAGGGAGGTGACCCACACAGCGGAAGATAATTATAATTGCAGAGGTTCTCCCCAAGGAGCAAAGTGTCTGAGCCCCACACTGGGCTCCCCAACCTGGGACTCCTGCACCAGGAAGATGAGCCCCCAGAACGTTTGGCTTTGAAGGCTAACAGAGTTTACTTTCAGGAGAGCTGGAGGGCTGTGGGAAATAGACTCCACTCTTAAAGGGTGCACACAAAATCTCACATGCTCCAGGACCCAGGGCAGAAGCAGTAATTTGAAAGGAGCCTGAGTCAGACCCACTTGCTAATCTTGGAGAACCTCCTGGAGAGGCAGGAGGCAGCTGGGGCTCACTCTGGGGACATAGATGCTGGCAGCAGCCACTTTGGGGAGCTCATCCTACTACAAGGACACTGGTGCTGGCAAGTGCCATTTTGGAATCCTCCCTCTAGCTTATTAGTGCCGGGACCACAAGCCAGTCGGCACAAGTCGTTATATGATGACAGATAGCAGCTAGATTTATCATAATGATTATTTTGAAATGTACAAAAATAGTGGATCATTATGCTGTGTACCTGGAATTAACGTAACACTGTAGGTCAATTATACTTCAAAAACAAAAAATAAACTCTTAGAAAAAGAGATCAGATTTGCTGCTACCAGAGGCGGGGGTTCAGGGGAAGGGGAGTAATTGGATGAAAATAGTCAAAAGGTACAAACTGCCAGTTATAAGATAAATAAGTACTAGGGATGTAATTTACAACATGATAAAGATAATTAACAACTGTGTGTCATCTATGAAACTTGTTAAGAGAGTAAATGTTAGGAGTCCCCATCACAAGGAAAAAATGTATATTTTCTCTATTCCTTTAATGTTGTATCTCTATGAGATGACAGATGTTCACTAAATTTATTGTGGTAATCATTTCATAATGTACACAAATCAAATCTTTATGCTGTACACCTTAAATTTATACAGTGCTGTATCTCAGTTCTATCCCAATAAAAATTCAAAAGAGAAAAAAAAGGAATGATGTAATAGGGAGTGAAGTCTGAGAAGAGTCACTTCAGGAGGTCACAATTTGAATTGTGACCTAAATGGGGGCTGGCCATGTGACTGAGGGAGGGACTGTTAGGGCAGAGAAACCACAAGGGTAAAGACCCGAGAAGGGAAGGAGTCTGATAATGAAAGGAAGATGTAGAGGCACAAGAAAGGGTGCTAGCTGAGATTAGAGAGGCAGACCGTCGGGTCAGGTGGTACCTTGAAAGTCGGGGTCCATTGTTTGCATTTATCCCTAGTGCAATGGTAATCATTTGAGGATTTTAAGTACCAGAGGGGTGTGACACGATGACCTTTTTTTTCCTTTGACTTTGTTTTTATTGAAGTAACACATACAAACATACATTAAACTGAATCATATTTACAGATTAAAGAGCTAATTCATGGATGACTAGCCAAGTGTTTACATGTTCACTGTCCTGCAGCATCAATATCATAACTCTGAAAGCTATCTCCTTTCTCTTTACTTACAGAAGAAAAATCATTTTAATTGAACCATGTAAATCACAGGTCGTATGTGGCCTATTGGCACAGATTTTTGTCCCTGCCTCTGGATTTTCTTTTGACGCACTCAGAAGATTAAAAGGTAGAATGGAGTGCAAAATAACTTCCTCCTAATGACCTTCTTCTGCTCAGATATTTTATCTCCATTTTATATCAATAACTAGGCTGCTGAGTGCCACCAATGGCAGAGAATTCTTAAAGAGAAACATTTTCTCCAATTTTTTTTTTTTTTTGCTATCAATATTTTGGTATATTTTCTTTAATCTTTTGTTACACATTGGTTCCCTTTTGAATACAATTTCTTACTGAGATATAATTCACATACTATAAAATTAACCCCTTTAAACTATAGAATTCAGTGGTTTTGGTATATTCAGAAAGTATGCAGCTATCCCCACTATCTAATTCCAGAACATTTTCATTACCCCCACATGAAACTCTGTACCCTTTATCCTTCATCAACCAATCCTCTCATCACTTTCCCATCCAGCCCTAGGAAACTACTAATCTACTTTCCTTCTCTACAGATTTTTCTAGTCTGGACATTTCACATAAATGTAATCATACAATATGTTGCCTTTTGTGTCTGGATTCTCCCACTGAGCATAATGTTTTCTAGGTTTATCTAGTTTATAGTACGAATCAGTACTTCATTCCTTTTTATGACTGACTAATATTCAGCTGTATTGATATACCACATTTTGTTTAGCCATTCATCAACTGATGGACATTTGAGTTTCTTCCACTTTTCAACGATTATAAATAATGCTACTAAAACATTCATGTACAAGTTTTTGTGTGGACATATGTTTTAGATCCTCTTGGGTATATATCTAGGAGTGGAATTATTGGGTTATGTGGTAACTGTGTTTAACATTTTAAGGAACCTCCAAACTGTTTTCCAAGAGGCTGTACTTTTCATATTCTCAGCATCAATGTATATGGGTTTCATTTCCTCTACATTCTTGCCAACAATTATTATTATCTATGTTCTTGATTATAGCCATCCTAGTGAGTGCTTTCTCATTGTGGTTTGCATTTCCCTAATGAGTAATGATATTGAGCATCTTTACACATTGTATGCCTATCAGCAAAGATTTTCGTTATTGCTTTGTGCAGTTGTTTTTTAAATCAGATAAAAACTTATAAAAATACATTTATACTGTCTATCACATTTCCTATTATCTTGCCTTTTTGGGTGTTCTTCAGTTATTAATGAGGGTTTACTTATGTGTCTATATCCCCTTCATTTCAGCCTAAAGAACTCTCTTTAGTATTTCTTGTAGGACAAATTTGCTAGCAACAAATTCTATTAATTTTTGTTAGTCTATTGTGTACCCCAGCAGTCCCTAACCTTTTTGGCACCAGGGACTGGTTTTGTGGAAGACAATTTTTCCACAGATGGGGAGGTGGGGGGTGGTTCAGGCGGTAGTGCGAGGGGGAGCGATAGGGAGCAGCAGATGAAACTTTGCTCGCTCGCCAGCCGCTCACCTCCTGCTCTGCAGCCCAGTTCCTAACAGGCTGCGGACCGGTAGCGGTCTGTGGCCCACAGGTTGGGGACCCCTGGTGTACCCCAACTATTATTCACCCCCTCAGGCAGCCACAATGTTCAACAATTGCCTCTAGTTGCTTTCAACAAATGCGCCCAAGAGAAATACTGTTCAAACTGGGCAACTATTTCTTGTGGTCTTCCTGTGCATCACATATCTTTTCCCTAAAACAGAAAAGATGGCGAGAATGAACTTCAGAATGAGTCTTTCAGTCACTGGGATGAAACAGCACTTAGAGAAAATGGAACAAGATAGTATGCATGGAATATAATTTATGTCCAAGAAGCTCAAATATTGATCATGTCCCACAAAAATAAACTAGCTATCTTTCATTTTTTCCTTAATAAGAATGAAAAATCTCCCAAGATATGCTGAAACCCTTACTTACATTGAGATGAAGAATGTATGTCCCAGCCATCTATTAATAATAATATTACATGTGCTTTCAAATCCCTACCCTCCAACATGTATAATTACCCTCTACAACCCAGGAAAAAGCGCCTGCCTAGAAGTGGTTTGTTGCTTTTCCAAGCTTAATTTAAAATAGAAAATTGTGGGCTTTCCTGGCGGCGCAGTGGTTGAGAGTCCACCTGCCAATGCAGGGGGCGCGGGTTCGTGCCCCGGTACGGGAGGATACCACGTGCCACGGAGCGGCTGGGCCCGTGGGCCATGGCCGCTGAGCCCGCGCGTCCAGGGCCTGTGCTCTGCGGCAGGAGAGGCCACAGCAGTGAGAGGCCCGCGTACCGCAAAAAAAAAAAAAAAAAAAAATTGTAAGGTACCAGAAAGCACAGCCTGAGGGTAATTAAGAATATGCAGGAAATACTGATTATTTATATGGAAGTTTGGCATCTAGAGTTCATCCAAAGCAAACTAAAGACAGCTATAACAGGCTATTAAAGCTCTGTAGGCACATCTGCCAGGCATTGGGGAGTGAAGATACTTGTAAACTTTCTGAGTTTATAGCAGGTTAGCATTTTCTCACCTCTCAAAGCATGAAAGCAGCACTTCATCCACATACCATAAAGACAAGCCTGGCTTACTGTCTCCACTGTCAAGATCTTCAGCAAAAGCCACTTCACTTCTGCCTGCAGGTTCAGCCTGGTTTGCTGCTCTAGGGAAAAACCTAGCTTCTAGATGAGTTAAGTATAAGAACTGCACTCACAGATCCAAAGTTCTAAGGTTTACTATCAAGTCAGAGTTACTGCCGTTCAACTGACCTGCCTCCTCGTTTCAGTATCAGGATACTGCCTTTATCCCTTATGTTCCAGGCCTTGCCTAAACTGTTATTTATATACCATTACAGCGTCAGGTACATTCAACTTAAAAGGAAACCCAAAGAGTCAAAGCAGAGGAAATGCAAGTTCCAGAGACAAGTCCTTTCTACACATTTTTTTCATCTGGTTTCAATGAAAGAACATGCATCATTATACTTAGTGTGCTTTGGTTGATCAGATACTCATGTCAGAAACGAACCAA
Organism: Tursiops truncatus; assembly: GCF_011762595.2. NCBI lineage: Eukaryota > Metazoa > Chordata > Mammalia > Artiodactyla > Delphinidae > Tursiops > Tursiops truncatus. The sequence continues at coordinate 30,376,466 of NC_047055.1, forward strand.
TTAGCTATTAGGAGGCCTATGTTCTAATTGTGGCTCATCACATATTAACAGTGTGATATTTCACTCTCCTAGACTCAGTTTTCACATCTGTTTAATGAGGATAATCATCATTGTACAAATTAAATGAAACTGGATTTAAAGCACTAGGCATCATTCTCAGCACCTATGAAGCTCAATAAATCCTATTGGTGGATGAGAAGGTAGACGAGGGGGAGGAAAAGATGGTGAAGGAAGAAGAGACAGATGGAGGAAAAGAAAATACAGGAGGAAGAGAAGTAGAAGAAAGAAGTAGTGGTGGTTGTGCAATGGTGGTGAAGGACACAGGTTTTGGCCACAGTGCCTGTGTGACCTCAAGCAAGTTAGTTCATCACTTTGAACCTGCCTCAGTTTTCTAATGTGCAAACCTAGAATCTGATAATAATAATTGGTATGCATACCCACAGGACTGTTGTAAGAATTAAATGAGATAATAGATGTGAAAGTACTTTGATACCTACTAAATTCAATAGAAGCCTAAAAGATTATTACTACAAAAAGCAGTCATGTGTTAGGCAAATATGTAATAAAGATGTGTCACTTGACATAAAGCTTCTTCTTAACGTCATCCATAGCATTTATATGGACCTGAATTGGGCTTAGAGAAGAAGCCAGGTGTGATCTAACCACTCCTTGGAAAGTTGTTCTATGGACAAAACAGAGTCCTGTATTTGAAGTTGACTTGTACCTGCAACATGCTGCAGGGTACAATTGGCCCTTGTATTAAATGAAAACCCTTATCTGTATGCATGGATGATCTCTTCCACATCTATTTGAGTTCTGTGGAGGATGATACAGTTTGGATAAGTAGATGAAACTGGATCAAATGCTCTGAGAATCCATTTATTTAAAAATCAAACATATCAGGGCCTCCCTGGTGGCTCAGTGGTTGAGAGCCTGCCTGCCGATGCAGGGGACACGGGTTCGTGCCCCGGTCCGGGAAGATCCCACATGCCGCGGAGCAGCTGGGCCTGTAAGCCACGGCCACTGAGCCTGTGCGTCCGGAGCCTGTGCTCCACAACGGGAGAGGCCACAACAGTGAGAGGCCCGTGTACCGCAAAAAAAAAAAAAAATCAAACATATCAAACTTTTTTTAATGAATTATCACATTTTTAGCACCCAAAGATACAGCCCATGAATGAATTGAACCAATTACCTTTAAACCTTCAATCTCCGGAGAAAACATTTTTAACAGTTTGTCTAGGCCCTTCTATTCTTACGATGCAAGGGCGTGTGGTGGTATGGCCCTCGTCCCCTACCCACTCCTTGACTCTGCCGCTAAACACATTTTTTTTTTTTTTTTTTGAAGCATAATGGCAAGCTTTCCTTTCCATGCTCAAACCACCCAAACTCTAGGATCCTGTTTTCAGACTGACCTGTCATAGTTCCTAAAACCTCATACTTTGGGAAATTAACAGAATTGAGGTCTCAGAATTCCACTCATGCGCTCTTGGTTAGCTGATGACTCTCTGTGAGATAGGTCCGTAGGAGGCAGGTAGGTAGATAAAATGATTTTCAGGAAGTTCTAAGAAGAAGGGGAAGTATATCTAAAATCATAATTGTATAGAATCATGTTTCTATCTTTTTTTTTCCTTGTGACAAACTAAGTAGCACTGGATGATTTATGAAAAGAAGACATTTTGACGTATAGTAATTTCTCTGTTCTAAAATAAATACTCTAGGTCTTTAGGCATTTGCAAGTTAGTTGATACTATATTTATGTATTTTTACAATAGTGTTTACTTGTCAAAAAAGAAAGCCTTCAGTAGAGCAGAAATCAATGATTTATAGCAGAGGTAGAAACTAAAGTCCTAGAAATCCTAGGGACAGCATAGCATTGTAAAATGTCATTTCAGCTTTCTGGAACTCAATTTCGTCATCACACGTTGCCAGATAAAATACAGGACTCCCAGTTAAAATGGAATTTTCAATAAACAACAATTTCTTAGTATATTCCAAATATTGCACAGGACATAACTATGCTAAAAAAAAATTACTCATTGTTTATCTGAAATTCAAATTTAACTGGGAGGCCTATCTTTTTATTTGCTAAATCTAGCAACACTGTGGTAAAATGGGAAGTTCAGGAAGGGATGACATAGGTAACTTGTAAAGGTTCTTCCAGCTGGAAACTTCCAGATTTCTGTTGCAGGACCAGGCTGGCAAACTATGTGCCTGTGTGGATCAGACATGAGTATATGCTTGTAAGGCAGTGGTTCTCAAAATTCACTCTCCTCATGAATCCCTTAGGGAATTTGTTAAAAGTGTCAAGTCCTAGGCTACACCGTATGAATTTCTGATTCACTAGTTCTGGGGTGAGGCTAGGGCATCTGCACCTTTAACAGGCAACCCAAGTAATTCTGGTGCAGGTATTCTAGGACCATACTTTGAAAAACACTGCAACTTTCTCCTACAAATGCAGAAATCATAATTACCTGGATGTCAGTATTTCCCCACTCATCATTCATTTATGAACATAATAAAAATTGAACACAGCTCTTCTAACCACACAAAAGACTCACTCTGAACTACTCTGCTAATACTTCTTTGACTAACACATATTTAATGCTAAATTGGTCATAAAATTGGTTTTCATTAATTTTTGTGAAAGGGAGGAAAATTCAACTAAATCACGTTCAGATATGAATTAAAGCATTCTCAACAAAAATAAAATGCAGTTTCCCTTTAATAAAGGGAAATGACTTGTTGAATATTAGGCATGGTAATGATAGAACAAACCAGAATGGAGAAGAAGCAGCATGGGGAAGTATTCTGACAAGAGAAAGCTAATTATTTTAATCTGATTCAATCTGCTATTTGACTAAAAGGTCAGAGAACACTGCATAAAACTCCTACATGAAGCTCATCTCCAGTGAAGATTCAATATTCTGCAACAGTCCGTTTTTTCCTAATTTGGTATTTCAATACTTCCCCTTTTAGAGCGTGTCTAAAGTTAACACTTAATACCCCCACCAGAAGTTGTTATTGTAAGCATAGCTAGTTCAACTTTAGTTGTTCATTAGACAAAAAATTGGTCTAATTTGTCATTAGACCAAAGATTGACTGCTTTGGGGGCCAGAACTAGATTATGACTGACCTGATTATGAGTGGTTTAAACCCTGATGTGTACAAATATCACATAAGGACACATCCACACATCCAGAGATAGCTAGGAGGGAAAAAAAGTTCCTTAACTGTTGTAAAAAAAAAAACAAACATGTTTTTGTAAGATTATCCCACTATACCTAATATCTTTGATTCTCTACTCTGCGTTAACTCTAAGACGTCTGGATTTCCATCTTGTCAGAAGGAACTAAGATGAATCTATTACAAAATGGTGTGGCAGCATTTCTTGGGTAATTGTTTTTACTATGTGGGAATGAAAGCAGTGCATTTAACATAACAGAAGTCTGATTCTGGAGGCAGAACTCCTGGGTTTCAATCCAAAATCCGCAACCTATTAGCTGTATGACCCTGGAAATGTATGTAGCTTCTCTTTTCCTCAATTTCTACCTCGCTAAAATGGGGCTAGAACCTTCCTCATGATTGTTCTGAGGATTAAATGAGGTAATGTGGGTAATGTTCTTCCAGTAGTGCCTGGTGCATGGTAGGCGGAGAAGCGGAGAAGCAGGAGAGACTGTTGTTATCATTATGCTTCCGGTTCATGGCCTTTCCAAGCATTCTGGCTGGTGGCAACCCTCACCTACCATTTTGTTCACAGTTCATTCTAGGGGATCAAATATTCTCTGTTGTAGAATGTTGAATTCTCAGAGTACAAACTATGTGAGATGAAACTACAAAGTAGGCAGCTTACTTTTATCCATTGATTATGTATTGGGTTGGCCAAAAAGTTCGTTCGGATTTTTCCCTGCCATCTTACGGAAAAACCTGAACGAACCTTTTGGCCAACCCAATAATTAGTTTCTTGGCCTCGTCAGTACAGAGAGAGAGAGAGAGAGAGAGAGAGAGAGAGAGAGAGAGAGAGAGAGAGAGAGTGTGTGTGTGTGTGTGTGTGTGTGTGTGTGTGTGTGTTTTAAAGATAATGAAGAAGCACGCCATCTCACAATGCTGAGGTTGGCACAGCTCTGAAAGATACAACCATTTCCTTCCCGGAGCCCCAACCTTTGAGATAATGTTTTATTTGTCTTTCAAGCCCAAGCCTGTGTGTTCACTGTCTGTTTGCTTACGTCTTCATTCCTAAGATTCCCTGCCTTTCATTGTTACCTGTAGTCCTAGAAAATGTGGCTTCTATTTTGAATGAGTTCCTGAGTTTTAAGTCCAAATAGGGTCTCACGATTCCCTTTTCTTAGTCTGCTCCTCCGTCAATTCTGACTCAGTGTGACTTATGCTCTGAGAAACTCTACCAGGCCTTTCTCAAGGTTCCGTGTACATCTTCCAGCAGTTTCTCTGAGTATGGAAGTTTCCTGAGCTGTCTTATTCATAACTATGCCCCTAAGACGAATGACAATACCTGGAACACAATAGTCGACATAATGTGCTAAATGAATGAATAGAAATTAGTGATTTATCTCAACTGATGAGAACCTACTGTATAGCACGGGGAACTCTACCCAATGCTCTGTGGTGACCTAACTGGGAAGGAAATCCAAAAAAGAGGGGATATATGTATACGTATAGATAGATGATTCACTTTGCTGTACAGTAGAAACTAACAACATTGTAAAGCAACTATACTCCAATAAAAATTAAAAAAAAAATTAGTGGTTTATCTCCACCAACACATATATCTCCTTTTGCTTATGTCCTTCCCTCTTTATTGCCTAACTTTGTGCTTAATTTTATTTTTTATTATTTTAGTGAACTCATTACCACCCAGTCTCTCCACTAATACGATTCCACTTTTTACTACTGAGTGTTATTAGCAGATCTGTTCATGCCCAGACGTGCTATTTCTACCCAAGAAAATCCCAGCCACATCTCCAAAGCTTGGTTTGCCATACAGGCAATTAATATACTAGAGAAACTCTTAATCGATGCATTATGTTTTAATTCTAGACCAAGTCCTCTATTTCTAACCAGACTCAAATGCATCATGACCGTTAAAGAAAGGAGATTTATTATAGAGGCCAACTCCATGATAAACAATTCCTACCTTTGTCTCGAATCCATATTTGCCCATCAACCCATAACGCCCAAAACGCTATCAGATTAATACTTAATGATCAACATCTCAGGTAATGGTAGGGAATGCCAATACAATTGTATAGAGGATAGACAAAGGGAGATTTGGGACACACTGAGTGACATTTAATAAGAAAGTAACTGGAACCTGCAAAGTAGTTTGTTAGGTGTTTCTTATGACAGGTTGGTGAAACCCTTCGGTTTGTGTCTTGGGGAACAATCGCACCTAAATAAATGTCACGTGGAGTCAACAAAGAGATTTGTCCCACACCATACTGAATCTCTGAAGTCTTGTGGGAGATGACCTTCAATAGCTAGGCACAGTCCCAACTCGGCCTGCCAGAATGCCCTCCAGGGGGCTTCTGCAAAAAGGGTACTCAGCCTAGATAGCAGGCTTGGCTGGAGGGGAGAGATTTCTGTTGACTACTCTCATAAAGTAGCGACGATCAGATTTACTTATTCATTGAACATTTCCGTGTGGGTTACCTATAATGCCAAATCTTTTTCTTTCAAAAAGTTTTTGTTTTTTTATAATCTAGAAAGTTTAAAACATCTCTAACTTTGATGAGGCATTACACTCCTTTTTTAGAAAGTGAAATTGCTGTTCTCAAATGGAAACAAATTTTACATCAAAGAGCTTGAATTCAACGCAGAGGGGAAAAAAGCCAAATATGTAAAGCATCTAGCAGCTGGCACTGATATTGGAAAAGTCTGTCTTTAAACATGCAAAATGAAGAGATATGAGGTGGTTTTTAAATAATTCCAGAAGTTTCACACCTTTATTAAAATTAGCTGAACATTTAAACTAAAGCATATCTTAGCTCGAGTGACATGAAGACCTAACTCAAAAGTACCTCTAATTGTATATAGAGAAAGACAGACCCTATCTATGATACTAAATACCTATTTGTTTAGCAAAATCTAGATAACTGACTGCATTTTGTAATCTTCATCCAGATACTTAGCAACAGGGAGCCAAAAAGAAGGCCAGTGAGAATATCTGCAACCTTTTCCAAAGGGCAGAGAAAACTGTTGGCAAAATATTTTGTGATGGAGAGAGAAAGAATCGGGTTATGCCAGTTTAATACAATTACAATGGAAGCGTACTCATAGGCATAAAGTTGCCTGGATACCCAGAGCCTAGGCAAACTCTTAGAAATGCAGCTAAGACCCTCTTACTATGATCTGTAATCACTGTTGGCTAACTCTTTGTAAGCAAATATTAGTTTAGTTAGAAGGCTACGTTTTGACAAGAAGATGACTAAAAACATGAAAGAGGTATTAATAATGTCTCTTGAAAAATTGCCTAAATTCTCACTAAAGAAGCAAAATAATTCAATAATTGAAAGAAAAAAACAAAACAAAACAAAAACCCAACAACAACCAGACCCTGCGGCAGTGTTGAATTTCAAACCATTCAATTTCAACAATCCCCATGACTAGTTTTACTAGTACTGTGCCTCTGTGTAAGTGACTGCATAGGAGAAGGAGAGAGACAGAGAAGGAGGGGCAAGGGAGAGTGGGGGGAAGGGAAGAGGTAGGAGGGAAAAGAGAAAAGACAGAATTTTCATTCAAACAGGAGGATCTCTGTTTCAGCGTGGCAGAGAAAACCAGTTTAGATACTGTCATGTAGCTCAGGCTTCTGTTAAGGCTGTCTGCCCGTGGTTGAATCTAATTGATAGATGTGTCTGGTTCCCAGGCCCACCCTGACCGGGTTGGTACAGGGAAAGGAGGTCTAGAAGGATCCACCCTTCTCCAGATACGGGTTGGCTAGCCAGCCTTTTTCAGCAAGTTGATGGCAGTCTCCACGGTTCCAGTCAACTGAATCAACCATTTCCATTGTACAGACAGGGCCACCCACCAAAGCACTAATTTGACCCAAAAGTCTTTTTTGTTTTGGCTGCTGAGCAAATGAGTGCCCATAAAATGACTGATCCCTTCATAAGGACAAGATTCTCATAGCTGAGCAGGAATGAGAGACAGAATGTATCTCTTCATTTTTCACAGGGAAATGAGGAGATCTCACTGGTAAGGGAGAAACAGAACTCTTTGCCAGTGATGTAACAGCCAGTGTGGTTGAGAAAGGGTATCTGAAAACAGAGAAGAAAGGAAATAAAGAAAATGAGACTACCAGCACAGGATCTGAATACGAGTCCAAATCAATGTTAGCAGAATGGAAGAAACAGCAGAAACCCGTGTGACAAACCACATCTATAACTGATTTCCAATAGTCTTTTATGTGAAAATATTTGGGTGCATAATTACCCTGTCAAGCCAGCTATTCAAAATTCTACACCAAGCTTTTCTTGGTGTGTGAATATAGTTTTCTATTTCCTTTGTGACAAGATATATTTGACAGGTGGATTAACTCCATAAGACATGTTATTTGGGCTTTTTTTGGGGGGGGGGGCATTTTTTTATTCAGTTTGTTTGTTTGTTTTCCCTTACTAGCAGCATACAGATTAGAGAACCATGAATAATTGTGACCTCAGCCCCCATTATTTTAAAAACATGATCCATGTGATTTCTTTCTGGTTCCGTAGGTTAGCAGAAAGGAAACAAACTGGTCTTTCTCATGTGGTTGTTAGTTTGAGGAAATGTCTTAAATATAACAATTATGTCTCGTAGAAAAACACTTAATCCATGAGCTCTTCAATCCAGCCACCCAAAAGAAACATTAGGTTAAATTATTGCTATGCCAAGCACACAAGGTTTTGAATTTATTTCCTTTGATCTACCCATCTGAAAGTCTATCTTACTTCGATGTTTCCAAGGTGAAGTTTCTTTGATCTCATATGACCATGAGAACGCAGGTTCTCTTTATCTCTGGAAACCTCTTGCAAACAAACTTTTTGTAAGGCTTTGTCTACAGGACACTTTCAGGAAAAAAAAAAAAAGCTTTTCAGGACACACTAATGTTGGAAGCCATCCTGGAGTCCCTGCACCGTGACAAAGTCATGATGCAATCAAAGGCAGGACTGCAAAGCAGCACTGTGCCAGCTCGGTGGACTACATCTCTATTGATTTGTTTGGTTGTGTTAAGCTTATAAAATGTTGAAAGCCATCCTGGAGTCCCTGCGCTGTGACAAAGTCATGATGCAATCAAAGACAGGGCTGCAAAGCAGCACTGTGCCAGCTCGGTGGACTACATCTCTATTGATTTGTTTGGTTATGTTAAGCTTATATATGGAAACAGCACAAGGGGGATTTGTGCCCAGGGTTAGGAAAATGAGAAAAACTACTACCCCCCCCCCCACTATTATTACCACAAAATGGAAAGTACCTATTTCGGCCCCAGAAAACTGGGAACGCAATACACAATCTAAAAATGTAGGGATGTTCCTATGGAAAACACCCCCAATTGAACAATTGTGGCCCTACGAAGGGGTTGTTAATGATTTTGGCTTCATATGAGTCCACTATAAAGAAAGGTTAAAACTCTGGCAACAATTGCCGGATGATAAACAGGAGCGTAGAAGGTATTGTAAGTGCTACTAGTGGAGTCAGGTACACAGGAGCTGTAGAATATATTGTAAATATTTTTAAGGCACTATTCAAAAAACTTGCCCATGCAGAAAGAACACGAAGATTGCACTTCTGTAATAAAGACTTACATAATAGCTTGGCTTAACTACTAGAAAATAACCTGCAACTAATGAGAACTTGGGGAATTATCTTGTTAGGACATCTAAAAACTGGGGACATTTTCAGAAAACTGATAAAAATATTTTGAGGTTAAAACATGTTGAAATTTTTTAATTTTGTACATAATAATGAAACCTGCCTACATATAAATACCTGCTCTAAAAAATAAATTTAAGCTTGATGTGCTGACATCTACAAAAGGTGTCAGGTCTTATTTCCTTCGCCGACGCCGTCCATCCCTCAGGTTTCCCTGGACTCTGACACACTAAGATACTTCACAGCCATCTATTCAATTGTACTTGTTCAAACAAAGAAGCAGGTTGTACTAAGTGATAAATACTAATGAGTTTGGCCTAACATTTCCCCCATGCGCTGCATCTAGAAAATAATAAGCAATGAATTGATAATGAGATATAGGATGACTGATTTGCTTGTGCACAGAATGATCAACCTCAGAAATAATCGTTCGTCACTACAAAGCAGGCAGGTGTTACACAGGGAAGACAATTTTTAAAGAGGAATCGAGGGAGGAAATGCCTAACATGGATCTTGGATAGAGAAACACGCTTTATGCTCTGGCTTGAGAATTTTAGTTCATTTAAATTCAAGTGAGTTGACTCTCTTAAATATAACTGTGTAATTCCTAGCAATTTAAAGACTTAAGACCATCCACTGGGGAAAAGCCTATGTTGCTGTCTTTGAAATCACGAAATCTTGCTTCCATTCGGGAATGTCAAATAGCTTTGAAATTGATGTGTTCGGTCATTAAGCACGAATACTTGACAAAGCTTCTTTGATTTCATAGACTGTAATTCCCTGGAACACTGCAAGAAGCCATTTATGAAACTGAGCTATTGATTGTGCTAATCTATACCGTGATTACTAGAGGTGACCTAATGAGTAGATGCTGCCTCTAAGTATGCTTAAGGGGCCCCATACAGGGCTACAGCCGAAAAGTTTGTTCCTTTGGGCCTGAGCATTCCAGTCTGACCAAGTTCTTTACTAAAAGAGCAATGTTCTTGTGTAGGGACACAGCCCCCAACATTTTTTATTCATTAGTCCATTCACTCTTTTAATAAATACTGAGTTTCTACTATGCCCAGTGTACTTTGAGAGGGTCAAAAATAAATATGATCTGATCCCTACTTTCAAGAACCTTATGACCTTGGGAGAGGAGACATAATATGCATTATTATTATTATTATTAGTTGGTAATTAAGATGATGAATGAAAACCAGAATAGGCATCGGGTAGGAGGACAGGGTTAGAAAGAACCAGCTCCAGAAAGATGTAAGAAGAAACAGGAGAACTAAACGCATCTCACTTTTGCGCATCCTAATCACGTTCTCTAATTTTTCCTTCCTTGAGTTAGCCAGAATGATGAGAGAAGGTAAACGAACCGCTAGGCTTTAAGCATAGCCAGCTACTCTAAGGAAGGATGTGGGGACAGCAGTAGGACAAACCATCCAGTTCAGCTGAGAACATCAGCCTCGAGGGATCAAATTACAGACATACAAATGGGCAGCTCAGGGCTAGAAGGCTTACTCTAGTTTGTGTTTATTCCTTAACAGTCTAAAAGAGGGAAACAGAAAATAAACATAGGAAAAACGCATGTAACCTGCAAGAACTGTAAATGAGACCTAGATGCAAAAGATGAGTATAGAATTCAGTTTGGAACTGAAAATACATTTGGAATTTACTGTTTTCCATTTCTCCCTAGACAAGACTTTTAATATTGCAAGGTTCGTTATTCAACTTTTTTTGTTTTTTTTTTCCAAACAAAACTCTACTATCTACAGAATTTAGCTAAACGAAGAAATTTAGGAATTCCTAACAACACTGACACTTAATAACTTAACACCACAACTTAGTAACACAGCAAAGGAAACTATTATAATGATAGATGCAGATATATCTGCATATATCCTTATGCAGATAGATGGTGATGGTGGTGATGGTAATTCATAATTCCAGAAAAGCCTTCTTGGCAAACAAACACTGACTGTTAAAGGGAAAGACACTCAAATGTATCTACTTTAGCTAAAAGATGTGCATCATTCTTAAATGTTGTAATATCATCCATACTTGGAAGTTTCCTACAAGCAAATATTTCAGTGAATAGGTTCCTAGGTGAACTGGCTACACTGAGAAGAGCATTACACAGTCCCTAACCTGCAGTCTAAATATATGTACTTTATAGCCAAGTCTAGAACTGGCTTCTTCTATTGGAAAAAATACAAGTATTAGATAATAATAATAATAATTGTTGTTGTTTTGTTATTATTATTCTTCCAGGAAACTTTTCATTTGTTTCCCTCTTGGAGGACTTAAAGATTTTCTCAAGGTTTTTTTTTTTTTTTTTGCGGTACGCAGGCCTCTCACTGTTGTGGCCTCTCCCGTTGTGGAGCACAGGCTCCGGACGCGCAGGCTCAGCGGCCATGGCTCACGGGCCCAGCCGCTCCGCGGCATGTGGGATCTTCCCGGACCGGGGCACGAACCCATGTCCCCTGCATCGGCAGGCGGACTCTCAACCACTGTGCCACCAGGGAAGCCCTTTCTCAAGGTTTTTGATCTCTGGCTTCCTGATGTACAGTCATCACCCATTGGTCTCAATCACATGGACTATTATGGATAGTTCTTTCTTGCATGACAAATTACCAAACAGTGGAAGAAATGCACTGTGTAACTGGGTATTTTTTTAAATAGTTTTTTTTTTTTCTTTAACATATTGAAAATAAAATTCAGGAGGTGGGGAAAGCAACATCCCAGTGAGAAGCAGTTTGCTTCTGACTGGAAAGCATGTCTGCATGCACATAATCTAGATATTATTAGGAATATAGGAGACGGGCTATTCTCTCACTAAGTGCTACCTGCCCCCTCCTCATTGCACATGAACAATTGCCTAATGGGTAACCATTTGTTTCCTTCATATACTCCCATAAAATGTCTGCTAAACCTCCTCCCCAGACATGAAAACTATGTGGCTGGATCTCACTGCTCCAATCACTCAGAGACAGTGTTTGTTATTTGTTGATTCAGGTTACAACACTTATAACAACCTCAATACCACTACACAATCTAAGGTACAGAATCTCAGACTAAAATACTCCAGATCCATCTAAGATATCACATCCCATTATGAAACCCTCCTCTCTGTCCTCATGACCACCTCACTCCTGCCCTCTCACCTGCCCTCCTCAAGGCCTGAATTCTAGTCCATCACAACACCACAGATCACAGCTTGGGGCCCGAGGGCAGGATTCATGGAAGGCTTCATAGAGGAGGCGCATTTAAGCTGTCCTAAAGAGTAGGCACCAATATGAGCAAAAAGAATGGATAGTTGTTGGTGAAAATGCAGTGCTAGGTGTTTTATAAACATCTTAATGTGTCTCAAAAGGCAGTGGGCTTTATTTTTTAATTTATTGTATTGAAGTCTAGTTGATTCACAATGTGTTAATTTCTGCTGTATAGCAAAGTGATTCATTTATACATATATATATATATATATACACACACACACACATTCTTTTTCATATTCTTTTCCATTATGGTTTATCACAGGATATTGAATATAGTTCCCTGTGCTATATAGTGGGACCTTGTTGTTTACATAGTAGATTTTAAATATTAAGATTTCTGAGTTCAACCCTAGCCCTAATGGAAAAGACTCCCTTGGAAGTGGGGTCCAAGAATCGGCAGGATAAGGACATCTCTCAGGTGATGCTGACGTACCTCAGGAATCTATATTACAGACTATAAAATCAATGTCATAAAATTTTCTGTGCTCTCAGACACAATGACTCATGGTTTTGGTGATGGTATCAGCATATCAGTTGGCTCCCACCATTTCTAAGAAAAAGTGGCCTGCTTTAATATTTTCCCTGTTTTTTCAAGACATTTTTGAGAAAGGCAACGTTACACGCAGTTGGGAAATAAAGGAGTTTGGCAGACTACTGCAAAAGGAGATGAAAAGTAGCCTAATGGGATGGTGAAAACATTTGAAAGACGATTTTGGAGAGGGAATTGGATGTGACTTAACTCAATGCTCAGGCTTTAGTCTGAGTATGAACATTTACATTGTATATTCCCAATTCATTTCGGAAGGACCTTTGGCAAAATGACATTAAATAGAAATTCACTATATTTACATAGAATTTGAGATAAATGAAAATTAATTGCCCTTTCAGCAAATTCATAGTGGACTCATAGAAATGCTTTTTTATTCTGTAAGGCCCTTCAATATTCAAACTCCTCCAGCACACCATCTGTTCAGTCTTTCGGTGCATCTGCAAGTTCCATCTCAGTGACAGAGAGATCGGAGAGCTGTACAGCTTTAGAATATTTTAAAAAGACTGAAGTATTTAAAAAGTATACCACTACTGAAAAGTCTCATGATGCTCGTTCCCTAAAATGTGGGAATTTTAGTCAATAAAGTAATATTTGTACAGCCGGTACAGACCTCATTGACGTTATTTGTCTTGATTCAGAAATCAAGGAGGTTACTTTTCTTCATCAGACAGTCTAGTTGAAATTATTACAGACAGCACTGTGAATCTCATCAAAGTTTATAAACTGTTAATCAAAAAATCCCAAATGTCAGTTGATCTCATGCTTCTCTTTGGGGGCAGATTCCTTTTCTAATTTTAGATGCCAGAATTTTTTTGAATGAATTTCATCATTACATATAATAATTCATTAGGTATTCAGGAAGCTTTTATAGTTTCAATTTTAAATGTTCATGTCAGCATTTGGAATCTCTTTTCTTCCCCCCCAGAGAAAGGAGAGTACATTTTTTCAGGAGTTAAAAATTCTCTGCCCCCAAAATTTGAAATTAATCTGAATGAAAGAAAAGTCTAGATTCTTAAGAAAAACGATTCTCACCAGCTATCTTATTAAATTAAAAACTGCAAGTTGTAAAATTCCCATAACATTTTTCCATATGACAACTACAAAAAAGTTTAATAACTCATTGAAATGTATTTTATTGTTAAATATTCAATATTGCAGAACGGACATCTATTTATTTACTGATCTTTGATACTAAAAACAAAGATACTGTCAAGGTGGTGTCACAGATCCTTTTCTTTTCTCCTTGGTGACACCAAAAGAAGGCACTCAAAAATAATATTCTGGGATTTCAAAGGTGACTTGAGACACTATGCTTAACATAATGCAAGAGAGCAAACTTAGAATCTTCACCGCTGCTTCTACTAATCGTTGACCTAATTTATCAGCGAAACGAGTAGACGTCAATCTTCTTGATCAATGTGATGAATAGAACCTGTGTGTTTCAGAGAACACCTTACAGGAAGGTCAGCAAATTCTTAAGGGAAAATGTTTGATAGATGCTATTAAATGCACAAGGCCTGGGTGTATTGCTTATTGACATGTTCTTAAGGTAAATGATTTTCACTCATGCTTGAAGGTCAAACCAGCCACGCTTTGATAAATCACCAGCGACAAGACCACTCTTGGTGAAACGCTGAACTCTTAGTCAGAAATTTAAGAGTTTCTCATAAGCTTAAGATAGGTCTGAGGGCAAGGGAGGGAGAAAAAAACAAAAGGGTTGTTAGGGAACTACAGAGAGAAGCAGTTTCTATCTGCAGTTGTTTTTCCTCTGGACAATAAAGCAGGAATTGCCCCTCATGGCCTCCTAATGAGGGTGTGATAGGCTCCAGCCTTCCTAATTTGCATATGCAGACATCATGGCATTAGTACTGAGCATCATGGTGCTCAAACATCTCCCTGGTAGTCGAATGCTGGTTTTCAAAGTGCCCTTGGATCCCAAACAGCTAAAGAGGCATTTGTGAGCAGATGGCAATTGTGTGATGAAAAGTCTAATTGTATTTGCCTTCTCTAATGGAGTGAGAGCCAGGACAGTCAGGCAGGTCAAGGCATGTGGGCAGGACTAACATATTGTGTGTGAAGAGAAAACTTGGAAAGCTCAGTGTGATAGCTAATGAGATAACTTACAGGGCCCCAGGCTGATAATGTGCCTGCCGAGTGAAGGAAAGGCAAGAATTGAGGCACTAACCCAGAAAGTGCAGGCCCGTAAGCCGAGCCTCCTGAACACTTCATAGAACACAAGAGCATTGAAACCAGACAGAACTGTGTTCTTGAATCCCAGCTCTACCACCTAAAAACTGTGACACTAGACAAACTAGTTTATCTCTCTAAGCCTTACTTTTCTCACCTATAAAATGATGATAATGATAACCCTACCATAGTTGCTGTAAGGATTATGTGAAATAATACAAATACAGGGACTTCCCTGGCGGTTCAGCGGTTAGGACTCGCGCTTCCACTGTAGGGGGCACAGGTTCGATCCCTAGTCGGGGAACTAAGACCCCGCAAGCCACGGGACATGGCCTAAATAAATAAAATTAAAAATAATACAAATAGCACTTAGCAAAGTGTTTGCTTCATCATAAGAGCTCAATAAACATTACCAGTTAGTTTTAGCAATTATCCAAATGATGAATGCGAAAAATATTTGGGTGGGGGGCTCTATTATGTTGGGTTTCCAACAAGCAGAGCCTGAGGTAGGAATTATTTATAATGGAAGACAGCTTCACATACTGAGGTATGGGGAAGTCATTCTGGCGTATACATGATTTGGCTTGAACTTGATGCTAACTAGAGCAGCCTATCTTATGGCCTGTCAAACATGCACTGTGTGTCCGCTTTAACCATCTAAGAATGCATTTGCAAACCCAAAATGGAAGAGCTGTGATTCAGGCATCCACAATGGAGCTGGGTGGCCATTGTAGATGTGGTTTCAGACATGTTCCTGTATCACTGAGAACTTGAATTTCCTGAACTATATTGCACTCAAGGACACCACCAACCATTCTCAAAATCATATCTGCTAGCAGCTGCCAGCTATAAACTTATAGTTTCTCAAGGTCTCCCCTTGTAACTATGCAACCATTCTGGACCCCAACCAATCCTTACGTCTCGCCAGCTCTAATTATAATTCTTGACAAACAACTTACGTAACTTTGCAGTTTTCGCCTATATAAGCCTCCTCCATTTTGTAGTCCGGCAGAACACAATTCAAGTGCTTCCTGGATCTGTGTCTCCTGGGTTATACTCCTCAGGTTGGCTCAAATAAAACCCTTTTCTATTCCTATTATAGATTGTTTATTGCTTATTTCTGTCAACAGTTGGAACTAAATACCAGTGGCAATTTCAGGGTGACTTCCCAGGTTTTCGCAGAATCAACAGTGATCTCAAAAGTTGGTTGTGCACATCCCTTCCTGAGTACGTGTTCAGGGATGTTATGTTGGTGGCTTGAAATCAGCTATGGTGGGAGTATTTATACCACAGAGGTCAGCAAATGTTACAATCAGCCTCCCTCACTCTGCCCCCTCTAGCCAGTTGTTAAACATTTACCAACGCACCACTGTTTGTTACTAAATAAGGAAAAGATATTTCAGAACCTGATCTCCACATATGATTTCTAAGGTGGGGTAAAGGCTGAACAGGGAAAGGTCCCAAATGTCTAGAAACAGCCAAGATGTTTCCAGCTAATGGCTTTTTTAGTACACAAAAATATTCTTCCACAGAGTCGGACCTCCAGTGCCCCAGGTTCTGCATATGGGGATTCAACTGACAGGGGATCGATTTTCCATGGATGTGGAACCAGCTGCTAGGGCCCCCTGTACTACACCTTTTTCACATAAAGGACTTGAGCATACATGGGTATTGGTATCCATAGGCGTCCTGGAACCAATCCCCTGCAGATACCAAGGGATGACTGTATGTATACCTAATTTAATCACTTTCCCTTATTTCTGGTTTTTGTTTTTTTTCTTTACTCACCCTTCCCCACACCTCTGCTGATAAATAATGTGGCTCTAGTAATGGACTGAGCTGCTACAGTAACATGACTCTAACAACAGACTGGGAAGGAACAGCAGGATAGGAACACAGAACTGAGTCACTTAGCAACCTGAAGTCACTCAGAGGAACAATGGAATCATTTACGCCACAGTTGATTTTCCCAAAAGGATAATATACCCTGACCCAAATAGACAGTTCAAAGTTTGTGGTACTACTTCCCAAACTGAGTAATCAGATTCACTAGAAATGTTTTCAAACCGTGCCTAATATCCTTGCAAATCAGTCTCCCTGTCTGGTGGACAGCAGCTATACAGCAACAACTGCAAACTGGATCAGACCGAGAATGCAGCAGATATTAGCCTCAGGGGTTCCTTTCAGTGCTGAGATACAATAATTTAAAGTAAGAAGTTCTGTCTCCCAAATCCCTGATCATCATCCCACCCTTTGGGAAAAACAAAAACTAAGCAAAAGATAAAAACAGTGAAACTTACTTTCCAAATTCACATATGTCTCCTCAGGGAGTTATGAGGCATTTAGAAAACAAGGGTTGATTATACCCCTCAAGATGCCCCCCACAGCCCAACTACATACCAGGCACTGAAAGAATAAGACGCTGCTCAGCTTCATCAAACAGCACGTGCTACTGATGGATTACACTGCTAGGTATCCTAAATCTAATATAAAAAGCAGTAAGAAGCAGCTTTTTCAAGTTCCCCTAAAACCCTAGGAGCAACACGTTCTGAGCCCACGAGCAATCTGACACTTGGATGGGCCCTTAGGTTTATCCATGGCATTATGCAGTATCATCATTATTACATCTTAGAATAATAAATACTGGATATAAAATAGCAAGGATGGTGGGTTATATTTTTTAATAACTATTGGTTAATGAGATTTTAAATTATACAAACAATACAGGCTCATGATTTTTTAAAAAGTCAAGTCATAAAAAAACTTACAATGTTCTAGAAAAATTCTAATGGCCGGCTCTTTCCCATTCTCTAGGACTCAGCTTCAGTATGATCTCCTCAGAGATGCCTTCCTTTTCTAAAGCGGCCATTCCTATTCCTATTGTTCATTCTCTCAGGTCCCGTTTTTTCCTTTTTTTTGGTCTTTAGTGGAAATTACAATGTATGATTATTTTATTTATTTAGCATATCTCATAAAACCTAAAATGCCATTAATTATTATAAGGTCTATTATTTTATGAATTGATTTAGTGCTTTCTTATCATGTGACTTTTAAAATGCCCCTTCTGTAATGTAAACTTCATGGGGGCAGTGATTATGTCTTTTTCACTGTCGGAGTTTCAGTGTCTGGCACAATGCCAGGCTCGCTAAGTGTTTACTGAATGAATGAATGAGATCATGTTAATCATACTGCTCTGAATCTTCCCATATCAGTACGTAAAAAAGGGTCTGTTTTCTTTTTTAACAGTTTTATATTATTCCATTGTATTTATTTAATAACTCCTTTTTGGATGACTATTAACAATATTTCCAATTTTCCTATTAAAAAATGTTCACTGAACATCTGGTACGTATGACTTTTGGGTAACTGTAATCTCTTTAAGATAAATTCTTAGGAGTGCAATTGTTAGGTCAAACATATATGTATTTTTAATTTGGGTACATTGCCAAATATAAGATTTTGTTTCTGAAAGAACACACAGCATAGAGGAGGTGTTCTAGTAAGAGTTATGATTTGAGTGACCTATTTGGAAGAACACCCTTCCCCCTTTATAATTTTCTTTTTTTTTTTGGCTATACATGGGTCCTGAGTGGCAACTATTTCTCTACATTTCTTAGAGACATCCTCCAAGATGTTCTAAGTTTCACCAACCTCTCTCCTTTGGAAGAGACCAAACAACTCTCATCCCCTTCAATCTACCCTGCACACCACCACCAGATTAATTTACCATAAACACTCTTTTCATCTTGTTGGAAAATCTGCACTGGTCTGGGATTACATGCAATTACAAACCTTAAAACTCCCTCAAGGCCCAAATCAAGTCTTACTTCTTTGGGAAAGACTTTTTGTTTTTAATGAGCTGACTCTGAAAACTATCTTTTTTTGTTTTTATCATGTGAGATAATACTAAGTTGACTATTTTTGATTCTGATGAATTATTTAGCTTTTCATATATGTAAGTATTGTCTAAATAATTTTAAGAACTGAGAGCTGCATTCTTCAATAAAGTAGTCACAAGTGATTATATTTAAATTAATTTATTTTAAATTACCAATTATTGGCTGATCACTAAACTAACCAAAGAAACTTCAGTGGCTATACGTGACAAAGAATACAGACTTTACAGGATTAGTTCAGAAATACCGCTAAACAAACAACAAACAGCAACAACAACAAACCCTGGGGAGGAGAGAGAATCTGATTTCCAGAGTTTCCATGTTATTTAAAATGTCCAGTTTTCAACAACAAAAAAATTGTGAGACATGCAGAGAAACAAGAAAGTATTGCCCATACACAGGAAAAAAACAATAGATACCACCCCTTAGGAAGCCCAGACATTGGACTTACTAGACAAAGGCTTTAAATGAGCTTTTAAATATGGTCAAAGAAGTAAATGAAATCATGACTAGAGAACTAAAGGAAAGTATGAAAACAATGACTTATCAAATAGAGAACATTAATAAGGAGATAAAAATTATCAAAAAAAGGAATCAAGTAGAAATTCTACAGTTGGAAAGTATAATAACTGGAGTGAAAATTTTACTAGAAGGGCTCAACAGCAAATCTGAGCTATCAGAAGAAAGAATCCATGAATTTTAAAACAGATTGATAGAGATTATGCAACATGAAGAACAGAAAGGAAAAAACAAAGAAAAAAGAATTCAGCCTCAGAGACCTGTGGCACAGCAACAAATATACTAAGATACATACAGTGGGACTTCCAGAAGGAGAAGAGAGAAACAAGGGGGAAGAATGAATGTTTGAAGAAAGAATGGCCCAAAATATCCCAGAATTGATGGGAAAAAAACATTAATCTATAAATCCAAGAAGCTGAAACTCCAAGTAGGATAAATTAAATACAATCAAAAAATAAATCCCCAGTTACAAAGCCACATTTCAAGGGCTCAATAGCCACATGTGGCTAATGGCTACCATATTGGACATTGCAGATATAGAAAATTTCAATAATTGCTGAAAGTTCTGTTCAACAACACTGACCTAGAATGCAAGGCCAGCGTCTTTTATGTAGATTTTTGGTCCTTCCTAGCTCCCAGTTCCTGAATCCCTTTAACTCCTTATTTAAAGCTACTCCTCCCACTCTCCCCCGAGATGTCTATAAACTTACTCTTATTTATAGAATAAATCATAATCCTGTAAATTGGGAGGGATTTTAGGAGCTCTAACCACGGTCACAAGACTCAGTATTATGTTACTCTTACTCATAACCCCACCCTTGTTCTGCACTCTAGTTCCAATGATGGGATTTTTTTTTTTAAACATCCTTACTGGAGTATAATTGCTTTACAATGGTGTGTTAATTTCTGCTTTATAACAAAGTGAATCAGCTATATATATACATATATCCCCATATCTCCTCCCTCTTGCCTCTACCTCCCACCCTCCCTATCCCACCCCACTAGGTGGTCACAAAGCACTGAGCTGATCTCCCTGTGCTATGCAGCTGCCTCCTAACTAGCTATCTATTTTACATTTGGTAGAATATATAAGTCCACGCCAATCTCTCACTTCCTCCCAGCTTACCCTTCCCCCTCCCCGTGTCCTTAAATCCATTCTCTACATCTGCGTCTTTATTCCTGTCCTGCCCCTCGGTTCTTCAAAATCATTTTTTATAGATTCCACATATATGTGTTAGCATATGGTATTTGTGTTTCTCTTTCTGACTTACTTCACTCTGTGTGACAGTCTCTAGGCCCACCCACCTCACTACAAATAGCTCAACTTCGTTTCCTTTTATGGCTGAGTAATATTCCATTGTATATATGTGCCACATCTTCTTTATCCATTCATCTGTCGATGGACACTTAGGTTGCTTCCATGTCCTGGCTACTGTAAATAGAGCTGCAGTGAACACTGTGGTCCATGACTCTTTTTGAATTATGGTTTTCTCAGGGTATATGCCCAGTAGTGGGATTGCTGGCTCATATGGTAGTTCTATTTTTAGTTTTTTTAAGGAACCTCCATACTGTTATCCAAAGTGGCTGTATCAATTTACATTCCCACCAACAGTGCAAGAGGGTTCCCTTTCCTCCACACCTTTCCAGCATTTATTGTTTGTAGATTTTTTGATGATGGCCATTCTGACTGGTGTGAGGTGATACCTCACTGTAGTTTTGATTTTCATTTCTCTAATGATTAATGACGTTGAGCATTTTTTCATGTGTTTGTTGGCAATCTGTATATCTTCTTTGGAGAAATATCTATTTAGGTCTTCTGCCCATTTTTGGATTGGGTTGTTTTTTTGATATTGAGCTGCAAGAGTTGCTTGTATGTTTTGGAGATTTATCCTTTGTCAGTTGCTTCATTTGCAAATATTTTCCCCCATTCTGAGGGTTGTCTTTTGGTCTTGTTTATGGTTTCCTTTGCTGTGCAAAAGCTTCTAAGTTTCATCAGGTCCCAGTTGTTTATTTTTGTTTTTATTTCCATTTCTCTAGGAGGTGGGTCAAAAAGGATCTTGCTGTGATTTATGTCATAGAGTGCTCTGCCTATGTTTTCCTCTAAGAGTTTTATAGTGTCTGGCCTTATATTTAGGTCTTTAATCCATTTTGAGTTTATTTTTCTGTATGGTGTTAGGTAGGGAGTGTTCTAATTTCATTCTTTTACATGTAGCTGTCCAGTTTTCCCAGCACCACTTATTGAAGAGGCTGTCTTTTCTCCATGGTATATCCTTGCCTCCTTTATCAAAAATAAGGTGACCATATATGTGTGGTTTTATCCTTGGGCTTTCTATCTTGTTCCATTGATCTATATTTCGGTTTCTGTTCCAGTACCATACTGTCTTGATTACTGTAGCTTGGTAGTATAGTCTGAAGTCAGGAAGCCTGATTCCTCCAGCTCTGTTTTTCTTTCTCAAGATTGCTTTGGCTGTTCAGGGTCTTTTGTGGTTCCATACAAATCGTGAAATTTTTTGTTCTAGTTCTGTGAAAAATGGCACTGGTAGTTTGATAGGGATTGCAGTGAATGTGTAGATTGCTTTGGGTAGTATAGTCATTGTCACAATGTTGATTCTTCCAATCCAAGAACATGGTATATCTCTCCATCTGTTTGTATCATCTTTAATTTCTTTCATCAGTGTCTTATAGTTTTCGGCATACAGGTCTTTTGTCTCCTTAGGTAGGTTTATTCCTAGGTATTTTATTCTTTTTGTTGCAGTGGTAAATGGGAGTGTTTCCTTAATTTCTCTATCAGATTTTTCATCATTGGTGTATAAAAATGCAAAAGATTTTTGTGCATTAATTTTGTATCCTGATACTTTACCAAATTCATTGATCAGCTCTAATAGTTTTCTGGTAGCATCTTTAGGATTCTCTATGTATAATATCATGTCTTCTGCAAACAGTGACAGCTTTACATCTTCTTTTCCAATTAGATTTCATTTCTTTTTCTTCTCTGAGTGTTGTGGCTAAAACTTCCAAAACTCTGCTGAATAACAGTGGTGAGAGTGGACAATCTTGTCTTGTTCCTGTTCTTAGTGGAAATGGTTTCAATTTTTCACCATTGAGAACAATATTGGCTGTGGGTTTGTCATACATAGCCACTATTATGTTGAGGTAAGTTTCCACTATGCCCACTTTCTGGAGAGTTTTTATCATAAATGGGTGTTGAATTTTGTCAAAAGCTTTTTCTACATCTATTGAGATGATCATATGGTTTTTCTCCCTCAATTTGTTAATATGGTGTATCACATTGATTGATTTGCATATATTGAAGAATCCTTGCATTTCTGGGATAAACCCCACTTGATCATGGTGTATGACACTTTCGATGTGTTGTTGGATTCTATTTGCTAGTATTTTGTTGAGGATTTTTGCATCTATGTTCATCAGTGATATTGGCCTGTAGTTTTCTTTGTTCTGTGACATCTTTGTCTTGTTTTGGTATCAGGATGATGGTTGCCTCATAGAATGAGTTTGGGAGTATTCCTCCCTCTGCTATATTTTGGAAGAGTTTGAGAAGGATAGGTGTTAGCTCTTTAAATGCTTGATAGAATTCGCCTATGAAGCCATCTGGTCCTGGGCTTTTGTTTGTTGGAAGATTTAAATCACAGTTTCAATTTCAGTGCTTGCAATTGTTCGGCTTATATTTTCTATTTCTTCGTGGTTCAGACTCAGAAGGTTGTGCTTTTCTAAGAATTTATCTATTTCTTCCAGGTTGTCCATTTTACTGGCATATAGTTTCTTGTAGTAATCTGTCATGATCCTTTGTATTTCTACAGGGTCAGGTGTTACTTCTCCTTTTTCATTTCTAATTCTATTGATTTGAGTCTTCTCCCATTTTTTCTTGATAAGTCTGGCTAATAGTTTATCAATGTTGTTTATCTTTTAGTTTTATTGATCTCTGCTATCGTTTCCTTCATTTCTTTTTATTTCTGATCTGATCTTTATGATTTCTTTCCTTCTGCTAAGTTTGGGGTTTTTTTTGTTGCTGTTGTTCTTCTTTCTCCAATTGCTTTAGGTATAAGGTTAGGTTGTTTATTTGAGATGTTTCTTGTTTCCTGAGGTGGGATTGTATTGCTATAAACTTCCCTCTTTGAACTGCTTTTGCTCCATCCCATAGGTATTGGGTCGTTGTGTTTTCATTGTCATTTGTTTCTAGGTATTTTTTGATTTCTTCTTTGATTTATTCAGTGATCTCTTGGGTATTAAGTAGTGTATTGTTTAGCCTCCATGTGTTTGTATTTTTTTTTCCTGTAATTGATATCTAGTCTCATAGCATTGTGGTCAGAAAAGACGCTTGATACAATTTCAATTTTCTTAAACTTACCAAGGCTTGATTTGTGACCCAAGATATGATCTATCCTGGAGAATGTTCCATGAGCAGTTGAGAAGTGTATTCTGTTGTTTCTGGATGGAATGTCCTGTCAATATCGATTAAGTCCACCTTGTTTAATGTGTCATTTAAAGCTTGTGTTTCCTTATTTTCATTTTGGATGATCTGTCCATTTGTGAAAGTGAGGTGTTAAAGTCCCCTACTATGATTGTGTTACTGTCGATTTCCCCTTTTATGGCTGTTAGCGTTTGCCTTATGTATTGAGGTGCTCCTATGTTGGGTACATAAATCTTTACAATTGTTATATCTTCTTGGATTGATCCCTGTTCATTATATAGTGTCCTTCTTTGTTTCTCGTAATAGTCTTTATTTTAACGTCTATTTTGTCTGATATAAGAATTGCTACTCCAGCTTTCTTTTGATTTTCATTTGTATGGAATATCTTTTTCCATCCCCTCACTTTCAGTCTGTATGTGCCCCTAGGTCTGAAGTGGGTCTCTTGTAGACAGCATATATATGGGTCTTGTTTTTGTATCCATTCAGCCAGTCTATGTCTTTTGGTGGGAGCATTTAATCCATTTACATTTATGGTCATCAATATGTATGTTCCTATTACCATTTCCTTAATTGTTTTGGGTTTGTTATTGTAGGTCTTTTCCTGCTCTTGTGTTTCATGCCTAGAGAAGTTCCTTTAGCGTTTGTTGTAAAGCTGGTTTGACGGTGGTGAATTGTCTTAGCTTTTGCTTGTCTGTAAAGGTCTTAATTTCTCTGTTGAATCTGAATGTGATCTTTGCTGGGTAATCTTTGTTGTAGGTTTTTCTCCTTCATCACTTTAAATATGTCCTGCCACTCCCTTCTGGCTTGCAGAGTTTCTGCTGAAAGCTCAGCTGTTAACCTTATGGGGATTCCCTTGTATGTTATTTGTTGCTTTTCCCTTGCTACTTTTAATATTTTTCTTTGTATTTAATATTTGATAGTTTGATTAATATGTGTCTTGGCGTATTTCTCCTTGTATTTATCTTGTATGGGACTCTCTGTGCTTCCTGGACTTGATTAACTATTTCCTTTCCCATATTAGGGAAGTTTTCAACTATAATCTCTTCAAATATTTTCTCAGTCCCTTTCTTTTTCTCTTCTTCTTCTGGGACTACTATAATTTGAAGATTGGTGCATTTAATGTTATACCAGAGGTCTCTAAGACTGTCCTCAATTCTTTCCATTCTTTTTTCTTATCTGTGGTAGCTATTTCCACTATTTTATCTTCCAGGTCACTTATTCGTTCTTCTGCTTCAGTTATTCTGCTATTGATTTCGTCTAGAGAATTTTTAATTTCATTTATTGTGTTGTTCATCATTGTTTGTATACTCTTTAGTTCTTTTAGATCCTTGCTAAACATTTCTTGTATTTTCTCCAGTCTATTTCCAAGATTTTGGATCATATTTACTATCATTAGTCTGAAATCTTTTTCAGGTAGACTGCCTATTTCCTCTTCATGTGTTTGGTCTGGTGGGTTTTTACCTTGCTACTTCATCTGCTGTGTGTTTCTCTGTCTTCTCATTTTGCTTAACTTACTGTGTTTGGGGTCTCCTTTTTGCAGGCTGCAGTTTGGTAGTTCCCACTGTTTTTGGTGTCTGCCCCCAGTGGCTAAGGTTAGTTCAGTGGGTTGTGTAGGCTGCCTGGTGGAGGGCACTAGTGCCTGTGTTCTGGTGGATGAGGCTGGATCTTGTCTTTCTGGTGGGCAGGACCATGTCCGGTGGTGTGTTTTGGGGTTTCTGTGACCTTATTATGATTTTAGGCAGCCTCTCTGTTAATGGGTCGGATGGTGTTCCTGTCTTACTAGTTGTTTGGCATAGGGTGTCCAGCAATATAGCTTGCTCATTGTTCAGTGGCTACCTTTAGTCCTTGTAGTTGGATTCCTTATTTGTACTTTTTCCCTGTGTTAGAGTATAGTTCCCTGTCTTATAACCAGCCTGGGGCCATCGTTCTAAGACTGAAGTCCTGCTTTGCCCTTGCCAGTTGCCTTCCCAGGGACTAAAGACCTTCAAAATGAAAGGTCAAAACTGGAGCTTCTACTACCTGATCACAACTTTAATAAACACTAATAAGGGAACAGTCCCCCTAAATGCCAGATATAGTCTAGCTGCTTTAATTCTGTGTACTATCCTGAATTATTGATTATATATTACTTCTACCTTAGAGATAAGAAAATCAAAGGTCAGAGAGATTATATAATGTGTCTAAAATCATCTAGCAAATAAGTAAGAGACCTGGAGTTTTAACCACATTCACCTGGCTTCGGAATTCATGTCTCTTCTACTATTCTATATGCTGAATATCAAGGACCAGCTCTTAATAGTATATTCTAAGCGAGTGAATGGGATCGTGCAACCAGACATGGTCTGTTACATGGTCACAGAGCAGACATCCCTTATTCCAATTCTCTACCTCAATTGACTTTCTACTGATCCAGGATTGCTTATTGCTGTCCTTGGCTCACTTTATTGTTTCCTGAATGGATTCTTTGATGTTGACTGACGTAGTGAACTACTTGCATGTGATGTCTTCTCCTGATTTTCATGATTGATTTGTTGACCTGGACTTCTTTCTAGGACCCACACTTGAGTTTGCCTCACAGAGCCTACTCCAATCCACGGGAGACATCTAGTTCCCTGGTCCTGACCCCTCTCAGTCCTTTCCATTTTAATGCCATTAAAAAAATCAAGCCTGGGCTTCCCTGGTGGAGCAGTGGTTGAGAGTCCGCCTGCCGATGCAGGGGACACAGGTTCGTTACCCAGTCGGGGAAGATCCCACATGCCACGGCGCGGCTAGGCCTGTGAGCCATGGCCGCTGAGCCTGTGCGTCCGGAGCCTGTGCTCCGCAACGGGAGAGGCCACAACAGTGAGAGGCCCGCGTACCGCAAAAAAAAAAAAAAAAAAAAAAAAAAAAAAATCAAGCCTGATCTAAACATGACACTGCTTGACATAGAACCTAGCACATAGTAGAGCTAAATACACATTTGAAGTGGTTATACAAATAGTGAGTTTTTAATAGGAAGCATTTAAAAATGTGCATGCAAGAAGTCTTAATTGCTCAGTTTCAGGTATGGATGTCCCCTATGTGGTATAAATACCATTGGAACCAAAAGAGGAAAAAAATCAAGAAGTAACATAGTGCCGGGTAAAAGGGAATGCCTTCAGTCAAGCTAAGCACAACCAATAATAAAAACCACAAGTACTGTTATTTTTATTATTATTAAAATATTAGTGCTATTAATTTTAAAAGGTGATAAGCTATCATTTATTTAGTGGTGAATATATCTCAACAACTATGGTAAATTCTTTACATATATTATTTGATTTAATCTCCCCACATTGAAACGCAGTTTAGTAAGCTATTATTACCTTTTTCAAAATGAGAGTTTAAGTACCTTGAGCAAGGTCAAAGAATAACTTTAGAATTTCTGGAAAACAGGGCTTTAGGAATGGTAATCAAAGGGAAAAGCAAAGGGACTTGTCTTGAAGTTTTGTTGGCAGAGCAAAGATGGTGGCTTTAATTAGTGGTTAATGGGTATTATGGGCAGAGGAAGGCTGTGTTAAAGTCACTGCCGCTGCTAACCTAGTTAATTGTGTGCTGGGATTTGATTATAGATTGTCTGAATCCAAACTCAGAACTATAGCACCACTCTACCCTCACTCAAATCTGCATTCCAAACAGGGACTCCAACACTCTAGGAGGTGAGCACTGATTAGGTATTTATCTTTAAGGAACAGATTATTTCAGGAGGAACTTCATCTGGAGTTTCTGTGTTTTAACAAAGCAGTGTGTTTTGTCTTGTTTCGTAAAACAACTGACAAGGTCCTTCAGATTTATGTTTGCTGAGATTTAGGTCGTTGCATGCAATGGTTTTTCCTGGCTACCCGCAGGCAGTGAGTGATCTTTGAGGAGGTCTTTCTTGATTCATCCATCAGTGTGACTTCTTATTTCCTGTCCCCTAAGAACATCCAGCTGACTGATAACCTCCACAATGCATGGGATTTCTGTATCTATCAAGAGAGCTCTGCAAAAGGAGAGTGAGATGGTTGCTAAGTTTCTTCCTTGGTAACTGACTAAATCCCCTGTCAATAGTGTTACCTCTCAAGGCAACTATGATCAAAGAGACAAACTGTGAGATTTTTGGAAAAGTTCCTAAGGAGGAAAGACATTTGAAGTTCCCCGCTATACTGACTGTCTCATTTTTGTCACTCATCTTGCAGGACCTGGTGTTCTGGGAGAAGTGCAAATGTCCTTAGTGAGCAAGTTATTGTGCAAGGTCTGCCCATTAGCTGATTGCTGAACAAGTGACAACACAGAACTCCTCTGGGTTTTGGAACAGTGCTGATATCAGCCTGCCTTTGTGCTATAGTACTCAACCTCAAAAAAGGCACATGATGACTCAGGTCATATAGTTTTATTTTTATATTCACTGCTTATCCAAACATAGAAAAAGCAAACGTGCAGACTCCTGCCTCCTGCTTCTTTGCCACTGTTGGAAAGTCCAATCGGTAGCTACAAAGAGGTGCTAAAGCTTAAGGAGGAAGCCCAGAGGGTTCAAAGTTAGACTGACAGCAAACAATCAATCTGCTAATACATCATTCAAAATCCCTTCCTGAAATGTCTGTGGCCCTTAGTGATTCACAATAACAGAAAGCCACCGTCCCCCTTCAGCAGCTGTTCCTGTTTGGTGAAAGCTAGATGGCCACAAATCTGTCAAGGAGTGCTTTCACTCAGATAGAGGGGTTAGTGTTTCCCTGGCAGCTTCTCAGTAGTATTCACTTTCAAAATGAATGTCTAGCCTTTCAGGTCATCAAGCATCCAGGTGAGCAAATTTAAGTCGTTTACTGAAGGGTACCATGATGACCTGAAAGACCTAGTCATTCTCAAGTAGGAACGTCTAGATCCAAAGGAAGGTTATGTGAACTGAATGGCAAATACAGAACAACAGGACTGCCAGAGAAAAGTAAATACAGCAAACCCCTCCCCTCCCCCATGCTTGCCACCACTTCAGGCCTCCTTTCCACATGAAAAGGACTTGCCCTGGCTGGGAAGCAGGGCTTTTTACGCCACAGTGTTGCCTCTGCTTCCCTCTTTTCCTCAAAGCTGAAGTTTATGGGTGCTTCTGTTAGGCCCAGGTATGTCCCAGCTCCTGACTGAGATCGACAGTTTATCTGTAATCTCAACCATAACAGTTAGTGGGACTTAAAAGTAAGCTACCAACCCCAGGCTAGATTCCAGTCACAAGTTAGGAGCCCCTAAATTGCTTCCCAGTTCAACATGGCTGACAGATATATCGGTGATTTTGTGCCTAAAGACAGAGAGGTGCCTGGTTTGCCCCCAAATTGCATCTTTCCCTTGCCACTGCCATCCCAGACTGAGTCCATAGTTCTTACTTTGGTCCTTAAAGTTTAAGAGCTTAGGATGTAGAACCCGATTTCATGGTTCATATCCTAACTAGCATTGAAATGCTATGAGACTGTACAAATAACTCAATTTATCTGAACTTCAATTTTCAAAACTGTAAAGTTAGGAAAATAATCATACATGCAGCATAGGATCATTGGGAAGATTAAATGAGATGATACATTTAACACACTTAACCGGGTCTCAACATGACAAGGACATGCTACATGTTACCCATTGTTACTATTATCCTTAATCGCTCAACTAACCTGCTTGCCGTCCTGATCCCCTTAGGGGTCAAGAGCCTTCCCAGAACTTCTCACCCAGCCTTGTGACTGCATGGGGAGTTGTGAGGAAGAAGGCAGCTAATGGTATAGTTTTCCCTAGTCAACTATAGTCTCTCCTTATGCACAGATCTCCCAGAGGATGACTACCACCCACCTACCTATCTTCTATACATCCTACTCGGTTTTTGATTGACTAGATTCTCTCCACCTGATTGAAACATCGAAACCATCTTTAGCCTGTGCTGTGACCTGGTATGCCATGCCTTTACCCTGTACCCGATACTCTCAGCCCCATCAACCCTGACTGGACACTGACATATACCCACTCACATATGCCCTGGAACAGGATCTCAACCCCCTCCTCTCAATACCTCTTTAATACTGCCCTAGTAATCCTGAGTCATGCCAATGAATGATAGGACAATAGCCACCATTGGGGGTTCCTTTTTGTTTCCTTGAGTCAGCAGGTGTAAGAAAGGTGAGGTCAATAAGGCTGACCTTTCACAGAGGCACCACCTTGGTAAATATCAGAAGCATTAAAAAAATACCCTGCTCTTTCCCTATCCTGAAAAAATATGTTCCCCATCTACAGGCTGATCCCAGAAATTCCACAGCTAAAACTGTCCCTAATTTAAGAACACAAGCCTTGGTTCAGGCAAAAGCACATGGAAGAGCTAACGTCAATCTACCATACATCACATATTTCAGCCCTTTTCGTCTCTTCCAATTCTCTCTTTATCTGATGGACCAATCTGTAAACTCAAGTCTGTCCCACTTCCTGAGCCAATCCCAGTAGAGTCAAGATTCCTATCATCAACACCTACTCGCTCCTACCCTAGTCCCACAGAGCATAAGAAAGACGAAATGGTCCCCTTCTCAACAGCACATAGTATTTCCAAGCCACCAGGCTATCATTTCATATGTATAGGAAGTTCTAAAAGTGATCTGTTAGTTTACTGACGTTTTTCAACTGGAAGGGATTTGAGAATATAAAAAATGGAAGTTTGAGTAGGCTGATGCCACCAACACAGGCTCACAGAACCAAGAAATAAGTATGCACAATTCCATGCATCCTGTCATACTGAAAGTGATAGACTAATAGACATGGTACGTGCAAATGAAAAGGCAGGAAGATGGAGCGGGAAGAACCAAGGTGAGATGAGGCAGAACTAACGAGAACATTTTAAATGAAAAATAAAGGCAATGAAATCAGGTGAACAGGCATTCATATAAAGAGAAATGATAAGATCACAGAGCAGAGGAATTAGAACAAGTCCACAAGTTCACACAAATATGTCTATAGAGAAATAACTTAAAGCTTCACATTAATACATTAATGTTTTGGATATTAAGACATGTTAGATTAAAAGAGTGAGTTCTGGGCTTCCCTGGTGGCGCAGTGGTTGACAGTCCGCCTGCTGATGCAGGGGACACGGGTTCGTGTCCCGGGTCCGGGAAGATCCCACATGCCGCGGAGCGGCTGGGCCCGTGAGCCGTGGCCGCTGAGCCCGTGCGTCCGGAGCCTGTGCTTGGCAACGGGAGAGGCCACAACAGTGAGAGGCCCACATACCGCAAAAAAAAAGAAAAAAAAAAAAAACGAGTGAGTTCTTCTCAATGTTGACAAATGCCACTGACACTGTACCAATCTAGTCCAATATAATTTCCCTAGTTCTAGATGGGTAGGTCCATGGGGTGTGGTAAGAAGAGTTTCTTAGTAAACAATGTGTTACTCAACCAAAGCTAATGATCACAGAATTCTTTACTCAACGTTTTTGAAAATAATCACATGATGCAAAAATTAAGTTTAAAAGTGTAGAAACTGAAAAGTCTCCCTCCCATACATTTTTTCATCTCTACCCAATTTCCAACCCCACTGCCAAACAGGTAAATGCTCTTTTGAGTTTCCTGTATAGCTGTCTGGTGGTTTTTAGGCATAAAAATAATGATTCTTATTGCTCTCTCCTTCTTATTAGAATGGCAGCACACTGAACACAATTTTCTGCATCTTGTTTTTCCTCCTCATTTAATTGTATTATCTTGGAAATCTTCATTGGTAAATAGAGCTTCATCATTCTTTTTTTTTTTACATTTACATAACAGTCCATTGTATGGATATATAATTTATCTAGTCTGCCCCTAATGGTAGATATTTACCTTGCTTTTGGTATTATAAACAATGCTGTGATCAGTAAACAGGTACATATATCAACACATATTTCACTTTGCACATCGTGAGAGTCAATCTGTAGACGACTTTCCTAGAAGTGAATGCACTTGAATATTGTGAGGTATCACCCAACTGGACTCCATACGGATTGTGCAATTTGCACTCCCATCAGCAATATGTGAGAGTGGCTATTTCCCCACGTCACAGCCTCACTAGCCTTTGGATTTCTTTCAATCTAAAAGGTGATAATGGCATCTCAATATAACTTTAATTAGCGGGTCTCTTATGAGTGTATATGATTAAATTAAATGGAAATAAGGGCCATATGTATCTATTTTTCTGCAAACTATCTGTTCATATCCTCTGTCTACGTCTGTTAGCTTTTTCTTATTCACTGGAAGATGTTTGTATATATTGGGGTGATTAACCCTTTGTATATGAGTTGTCTCATGCCATCTGGTATGCACTGGGCTATCCATTTCTCACTTCAAGGCTTTTATTACCAACTCTTGCGTTTGTGTATATACTTGCTCAAACTACAAATATTTAATTGTGAGTTTTTCATCTACTTATTTCTAAGGGAAGCTTTGCTTCTACATATGCCCCAAAGGAGATGTCTATTGCTGCATGATGGTGCAGTTCTGTGTTTAGTCTCTGCACACCAAATGTTCCTCTGCCACTGTGGTGATGGTGGTGTATTATAAGTGACTTTTAGTGAGAAAAGGTCACTTTCCCTTAGTATATGAGCCAAAAATGGAACCCCTTCTTTACACAGCAACACCTGAGAATTTTGACATTTCCTGTGGCACAATATTAAAAACTCACCTGCTCTATTTTTTCTTTTTTTATAGTATTTTAAAAATTTATTTATATTTTTTGGCTGCATTGGGTCTTCATTGCTGTGCGTGGACTTTCTCTAGTTGTGGCGAGTGGGGGCTACTCTTTGTTGCGGTGAGTTGACTTCTCACTGTGGTGGCTTCTCTTGCTGCAGAGCACAGGCTCTAGGTGCACAGGCTTCAGTAGTTGTGGCATGCGGGCTCAGTAGTTGTGGCTCACGGGCCCTGGAGTGCAGGCTCAGTTGTAGCACACAGGCTTAGTTGCTCTGCAGCATGTGGGATCTTCCCCGACCAGGGCTCGGACCCATGTCCCCTGCATTGGCAGGTGGATTCTTAACCACTGCACCACCAGGGAAGCCCCCCACCTGCTATATTATCAATGATAGCAGTTGAATATTTTGTACATGACATCAGAGATAGTGTTACCAGATAAAATTCAGGATAATCAGTTAAGTTTAAATTTCAGATAAACAGTGAATTTTTTAAGTATGTATACCCCAAATATTACACGGCATAAACATATACTGAAACATTTTCTTTTTTTTATCTGAAATTCAAATTAAACTGGGCCTCCTATATTTTTATTTGCTAAATCTGACAACACTGATTTTCTTTTTTTCTGAGACCAGGATCCCAAGACTACGGTTTGCTGATTTTGAAACATGTACATTGGCTGACAATACATGGAATTTTGAAACATTATTATAAAAAACTCCAGGATGGATAAGAATATTTTTAAGATCAAATTCAGCCACACATTTGATGTGTGAATGCAATCTACAATATCCTCCACAAGCAGTCATCCATCTTTTAACTGGGTACTTTCAGTTGTAGGAAATTGTCACTACCTAAAAGAAAACTCATTTGATGCCTGCACTGAGCATTTAGTAAACCATTTTTCAAATAAAGCAAATACTCCTTTCTTGACATTTTTTCCCGTTCATCCCAGTCTTAGTGTCACTGAAAACAAGTTAAATCCCTCTTCCATATATATGTCAACACTTCAAATATCTGAAGACAGTAGACCACTCTTAAGATTCTTTTTTCTCTTTGATAAATATTTTCAGTTCCTTCAACTATCTTTTATAAAAAATTGTTTCAAGTCATCTTACGCACTACCAAATATTGATTTTTTTGTACCTTCTATGTATCCGGCACCGTACTAAGTGAAATGACACTATAATGAACAGTATAAAATTCCTCAACTCTCAGGATACTCTTAGTCTAATGCAAGAAAATGACAAACATTTACAAAGCTCTCTGACAAGTGCTATAATAAAATTATGAATAGCAGTTTTTGAGAACATGGAGGAGGAGTGTCCAAATCTACCTGAAAAGAAAGGGGAGAATGGGTGACAGGGGGAAGATTCACAGAAGGCTTAGCGTGTGATACATGAGCAGTCTTGAAAGTTACATAGGAATTTTCCATTTGAACAAGGAGACAGGAAGCAGAAATTGCTAAATTCAATCTGTATTTTAACATCCTTATCCTATAGGAACTCTGCTACATTAGACAATGAGTTGATCAGTTACTTCTTGAAGCACTAGGTTCCTATTAAACTGCACTCTGCCCTCAGTATTCCTTTTACCTTTCAGGGACTCCTTCTGGGCCTGCCTCTTCCCCTTCAGTGTTGTTCTTCTCCAGGGTTCTGTTCTCTGTACACTGCTTTTCTTATTCTCTATTTATTTTTAACAATTCCATTTACTTTTGTGGTTTTCATTACCATGTTAAATGTTGGTGATTTCCAAACATGTATTTCCATCCTGGACCTCTCCCCTGGGGTTCACACATCTGTGTGTGATCCACAAGCACCTCAAACTCAACATGTCCAAACCAGAGTCCTCCTCCCATGTTCATCACTTAGATGGAACTAGCTTTATCCACACAATCACCTATATTAGAAACCTGGGGGGTATTTCTGACTTCTTTGCCTTGTTGCATACATACAATCACCAAATCCTCGACTCTCTTAAACCATCTTAGTTCAGGTTCTCATTATTTACATCTTTGACACATAATAACGCCTGACTCTAGTCGTTTGCTTTTAATCACTCATCAACTCTAATCACACCAACCACAATGATCTATAGCAAATACTAATAGGGCGATTAGCTTCCGGCACCAACAGCTTGAGCAATTCCACTGATCCAGTCCTTAGCAAAATTGGTGAAAACTAAAAACAAAACAAAAATTTTAAAGCCTCTGGAAATGGTCTTAAGGGGTAAAATAGCAAGTGATGAATAATCTATTCAAGAACATCTATGAAAATTCAGTAAGAAAGGCAAGAGACTGTGATATTTGAACCAAGATCACACCTTCCCTCCCCATCAGCTCAGCAAGGCAAAGACTCCACTCCAGACCGTTTTCAGCCAAGAATACAGGACTCCCTCTCTACCCAATATCCTGACAGAAGGCTTTCCTCCTGGGGGAACAGGATATCAGTGATTTTCATCCTGCTCTCAGCTACCTGATATTGAGGCTAAGTCCCAGGCAAGTGTGGCTAAGAGACTGGGGCTCCCTTCTGCCTAACCCCCACTTGTGGAACAGAGACCCTACACCTTGGGTATAGCACACCGAGATACTGAGGCCCTGATCACTCTTGCCCTGACTTGTGATATGGTAGTTCCATGCTAGGACAGGTAAAGTGAAGACACCTGAGGCTGCTGCCCACCCACTGAGCAGGGTTGTCACTCAGAAAGAAGCTTGCCATTGTCCCCAACCCTCACTCCAGAACACTGACTCAGAGGTTTAACTTGGGGGAAGAAACAAACCATAAAACAGATAAATCCTAATCTCTTTCCAAAGGAGCTAACTTCATTTGCAAGAGAGAATGAAAATTTAAGCCTAAAAGCACTTTCAAAAACAAAGGAGTTTGTGGTGAAAGGCAACTGGGAAGAGACTGAAGATACAGACTAAACTGTAGGCCAGCTAGTTTGCTGGAGAGAACCGAAGAATAAAAGAGCTAGGGAGAGCCCTCCCAGGGTCAGAACAAAAATCACACACCAACCTCAGAAATTAATCTTTCAAAGGAGCCAGAGTTTGATGGGGTTAGTTTGTAGAGTGATTTATGCCCCAGGGCATTATTGAAAACAACAGAGCAATAGGCTTCAATTAGAGGACTTTAACAGCTGAATTTGGCCAGGGAAAGAATAAGAGAAATCTACTGACATTGCAGAGTGATTGTGGGCATACCCAAAACTATGCCTCCCTCAGCAACATCAGAAGTTGAATACTGTGGGGTAAGGGAGAACGGCCTTCACTAAAATAACCCAGTTAGTCACTAAATAAAGAAATAGTAAAAATAACAAGCCCCAGGGTGGGGGCAGTATCCACAGTTGCTACAGTATGAAATATCCAGTTTCCAACAAAAAATTACAAGGTATGCATGAAATAGGAAAGTATAATCCATACACCAAAATAAAAATAGGCAGCACAAATTGCCTGTGAGAGACCAGATACAAAGATTATCAGAAAAAGTCACTGAAGTAACCATTTAGTTCACAGAACTAAAGGAAACCATGAGTAAGCAAGAAAAGAAAGGTACGATTACAATGTTGTATCAAATCCAGAATGTCAACAGAAAGCAATTATAAAAAGAATCAAATGGAAATTATAGGGTTGGAAAATATAGTTCCAAACTTTAAAAAATTCACTAGATGAGTTCAGCAGTAGATTAGAACTGGCACACACAAAACGAATAAGTGATCTTGAGGACAAAAATTATGCAAGCCAAAGAACAGAGAAAAAAGAATGAAGAAAAAGAGTCTCAGAGAAATGTGAGACACCGTATAATGCACCAACGTACACATAAAGGGAGCACCAGAAAGAAAGGAGAGAGAGAAAGTAGCAGAAAAAAATATTCAAGGAAGTATGGCTGAAAACTTCCCAAATTTATTGAAAAACATTAACCTGCACATTGAGGTAGCACACACACAAAAAAAAAACACAAAAAAACCCTCCAAGGATGATAAACACAAAGAGATTCAGAAACAGTAAAAATGCTGAAAGTCAAAGACAAGGAGAAAGTCTTCAAAGCAGCAAGAGAAAAATGAATCATTACTTACAAGGGAGTCCCAATAAGATTAAAAGTTGAATTCTCAGCAGAAACAATTGAGTTTAGGAGGGAGTGGAATAATATAGTCAAAGTGCTCAAAGGAAAAACACTGTCAACCAAGAATCCTGTATCCAGAAAAGCTATCTTTAAAATATGAAGGCAGCTAATGCAGTGCTGAGAAGAAAATTTATATTTGTAAATGCCTATAAGAAGAAAGAAATCAATACCTAACACTTCACCTAAAGACAGTGGGAAAAGAAGAGCAGACTAAACCTAAAGCAAGCAGAAGGAATGAAATAATAAAGATTGAGCAGAAACTAATGAAATACAGAATGGAAAGTAGAGAAAATGAATAAAACCAAAGCTAGTTCTTTGCAAAGATCAACAAAATTGACAAATCTTTAGCTAGACTGACCAAGAAAAAAAGATAAAATTCAAATTAATAGAATCAAAAATGAAAGAGGGGATATTACTACAGACCCAACTAAATAGAAGGGCTTATAAATAAATACAATGAATAACTGTATGCCAACAAATTACATAATGTACCTGAAATGGACAAATTCCTAGAAAGATACAAACTGCTAAAACTGATTCAAGAAGAAATAGGAAATCTGCATACAGCTAAAACACATGAAGAGATTGAATTAGTAATAAAAACGCAACTTACAAAGAAAAACCCAGACCCAGACAGCTTCATCACTGAATTCTACCAAACATTTAAAGAATACCAATTCTTCACAAACTCTTCTAAATAACAAAAGAGGAGGGAAGATTTCTCAACTCATCACAAGAAAAAAAGAAAAGCTACAAACCAGTATTTTTTATGTATGTGGATGTAAAAGTCCTCAACAAAATACTAGGAAACCAAATCCAGAAACGTATAAAAAGAATTTTATACCATGACTAAGTGGGATGTATCCCAAAAATGCTAAACTGGTTCAACAACTGAAAATCAATTAATATATCAACAGAATTAAAATGAAAGTCACATGATCATCTTAATAGATGCAGAAAAAGCATTTGACAAAATACAACACCATTACATGATAAAAACAAACTGAGAAATGGAGTGGAACTTCCTCAACCTGATAAAGGGCATCTAAAAAACCACACAGCTAACTTCATGCTTAATAGTGAAAAATTAGATGCTTTCCTTCTAAGATCAGGCACAAGAATGTATGTTCTTCCCACTTCTATTTAATACTGTACTGGAGATTTTAGCCAGGACAATGAAGCTAGAAAAGGAAAAAGGCATCCATACTGGAAAGGAAAAAGTAAATCTATTTCTATTTGCAGATGACATGACCTTATATATAGAAGATTCTAAGAAATCTACTTAAAAATTATTAGAATAAAGAAGTCCAAAAGAGTTGCAGGATACAATATCAATATACAAAAATCAGTTGTATTTCTATGAACTTTTAATGAACAGTCCAAAAATGAAATTAAGAAAACACTTGCATTTACAATAGCATCAAAAAGAATCAAATCCTTAGGAATAAACTCAACAAACGAAGTGAAACAGATATACTCTGAAGACTACAAAACATTGCTGAAAGAAATTAGAGAACAACTCAGTAAGAGAAAATGTTCCATGACTAGAAGAATTAACATTGTTAACACATTACTGACCAGGGGATTTTTGCAGCAACTAATGCCTGTGGCTGTAATACGTCTCCAGTCAAAAATGTGTTAAGGTTGCAATACTCCCAGAATTTATCTACTGATTCAAAGCAACTCCCACCAGAATCTCAGCTTATATCTTGGTAGAAATTGCAAGCTGATTCTGAAATTCATATGGAATTGCAAGGGGCCCAGAATGGCCCAACAATCTTGGTAAAGAAAAACAAAGTGTGAAAAACATACTTCACAATTTCAAAACTTAATGAAACCAAACATAATAAATAAAGTGTGGTACAGAAAAAGGATGGACATATAGATCAATGGAATAGAACTGAGAGTCCAGGAATAAACCCATGCATCTCTGGTCAACTTAATTTCAACAAGGGTGGCAGGACCATCCAATAGTCTTTTTAACAAATGGTGCCGGGACAACTGGATAGCCACATGAAAAATAATGAAACTGTGCCCTTACCTCACACCATATACAAAAATTAACACACCTTAGATCGATGGCATAAATGTAAGAGCCAAAACTATGAAACATTTAGAAGAAGACATAGGGGTAAAACTTGATGACCCTGAATTTAGCAAAGGACTTTTTTAGATATGACACCAAAAGTACAAGCATCAAAAGAAAAAATAGGTAAGTTGGACTTCATCAACCTCAAAAACTTTTGTGCTTCAAAGGACAACATCAAGAAAGTAAAAGGACATAATAGAACAAAATATTTTCAAATCATATATCTGATTAAGTCACTGTATTTAGAATATATAAAGAACTCTTAATGTAACTGAGCAGGACCCTATGGGGCCTTCTGGGGAAAAAAAAACCCACTGCCATGTCCTCTGCCTGCCTCTTGTTTGTAGAAAAGCAGTACTCTCCCAGGCCTCCCCCAGGTCACAAAAGCCTGGCTCAAGAATTAAAGATTGAAAGGATGTGAACATGTAGTGACAAAAGTAGCAGTTGGGCCAGGAGAACTGGTAACAATTTAAACAGTAAATCAGCCATATGGCAGCCACAAAATGTTTAGTTCTTCCCTGAAGGACATAGATAGTAGTGTCTGATGCACATTCCTGAGTTGTTTTGCAGATACTAAAACTGCCACCAGAGGGAAAAAGCTAACTGCCTGATGACTAGACTCTAGGCATAACATATGCTGCTTGATTTTTTTTGAACTGGATTTTTTTTTAATACAGCAGGTTCTTACTAGTTATCTATTTTATACATATTAGTGTATATATGTCAATCCCAATCTCCCAATTCATCCCACCACCACAACCCCCCACCCCCCGCTTTCCCCCCTTGGTGTCCATATGTTTGTTCTCCACATCTGTATCTCTATTTCTGCCTTGCACACTGCTTCACCTGTACCATTTTTCTAGGTTCCGCATATATGCATTAATGTACGATATTTGTTTCTCTCTTTCTGACTTACTTCACTCTGTATGACAGTCTCTAGGTCCATCCACATCTCTACAAATGACCCAATTTCATTCCTTTTTATGGCTGAGTAATATTCCATTGTATATATGTGCCACATCTCCTTTATCCATTCAGCTGTCGATGGACACTTAGGTTGCTTCCACAACCTGGCTATTGCAAATAGTGCTGCAGTGAACATTGGGGTGCATGTGTCTTTTTGAATTATGGTTTTCTCTGGGTATATGCCCAGTAGTGGGATTGCTGGGTCATATGGTAATTCTATTTTTAGTTTTTTAAGGAACCTCCAAAAGCTGGACATAAGCGGTTCCATCTTGCAGAATTCCAGAACTGGCCTCAGGAAATGGGAACAAATTGACCCTGGAGTTAAAGATTAACTGTGCTTAAAACAATCAAGATGACACCGATCAGACCACCACATGACCAGTTTCAAGATGGTTGTCAGAGTTGACTGTGCTGTTCTGCACGTAGCCCCCTGCCTGCACACCCTTGAAGCTTTCCCTTATAAGCTCTTACCCCGGATCGGCAATGGGGAAATGGTTTTGGGGACGTTAGTCCACCATGTTCCCAGGTAGCTGGCTTCCTGAATAAAGCCTCTTTCTTTTTCTACCAACACTTGTCTCTTGAACATTGACTTTGGGGCAATGAGAAGCTGAACCTGAGTTCAGTTCCAGTTCCAGCTGGTAACATTACAATTCAGTAATAAAATGAAAAATAACCCAATTAATAATGGGCAAAGGATCTGACTAAGCATTTCTCCAAGGGACATATATAAATGGCCAATAAGCACATGAAAAAGTTCTCAACATCACTAGTCATGAGGGAAATGCAAACCAAAACCATAATGAGATACTACTTCACATTCAGTAGGATAACTCTAATTAAAAAATAGAAATTAACAAGTATTAGCAAGATGTAGAGAATTTGGAACCCTCCTATGTTCCTGGAGGGAATGTAAAATGCTGCAGCCACTTTGGAAACATACTGGCAGTTCCTCAAAACATTAAACATAGAGAGGTACAATATGACCCAAAAATTCCACTCCTAGGTATATACTTAAGAGAAATGAAAAAATATGTCCACACAAAAATTTGGACATGAGTAGGTATAGACATAACACTGCAATTAGCCAAAAGATTGAAGCAACCCAAATGTCCATCAACTGATGAATGAACAAAATATATATCAATAAAACGGAATAGTAAAATGGCCATAGAAAGGAGTGAAGTACTGATACATGTTACAACATATATGAACCTTGAAAATATTATGCTAAGCGAAAGAAGCCAGTCACAAAAGACCATTCAGTATATGATTCCATTCATATGAAATGTCTAGAACAGGAAAAATCTATAGAGACAGAAAGGACATTAAGTGCTTGCTTAGGGCAGGGAGAAGAGGTTGGGAGGATAGTCATGTGATATCTAGAAAGTAAGGGGTTTATTTTTGAAATGATGACAATATTCTAAAATCGTGGGAATTGTTGCACATATCTGTGAATATACTAAAAAAACATTGAATTGTATATTTTAAATGGGTGCACTGCATGGCATTTGAATTACATCTCAGTAAGGCTGTGAAAAAACAGTTAATGCTAAAATATGAAACACTGTTATCAAAGATCACTAAAATTACAAATACTAATGAGATGATTTCAATTTTTTCTTCATGAAATCTTTTCATGGCTCACTGCTGCCCATAGAACAATGCCCATGGTCCTTATGATGTTATTGTAGGCTGGGCCCTGCCTACCTCTTCAGTCTCATCTATAGTCAGCTTTCTATCTCTCGCTCTACCGTATATCAATACCAAACATTCTGTTTTCCCACATATGCTTGTCTGTTTCTGATCTTCATAACCTTGCTTATGCTCTATAACCTCTACCAGGAATTCCAGAATTGGCTAATTCCTATGCCGTCTGAACTCAGGTCTCATCTCCTTCAAGAAAGTTTCCCACCCCAGCCTTGACTTACGTAGGTTTTCCCCTCTGTACCTCCATAAGACCTCGATCTTTACACTTAATGTTATAATAATTGTATGGCTTTTTCTTTCACTAAACCATGAGGGCAAATAAAAATTGAGGGCAAATACATGTTTTTAATCTCTAGCACATAGCATAATATTCAATGTGTATCTATCATAGGTTTAAATAAATACCAGTAAATGCAAAAGCAGAGACATAAGGGATATTTGCGGTTTAAGGAACTGCAGGAAATCTGACTGAGAAATGAACTGATGCCTGAAATTCAGGCAGTGACAAGCAGATATGAAGAAAATAAAGGGATTAAGGAGAGATGCAATAGTAGAAATGATAGGAAATTGGTAATTAACATTGGGTACATGGAGTGAGGTAAATGGAATCAAGGATAATTCCCAGTTCCCAGGATCTTCAGATTAAAGCAGGCGGATGCCATTATCAGAGATTTTTAAAAATTCATGGAAGAACAGGTTTTATTGTGTGAGCACTGGTGTTGTAGGAGATGGTGACATATGGGTAGGAATGATGACTCTGACTTTTGACGTCTTGAATTTGAGATGTCAAGAGCACAATCAACTAGAATGTCTGGTGAGCAACTGGAAATAAACAAATGTAGGTGTGAGAACCAGAAGAAGGTTCTGGCTGGAGATACAGACTTGGGAATCATTGATTTACAGGTGAATTTTTTTTTTTTTTTTTTTTTTTTTTTTTTTTTTGCGGTACGCGGGCCTCTCCCTGCTCTGGCCTCTCCTGTTACGGAGCACAGGCTCCGGACGCGCAGGCTCAGCAGCCATGGCTCATGGGTCCAGCTGCTCCGCGGCATGTGGGATCTTCCCGGACCTTCCCGGACCGGGGCACGAACCCGCCTTCCCTGCATCGGCAGGCGGACTCTCAACCACTGCGCCACCAGAGAAGCCCTTTCCAGGTGAATTGAAACTGTTACCTTAATGTGTAGAATGAGAAGGAAAGATTCACTTAAAAGGTAGGGTTGAGAATTTAACAC
Source organism: Tursiops truncatus (assembly GCF_011762595.2). Taxonomy (NCBI): domain Eukaryota; kingdom Metazoa; phylum Chordata; class Mammalia; order Artiodactyla; family Delphinidae; genus Tursiops; species Tursiops truncatus. The sequence continues at coordinate 30,418,941 of NC_047055.1, forward strand.
AATACTCCAGACCTGGTCTGTTAAGCACAAAGGACTATGAGATATGGACCTCTCATCTCACTCCATCCAGATGCTGCATTTCTATTGTAGCTTAGGGTTGCATTAGCTGTCTTAGCAGTACTGACTTGATACTGATCAGTGAAAACATTTAAGTCTTATTCACAGAGGCTGCTCCACAGTTGGTTTTCTGCATTTAAGTATATAATTTGCATCTTATTAGATTTGACCATCACTCTGGTATATTCAGATCACATCATATCTTGATTCTGTCATTTAATGTATTTACTATCCTTCCCAATTACTTGACACCACAGATTTTATAAATATGCCTTTGTTACAACATGCAAACCTTTAGTAAACTACTGGAAGGATCAGACTGAGAATAGATTCCTCACTGGAAATCTCTTCAGAACAGCAGTCTATTAATCATTCTCTTTGGGTGTGGCCATTCAAGCAACTAATAATTCCCCTCAATTGTACTAACAACTAGACACATTTCTCTATTTTTTCCACATATACCTCATTCTATACCTAGTCAAATCTCATTGATGAATTTCAGATTCACTTGTTTAGTGAATTTCCCTGATATCAAAGGGTATTAGGTTATACCAGTATGACTTATTTTTAGTAAGCTAAAATTGGATCATTTTAAAAGTGATCATTTCGTCTAGTGGCTCACAATCTATGCTTTTAATAAATCATTCTAGAATTTGCCTCAGGATCAACGTCAGGCTCACTCTTGTCTCTTAAAAATTGAGATGCTTTCGGTCTATTTGTAATTTTCCATCACCCAGTTTGGAATGAGGGAGATACTGAAACATTTAGTTCTATGAAACATGCTTGTAAAAAAACAATGTTAATAAAAAGTAGATACCGATGGTAGCCTTCAGGGCTGTTAAGTGATGAAGTATCTGCCAATGCTCTGGAGATGTCATTCATCTGAGCCTGGAAACTGGGATGCAACTCATGTGAGGGGTTCCTAGATTCTTCCTGCATAGCAAAGCAGTCAGGGGAAAGCAAATTCTAACTGGTTCAAAGGATCAGTCACAAGAATTAGCCAGCCATCAACAACATAGTACACAGGACAGAATACTGGGCTCCCATCTTTGCTGCACTCTGACAGAGATATACGTCTTACCCCTTCTCTTGGGAAGACGCAATTAAGAGCATGTACAAGGTAAAACACAAGTGATCAGAGATAATCATCCTACCTTTTGGCAACCCATACCTTGACTCTTATCAGATACATAATCCTGGAACTGTTTTTATTTGTTTGTTTGTTTTTGGCTTATGGGATCTTAGTTCCCCAGCCAGGGATTGAACCCCGGGCCCTTGGCAGTGAGACTGCAGAGTCCTAATCACTGGACCACCAGAGGATTCCCAATCCTGGAACTGCTGAACATCACATGGATTGTGGACCAAAGTCACAATTACAATTTTAATCATGGCAGTTACAATGAATATACTTATTGAGTAAAGCATATGAGAACTCAGGACATGAAATAATAAGTGATTAGAGTAGAGTGAATTTGATCAAGTTTTTGGAGGAAGTGAGTTTTTTTACAAATAAAAATTGTATTTGTTTAAGGTATACAACTTGATGTTTTGATATGCACAGTGAAATGATTACTACAGTCAAGCTAATTAACATATCCATCCCTTCACATAGTTACCTGTGTGTGTGTGTGTGGTGTCTGTGGTGAGAGTACCTGAAAAACTCTTAGCAAATTTCCAGTAAATCACAAAAGTAGGTGATTTTTTTTTTTTTTTTTTTTTTTCCACACCGCAGGGCATGTGGGATCTTAGTTTCCCAATCAGGGGCCGAACCCATGGTCCCTGCAGTGGAAAGGCAGAGTCTTAACCACTGGACCACCAAGGAAGTCCCAGGTAGGTGATTTTTTGAGCAGGTTTCAAAGGAAGGGAGGGACTCAGATTCAAAGACCACAGTGCAGGTGGGGGATCTGACCAGGAGCAAAACCCAGAGGAGGGAGAAACTGGCTGTACTGGGAAGGGTGGAGACAGCAAGTAATTGGGTACTTCTAGAGCTGCAAATCAGGAATCCTGGGAGGATGGGAGCAATGCAGAGAAGCAGAGCTGCAGAGGTTCTATAGGATGGTCTGGGAGGGAGGGGTACAGGCAATGCTAATGACAGGTTTCAGACTCTCCCACTATTGTTGGTTACAAGGTGCCAAGTAGACAGTAAGAAGCATCATTCGCCATGTATCTCAGGACTTAAATTGGTGTCTGGAGCACTGGATGCTGAATGAATGAAATATGAACTAATTTGATAAAGTTACGTCCTATCTTTCCATCAAGTTCAAATTGCTCACAGCCATTTTTGTTCTCTCCTTTTCCATGTGAAAATAATTCTCATTGACAGAACACAGGTGTCAAGTAAGGGTTGAGTAACTGATTTCTTTTGGCATTTATAAAATATTACCTAATATACCTCAGGAAGCAAAATATCTCTTTCTTGACCACTTTATCGTTCTGCATGTAGCTTTAATAGGGTGATCAATTTATCCTGGTTTGCTTGGGACTGTCCCAGGCTTAGCACTGAAAGTATCGTGTCCTGGGAAACCCCTCCGTTCTGGGAAAACAGGATGGTTGGTCATCCTAGCTTTAAAACTCCTTATTTGTATTCCTAACATTTGTTGAAGGCCTCAGTTAAGTTGGGACATTAGCCTCCCAGAATCTTCATATTGGTCTGTTCGTCTCTCTCCTGTATGGTCTCATCACCCCAGCCCCTTCCTATGGAATCTCAGGAAACACTCATTTCTTTGCTTATGTCCTCCATTCATCATTATTGGCATCAAAATTTTAAAGACATTTTCCTAGCAGTAACTCCATTTTACAACACTAAATTAATCTAGCACTTCAGTGTGTATCATTACATTGTATCTAGAATTCAAGGAACATAACTGTATTAGTTCCCTAGGGCTGCCATAACAACGTACTACAAACTGGATGTCATAAAAAACCAGAAATTTATTCACTCATAGTTCTGGAGGCTAGAAGTCCAAAATAAAAGTGTCAACATGGTCATGTTCCCTCCAAAGTCTCTAAGGAAGAATACTTCCTTGTCTCTTCTAGCTTCTGGTGGTTGCTGGCAATCCTTGGCATTCCTTGGCTATAGCAGCATTGTTCAAATCTCTCCCTCCATCATCACATGGCCATCTTACCTTTGTGTGTGTATGGTCCAAATTTCCCTCCTCTTATAAGAGTACCAGTCATTGGATTAGGGGCTACCCTACTCCCGTATGACTTCATCTTAACTTGCTTACATCTGGAAAGACCCTACCTCCAAATAAGGTCACATTCACAGTTTCCAAGTGAACATGAATTGGGGGAGGGGCACTATTCAACCCAATACAATAACCTACAGTAATTCATACAATAATTCTAACATTATCAATAGAATGTCAAATCATTTCTCCATGTCCTCCGTTCAATAGTTCTGTATTCATTCTTAATTATACCACTTAATCATAATCATCATTATACTTCTCAGCTGTCTCTTCATTATCATGGCAGATCCAGCTTTTGGTTTCCAGAAATTCTATTTAAGTTCTGTGATTATCAGTCAAGCAGTGTACTCTTTTTGCCAGTTGTGTTTCTGAAGATTTTGTATAAATTCAACTGCTGCAGTTTAGAAGCTGGTATCCTTAATATACAGCTCTTGATTTAGCTTAATACATAGGCTTTTCACCAATTCCACTGGACTCTGAAGTATAAATATCTTCAATCATACATATCATAAATGAAAAACATGAGGGGAAAAAACCCCTTCTTGGTTCTTCAGCTCTATCCTCTGCCAATCCACTTTCAAAATAACATCCCATTTCTGTATGCATCAGCGTGCCATGAAAACATTAAATTGCGTTCTTTCAAGGCCAAAGTCGAGAGGCAATTCTGTGGTCTTCCTAGTCATATTCTCATATTCAGAATATAAGAAAATCTGTGATTTTTCTGACTTTTCAATTCATGTATTTTTATGTGTCATTTTACCAGTACCACTCAGTCAAATAATACTCCAAGGTAAATCATATTGATTTGAAGCATACATCTTCATATCAGGAAGTTACTTCTACAGGTTAAATTCAATTTTGTCACCTACAAAGTACAGTTTTTACAAGACATTTCAAGGTTTCCAAACCTGGCTGTTTCCATCATTTTCATTTTGTTTGAAAAATATACATCGATTTGAATTTTCAGCTGGAGTGCTCACCTTTTATATGTTCTCCAATAACTTATCTTGATTAGTTGACTTGGACACAACATAAGTCACAATTTGGCTACGCAAAACAATGCTCAATACAAAGCAATGTGTTTGGGCTGTTAGGACACAGATCAATGTCTTATAAATTGCATCTTCAAAAGTCATATAACTCTTTATCTACATGATAAACAGCATTAATAGTTCAAAATAGATGACAGGAAGTTAATTGCTATTGCAACATAAATTTGTACTGTGATGTATTTGTGTCTGCGGAGTGAACAAGACAGAAAATACTCCCACGGCTGGGAACTTATATTTCTTACACTAAGACCCTAATGCATCTTTCGTTCTCTGCTAACCACTAGTCTGAATGTAGAATACCAAAGGCTTAGTTAATCTCTCCAAGTCTTGGTTTGCAAAATATAAAAATAGTAAAACTAAACAAACAAACAAAAACCAAACTAAACCCTGGACTGTTTTCCTTACCAAGAAAAAGTATAGCCAAGAATTTCGAAAAACAACAATGAAATCAATGATATAAAATTACTTACTACTTGAGGGAGGCTATGGACACAAGGTATCAGGCCCTGTGAATATTCCGTGAAAGACTATATACATGGGTCAGGACTATTTAGAGGGCAAAAAAAGATTTCTTTCTTGCTGGAAAATTGGATTAATTGAGAGTAGAAATCTGGGCACACCACTTGGATTCTAAACCCAGCTTAACTACTTACTAGCTGTATGAATTTTGACAAGTAATTTAATTCCTCGGTACTTCAGTTTCTTCATTTTAAAAACACTGGTGAAATCATAAAACCCAACTTATGTTGTTGTTAGGATGAAATGCTGTACTATAGGTAAAGCACTTGGAATAGCATCTGGCACAACGTAGGAAGTCAATAAACGTTAACCAGTCATACTACAGGTGGTGGTGGTACTATAGTAATAGTAGTAGTAGTAGTAGCAACAATCATAGGTAGTGATAGTATAGTATCTTTAGAATTATTGCTCTAAGTTGCCTTTGACCATGAATCAAAAAAGTAGGGGGTACTATCTATGTCAATGATGAGGATACTTCTCTTAACCCAAACACCTTCCCAAGAAGACAATCTCCAAAATCTGTGGTAAAGCATGGAAAAGCAGTAACTTCAGAGATTATTATTTCTCACCTTTCAGAGATAAGTGGGGGGAGAATTGCAAGGAACCAGGTGCATGCTGTGGGAGAGTTTTCTGGCTCTATATTGGATTGGATTGTTTTATTACTGGTTATTATTCTTGTGGTTGCTTTTTTTCATAGAAAAATGGAATCTCACCTCTTGGAGAGAGATCAAGAGTGGCAGCAGCCAGGGATGTTGTCTTTGTGACAATGATGAAAAAAAAGGCAAAGGGAGGAGAAATAAAGCCTCAGGGGTGTCCTACAGATAGTGGTGGGTCTGTATTCTGCCTAACCTCTGCCCAACAAGGGAAGGTCAAAATACTTTGGTTGGGGGGGGGCACTGAGTAGCCAAGAAGACCAAGCAACAGGAGAGATGGTAAGAAGAAGGCACAGTTGACTGAACATTCTCTGAGGATTTTTTTTTTTTTTTTTTTTGTAGGGAGACAAGCCAGGTAAATTCTTTGGTGGAATGAAGGGTCAGGCTGAGCTTGAAACTGAGAAGGAACTATCCACATGACGTTGGGACTCTCCTGGATACAAGTGAACAGAACATTCTATTATGATTTCTCCTGGCATTCCTCCCTCCCCCCAGCCTATGTTACATTAAAGAGCGCTGCAAAATGTTGGCTTGGCCAAAAAGTTCGTTCGGGTTTTCCGTAACGTCTTACAGAAAAACCTGAACGAACTTTTTTGGCCAACCCAATATATCCCTATTCTTCCTATACCGATTACAATCAGAGACAGTTAATCACTTCCCCCAAGGTTCTAGATTATACAGCTGAACCATTCAATGGTCCTCAGACCTTAGTACAGCGACATCTACCTGGGAAGCTTTTTGAAAATATATAACCCTGGGTCCTACCTTGTAGAAATTCTGTTACAATAGTAGTTTTGGGGTGAGGTGGGTCTTAGGAGTCTGCATTTCTTTTTACCAGTTCCTTAGGCAAGTCTGATGAAAGTGACCCATAGACCACATTTTGAGAAACAATGACATATCCCTGGATCTCAGGGGTGATTTGCAATTCCCTAGCTGTCCCAAAATGTTTACTCTCATGGCCACAATTCCTGAAATTTTACCACTGGAGTAATGCTTTTTACCTCTGTGGAAGCACACTTCCTTTAGGGAACATCTCAGAATCTCCTATGGGGCTTTTTCAAATTGCCTCTGAGACTTTGTCTCATTCCCCTTTATTGAGAATCACTGCCACTAACTGAGCCACTGTTACTTATGAATGTATGCTGTATCCTTAGTTGTGTTGGAGAGGAAAAGTATTATTTACAGTACTAATATCTAACAATTTCTAACTATGTACTGCTTGCAAAGCACTATGATAATCACTTAATAAAAATAAATAAAAACTATCATTATCCCCAACTGACAGATAAGGAAACTGAGGATTTGAGGGGATAAGTAAGGACTTGTGAGAGGTACACATGTGTTAGTGATATAGCAGAGAAAATGTACTTCTCTATGTTATCAAATTCTATGTTCTTGCCACACTGCAAGAGTGCTTTGGAGATACATTCCAGTGGGGTAAGCAATCCCTCTCCAAGAGCCTCATATAAAGGGCAATGAACCCTGAGAAGATTAGCATAATGCATCACTGACACCTCAGGGACCCAGGATAGCAAGTGAGTTGGCCCTGCCAGGTTATTATCTTTTGTAAATAATTTCTGCTTGTCTGGGCAGGGTGAACAAGTGAAGGGCAAAACTTGATAGAGAGGAAAGAAATGTGCTAATTCAACTTGTCTGAAGTTTTACATCAAAATTAAAGTTTCAACTTCAAAGCAATGGACGTGAGTGCCTGAGAATTTATCAGACACACTCTAACGTCTTGAACAGCTGCGAGAAGAGCAAAATGCAAGTTTGGGCAAAAATCCCATTCAGAGCCCTGTCTGGAGAGCAGATATGAGCCTGGAGTTTCCCCCTGCACTGAATTGTGTGGAAGATGACTAACAACAGAAATCTTCGGGGCAACCGATAAAGGTACATAGGCTTCCGGGCTTCCCAGCTGCATTGCACACATGTCCCCTCCAACTCCACTAGTTCAAGAGGTATTTCAATAAATCCTCATTTAAGTCAAATGAGGTTGTTCTCAATGGAGTCTTCTTCAATAATTGAAGGTTGATCAGAAAACCTGTTTGGCTTCAGACTTCATTATAGCACCAATTCTAGAATATTCATTGCATTTTCTTGCAAAGAATGATACAATGGGGAATTCCCTGGCGGTCCAGTGGTTAAGACTTGGCGCTTTCACTGCTGGGAACTAATATCCCACGAGCTGTGTGGTGTGGCCAAGAAAAAGGAAAAAGAAGAAAGAAAGAATTACACAGTAGATATAATCATCTTTCTCTTCCGACTAAGGATATTATAGGGCACCCGCATGATGATCATAAACGCTGATGATAACTGTTTGTAAAAGTTACCCTGAAAAGATGCCCAAACAGTGAAGAGACTGGCATGATGCCAGGGAATGCCACCTAGTTTCCGATACACGTCCTCACCAAGAGGCATCACTCTAAGTTCATCACAGTCCAAGGTTTATTCTCCTACTGCCAGGCTTGAACAAATAATTTTATTAAGTTGCAAATATAAGTACAACTCTCAAGCTTGGAATATTAAGCCAATATCATAGATACTGACTTATATAATCAGAATATCAAAGTGTTAATTTTTATTGAAGGGTAGCAGAATTTGCCACATCAAAATATGCGGCTGGCATAATGATTGTTTTGAGCTGTTTTCAGGAACAGTAGAGACAGGAGACATTCTGAAAATAGAGTAGAAACCTTTCTGTAAGGTAAATTTACATTTGGAAAGGAAATCTCCATTTGTAAGGGCGTCTCTCTCTCTCTGTACAAGGAAGGGAAGGATGACTAAATCATGAGAAAAAAAATCAATGGAGAAGGCACTGACTTCTGTGTAACAAACCTTACCCTTGTTTACCACGCTTTTCCTGGCAATCTCCACATAACTGTTCTACTGCTGTCCCGTTCACCCCACACCCCCACTTTTCTTCTTTGCCTTTAGTTGAAGATGGTATTTAAGCCAGAGTTCGAAGCTTAAGTACTTCTGTGAAGTACACAGAAGGTACACAATTGGACCTCAGTTGAGCAAAGCCATACTAAAAGTAAGAATTGTGGAAATCAGAAGTTATTCATAGCAACCTATTCTTAAGGACAGATCTGAGAGGGGGCGTCTATGGACATCCAAAGGTATCACGGCCTAATTCTATCTGGTTTTTAGCAAGAGAGTCTGGAATTTCAGTTTCCCCTACATATAAGGAAGTACTTGGAAAGGATCTGTGCTCAAGCATTTTCCACACCTAGAGGCTTTCACCGTGTGATATATGCTAATTTACTATGTGGTTAACAGGTGTGGGACACTCTTAATATATACAGTTGACGCTTGAACAATGTAGGGGTTGGAGTGCTGACCCCCTGTGCAGTTGAAAATCCAAATGTAACTTTATAGTCGGCCCTCCATATCCATGGCTCTGCATCTACAGATTCAACCAACTGCAGATCGTGTAGTACTGTAGTATTTATTGAAAAAAGTTCACATATAAGTGGACCCACACAGTTCAAACCCATATTGTTCAAAGGTCAGCTGTAGTATTTATTTAGAAATGATCTGGCAATGTAACCTAAATGGATACTGGCAAGGGGAAAGGACAAGCCACATGATTGTTTATTGGCAAACAATGGTTCTACAAAGATCTCTCTGTCTAATAGGTAATTCCAGCAGAGCCAAACCGAATAAAAAATACTCTAATCCAGCTATGTAGAACACTGACAAGGAGACCCACTTGCTTCTCACCCCATCCAGAATACTGAGGTGTGCTGCATGACTGTGGGGTGGGGAGCAGCTGAGAGAATAGCATCCTCAGCTCCTGGAGGGTATCAAAGAGGCATGGATTCAATGAACCATATCTCAGGCTCCATCAGCAATCCTGCCTACCAGCTGCTGAGGACAGCTAAGCTGTGGATTCCCCCCAGCTGGCCCACAGGCACTCCCAACACTCCATGTGTCCCACCCCCACAATCCACCCACCCCATGGCTAGCTCCCCATGAATGCCCCCAAGGGTGGTCAGAGAGAGCCTTTGCAAATGTCTCTTGAGCATGTGCAGAAAGTCAGCCTGACGCTGTGGGAATGGGAGAAAGCATACAAATGTGTGTACTCAGCAACACCTTAGGGAAAGCAAATAGAGGCTGTCAGCACCCAGTCTGGCTCTGCAAGATTGACACGAGGCATACAATCTTGAGAGTTCCCCCACAAGTGAGGACAAGAATTATGGAGCAGGCATATACATATGAAAGTTCTGGGAAGGCCTCAGAACCCCTAACAGGGCTGATGGAAGGTATTTCTCTCTCAAAGCAAGTCAGTAAAGACTGGTAATTACTGGAAAAAGTGACTGCTTCTCTGAATGTGAAGACAACAATGCAAGACTCCAAGGAACAGGAAAATTCAAAGGAATATAATTTTCCAAGCCAACTATAAAGAAATGGAGATCTGCAGTTTGTCCAGTAAAGCTTTCAAAATAGTTATTCTCAGGAAGCTCAGTGAACTGCAAGAAAACATGGAAAGGCAATTCAAAAAAACCATGAAACTAATACACAAAAAACCATCAAGATTTACAGAGAGAGAGAAATCATGAAAAAGAAACAAACAAAAATCCTGGAGCTGAAGAATACAATGAATGAAATGAAAAATGCAACAGATTATATCAACAGCAGACTAGATCAAGCAGAAGTAAGAATCTGTGAAATAGAAGTTATTTGAAATTATCCAGTCAGAGGAGAAAAAAGAAAAGGAGTGAAAAAGAATGAAGGAAGTCTACATAAAGTATGGTATACCATTAAGAGAAACAGCCTGTGTGCTATTGGAGGCCCAGAAGAGAGGGAGAAAGGGGCAGAAAACTTTTTTAAAGAAATAATGACTGAGAACTTCCCTAATCTGTGGAGAGATTTTGGACATTCAAGTTCATGAAGCTCATAGGTCCCCCCAAAACTTCACCTTGAAAGATCTTCTCCAAGACACATCATAATAAAACTGTCCAAAAGCAAAGACAAAATTTTTAAAGCCTCAGGAGAAAAATATTCTTCAAATGCAAGGGAACTCCCACAAGTTTACCAGTGGATTTCTCAGCAGAAACCTTGTAGGCCATGAGAAAGTAGAATGATATATTCAAAATGCTGAAAGAAAAAACCCTGCTAATCAGGAATACTTTACCTGACAAAGTTATCCTTCAGAAATGAAGGAGAGAGAGACTTTCCCAGACAAATAAAAGTTTACAAGTGCATCACCACCAGACCTACCATAAGAGAAATGCTGTAAGCAAGTTCTTAAAACTGAAACAAAACACCCTAATTAGTAACATGAAAACATGAAAGTATAAAACACACTGGGTAAAGGCAAGTATATAGTCAAATTTAGAATAATTTGTTAATGGATACACAATATAAAAAATGAAAATTATGACATTAAAAACATAAAATAGTGGGAAGAGAATAAAAGTGAAGAGTTTTGGGATGCATGATACTCAAAGGTAAAAGGCTGAAAGCCTTACCTCTAAGATTAGGAACAAAGTTGCCCACTCTCACCGTTCCTATTCAATATAATACTGGAAGTCCTAGCCAGGCAATTAGGCAAGAAAAAGAAATAAAAACATATACAAATTAGAAATAAATAAAATTGATTCTTTTTGCAGATGATTATCTCACATATTAAAGATCCTAAAACTCCACCAAAAAAACTGTTAAAAACTAATCAATAAATTCAGTCAAATTTCTGGACAGAACATCAACATACAAAATTCAGTTGCATTTCTATATACTAGCAATGAACTACCTGAAAAGGCAAGAAAGAAAACAATCCTACTGTGTGATCTCACTTATATGTGGAATATAAAAAACCAAACACATGGGTACAGAGAACAGATTGGTGGTTGCCAGAGGCAGGTGGTGGGGGTGGGGTGGGGGGGGGTAGGAGCCAAAATGAGTGAAGGTGGTCAAAAGGTACTAACTTCCAGTTATGAGATAAATAAGTCCTGGGGATGTAATAATGTACAGCATGGTGACAATAGTTAACAGTGCTGTACTGTACAGTTGAAAGTTGCTAAGAGAGTAGATCTTAATCCTCATCACAGGAAAAAGATCTGTAACTATGTGTGGCAATGGATATTAACTAAACTTACTGCCATAATCATATTGCAATATATAAATATATCAAATCATTAAGTTTTATACCTAAAACTAATACAATGTCAATTATACCTCAATTTAAAAATGAAAACAATCACATTTACAATAGTATCAAAAACAATAAAATCAGTAGGAATATATTTAACCAAGGAGGTAAACGAAGTATACACTGAAAACTATAAGACACTGATTAAAAACAAAAATTAAAGATACACAAAAAGTGGAAACATATCCCATGTTCATGGATTGAAATAATTAATACTGTTAAAATGTCCATACTACCCAAGTCATCTGTAGATTCAATGCAACACCTATCAAAATTCAATGACCTTTTCCACAGAAATAGAAAAAAAAAATCCTAAAATGCATAAAGAACCACAAATAGACACACCAAACTTAAGAAAGAAGAACAAAGCTGGAGGCATCAAACTTCTTGATTTCAAACTATATCACAAAGTTATCATAATCAAAACAACATGGTGCTGGCATAAAAAGACACAAAGACCAATGGAATGGAATCTAGAGCCCAGAAACACAACCATACATATACAATCAACTAATCTTTGACAAGAGAGCCAAGAATACTCAATGGGGAAAGGTAACTCTCTTTGATAAATGCTGGGAAAACTGGAAATCCACATATAAATGAAACTGGACTCCTATTTTATACCACTCACAAAAACTAACTCAAAATGGATTACTTAAATGTAAGACCTGAAAACATAAAACTCCTAGAAGAAAATATAGGAAAAAAGCTCCTTGGCATCAGCCTTGGCAACAGTATTTTGCATATGACACAAAAAAGGACAAGCAACAAAAGCAAAAATAAATGAGTGGGATTACATCAAACTAAAAAGCTTCTGCACAGCAAATGAAACAATCAACAAAATGAAAAGCAACCTACAGATTGGAAAAAAATATTTGCAAACCATTTATCTGATATGGAGTTAATATCCAAAATATAAAAGAAACTCATATAACTCAACAGCAAAAAAGAAAATAATTTAGAAAGTGGACAGAAGACCTGAATAAACATATATCAAAAAAGACACAAAATGACCAACAGGTACATGAATAGATGCTAAAAATCACTTATCATCAGGGAAATGCAAATTAAAACAATGATATATCACCTTGCACCTGTTAGAATGGCTATGACAAAAAGGACAAGAGATAACAGGTGTTGGTGAGGATGTTAAGAAAAGGTAACCTCTGTACACTATTGGTGGGAATGTAAATTTGTACAGCCATTATAGAAAATAGTATGGAGCTTCCTCAAAAACTTGAAAACAGAACTAGCATATGATCCAGTAATACTACTCCTGGGTATATGTCTAAGGAAATGAAATCCAGATGCCACAGAGATATCTGCATCCCCAAATTCATTGCAGCATATTTCACAATAGCCAAGTCATGGGAACAATTTAAGTGTCCATCAATGGATGAATGGATAAACAAGATGCAGTGTGTGTATATATATATATATATATATATATATATATATATACACACACACACACACACACACAACAGAATAATAGTCAGTCATAAAAAAGAATGAAATCTTTCCATTTGCAACAACATGAATGGACCTTGTAGGTTTCATGCAAAATGAAATAAGACAGACAGAGGAAGACAAATACTGTATGATCTCACTTATATGTGGCATCAAAATAAGCTGAACTCATAGAAACAGACAGTAGAATGGTGGTTGCCAGGGGCTGGAGGCTGGGAGGAAATGGGGAGATGTTGGTCAAAGGGTAAAATCTTCCAGTTAAAAGATGAATAAGTTCTGGGGATCTAATGTAAAGCATGGTGACTATAGTTAACAATAGTGTATTATAGACTTCAAAGTTTCTAAGAGAGTAGGTAACAAATGTTCTCCCATAAAAAAAGGTAATTATATTAGGTGATCTATGTGTTAAACTAACCTTATCTGGTAATCGTTTTACAGTATATATGTGCACCTACACATGACATTATATATTTTAAACTTACATTATATATGTTATTTATCAATAAAGTTGTGGAAAAATGGCCCTAAGACCTTAACAGACACCTCACCAAAAAAGATATACAGATGGCAAACAGACATATGAAAAGATGCTCCACATGGGATTTATCCCAGGGATGCAAGGATTCTTCAATATATATGAATCAATCAATGTGATAAACCACATTAACAAGCTGAAGAATAAAAACCATATAATCTCAATAGACGCAGAAAAAGCTTCTGAAAAAGCTTCTGACAAAATTCAACACCGATTTATGATAAAAACTCTCCAGAAATTGGTACAGAGCTAACTCATCTCAACACAATAAAGGCCATATATGACAAACCAAGAGCAAACATCATTCTCAATGGTGAAAAACTGAAAGCACTTCCTCTAATATCAGGAACAAGACAAGGATGTCCACTCTCACCACTATTATTCAACATAGTTTTGGAAGTCCTAGCCATGTCAATCAGAGAAGAAACAGAAATAAAAGGAATCCAAATTGGAAAAAAAGAAGTAAAACTGTCACTGTTTGCAGATGGCATGGTACTATACATAGAAAATCCTAAAGATGCCACCAGAAAACTACTAGAGCTAATCAATAAATTTGGTAAAGTTGCAGGACACAAAATTAATGCACAGAAATCTCTTGCATTCCTGTACACTAACAATGAAAAATCAGAATGAGAAAAAGAAATTAAGGAAACAATCCCATTAATCATCACAACAAAAAGAATAAAATACCTAAGGAGGCAAAAGACCTGTACTCAGAAAACTACAGAAGACTGATGAAAGAAATCAAAGATGACACAAACAGATGGAGAGATTATCATGTTCTTGGATTAGAAGAATCAATATTGTGAAAATGACTATACTACCCAAAGCAATCTACAGATTCAATGCAATCCCTATCAAATTAACAATGGCATTTTTCACAGAATTAGAACAAAAATTTTTACAATTTGTATGGAAACAATGAAAATACTTTGTATGATCCTACAGTGGTGGATAAATGTCATTATACATTTGTCCAAACCCAGAGAAGGTACAAAACCAAGAGTGAATTCTAGAGACTTGACTCAAGATGGCAGATGGCAGAGTAGGAGTATGCAGAACTCACCTTTCCCAATGAACACATCAAAAATACATCTATATATGGAACAATTCTCACTGAAAACTAACTGGAAACTGGCAGAAGGACCTCTGTACAACCAAGGCTGTAAGAAGGGTATATGTGGAATCAAGCAGGAAAGGAAGAGAAGTGATCAGTTTGGGACCTGTGCCCCTGGGAAGAAACTCAGAGGAAAAGAGATTACACAGTGGAGACCCTCCCTGAGGAATTAACAGTTCAAGCTACATTTCAGGCTTCCCAGCCCTGGGATTCAACAAAGGGAAGACAAGCCCTCTTGGTGGGTTGGGGGTCTGGTGGAACTAACAGAAGGGTGATGGGAGGCCTGGATTCTGCTCATGAGGAGCATGAGAATGCTTGCTTGCTCCTGAAGCAGGGCAGATTGAAACTGTACTGCTGGCTGACTGGTTGCCTGTGACCACCCTGTTGCACGCCCCAGCCTGAGCGGAGCAAATGCTTCAGAACCATTCACCTTGTGTCGCAGCTCCACACTGGAGCAAGGGCTGCCATGACCCAGAAAAACACTTGGCTGTGAGTCACTGTAGTGGCTCAGATGCTAAGAGGTGTCTGAAGAGGGAGGGGGTAGCCATTACTGTCAATTGT
The DNA here is from genome assembly GCF_011762595.2 of Tursiops truncatus. Classification (NCBI taxonomy): domain Eukaryota; kingdom Metazoa; phylum Chordata; class Mammalia; order Artiodactyla; family Delphinidae; genus Tursiops; species Tursiops truncatus. Next base: position 30,434,250 of record NC_047055.1, read on the forward strand.
GCAGGTGGAGCACCAGAGTAAGACCAGATCTCTGATGGCAGCCAGACTGCCACACTCCATGCCTCAACCCTCGCTAAATACCCACACTGGCCCCTCTTACTCCAGCACTGCTCCCCTCTGGGGGCTGGGGGTGCTGGTACTGGGAGGGGGAAGAGCACACACTTAAAGTGAACTGAGCCAGCTAAGACCTGACCCTCAGGGCTTCAGCCCCAGCAATTTTGGAGCTGACCCCACCCTCAATAGAATGGTGACAGCCACTGAACAGAGATGAAGCCCCACCTCACCCCTGGCTCTGGTCCTACCCCTCCTTCTCCAGCCCCATATCCTACCAAGGTAATAGCTGGCAGCAAATCCTGAGAAACGATATGACTTGTGTTCATGTCAAATCCAGCTCTCCCACCCATGCAACTGGGCACATGCAGACCCTATAGGGAAGCTCCCACATTAGGACATCCCTCCAAGACTGCCATAGGTAACTGTTTCACCTATTTACATAGAGACAGAGAAAGATAAGCAAAATGAAAAGACAGAGGAATTTGTCTTAATTGGAAGAGCAACAGAAAAGCCCTGAATAAAAGAACTAATGAAACAGAAATAAACAATTTACTAGATAAAGAATTCAAAGAGGTAGTAATAAGAATGCTAACTGAATTAGGGACAAGAATAGATGAATACAGTGAGAATTTTAACAACTAAAAAATATAAAAAAGAACCAGTCAGAATTGAACAATACAATAACAAATAAAAAACTCACTAGAAAGAATGAACAGCAGGCTTGGGAAGTTTTCAGCCATAATTTCATTCTACCAGGCCATCATTACCTACATACCAACCAACCAACGACAATACAAAAAAAGAAAACGATAGGCCAATGTCTTTGATGAATATAGATATAAAAATCCTCAACAAACTATTAGCAAATAGAATTCAACAATAAATAAAAAAGATCATACACCATGATCAAGTGGGAATTATTCCAGGAACAGAAGGATGGTTCAATATTCACAAATCAATCAATGTGATACACCACATTAACGAAAGGAAGGATAAAAATTACATGACCATTTCAATAGATGCAGACAAAGCATTTGACAAAATTCAGCATCCCTTCGTGATAAATACTCTCATCAAAGTGGGTATAGTGGAGGCATATCTTAACATAATAAAGGCCATTTATGACAAACTCTCAGCTAACTTCATACACAATGTTGAAAAGCTGAAAGCTTTTCCTCTAAAAATCAGAAACAAGAGAAGGATGCCCATTCTCGCCACTTCCATTTAACATATATTGGAAGTCTTAACCACAGCAGTCAGACAAGAAAAAAAAGGTGTCCAAATTAGAAGGGAAAGAAAACTGTCACTATTTGCAGATGACATAATATCATGTGTAGACAACCCTAAAGTCTCCACAAAAAAAACTATTCAAACTAATAAATGTATTCAGTAAAGTTACAGGACACAAGATTAATATACAAAAATTTGTTGCATTTCTATATACTAATAATGAACTATCAGAAAGAGAACTTAAGGAAACAATTCAATTTACAATCACATCAAAGAGAATAAAATACCTAGGAATAAACTTAACCAAGGAGGTGAAAGACCTGTACTCTGAAAACTATAAAATTGATGAAGGAACTTGAAAATGAAACAAAGAAATGGGAAGACATCTTGTGTTCTTTGACTGGAAGAATATTCTTAAAATGTCCATAAGACCCTGAATTCCCAAAGCAGTCTTGAGAGAAAATAATAAATCTGGAGGTATTATGGTCCCTGACTTCAGATTATACTACAAGGCTACTGTAATCAAAACAGCAGGATACTGGTGCAAAAACAGACACACAGATCAACAGAATAGAGAGCCCAGAAATAAACCCACACACTTATGGTCAATTAATCTATTACAGAGGAGGCAAGAATATACCATGGAGGAAAGACAGTCTCTTCAATAAATGGTGCTGGGAAAACTGGACACTGTATGTAAAAGGATGAGATTAGAACATTTCCTCACACTATATACAAAAATAAACTCAAAATGGATTAAAGACCTAAATGTAAGACCGAAACCATAAAACTCCTAGAAGAGAACACAGGCAGAACATCTTTGACATAAACCGTAGCAATATTTTTTTGGATCTGTCTCCTAAGGCAGAAGAAATAAAAGAAAAAAATGGGGTACCTGATTAAACTTAAAAGCTTTGGCACAGCAAAGGAAACCATCGACAAAATGAAAAGGCAACCTAGTGAATGGGAGAAAATATTTGCAAATGATATGACCAATAAGGGGTTAATATCCAAAATTTATAAACAGCTCATACAACTCAATTTCAAAAGAACAAAGAACCAATTAACAAATGGGCAGAAGACTTGAATAGACATTTTTCCAAAAAAGACATACAGGTGGCCAACAGGTACATGAAGAAATGTTCAACATCACTAATCATCAGAGAAATGCACATCAAACCCACAATGAGATATCACCTCACACCTGTCAAAATGGCTATCATCAAAAAGTCTACAAATAACAAATGTTGGTGAGGATGTGGAGAAAAGGGAACCCCACTGTTGGTATAAATACAAATTGGTGCAGCCACTATGGAAAACAGTATGGAGGCTCCTCAAAAAACTAAAAATAGAACTGCTATATGATCCAGCAATTCCACTCCTCCGTATATATCCAAAGAAAATGAAAACACTAATTCGAAGGTATATACACCCCAATGTTTATAGCAGCATTATCTACAATTGCCAAACTATGGAAGCAACCTAAGTGCCCATCAACAAACTAATGGATAAAGAAGACATGTTATACATATACAATAGAATATTACTCAGCCATAAAAAAGGATGAAATTCTGCCATTTGCAGCAACATGGATGGACCTGGAGAGTATTATGTTTAGTGAAATAAGTCACACAGAGAAAAACAAATACTCTTATGTTATCACGTATATGTGGAATCTAAAAAAATAAAACAATCAAACCCAAACAGACTCACAGATATAGAGAACAAACTAGTGGTTACCGGGGAGAGAGAGAAGGAGGGATTAAGAAATACAAACTACTAGTTATAAAATTAATATGCCACAAGGATATAATGTACAGCACAGAGAAATAAAGACATTATTTTGAAATAACTTAAAAAACAGTATAGTCTATAAAAATACTGAATCACTATGATGTACACCTGAAACTAATATTGTAAATTACATGTCCATTAAAAAATGGAGAAAAAAGTCAAACCAAAAAAAATCATTATGCTATACACCTTAAACTTATACAGTGCTGTACATCAATTATATCTCAATAAAATTGGAAGAGAAAAAAGAGTGAATTCTAATGTAAATTATGGACTTTGGGTGATTATAATATGTCAGTATAGACTTATCAATTGTAACAAGTATACCACTCTGTTGGGGGATGTTGATAACGGAGAAGGCTGTGCATGTGTGCAGTAGACCAGATAGGAGATATCTCTGCACCTTCCCTTCTATTTTGCTGTGAACCTAAAACTGCTCTACAAAAATAGTCTCTAATAAAAATAATACAAATATAAATGTGAAAAAATTAAATGATTAATTTTCTAAAAGACTGGATTAACAGTTAATAGAAGATCAACATACCTGAGAAGATCAATAACCATAGGATTAAAAGAGTAATGTTGTGAAACAACTATCATTAAAGAGGTTTCCAAGCCCAGATAGATCTATAAATTTTAAGTAGCATATAATTTCCATGGCATAGAAATTATTTTAGACCATAGATGAAAATGGGAGTTTCTCAAATGATTTCATGAAATTTAGATACCTTGATACCAAAATTTAACAAATACTGGAAAAAATAGACATTACAAAACAATCATACTTATTAATATATATGAAAAATACTATAAAGTACTAGCAAATAATATATCTGACTTGTATTTATGCAATGAATGCAGGTATGGTCTCTTACTAGGCATACTTAATGAATCACAGTATCACTAAGACATAGCAGAAAAAACAGCATAAAAATTTATATAGCTGCTCAAAAGGCATTTGATAAAATTCCACACCCATTCCAAACTTAAAAAAAATTCTGAAAGTTTTGAATAATAAGTTGCAAAAAGCAAACACAAAATTATTGGAAAGGAAATAAATTATCACTATTTATAGATAATGACTACTTAGAAAACTAGAGAATCATCTGAATAAATATGAGATGTACCAAGAGCTACTCTAGGTGCTAGAAATAGAAGATATAGTAAGGAAAATTCCATTCCTTATAATATGAATATTAATGTTTTTCACATGTATGAAATCCCACTACACATACATAATTTATTATATATACATATGTAAATATATGTAAATAAAAATTAATGCAACAAATTAACAAGAAAAGAAGTGCAATGGCTATGTGAGAAAATCTTCAAAATTTTCCTAAAGGACATACAACCTTACTTTAATAAAATTTCCTTGATAGGAAGAATAAATGTGGACAGAATTGCAAATTTTCCAAAATTTAACATATAAGTTCATTGAATTACGAAGTACAACTAGATTTTTTTCTTTATTTCAAGTAGCAATTCATTTATAAGGATAAATTGTAAAACTAAAAAAAGTCTGGGAAAAAAGGGTACCAGATCCCAAATATATTTTAAAAGAAACAATTATCAGAATATGTTACCATTGACGCATTATTAGGACAATGAATACAGAAGAACTGAGTTTCCCAAAATTGTTACATTTGGATGTGTATAGGAGTATGATGTTGAAGAGATACATTCACCTTGTATTTAACATCAGTAATCCATATATGAAAATCAGATATTCTGTGTAAAAGACCTAACCAAGAATATTTAACTGCAATATTGGAAATAACTGAATATTTCCAATACTTTAAATGGGAAAAAATTATAGTGCAATATACTTTACCGAAAACCCTCAACCAATTTCCTAAAACAAAACTACTACACAGTAAAACTATATTATGATATAAACTGCTTAAAACATTGATTCCCAATCACCAAAAAGATTTACGTGATTGATAACAAACCATTGCATCTTATTTAGTAATATGGCCTCTGAATTGCCTTTGAATTAATATTTAACTCCAGTAGAGGGTTAGGGGATGAGGCTCAAGAACAAAAAAGACCCTAGTTTTTTATAGTTAAAAAGTCCTTGCAAATATATGTGTGTATATATACACACACACACATACACATAGACCAGATACATTAAAATTTAACATAGTGAATAAAATTATAAAAAGCAGAATAAAAGGTAAAAATGTATCTGACTCAACAGAAGAAACATTTTTTAAAAAATATAAAAGCACTGAAAGAAGCCATAAAGGTAATCATTCACATAATTGACTATGTTAAAAATGATAAACTTTTATGCATTAAAGCTCCATAAAGTCAGAGGCAAATCAGAGCCTGGAAAAATGTATTTGTTACATACATTACACATAAAGGGTTAACATTATATGTAAAGGATTTCTGGCAAACAATAAGTCAAAAATGAATAACTCAAAAGAAATTTGGACAAAAGACATGAACAGAACATTCACAAATAAAGACAAAAGGTAAATAAACATGTAAAAGTGTCCAAACTTATCCAAAACATAAGTTAAATCCAGACACCAATGTTTTCATCTATGAATCCTACAAACATGTAAAAACATGTTGGTATCCAGTGTTGATGTGACTAAGGGACAAACAGACTTCACATACTGGTTGAGAGGATGAACTGTTAAAATCTTTCTGGAGGGAAATTTGTCATTATTAGTCAAAAGCCTTAAAATCTGCATAATCTCTAATCTAAAATATGTTCCTCTGAAAACTTATCCTTTAAGGCTGTCTGGCAATATTTGACAAAAGCCTTAACAATGTACATAAACATCAACCTAAAAATTCTACTTACATAAATATACACTAAGATTCATGGACAAAGGTGTTGATCAAAGATTTCTAAATGTAAAAAAAACTGGAAATAAGCCAGTTTTCTAACAATAAGGAATTGATGAAATAAATTATGTTTCCCTGCTACATGCTCCTAAGGAACCTTTAAAAATCATGTTCTCAAAAGATATTTAAGGATTTTGGGGGAAAAGTTCTTTACAGCATGTTAAGTAAAATACCACCATATTGATTTATATAATGTTCCAATTTTGTAACACTTGTATATATATTAAACATATTTCTGTGTACCTGGGGAAATATATCTCCATATCAAGTTACATAGTTCTAAAAGCATAAAATGAGAAGGGAATATACCAAAATATTAACAATGTTCGTTTCTAGGTGGTAGCACTATAGTCAATTTTCAGTTTATTCTTTATACTGTTTGTATATGACTTTTATAATGCATAAACAATTGAATGATATAACATTAACCAAAAAAGCCTGCATGGTGAGCATGGATTTAGAACCAGGGGAATTATTTAAAAGATTCAAATTACTGTGACTTCCTTGGACATCTATCTTTTGTGACAGTATTGTTTCTATGCTGATATGGTCCTTTGTGACTGACATTTTTTTCTTGGGCTATACTAATGTATTGAGTTTACATTCATTTCTTTCTGGTTTTGGAGAATTTCTATCTCAGGACATGGAGAGACAGGGGTACAATTACCTAACTATAGCCGATTATGTTCCATAAACACGCTAACGTGGTCTGGGACTAGAGATAGTCCCAGACTATCTCTGGGACTAAAGTAGAGGGGATTTTGCTGTCTCCGTGTAGACCCGAACTGCAGTCTTATATAAAACCCAATGGTTAAAAAAAAAAACAAAAAAACCCAATGGTAATAACCTTATTTTTACTTGATATTTTCTTATGAGTATAAAAAAAAGCTCAGTGATGTGTGCGATTTACATTAAATGTGTTCCAGTTAAACACGGTTGGTTTTTATTGTTTGTTTTTTTCAGCTTTGCCACTTTCTCTGGTTCTTTTCTACATAGTGGCTCTATTCGATTTTGAAGCCCAGGCATTGGTTCCGCTCTAATTTCACTAGGACTTAATGATGCAGTCCCATCCCTTCCTTCACTGCCGTGAGCTCAGTTTTATCTATTACTGCTCTCTGTCATCTTCCCTGCTTGACGCTCTGAACACTCAGGACTGCAACACTTTTGTTAAAAGGCCCAACCGCCTAAGCCCTATATTTATATATGTGAAAACCTTAACTGTATTTTTCCCAACCAAAAGGTTTCTTTTCACCTAACCACCTCTCTAATGTTTCTTGGTTTTCTTCTCCTTGAGTGAAATTGTTTGAAGCTCTCTCCCTCCCACCTGATCAGTAGCTTAGCTGGGTGTTATGTAAAATGAAGTTTGCATTCGATTGTTTCCATAGCAACCATCACACATAGGATTAGATATAAAACTGTTTTCTGATATAACTGCTTTCTGATAAAGGGCTTAGAGTTGCCAAACTAAGCTTTCTAGAACAAAACTTTGAAAAACACATTTAAGCAGAATTTAGTAACGTTGTGAATTAAGTATAGTGAAAGTTCGCTGTCAAAATGCAAATAACTTTAAGGGTATCTGTATTTTACTACCGTAAACCTTTTAATCTAAGAAAGAGTCTATAGCTTAGCAGATGGCGTTGCCCCCTCCTTTACAGACAAGATTGAGGCCATCTACCATGAACTCCTAAAAATTGCCTTGCTTCCATTTTATATCTTCTAACTCTACCTATCCTTTCCTCTTCCCTCCTAGCTTGAAAGAAGTGTCCTTCCTAGGTGGTAACCTTTTTGCTGTGCTCTTGTTTGCATCTCTTCCTGTCTTTCTGGGACCTTATTTCATCAATCATCTCCATCTTCAGTATCTCCATTGATTCCTTCCCCTTAGTCGACAGACATACGCAAATCTTCCTCTATGCTGTAAAACTGTTCTTTATCCCTGCTTCTTTTTCAAGTTACAGTTCTTTTTTTTAATTTATTTTTATTGGAGTATAGTTGATTTACAATGTTGTGTTAGTTTCTGCTATACAGCAAAGTGAATCAGTTACAGATACACATATATCCACGCTTCTTTAGATTCTTTTCCCATATAGGTCATTACAGAGTATTGAGTAGAGTTCGCCGTGCTATACAGTAGGGTCCTACTGTACAGTTCTATCTTTCTAATCCTTCCATTTGTCATTTGCGGTCTCCATTTCCTCACCTCACATCCCTCTAATAACTTGCAATCTAGTTTCTAACCTCACTGGTTTACTGGATTTACTCTCAACAGAAACGCTCTTCCAATGAATAAATCCAGCGACCTCTTCTCTGTCCTTTTTTGGCTTGACCTCTTGACAGTTATCAGCATAAGATGGCTACCTCCATCTCTCCTGCTTCCGAGACACTTAACGCTCCTATTCTGCATCCTGACTGTATCTCTTCAGTGTTCTTGTATTTTTGCTTTTACTGTCCACTATTTTAGCAATATTATAGGCACTTCTTAAGGGGCTACCTTTTGCTGCCTCCTCTTCTCATCCCACAGCTTCTCTACATCTTTGTTCCTCCCATGGCTTCAAAACTGCCATAAACTATCTTCTTATTCTCGATCTCTCTGCTGAGTTTCAGGTCAGTATATTCAAATGCCAGGAAATCGATAGACCTATCTATGTATCCCAGAGGCTCCTCAAACTCAATATGTACATCTCTGAATTCATCTTCCACCCACCTACCTCATCCATCAAACTTGCTTCTCTTTCTTATTTTCCTTTTCTAATTCAGTGCCATTATCATCCTTCAGTCACTCAGGCTAAAAATCCTTGAGCTATCTTCAACTTTCCCTTGCCCGTACTCCTCCCCTTTCTACATCCAGTCAGTAAAAAAAAAACAAAAAAAAAAACCATACTAATTCTACCATGGAAGCATGTCTCGCCTCTACCCTGTCCTTTCTACTTCCAATTAGGGAGCTCAGATCATTATCTCCTGCTTAGACTACTTAAAAATTGTCCTAACATTCCCTCTTCCCTGATTCTCTCCCTCCTGCAATACATCCTATAAACTCCATCCAGACTCGCCTAAAGCAAATTAATCAATCATTCATTCATACAAATTTTTATTGAGTGCCCATTATGTCCATTATTTATAAAACTGCACAACTCTCAGGGACATTATTTGCATTGTAGTGTATGTGAATGCCACCCACTGAAATTATGCAGGTTATAAACCTCAGGGCTATAGACAGCAGCTCTAATTATATTCTAGACACTACTCTGGTTACTAGGGGCACAGTAGTCAACTAAACCGAAAAGAATCCCTGCTCTCTTGGAGTTCTCAACCTACCGATGGGAAACAGACAATAATAAGCAAAGGTACAGACCTGATTGTGTCCATTCTAAGCTCAAAACCTTCAATATTTCCTCATTAAAAACAGAAAAAACCCCAACTCTTTATGATACTGGAGTTATTTCAGAGTCCAGCTCTGTTTCCTATCTTCTTTTTGTCTGAGGTTCCTTACAATCTAGCCATGCCAAACCACTTCAACCCATTCTTCAAAATATGCCTTGTACTATGCTGCTGTCTCTGTGTTCGTCCTGCCACCTTAAATATTCTTCTACTCCAACTCTACCTGTGTAAGTTCTAGCCATCTTAAAAGCCTATCTCTCAGTTTCCTGATCTGTAAAATGATGGTTTTCATACACACCTTGCAGAATTATAAAACATAAACATAACTCGTAGCAAGCATCTAGCAGGCACTCAATAAACGATAGCTATTAAAATGCTATGGACTGTGGGTTTAAATTACTCACTTTGCTATTTACTAACTATATAAACTCAGGTTCCTCCTATGTAAAATAGAGATAATAAAAACTAAGCCTCAGGGTTGTTCTGAGAATAGGGAAAGTTCAAGTACAGTGCCGGGCCCACAGGAGGGCCCGGAACGGATGTGAGTTCCTGCTTACCACACTCCGACTTCAATCATGGCCTGTATGTGCTCGCACACATGCGCATGCCACATTTGGGTCTATTTCTCCCACTAGATTATAGACTCCTTAAGCCAAATATTGTGTTTTCACTCACCCTTCTATTGCCCCCACTACTTTTCACAGTGCCTCTCAATTGGCTGTTACTTGCTACGTTTCCCTTCCTATCCCCAACTCAACTCTTCCCTTTCTTTCCTCTTCTGAAATTACATAACAGGTCATATTATTTTTCTACAACACAATCTTCCTCATTGTGCCCTTGTCATATCTGTGCCACCATCTCTTTCTCCCCTCACCCCTACCAGGTAGCTTATGTTTGAGTAACAACATGATGCTTGAGTGATATATTATTCTCTGTGTCACCCAACAGGAGTCTTAGAACTGGGACTTTTAAAGAGTAGGAGCGAAACATCTTGGTTGATTTGAATTAAATCCACTCTACCTGTACCATAAAAGCCTCTAATGAGAGCTTTAGCTTGGGTTAAACAGGGGAAGTACAAGTTTATTAGACATTATCCACAGAGTGTATTTGTATGGAAACAATCAATTGTTTGGGCCCACACATGTTGAGCATCTGTGTGATGAGTGACGCATTTCTTAACTTTCAGATATATCTCAACCACAAAAATGAACATTCATGCCAATTTTCCCAAGCCCCAGGTGATTCTTTCGACTTTGTCCATTGCATCTGTATTTTGATAAAGTGATATAACTTATTGCAATTTCATAAAGGTATTCTGAGAACAAATTCGTCTTACCAAGATGTCAACTATAAGATAAGAAATCACAGTTAGAATGTGATTATGCTACAGTTTTCTTCTACTTTCTCCCCTGTGATCTTTGATCAGAATGTTTTGTATTAAATTCGCATCAGAAAGTCACAAAGGTGACAACTTCTCATTTGGGCTTTAAACCTAATACATAGCCATAAACTGCTTTGCTAAGTCACTTTACACAGATCCATTTAAAGTGCTAGCTCTGCACTGACAGATGTGCTGACTTCTGGTAAAAACTGCCCAATGTATTTTACTTCATGTTACTTGGTTTCATGTTGGATGATGAAAGTGTACCACTAGTGCTTCTGCTTTTGTCAGCAACCAAGTTTTTCTTTATATCCATTTTCTCTTCTCATAATAAAAATCCAGAAATCAGTGTGATGTAAACAAAAATGGCCACACTAAGGATTCACAATAAAATAAAGAATATTAGAGGGTAGAAAGTGGCCCTGGGAATCCCACACCAAATTCTCTCCACTTGTCTTTATTCTGTTAGATCTGTGCATAGGGACTTAATGTATAGTCATAGACTGCTTTGCTAAGTGCAAAGCCCAAACTCCAAACAATTGGAGAACAGTTATATACCTAAATTATAATATGTGTATAAAATACTATGCAAACATTAAAAATGGCACATATCTCCATGGAAAAACATTCAAAACATATTATATTTAAAAGGAGGAAATAAAACTGCACATATATATGTAACACACCACCTGAATGTCCCATTTTTTATGAATTTTTTTGCAGGGCAAGATGTATTTCCTCCTTACAACTGTCTTCCTGGAGATTATGAAAGCTGGAGGCTATAAAAGGGAACTTTTGTGACATAACTTGAAGCTGAAAAGAAGATAGTTTTTTTTTTTAAAAAGCATGATAAAGTGTAGGATATAATGCCGAGAGGAGACTACTTTTCCTACTGTAAAGGGCCTGGTTTTGTTTTTTCAAGCATTCACCTGCAGCACAGACATCAGTGAGAGCTTACTTTTGTCCCCTCCTCCCACCTCAAAGATCCAAAGCCCCCAGCTCTCCATCCAGTAGTTGAACTGAACAAAGGACACAAACTTACTGACAACTTCTACCATATGGCCCGACACAATAGGCAGGACTTTGTTTGGTTTTCAAATGATCGAGAAACTATGAGGGATGGAAGAAAATAGATAGAACTGAAGCGCTGGCTACATGATGTACCCCAAAACGTTAGTATTAAGGCCCCACATCCATGAGGTTTGGGGACAAGTTGAATGGAACGAGAAAGCTATACCTGATGTCCACCATGTTGTAGATTCTGTGAGATATATCATACCATTTAAACCCAAGACAAAAAAAATTATATAGGGCTTCCCTGGTGGCGCAGTGGTTGAGAGTCCGCCTGCCGATGCAGGGGACATGGGTTCGTGCCCCGGTCCGGGAAGATCCCACATGCCGCAGAGCGGCTGGGCTCGTGAGCCATGACCGCTGAGCCTGCGCGTCCGGAGCCTGTGCTGCGCAATGGGGGAGGCCACAACAGTGAGAGGCCCGCGTACCGCAAAAAAAAAAAAAAAAAAAATTATATATATGTGTGTGTGTATATTATATATATGTATGTGTGTGTATATATATATATATATATGTATATATGTATATATAAAACATTCTTCGGTATTCCAAACATTTTCTTGTTTTGCTGACTATTTTAACATGAACTGTCCCCATCCCTCCTTCCCTCATAGAGAACATAGGACCAGTTAATCACATTCGTAATTGCATCTTCCTAGCAAATGGGTACATTGAACATTTCTAGGAAAGACCTCATGATATTCTACTAGATAGCCTAATTCGTATATTACTGAGCTGCAAGGATGTAAAATGTGATAGTGGCATCTTGACTTATAGGCACAGAACCTAGAAGCCTTAAATCTGTTTAAAAACCATGAAACTGGAAACGTTCCAGATTGATATGCAGTGAATAATACGTATAGTAACAGCTACCATTTATTACTGAGCACCAGGTAAACCTCATACCCACTCTATGTGAACTATGTCCCAGCTGAGAAATGAAACAAGTTGAGAGAAGTTAAAAATTATTTTTTCCCAAGCTAGGTAGCAGAGTAACTGAGAGAGCCGGAAGTCAATCAGAGCTCTTATTCCAAAGTCAGTGCTCTTTCCACTGTGCTGAGCTGCTGCCTAAAAACCGTGGAGAGGGAGGGAGGGAGACGCAAGAGGGAAGAGATATGGGAACATATGTATATGTATAACTGATTCACTTTGTTATGAAGCAGAAACTAACACACCATTGTAAAGCAATTATACCCCAATAAAGATGTTAAAAAAAAAACCGTGGAGATATCTGTGGGAAGAAGTTAGAGAAGTGAACCCTGTTCTCCAGAGACACTGAAGAAACATAAGAAGTTAGAAATTGGGAGGGAAGAGAGATAGGAGCATGGAAAGAGAAGCCAAGTAAGCCGCACTCATCTTTCAACTAATTTTGACCAAATACACTCCATACTCATTCTGTGGATTAAAATAAAACCACTCTCCCACTTTATAAAATCCTTCTGAGCTTCAGGGCCCATGACGGCAAGAAGACTAGCCAACAATAGTTTACATGACACTCTTTGGCAGTCGCTTTGTCGGCTCTGCCAAAAGTAATTACTTCCACTCATTCAGGGGTTGGGTCAAAGCAGTTATCTCTTAGGGAGCTGATTATCGTTTTTCCTTCCTCATGGAAGGAAGAAAGTGAAGAGAACATCTACAAATAAGGTTCCTGACCATCCTCCTATAAAATTAATTTAAAGCTTATGCTGCAGATTTGGTATTATTTGGAATACTGTGTTTTAATCTCAATCTGAGACCTGTTCTCATCCACTAAAATTTCATACAAAGCATCAAAAAAAAAAAGCTTTATTGACATATAGTTTACATACCAACAAATTCACTCATTTAAAGTATACCATTCAATAGCTGTTAAGTATTTTCACAGACCTGTGCATTCATCACCAAAATCAATTTTAAAACATTGACATGACTGCCCCAAAGATACAAACCTCCTGCCCTTTAGCATTTACCCCGTAACTCTCCTAACAACCCTAACCTTATACAACCACTAATCTACTTTCTATCTCTACAAAGCAACTTAGAGATAAAATCCTAAATGTCTTCTGGTTTTGAAGAGATCAGTACTATCCTGAAAGCTATCTGGAGAATATCGGAAGTAGTCAACTTTTGCCAGAAAAAAACAAAAACAAAATAGAAAGAAAAAGAATAGCACCACACGTTCTGATGTGAAGTCTGCTATCCCTATTTTCTTTTCTTTTTCTTTTTGCAAAGAAGCAGCTTTTATAATCAGGAAGTAAATCAAAAGAATACATTAATGTCTTGTGTTTGCCTGCTAATAAGTTGAGAAAACTCACAAAATGGATTATTGATAGTTTTTTTTTCTTTAACCAAAATAAAAGTAGGTTTTAGATTCACCTGGTAAGGCCTTATTTAAACAGGCAGTGCCCCAATACAATTCACTAAACTATGCTTTCTATACAATTAGGAATTAAACAAACCCCTTTTAGAGACTGACCTGAGATGACATTTAATGCTAAAACCAAAATAAATAATCTAGCAAGAACAAAAGTTTTAAAATTTCAATAATGTCAGCCTTGGAGATATTTGTTCACCAAACTTAATCAGCATTTCTAAAACACCTTAATACAAAATTATAAAAGAAAAGTGAAGTTGGCAGTTATTCTACCCTCACTTTGGCTTTCAAGAACTTCAATGCACTCACCAAATGGAGCCTTTCTCTTCATCATCAGGCTGGGTCCCTTAAGTTGGCTTTCTCAGAACACTGACAGCATATTCAGGTCACAGTCTTCTTCCCGGAAGTCTCAGTGAATGGAGCAGAGGCTGCTGGGAGAGAGCAGTGCTCTCTACTGGTCACATCTCCACTTACTGGTTTCTGAAAGCTCCAGGGAACCCAGGAGTTCCCAGTTTCTTTCAAGGTAGGCAAAGAAAGGTGTCTTTGAACCCCTGACCCATTGGGGTTTGACAAAACTGTGAGCTGTGTCTTCAGGGGCTTTCTCTTTGGGCAGCCCCTTCCTCCCACTTTGGACACAGCATGATGTGGTAGAAAAATCCAGTCAGGCATGCTTGCTTCGACTCCTAGGTCCATACACTAGGTGTATGATCTTAATCTCTTTGATCCTCAGTTTCTTCATCACTGAAATAATAATGCTACCATCCCACTGGTAGAGTTATCATGAGAATTAAATGTAATGACACATGTGCTAAGTGCCAAGCACAGTGTAGTGTACGTAGCAATGGACAAGAAATACTAGCTTGTCCTGGGTGAGCCAGATGTAATTAAGGGAGCCCATTAAAAGAGGGTCTAGAGGACAGAGGGGGAAGGTCAGAGACTCTCATGCTGGTCTTGAAGAAGTAAGCTTCTATGAGTTCTACAGCTACAAGGAAATGAAATCTGCCAACAACCACGTGAGCCTGAAAAAGAACTCCTTGCCTCAGATCACAGCCCAGCCCTGGCTGACATCCTAATTGCAACCTTGCGAGATCCTGAGCAGAGGACCCAGCTAAGGTGTGCCCAGATTCCTGACCCACAAAAACTATGAAATAATAGTGTGTTGTTTTAAGCTGCTAAATTTGTGGCAATTTACTACACAGCAATATATAACTAATTCAGTAGGTCTGGGTGAGGCATTTCTAACAAGCTCCCAAGTGACTACTGATGCTGGCGAACGTCCACACCGAGTAGCAAGGATATATCAGTCATTCCGAGACTCATAGTGGTAATGGATATCAAGGAAGAACAACTGGGTGTGCTTTTATAATTTCTTCAACCTTAAACATAAAGTTTAATGATTCCTAATCCCTCATTATAACCTCTCTTTTCTCAAGTTGACTCTCATGTGACTTTTGTTGGAAATTCCCACTTAAACTTCCATGCACCTATTTCCAATTAGAATCTCAGCCCTTTAATTTCCTACACTTGCAAGAAAATTAAATATGTTCCTAGTCAAATGCAAAGAGCAGAGACGTAATTATCATTTTATCAATTCAGTCCAATCCTCTTTAACCACACTAGATATTAAAGGTAACAAGAGCTTAATGATTACACATGAGGATATTAAAGACTGAACAAAGATGAATTGTTTCTTGGTTCTGCCAAATACAATATATTATTCACAAAATAAGTTTTTTAGCTTATTATCATATTAAACCATTTTTGATGGTTCTCTTGTTTGGACCATGTGGTTGAATACTACTAGGTGTGAAGGAACGTCTGTTCTACACAGTCTGGTTGATTTAGTGGGTCAAACCATCAGGAGTCTTAGGACTGCAGGACTTATTTGCATGGGACTACAGGTTTCAGAATTCTATTAGCTGACAGCATCATTTGGTACAGCAGTTTATCCTGTGTGGTTGAAGAAGAGAGCCTAGCCTGGAGATCACTGAAGGTAGAACCAAAAGAACTCAATTGTTGCAGATCTCTTTTTGGATTTATTATATGAAAAGAGGAAGTCGTTTTCTCTGGATGCTTTATTCTTCATTTGTTAAATCTCACTAAACTTTCAGTTCAGTTCAGTCTAATTCATTTCAAAAAGTATTTAGTACATGACTGTCCTAGGAACTATAAAAACAGTATGAATAACACGTAGTATCTGCCCTTATGCAGTTTATGATCTAGTGGGAAATAGAAATTTGATTTCTAGAATCAAACCAACCAGATTAGAGGCTGAATTTTCGATAGAATGAACTGGATCTTTTGGCATGTTCTGAATAGAGACTTAATGTGTCAAGCTTACCATAATTGTTTTTTAAGAACTTAAACTTTAAGTAGAACTGGGTTTACTGAGAGGTAAATACTCTCTAAATGTCAAGTAATTATAATAATACTTTTACCTATGACACTGGAAAAAATTCTTAACTCCTTGTACTTATAGCAAAACCCTTTTTCTTTTAAAGATCACCCGTCAGCATAAGGCACAACATCAACATAGTTTCAAAAAGTTCTTTCTTCTACTTTTGTAAACACACATGCACACGCACACACACAGCCCACTT
This sequence comes from Tursiops truncatus, assembly GCF_011762595.2. NCBI lineage: Eukaryota > Metazoa > Chordata > Mammalia > Artiodactyla > Delphinidae > Tursiops > Tursiops truncatus. Next base: position 30,450,979 of record NC_047055.1, read on the forward strand.
GGCTATACGCTGAACTTTTATTGTTCCCTTTTGCTTAGTTAAGGACGAAGTCTGCCATTTCAGGATTGAAGCAGAGTCCTTTCGGCTTCCACGGAGAGGTTGATAAACATTTTTCTTTATACTGCACCAGCAATGCAGTCTTAGTTGAGAACACTGCTTCTCTAAGGGCTACTTCTTAAGACTGGGAATCGATGCAGTTGTTTTGTTGGTCACCAAGCTACTCAGAATCATTGATATACAAAAATGCAAGTTCTGACTTTATAAGATACTCTCAAAGCTATGAAAAAGTGTTTTAAAAAGTAGGCTGAAGTCTGATCTGGAAAGACAATGGAAAAAAACAAACATTTCAGTTGGACATAACACCTTTCTTTCTTGCTTTTTTAATGGTAGTCAATCATACCAGAATCATCTGGAAAGACGCTGCAGGATACTGGGGGTAAAGGAGACAAAAGGATTAAGGCAAGGCAGAGGACAGGGAGTAAGTTTGTGTTGGGCTTACAAGTTTGTCCACTGGGACATATTCTGTTCTCATGTATAAGTAATACCAAGGAGTCGTGAAAGAGAAGTGTATTCTTCATCTCCAAAAATGAGAGGAGAAGAAGAAATAAAGGAATCTTACTTGCATATGGAATCTTATAGTTGGAAAAGACCTTAAGGACCATCTAAGCTTAGTTTCCACATTAAATGGCTTCCCAAAGGTCATACACTTAATGACAGAACTAGGACCAGAATTTCCATTTCTTGATTCATGATTTAGCGTTCTTCTTAGTTTACCATAAATCATAAGTAGAGTCCATATAAAATTTTTTATAATGTATTTATTAAATAGGCTATTTGGAAAGGAAGTTGTAAGTTATTAAAATAAGTGAGAATCCCCATATGGTGGAAGTGCCTAAGATAATGCCCAAATCAATTCCTGGTAGACAAAATTCACTGCCTGGTAAATCTACAGAATGCCAAACTAGAAAAAAGAATACCAATATAACCATCAAGATGCACGATAAAGGGAAAAGCCAAGAAAACAGCAAGAAGAGATAAGAGGCAGTCAGAAGTAAAAACAGAAACTTTTGCTCAGCCCAGTAATAGATGGTGAATACTAGAGAAGCTCAACTATGAATGTGGGAGATGTATTTCCAAATGCCTTGCCTCTTTCTGCTTTGTCTGTTCTTAAGTTCAGTTCTTACACTGAAATCTCAACTCTTACAACTCTCTCTATCCTTTCCCTGGCTTTCCTCTTTTGACCCACAAAGGATTTATGCTGGCACTTCAAGATGTTCATTTAGCCATCAAATCCCATACTCCCTCCTACAGTCTTGGTCATAAAAGTAGAGAAAGACAGAAACGTATGGGTTAGCATTATGATGGATATTCTCAAGATAGCTACTACATAGTAGATATCCAATAAACATCCAAGAAGCATAGCTTACTTGTATTCATTCCACTGCCAGAGATGAAGTCCTATGAATCCTACAGGCTATAAAATCTTCTAGCATCCCAATAATCATGAAAATGGCTCAGGAAAATATCACACCCTCAGCTTTTATCAGCTTTTATAATAAGTTATAAAAGCTTTAATAAGCTTTTATAACTTATTAAAGTTATTTATTCATAGCTTCTGAGAGTAAGACACTAGAAGCAGGATATCTGCGAGGGGGATAGGAAAAGAAGGGAGAAGGCCATGATGTAGAAAAAGGACCAAAAAAGAAGACTGGGAGAAGCTAAAAAGCAAGCCTCAGAATCCCATTTCCAGCTATGCTGATATAAGTGGTACCAGACTTGCCCTCCCAACTGTAAACAGTTATAAAACTTTACAAAGTATATGAAGCAACTGTTTTCAGGCATTGAACAAAAAGCAACACAGAATGCAATACTCAAAGAAGAGCAACAGAGGAGATGAGAACCATGTTCTCTATTAGTGTACAGTTCCAACCTCAACACAGAGAGGTGGAGGCCAAGCAGAGCACGACAGAGACAACAGAGAAAATGAAATAGAATACTAAAAATATGTGATTAACCCAAAAGAAAGCAGAAAAGGAGGAATGGATGAATGAAAAGAACACATAAAACAACTAAAATACAACCAGCAAATTACAGAATTAAAATAAGTCATATCGATAAATACATTAGATATATATGGAAGAAGCACAGTAAGAATCATTTATTATCAAACTGGATAAAAATGAGACTCAAAAATATACTTTCTGCAGGTGTTACACTTTAAATATAAAGACACAAATAGATTGAAAGTAAAATAATGTAAAAAGAAAGCCAGAGTGTCTGTATTAATATTGGACAAAGCAGATTATGAAACAAAGATTATTACCAGAGACAAACAGAAATGTTGCAAGTGATAAAAAGGGTACCTTAAGAGTTAAACATAATCATTCTAAATGTGTATGGTCCTAATAATAGATTTACAAGATACATGAAGTAAACACTGACAGAACTAAAAGGAGAAATTGAGAAATCTACCCTATTGGTTGAACATGTTGCACCCTTTTCTCAGTAACTGATAGAAGTTGAAAAGAAACTACCAAAACACAGAAGATATGAGCAACCCTATCAGTGAACTGGACCTAAATGACATTTATAGAATACTACACCCTGTAATTTCAGAAAACTTTTTAACTCCACATACAATATTCATCAAGATAGACTATATGCTAAGTGATGAAATATAACTCATTAATAAAAATGTTTGAAATCTTATAAAGTGTATTATCTGATAACAATGAAACTCAATTAGAAGTTAATAATGAGATGTCTAGAAAGTTTTCAAATGTTTGAATATTAAATATCACACATCTAAAATAAGCCACAGGTCAAAGGAACAAAAGGAAAATTAAAAATTATTCAGCTGAAAGATAATGAAAATAAAATATATCAAAATCTGTGGGAAGTAACTAAATCACTTATTAAAGGAAAGTGTAAAACTTAATGACTATATTAGAAAAGAAAGGTTTGAAAAAATTATATAGTTTTGCCTTAAGAAGTTAAAAAAAGAAAAGTTAAAATAAATGGAAAGGAAAAATAATTAAGTGCAAAATTCAATTAAATAGAAAAAATAATAATCAGAAAGAAAAATTAACAAAGATATTTGAAAAAGGTAATCAAAATGATAAATCCTTAGCAAGACTGATCAGAAAAAAGCCACAATTTACTAACATTAAAATTGAAAGAGGGAATATCATTACAGATCCTACATACATTTAAAAGATATTACTGGGAAAAACTTTAGGTCAATAAATTCAACAAATAGATGAGTGGAGAAATTCCTTGCGAGACATTACTTAACAAAACTGACAGAGAAGAAATAGAAAATTTCTATAGAATTATATTTATTAGGGAATATATTATAATAAAAACCTATAAAAAGTCTAGATCCAGATGGTTTCACTGGTGGATTCTATCAAATATTTAAGGAAGAAGTAATATCAATCTTATATATATTTCTTCAGAAAAATAGAGGAAGAGAGATCTCTTCACAACTCATTTTAAGAGGTCAGAGTTACCCTAATACTAACCCTGACAAAAAACATTACAAGAAAACTACAAATTGGTATGCCTCATGAAAATAAATGTAAAAATTCTTAACAAAACATTAGCAAATAGAATCCAGCAAATAAAAATGTTCACTGCATCAAAGAAAAGTGCAGTTTATCCCAGGAATGAATGATTTGTTCAATATTTGATTGTCAAATCATGTAATATACCACATTAAGTGAAAAAGGAGGAAAAAAAAACATATGATCCTCTCAGCAAATTCAGGAAAAGCATTTGACAAAATTCACCACCCATTCATGATTAGAAAAAAACTCAGCACCCCCATGTTCATAAGAGCATTATTTACAATATCTAAGACATGGAAACAACCTAAGTGTCCATCAGTGGACAAATGGATAAAGAAGTTATCTTTACCTTACATATATATGGAATACTATATATATGGAATATAATGTATATATATATAAAGGAAGATTATATATATATATAATGGAATATTATTCAGCCATTAAAAAAACAAGGAAATCCTGTTATTTGCAACAACATGGAAGGACCTTGAAGGCATTAGGCTAAATGAAATAAGTCAGAGGAAGACAAATACTGTATGATCTCACTCATATGTGGATTCTTAAAAAAAAGAAAAAAGAAAACAAAAATACCCCCACCAAACTCATAGAAAAAGAGGAGATCAGATTTGTGACTACTAGAGGCAGGGGGAGGGGGAATTAAAGGGGGTGGTCAAAAGTTACAAACTTCCGATCATAAGATAAATAAGTACTAGGGATACAATGTGCAATGTGATGACTATAGTTAACACTACTATATGATACGTAGGAAAGTTGTTAAGAGAGTAGATCCTAAGAGTTCTCATCACAAGGAGGCAATTTTTTTCTTTTCTTTTTATTGTATCTATATGAGATGACTGGTGTTAATTAAACCCATTGTGGTAATCATTTCAAAATATATATCGATCAAACCACCATGCTGTATACCTTAAACTTATACAGTGATGTATGTCAATTATTTCTCAATAAAACTGGGGAAAAAAGGATCATACATGATGGTCAAGTGGGATTGATCCCTGGGATGCAAGGCTAGTTCAACATACACAAATTAATAAATGTGACATAGCACATTAACAAAATGAATAAGAATTACATGATCCTCTCAATCAATGCAAAAAAGAAAACATTTGACAAAATTCAACATCCTCTCATCATTAAAAACTCTCAACACGTTGGATATAGAAAGAACGTGACTCAACATAATAAAGACCATATATTACAAATCCACAGCAAGTATCATACGCAAAAGGTGAAAGTTTGAAAGGTTTCTCATGAAGAACAGGAAGACAAGGATGCCCAAACTCACCACTTCTGTTCAACATAGTACTGGAAGTCCTAGCCAGAGCAATTGGGCAAGAAATAGGAAAAAAAAAAAAAGCAGTCAAATTGGAAAGAAAAACATAAGACTGTCTCTGTTTGCAGATAGGATCTCATACATAGAAAACCCTAAAGACTCCACCAAAAAACTATTAGAACTAATAAACTCAGTACAGTTTCAGAATACAGAAATCAACATACAAAAATCAGTTGCATTTCTGTACACTAATGACAAATTATCTGAAAAAGAAAGAAAGAAAACAATCGCATTCACAATAGCAACAGAAAAAAATACTTAGGAATAAATTTAACCAAGGAGGTAAAAGCATTATACAATGAAAATTGCAAGGCATTGATGAAAGAAATTGAAGATGACGCAAATAAACGGAAAGATATTCCATTTTCGTGGATCAGAAAAATTAACATTGTTAAAATGTCCAACTACTCGAAGCCATCTATAGATTCAATATAATCGCTATCAAAATTCCAATGACATTTTCACAGAAATAGAACAAACAGGTCTAAAATTCATATGGAACCACAAAAGATCTCAAATAGCCAACGCAATCCTGAGAAAGAACAAAGCTGGAGGCATCACACTTCCTGATTTCAAAGTTTATTACAAAGCTATAGTAAAACAATATGGTACTGGCATAAAAAGAGACATAATGGAACAAAACTGAGAGCCCAGATATAAATCCACATATATATGGTCATCTAATTTTTGACAAGGGAGTCAAGAATACTAAATGGGGGAAAGACAGTATCTTCAATAAATGGTGTTGGGAAAACTGGATAACGATGTGTAGAAAAATGAAACTGGACCTCTATCTTACACCACTCACTCACAAAAATAAGCTCAAAGTAGATTAAAAACTTAAATATAAGACCCCAAACTGTACAACTACTCTAAGAAAACATAGGGAAAAGATCTCTGACATTGGTCTTGGCAAAGACTTTTTGTATATGACACCAAAAACCTAGCAATAAAAGCAACAATAAACAAATGTGACTTCATCAAACTGAAAAGCTTCTGGACAGCAAAAGAAATAAACAGCAAAATGAAAAGACAACCTATGGAATAGGAGAAGATATTAGCAAACTATATATCTGTTAAGGGGTTAATATCCAAAATAATAAAGAACTCATACAACTCAATAGCAACAAACAAAATTTGGTTTAAAAATGGGCAAAGGACTTGAATAGACATTTTTACAAAGAGAACATACAAATGGCCAACAGGTACATGAAAAAGATGTTCAACATCACTAATCATCAGGGAAACACACATCAAAACCACAATGAGATACCACCTTGCACCTGTTAGAATGGCTATTACCAAAAAGACAAGAGACAGCAAGTGTTGAGGATGTGGAGTAAGGGACCCTTGTGACCTATTAGTGGGAATGTCAATTGGTACAGTCACTACAGAAAACAGTATGGAAGTTCCTCAAAAAATTAAAAATGGAACTACTGTATGATCCTCAACAAACTTGAAATAGAAGTATCATATGATCCAGCAATCCCACTTCTTGGGATATATCTGAAGGAAATGAAAACACTATCTAAAAGAGGGGTCTGCATCTCCATGTTCATCGCAACATTATTCACAATAGCCAAGGCACGGAAACCACCTAAGTGACCATTAACAGATAAATGGATGAAGATGATATGATATATAAAAACAATGGAATATTATTCAGCCAGAAAAAAGGAAATCCTGCCTTTTGCTACAACATGGATGGACATTGAGAGCATTATCATAGGTAAAATAAGTTAGGCAGAGAAAGATAATTATTGTATGTTTTCACTTATATGCAGAATCTAAAAAAGCTAAACTCATGAAAACCGAGAGTAGGATGGTGGTTGCCAGGGGGTGGGGGAAATGGTGAGATGTTGGTCAAAGGGTGTAAACTCCCAGCTATAAGATGAATAAGTTCTGGGAACCTAATTATATTCACCATGATGTTCATTAACAGTATTTGAAAGTTGTTAAGAGAGTAAATCTTAAACCTTATCACCCCCCCACACACACACACAGGATAATTATGAGAAAGGATGGAAGCATTAACTAACCTTATTGTGGTAATCATTTTTTAAATTTAATTTTTAATTTATATTGGAGGATAGTTGATTTACAATGTTCTGTTAGTTTCAGGTGTACAGCAAAGTGATTCAGTTATACATATACATATATCCATTCTTTTTCAGATTCTTTTCCCATATAGGTTATTACAGAGTATTGAGTAGAGTTCTCTGCGCTATACAGTAGGTCCTTGTTGGTTATCTATTTTATATATAGTAGTGTGTATATGTCAATCCCAATCTCCCAATTTATCCCTCCCTGCCACATTTCCCCTTTGGTAACCATAAGTCTGTTTTCGAAGTCTGTGAGTCGGTTTCTGTTTTGTAAATAAGTTCATTTGTATCATTTATTTTAGATTCCACATATAAGTGATATGATATGATATCATTTTGCACTATATACATGTATCTAACCACAGTGTATACCTTAAACTCACATGTTATATGTCAACAATATCTCAATGACTCTGGAAAAGAAAGGGATGCTCAATAGCATTAGTGATGAGAAAAATGCAAATGAAAACCACAATCTGATAGCACTGCACACCTACTAGAATGGCTCAGTTGTAAATTATGTCTCTATTACCAAATGCTGGCAAGGTTGTTGAGCAACCAGAGCCCTCATGCGTCTCTGCGAGGAATGTGAAGTGATACAATTCTACTGAATAACTGCTTGGCAGTTTCTTATAAAGTTAAGCATACACCTTCCAAGTTTTAGGTATTTACCCAACAGAAATGAAAACATATGGCCACCAAAACATTTGTGAAAAAATATTCGTAGCACCCAAATGTCCATCAACGGGAACATAGATACACAGACTGTGGTATATTCACACAGTGGTATACTATTCAAAAAGGAACAGTCTATACATACAACAACATGGATGAATCTCACCAACGTTTTGCTGAGGGACATTTTGCTGGTATTTATATGAAGTCTTCGAACAAGCAAAATGAATTTAGAGTGAAAGAAAACACATCAGAGTTTGGGGGAGGGAGGTATTAAATTTGTCAAAATTAATTGAGCTGTACACTTAAAATCAGTGCACCTTATGGTATGGAAATTATACCTCATTAATCAAACAAACAAAGGAAACCTCACGTAAATTAAAATTTTGTCGAACACCAGTAGTATACTCTTGAGGCTCAGTGCATTGCAACTCTATTTGCACGTGAGAAGCACCTAGGATTCTTTTTTAATATACAATCCTGTGACTCATTACCAAATATTGAGAACCCCTGACCTGCTATGAGAACCATTCCTATATCAGCTGGGAAGTTGCTACCAAAATAGAGTAGTTTGATTTTCACAGCATCTTTTAGTACAGAAATCCATCCCCGCGTCCAAATGAACTTGCCCATGCCTGCTTTGAACTGTGAATTGTTGATACACGGACATGGCTATGATATTAACAATTATGTCACATCTTCCAGAAATAGATCTCCCCTGCCATAAAACTGTCAAAAAAGGGCTTGCATTTGTTATTTTAGCTCTCTTCTAAGCGCACATAGTGGGAAAAGCCTACAGAAACCAAAACCACGCGTTTATATGCTTTTGAATTACAGATGGTTCTGTAAATCTAGCTTCCTCTTCAGAGCCTGTACACCATTTTGTAAAACACCTCTCATTAGCAGGCTTGTTTTTCGGAAGTGACAGTGGAACTCTTCAAGGATATGCAGTCCAGTGGTAGACATTAGCAACAGAATCTTAAATAGAAAAATTCTAAAAGACAGAATGGGCCCCAGAGAACAGAAAAATGATACCACCACAAGAGGAGGAAATAGAAGCTATAGGAAACTGGCTTGGAAGGCAATGAGAAACCAGCTATGTCCTTTTCCACTTCAGAAGGACAGCCCTAGGAACAAGATTGAGAACTCACTGCTAACACAAACCAAACTGGATTGCCAAACGCAACACAATTTAAATAAGTGGCGTAGGGGAAACCATCTCTGACTAATCCTCTGGTAACCTAGCTCAGAGACGAAGTCAATCGACTTTTAGAAATTTCTTTTTCCTCTCCAAGCGGTTTCACCTTTTATGAAGTGAGGGGTTAGGATTATATAACTTCTAAGCCTGGTCTATTTCGGCTATTGTGATTCAGCTTCAACTCCAGTATATACTATCTTCCAGGATGTGATGCACTTGCGGTATAGAGGTCCATTGCTTGGGTCCCAGTAGCAGAGAGGCAAAACCACACGTGGGCTTTGCTTTGATATCATGTACAAGACAGGTTAAACGGCAACTGAATAAATCGGTGTTAATTCCAGTTCAGTTGGCTTGTTCCCCATCTTTCTCTGCACCTGGCACCTCTAAATCTCTCAATGTAAAAACTCGTCTTAACCTCTGTTCTGTGTTAAATCAGTGATCAGTTTATAACTTCCATCTGCAACTTCCTCTTAGAGAATGACTGTTGTTTAAGGAGGAGTGACACTGCATTTTCATTAGAGATAAGGATTTCAAGCAATGCATTTGGGTGTGGGTTTAGCCTTGTGGTCTCATTTTGTGAATTAAATTCTCAGGCATGCGCTTAGGCTTGGAATATCCAGCGGTATGGTGGTAATGTTTTCACGGAGGAACTATGTATACAAATGACACAGAGCGACTTAAAAATATTATGCTGTTTTGAAATTATATCGGGCCACTTGTGTTTGTAGGTTCTAGTCAGAAGCATCACATCAAAAGACCAGAGTTGTTTGTGGTCAAATCATTAACAGCTGTGCCCCTTAAGTTATCGAAAATGAGTTCTTGCCTAGAGACAGCAGCAGGATAATTAGCTTCTCCACTGGTAATCTTCACTCAAGAGAAGACAAGCTTGCCCAGGAATAAATCAATCTTGTTCTCACATCCTCTCTCCGTCTCTCTCTTTCTCTGTCTCTCTCATATATATGTATATGAAATCCCATACGAAGTCAAAAATCCCATACAAGTCAATAATAACACAAGCAACTTTCCTCAAAACTGGGCAAAAAAACTAAGTCAAAAACTCACAAAAGATTATGTGCAAATGGCCAGTAAGCACACGTGAAAACATACAAAACATTATTCATCATTATTCTGTCACCACACAGAAAAGAAAACCCACACTAATTACAATATTAAAAAGGAGGGCTCTCAATTGGGCATATGGGGGGCTAGAAGGAAACTCTTGAGGGCTAGACCGTTGGTGCCCAAGAGGAAATTATCCACAAATGACCGCGGATGTCTGGTGCTGCGAGTGCACCGTGACCTAGGCAGTGAACTCTCACCTGGCTAGCAGGCTAGGGAGAAAATCTTGGCACGCCCTGTAGGGCTGGGGGAAACCCTTCGCTAGCATTCGCCACGACTACGACGGACTTTCTCTGATGTGCACCCAGGGAGTACCGCTGGGGCCAGGAAAACTTTCAGCAGATCACAAGGCTGAGGGAAGAACTCTTGACCTGCCAGCCTCCAGGACTGGAAACACTCACCCCGAGCCGGCCTGGGCGATTCCACCGTGCTGGAATTAGCGAGGACCACGTGGTCAGGAGTATGGTCACATACATGGGGATCCTGTTGGAAATGACGCACGGCTTGGATCCCACTTGAGTGAAGGACTTACCCCAGACACCGCCAGTGCTGTTTGAAGCCAACCTTTAGCGGCAGCTTTGCGTAATAGCTGCCCCACCCAAGGCCACGCCCCTCCCCAGGTGGCCCACATCCAATGTATGATTCACGGGGGAATGTCAAGGCCCAGTAATCTTGGCCAAATTTGGGACAACTGTGAAGGATTGTTCTGGCTCCAGAGCTCCTTGTGGGATCTTGTTGGGTGTGCATCACAGCTTGACTTTACCCTTTGTCTAGCCCTGCTTCCTTCCTTTCCCTTCTACAGTGTTGCTATTAATAACACTTCTTAGTTAACCTTCTACCAGCTAAGCTCAACTGGGTCTTAAAGAATGATTCCAGAGGACCCTACCTTATGGCAGAGATTGAATAAGTAAATGTTGATAATAAAAGAAATCAAGATATATAAGATGTGAGATATCCATTAGACATTACTGTGGACATATTAAGTAAATAATGGAATATAGGAGATGCAGGATGAAGACAGAAACTTGGAAATTCACAGATGTATAGACTCCCCTCCCCCATCCAGAGGGATGATGGGGGGCCAGTGGGGGACCAGCAAAGGGATCTCACACCAGTAAGCACCCAGACCAAAAATGGCCTGAGACCCTCCACCCCTATCCAGAGATACCAAGTCAGCATCAGCAAGACAAATCTCACTACAAGTCATGGACCTGGAAACCTCTGTTCATCTCCTACAGACGGGAAGCATCCCATTGCATCAAGCACCTGCCTAGGAAACTGTCTTCTTCCCATCGGGCCAGAGATTCCCTTCCCCCACCTAGAGGCACCAGGTGGCTCAGCTTGGAGAAGCTCACTCCAGCCCCTCAAAGCCCCACCAGCAGAAACCAAAGAGGGTTTTTTAAATAATGGGCTGTTTTGTGGGGAAAAAAGAAATGGGGTGGGTGGTGGGGACAAGCCTAGAAGCAGGGTGATCTACTGGGACACCACTGTTGTAATCTCAGCACCTAGAGCAGTGCCTAGTTCGTTTCACTGCGTATTTGTTGAATGGATGAATGGATGAAGGAATGGAGGAATCCTCTCTAAGCCTGTTTTCATGAAATGGAGCTAATACTATCTCCCTGTATGAGTTGTTTTAAGAATTAAATAACACATGTAAAGGGGCCACCACTGTATCAGGCACACATAGGCACCCCCAAAAATGACAGTAGGAGTAGTTATTGTTGTTATTATTCCAGAGGGATTTAATTTGTACCTACAAATCTGAACATCAAGGGGAGAATCTCACCATGAGTGTATCAATAGGCAATAAAGATCGCTCCCAACTCCCACAGCTGACACTATTTGAGCTCACTAATTGTACTAACCACATCAGCCATTTTAACCCCAGAACATCATATCTGGTTCCAGGTTAAAAAGATGGGATTTAAGTTTTTGCTATCTTAGATATACAAGTGCCACCAAAGCCTCAGCATCATCTCCACAGATAGAAATTGAATCTTTTTCCCTGGGTCACCAGATATATGGCGTCTGAACCATCTATCACACTGAAGGAAGTCGAATCCATCAGAGGAGGTTTCCGAAGCACATCTAGATTGCTGAATCATACACGGTCATTTTTCGGCACTCTACTGATTCTGATCGTTGAAGTAATGACTGGTGATTATTTAAGTTAATGTAGATCGGCCCTTCACTTCCACACTCTCCTCTCCTTAGCAGATTTGTTGTTGAGTGTATAGGAGTAAAACACGTGTTTGCATTCCCTTAAACCACGTCAGCCTTCATAACGGCAAAGCAGTAGAAATCAAGGAGAGTTACAGCATGTAGCAAGTCACCTTCTGATTATTTCTGGACACCTCCCCCCCCCCCGCCAAAAAAAACATTCAAGTGTAGCCAGGGTCCCAGGGTCCTTTACTTATTTTTTTTCCAGGTCCTCATACTTCAACCCAAATAGTTCTTAAACCTCATTATATTTCGTAATTGAGGAGTTTGCTAAAAAAGCACCCTCTAGAGCCCGTTCCATACTTTAAATCTGAGACTGATTTTTAACACTCTCCCCACATAAATTTTTACCAAACTCTCCAGGTGATTCTGATGATAACTCAGGTTATAGAAACTTCAAACTGTTAGTGATGGTATCTCTTTCTAGAATATTTACCCCTCTATCTCTGTATGTTGAAATCTAGCTCACACTTCCGGGAACAGTTCAAATTCAAGCACCAATGTGGTGAATTTCTTGATGGGATATCTACCATGGTGACAGAAAAGGGAGGCATCATTCCTAGGGTACAGGAGGGCATTGGATATGACATCCAGGAACAGGGGTGGAGGAAGAGTTCTAATTTTTCCACTGAAATTTCCCACTGGAGTTTGTGCACTTGGCTGTAGGCTGGATCAAAACAAAATAACCTGGACAGGCCTCTGATTTATAAAGAGACATGAATTCCAACCACCTAGCAACCTCATTTTGGGAGGAAGATTAGAAGCTACCACATCATTTGGAATTTATGTTTAAAAGGAGAACATTTTTTAAAAAGGAAAAGAATCGAAAAAAAGCACATAGATATACACGTATCTATGCATAACCAAATTACTTTGCTGTGGACCTGAAACTGACACACTGTTGTAAATCAATTATACTTCAAAAAAAATAAAAGGAGAAAATAGGGGCTATCAAAGAGACTGCTACATAGGTGCAATAAATTGGGGGGGGTAAAATACTGAAGGGGACTTACCTATGGTTGAATAAGAGGCGAACAGAAAGAGGTTGGCACCGGAAGGGAGGTAAGTGCTGTCTTAACATATCCTAGGCCAGTGTTTTGCCATGTTTAGTCCCCGGCTTGCCTACATGAGTGCCATTAGGATGCTGGGTTAAATTCCAGCTCTACGAAATTAGATCCTTTGAGAGTGAGACCTAATGACTTGTAGTTTAAGAAATTCCCAGGTGTTTGTGATAATCAGTCATTCATTTTGTCAATAACCCTCACTGTGATAGGTAAGAACCACTGTACACACCACCAACACCCCTTAAAACTATAATGTGGAAAGGCATATAGGTTCATCAGGGTCTCAGGGTATATGTGACCTGGGAGAGTACTGAATAAAGCTTTTACTTCCTTCTTTTGTTAGCGTCCACTTTTGCAGCCTCTACTTCTTTAAAACATTTGCCTTGAGCTGAATCATTAGATTGTGCATTTTTTTTCTCCCCTCCCTTCCAGAATAGGTTTTAACCTAATCCTCCTACTATCATCTGGGCATGAAAATTACATATTTGCCCCCATGCTAGTAGGAAGTTAAATTAATGAGGAAAGAAGGGTGTCACTTTGCCAGCATTCATTTTTACATGGTCCCTCCAGAGAAGGATATTAGTGTTATCATCCTTGGTCACGGATTCGTTTGCATTTCCTTCACCAAAAACAATTTCATTATCTAATAAACCACATGATTTTCAATTCCAGTCTGTGCTAATTGATTTTTCCCTATTTATATCTGCAGCGGCTGGGAGAGCTTTTCTCCAGATAAGGTAGATTTCATTTTCAAGCCTTCATCATGTTCAGGGCTCCATTCTATCGGCAAGTTCCTCCATTACAGCTGAAGATCACTGTTCCCTAACTCCCTCCTATTAATTAATCAGTATCTTTATACATGTAATAAATAGTATAACTGCCGGCAAGAGGAAAAGAAGTTTAGCCTTAAAAGACAGGGTATTTTTTCCCTCTGAAAACTACTCCAGACAGCATAAATATTGGCCTCAGTATGATGTTTTGCCATCTAAATAACAGAAATTGTCTTATTTTCAAGCAGGAGTTGAAGAAAGACAGGACCACAATTGCAAACTGAAACCTTGCACAGCAGGCAAAGGCTAGCAGCATCAGCTCAAAATGCCACAGTTGTAAACGGCTTCGTTAATTAGCATCCTCTCTACACTTGTCCTGAATTGTAATCTTTTGTTTCAATGGGAGTGATTTTTACATCTGAGAGGGGGTAATGTTTCATAATAAGCTTAAATCTGACAAGTTGTGAGTCTCGTATCTTGCGTTTCCTAAGGAGAATCCACTGTGCTTTGTTCGCATGCAGTATTATGCCGCAGCTTTAGTTCTTAGAAAGGCCCAAGTCTTTTCTTTGTTTTTTTGTTTGTTTTTGTGTTTTTTGGGGTTTTTTTTTTTTGCGGTACGCGGGCCTCTCACCGCTGTGGCCTCTTTCGTTGCGGATCCCAGGCTCCGGACGTGCAGGCTCAGCGGCCATGGCTCACGGGCCCAGCCGCTCCGCGGCAATGTGGGATCTTCCCGGACCGGGGCACGAACCCGTGTCCCCTGCATCGGCAGGCGGACTCTCAACCACTGCGTCACCAGGGAAGCCCAGGCCCAAGTCTTAAGCAGATAATCACAAACCACAATACAATGGGAGCCTCATTCATGCATTTTCTATTAGCTACTATTTATTGACATTAGATGGTGAGCTTTCAGTTAACATGGACCTCTCGTGGAAAAAAGTCACAATACCAATGGAAGGGCCTAGTTCATATGTGTGGCTTTGTAATATTTCAGCATCTTCAAATTGATTTCTCCTTCAGAAGGTACCATGATGGAGGGAGGAGTGGGGAAAAACAGAAATGAAAATCTCGTGTTTTATCCCTTAAACCAGAGCTTCCAAATGATATTCCTCGAATGGGTCCCTAATGTGCCCAGACATTGTTCTCCCCGGTCCTCTGGGCAGCTGAGTGGGATCTGGGGCAACCTCATCACTTCAGTGTACCCGTGGTACACTTGTATAATTTTCTACCTATGCTGTAATCTCAAAAATGTTGGGAAGGCTTTTTTTTTTACTCGAGAGGTCAGATCAGAATTACATTCATCCTACGATACTATGCTAATCTTTGCCTTAGTGAGTCACTGGTCATCGTGGGGTTTTTTTATATCCCTCAATTGTGTTATGTGTTGGGCTAGATAAAAGCTTGAGAATAACCTTACTGTACTCCGTGTGTGTGTGTGTGTGTGTGTGCGTGTGTGTGTTGGGGGGGTGGGCGGGTGTAGGGGGCATACAAGAGAAATACAAAGAAATGTACACTGTTAAATAAAGATATTATATAAATGATATATAAAAATATATTATATAAAAATATATTAAATAAATGACTATTATAGTCATTTCTGCCTGTAAGGCAGTGCCTTATCATTCTTCTGTCTCTTCCCTATCTCAGGTCTGGTCATACACCAGGTATCCAAAGAGACAGTATTATTGAATAAATTGGCTTAGGAATGAGAACCTAGTGCCCTACACAAGGGTGTTGTTGGCACAGGCAATTTCAGGGACAAATCTGTAGCAGATGCTGTTTATGATGCAGGAGGTAAGTTCCTGACTGCAGGCTTTTCTGGACAGGATGACCGGGAGATTTAAATCCATGACTTTCCTGTCTTATCTGTCTTCATTCTCTTTCCCTCTGTCTCCGCTCCTTCACTTCCCTCACTCAGCTCCATCCTGCCCTTGTCTCCTTTTTCTCCTTTCCGCCCTCTCTGTTTTTCCTCTTAACCTTCGATAGAAGGTCTGCCTTGGTATTGGTAAGGTGGTCAGTTCATTACCTCCTTTCTGTTAGAAGTAAAAGCCTTCCCCTGGCTTGTGATTGGGAAGAAAAGCAGGTTTTACAAATAAATGTCTTTTGTGCTACTTCAAAAACCATGGTAATGAAATTCACTTGTTTCTCCTGCATAGAATGCTCTTCCCCCAGCTATTTGCATGGCTCAATCCCCCACTTTCTTCAAGTCTCTGCACTTCACCTCACACAACACTCTTCCCTGGGTCCTTACCCTGCTTCCTCACAGGACTGACCACAATCTGAAATATTCAATGGCTTTTGGGGTAATTGTTTCTTGTCTTTCTCCCTTGACTAGACTGTAACATGAGTACAGGCACTCTGTTTCATTCATTATTTTATCCACAGCTTCTAGTACATAGTTGGCATTCAATAAATATGGGTTGAACAAATTAATGAACATCCACATTTAGAAGCATAACATGTGCATAAAAGCTATATTTTAAGAAAACCTCCTTAGTCCCTATGCATCACTTGAACCATGCATTTCCCCCTATTTGCAGAAGCATCATCACTAAGTGAACTGATATACAATCACAGTAGAGGCAAAGGTCAGAGAGTCAATTAAAATATCACCCTGCCCAAGAAGATTCCCTCAATATAAGACTCTACAAAGAGGTCTTTCCAACTTCTTAGTTCGTGTAGCATTTTGTACCACTTATAATAAGCTACCTCATACTATGCATCGTTACCTGAGCACGTCTGATCTTTTGGTTAGATCATAAGCCTTTTATAAGGGCAGAGAGCACATCTTACGCAGCTCCTTATCTTTCGTCCTGTAGCACAGTGCTTTGAATATATTAGACAGTCTCTAAATACGTGATAGGTTCGTGGCTTATTTGCTGTTTATCACCCTAATGTGGGTATCAGGGAATGATTCTGTTACCTTGTCTATCCAAAGAGAGGTTGACCTATATCATTTCTAGGGTCTTTCTGGCTTGTATTCTCTATGGTTCTATACCAACATACCTTCAAAACATATATCTCCTCTTTAAAGGCTTTCTTTTACTTCAGCGATGATAAGTTGGAAGCATTGCTACATAATTCTTAACAAAGGACGTTTTGTTAAATTGGTTAAAAATTAGCAACTGTCTGAGATGTTAAGCTGAGTGTAATAATGAGCTGAGTTAAAAATAATTTAATGAATTCATGGATCCTTTTAACACATATAATTTAGAACCGGATAAAAATGACTTCCATGAAAATGGACCACGCTAAAATATCTCTACCACGTAACTGTTAATATTTCTACCTTGTTAGATGAGACCTCTACTGCATTACAATGCCATTAAAAGAGAAATATGTAAGTCTGATTTTTTAACTTAATCAGACCTTTTTGGTCTCGGAATTTGAGTCCGCTTTACCCTCACCATTGTGGAACCTCCATCTCAGATGCTAAACTATCATTTTATTGAAATGTATCTGTGCTTTCTTTGGTCATGTCACGTTGGTGTATTTGTATGTTTTCACTCTTCATCTCATTCTCTACTCCTATGACCCCTGGGCAAACTTTGGGGCCAAAATGAGGGGTTCTCATCCCAATTCTGTAATTAGGAACCACCGTTACCAAATAAGTCTACTCCAAGCGCCTCTCTCCTTGAAGGCAGACACAACCATCTCTGGGGACCAGCTTAATTCGTTCTTCTCCACCACCTGTTAGGGAGAGCCAGCATTCCTCTTATCCCTACGGAAATGAGAGTAATGGACTGTAGGTCAGGCCGCTAGCCCTTTAGTAAGAGGTAGAAGCATCCTAGAAGGCTTCTCTCAATTATAATACAAGCTGAAAATTCTCTTTAAATGTAAAACCTCATTTCATCCTTATATTAATCCCAAGAGTTATTTCCATTATAAAATTATTAGCACCAATTTACAGATGTGGAAACTGGGACTCAGAAATATTAAGTGACTTAACTTGTAAGTAATACACACAGTACTCAAGCCCTGGTCTAACCTAACACCAAAGCTCATATTCTTTATCACTAAATTGTATGACCGAATCAGAAGGAGGCCAGCACTGGAAGGCGTACCAAGTGCCCCTGGACAGGGAGTTTTGAAAAGCTCATTGAACATTAGTTACTTTAACTACTCATCTATCGTTATAAACTAAAGACATGAGCAAACATCCCCCTGGCAAGAGAGAGACTTTGCTTCGTATAAGCAACTTTCCCATACGACAAAGGTTTTTAGAGCATTGGAAAGCATTTTATGATGATTCTTGGAAACAAAAGTTATTTTTTGTATACTTAAATATATGCAAATATACATATATATGTGTATATGTGTGTGTTCGGGTATGTGTGTGTGCATATATATATATTGCATGAGCATATAATTACCTGCCAAAAATCATAGGTTACTAATTATTTCACTAGATTATAGTCTAATATGTACAATGTTTTCTCTGATTTTTCCATATATTTTCTCATTTGAATAAAGCAGAGGTCCGATATTTCAGTAAGAAGATTGGCTCCTTGATCAAATGTCTGATGTTTTTCTGAACTGCATGTGCTATGGAGCTGCCTTCCTGTGGAGGTTTGGGGACAGGCACAGAATAACTGTGATATTCCACACATCCCTCCCTATGTGTGTCCGCTCTGCTCCCATCCCCCATACAGGCCCAGAGCTTTCATTAGGCCCAGTTCCTCCTGTCATGTGCTAAAACTTTTTCACATCTTATAATACAAATATTTCCAGGATGTTTAACATACAAAAAAGAACGATGGAGAGAGGGAAATACTGATCTCAAATAGCAGAATTTCAGATACAAGAAAGGGAGGATGCTTTTCATCTAATTTCTCACTAAACCCCACATACCCCTACAGCCAAACCAGTAAATTGTGACTTATGTGTACGGCCACTCCTGGTCTCTTGGTCTATCATACTGTGTATGAATATTGATAGTCTGAAACAGTGTTTTCCAAATTTGAGCATGAGAAACACCAGGGGAGACTTGTTAAAAATACATATACCTAGATCACTCCCCAAGAGATTCTGATGCGGGTCATCTGGGGTGAGATGTGGAGCCTCGTTGTAACAAGCATTCTGGGTAAAGCTGATGTTCAGCTCTGGGAACACTGACCTTAAAACAATCCAGTGAGTGACAACGATTATTCTAAGATATGCAGTCAAATTTTTGTCATCACCATCTAGGATAAATGCAATCAGGTAGATGAAATACTTAAACTTTCAGAGCAATTTTAATTCCTTTCCTGCCCAAGTTGAGAGTGAATCATGTTTCCAATCTGAATTTAGTGGTCTTTGTTGGATTGCTGTACTATATTAGCAAATATCTCTACTCATATTTTCTGATGAGAAAGCAGTTCAATACTCCTTTGTCAATAAAAAGCTGGCATTCCTATTAGTATTAGCTCCCTCAGTATAATAGGAAATGTCTTATCATTTGTTTTTAATGGAGTTTAATGCAATAAGGAATATTTAATGGCAAGCCAGACACTATTGTATTTTATAGCTATATTCTGATCTATCTAAAACTAGTCTAAACTTTAGTTTCACAGGAAAACATTTATTTTATTTTCTGCAGTAGGCACCATTAATGATGTCATCATGTAAAAGCATGCTATTAAGTCAAATTAGATTTTGTTTTATAAAAGCAGGGTATTGAACCACAGTTATCAATCATAAGCTTATGCTTGTACATGCTGAGACAGACTTTAGGCCGTCAAAATGTCCTCCTTTACTCCACCTGCAGAAAAGAAAACACACACACACACACACACACACACACACACACACACACAGATACACACAGACCACAGAAACTACTTATCTCTAGTAACCAGTAACTGCATGATATTTTTAAGTGGAACCCATGAAATAAAGTCTCTTCTACACTCTCTGAACAGTTTCCGACCATGTTGAGGACCTAGTAGTTGCTCAATAAATGGCAGTTTACTAAAGGAAGCCAAGGGCATACTAAATTTTGCTTGTTATTTTTGTTTCTTTGGCATATGTTGTTTGAGGGAACTCAAGCAAAGCTCAGCAGGAAGGACCCTTCACTTTGAACTTTTGCCACATACTTTGGACATGGATAAATCAAGTAAAATAACCATGAAAACATCCTTTTTCACATTGAACTTCACATGTAAAAATAAATAAATAGCCTTTGGGGAATGAGAAAAATCACTTTATGGCAGGGGTCCCCAACCCCTGGGCCATGGACAAGTACCGGTCTGTGGCCTGTTAGGAACTGGGCCGCACAGCAGGAGGTGAGCAGTGGGGAAGTGAGTGAAGCTTCATCTGTATTTACAGCCGCTCCCCATCGCCCACATTACTGCCTGAGCTCCACCTCCTGTCAGATCAGCAGCAGCATTAAATTCTCATAGGAGCATGAACCCTACTGTGAACTGCGAATGTGAGGGATCTGGGTTGCATGCTCCTTATGAGAATCTAATGCCTAATGATGGTGGCCTTAAAAGTATGTTTGAGACAACTTCAAATCTACATACGTTTTGGATTAAAGTCAAGGTGGAATATCCTGAGATTGACACAAAAGCACTGAAAAGCCTGCTTCCATTTCCAACATGTTATCTTTGTGAAGCAGGGTTTTCTGCAGTGACAGCAACCAAAATGAGATGACGGAGTAGACTGGACATAAGCAACACAAGTCAGGTGTCACTGTCTCCCATCACCCCCAGATGGGACTATCTAGTTGCAGGAAAACAAGCTCAGGGCTCCCACTGATTCTGCATTATGGTGAGTTGTATAATTATTTCATTATATATTATAATGTAATAATAATAGAAATAAAGTACACAATAAATGTAATGCACTTGAATCATCCTGAAACCATCCCCCACCCCCTGGTCCGTGGAAAAACTGTCTTCCACGAAACTGGTCCCTGGTGCCAAAAAGGTTGGGGACCGCTGCTTTATGGTACTCTTTTTTAATACGTTAATGAATTTTGAATGCTAGGGTTCAATAAACATTTATTACATACCTCTCTAGAGAAGGGACAGTGCTATATACTGGGGAAGGAGGGTGTATTCATTGTATTAATGGTCTCCAGAGAAACAGAACTGTTAAAATAACAATAAAAAACAATACATATACACAAAACAGTCAATAGAATACAAGTGAATGAGTGGGTGGCATCAGCAGATGAGCACTTTACCAATAAGTTCCAGGAAGCAGGCAGAGGAGTGATAATTGATAAAAGAGGGTTCAATAAGCCACAGCTTGGAGAAAGGGTACGCCACCTTAGACGCACATTGGAATCACATGGTGAGCTTTTACAGCTACTAGTGCCCAGTCCAACACCCCTCTTCCCCCTCACCCCGAGATTCTAATTTAATTGGTCCAGGGTGAGGCCCTGGCCTCTGGATTTTTTAAAGCTGCCCGGGTAATTCTCTAAGTCCAGCCAAGGTGAGAACCACTGGCCTAGACAAAGCAGTACTTTTCAGATGAGTTTTCAAATATGATAACAGGCATATAAAACATCTAGAGATTTTGTTAAAATGCAGATTCTGATGCAGTAGGTCTGGGGTGGGGCCCGTGAATGTGCATTTCTAACATGCTCCCAGGTGATGTTGGATACTCCCGATCCATGGACCACACTTTGATTTTGTAGCCTGGTGGTTCCCAAACTTGAGGGTGCATCAGAATCTCCAGTGAGGGGGTGTTAAAACACAGATTGCTAGGCCTTACCCCTAAAGTTTCTGATTCTGTAGGTGGGGCCCCCAAATTTACATTTCTAATTTCCAGGTAATGCTGATGCTGCCAGTCTCTGGACAACACTCTGAGAACCACTGTTACGTTCAGCTTAGGAGGAAGCTACTAAACCCTGCAAAACTCTGCAGAGTCTGATCTCAATAGTTGAATTAAAAGTAGGTGCTTCTGGGACTTCCCTGGTGGCGCAGTGGTTGAGGGTCCGCCTGCTGATGCAGGGGACACGGGTTCGTGTCCCGGTCCGGGAAGATCCCACATGCTGCGGAGCGGCTGGGCCCGTGAGCCATGGCTGCTGAGCCTGCGGGGCCGGAGCCTGTGCTCTGCAACGGGAGAGGCCACAACAGTGAGAGGCCCGCGTACGGCAAAAAAAAAAAAAAAAAATAGTTGCTTCTTCCCCTATTTGTGTCTCTCACTCAGAATTGCCGACAGCCCAGCCTCTCCCTCTCATCCCTCTCACGTAAAACTCAAAGAGCTCTTCCCTAAAGAAATTGCACAACTCCAGAGCAATCTTCTGAATTCTGGCATTTAATGAGATCCTGGTTTGTTGTTTTATTTTTAAAGTCTTCACTCAATGACCCTAAAGCAGCAGCAGTTCTGAACCCTCACTGTGCATCAGAATCACATGGTGAGCTTTAAAAAAAACGTACAGAAGCTCTTGAAAAAGTACTAGTGGTGAGGACTGAGTCTATTTGCACAGACTAAACAAATGTGGGTATTACGGTTTTAGAACATAATGTTGTCAATCTTGAAAAAGTAAAAATGATAAAAATTTCAAGGCAGACTGAGAAAGAAGTGTTAGGGTGTTAATTTCTTCACTTTTTCACAGCAGAGAGTTCATACAGTTTGGAACTAAAAGGTGATGTTAAGAAAAAATACAGGGCTTCCCTGGTGGCGCAGTGGTTGAGAGTCCGCCTGCCGATGCAGGGGACACGGGTTCATGCCCCGATCCGGGAGGATCCCACATCCCGCGGAGCGCCTGAGCCCGTGAGCCATGGCCTCTGGGCCTGCGCGTCCCGAGCCTGTGCTCTGCAACGGGAGAGGCCACAACAGTGAGAGGCCCACGTACCACGGGAAAAAAAAAAAAAAAAAAGAAAGAATACAATGACTTCCTCCACTTCCTAATTATTTTCCTTAATAATCTTTAATAATCTTTTTTATAACCATCGAGAGATCTTTTGGAAATGACTACCTCCTGTGCTAAAGAAATATTTATCTGAAACTCAGTACTTGTTTTCGTTTCACTTCAGTTTCTTGTTCCTATCTTAAATTCAAGTTAGGCACTTAGGAGTTTGGTTGTCATCTACTCTTTAGCAGACAGATCATTATGAATGATGCCAAGATGCCTCTGATACATTTGACATACGTTAGATAACATGAGAGATTAGAGAGCTGATGGTCTCAGAGAGGTTTGGGAAGATAATGTACAGCAATGGCTGGGGCTAAGGAGGAAGATGCACTGGCAACTCTGGGCCAAGTCTTATGCTTCCAACTTTCAGGGCAGCCAGGTTCAGGAAGAAGGGCCCTGGTGACACATGGCAAGAAACCACTGGAAGCAGAGTAGGGAAGAGGTACTGGAGATAGTGCAGGTATTGGAGCCCAGAGGCAGCCACAAAACTCTCTGTCATGCAGGGCAACAATGAAGCCAGAGTCCCTGGAAAATCCTGCAGCATCACATGACCCTTGCTCTGGCAGATGGGAATCTGCAAACTTGCAGGGAAGTGGAAGGTGACAGATGCTCCATGAGGGAATAAACACACAACAAGGGCTCGGGACCTGGCCTGAGAATGCAGAGGTTCCCGTCTTAAGAAACTAACCACCCATAGGGTGAGGGAAACTGCTGGAGTCAGAGAACAGAGTCTACCTCTGGGTAGAGCGGCCAGACTTCTGAGAGCCGGATGTAGGAACCAGAGGAGCCAAAGCTGGGATGAAATGGGGTGCCCAAGCCACCAGAAGTAGCAAAGGAAAACAGTTCCTGTGCTCAGCAACTCTGCTATGGTCAGATGTGTTGTGACTACATTTTCCCCATCCCAGTCCACTGTGCTCACACTTCCAACATACACATACGTTCCCATGTTACAAGTACCTAATACATTTTTGATATTGTTAAAAAAAAAAAAAACTAATGAAAACACTCTCTGTCTTTATTCCCAGCCTAAATTATTGTCTGATAAACTACATTGCTACTGAGAAATCCTTAAAAGGAAGCAATTTTGTGTCTTACCCTGGATGGGTGGTGCTTGATAAAGCTGGGAAATATTTATTTCATCCTTGTGTCTGCTTAACCCAACCCCATTTAACAGTTAGGTACTGATACCTACAATGGCACAGTCCTCCCTCTCCCTCTTACGTTATGATAAGCACCCCACAAATAATTCCCCTCCTTGTGTCCACTTCAAAAGTCCCAGAGTGCCTCGCAACTGAATCCATTCAAATTTTTACTTATTTAATGCAACTGCCACCAGAGACTTTAAAATCTACACTTTTTGTGCTATTTTTAAGTTTAAAACAATCATAAGGTGTATGCAACAGCATAATTATACCACTAAATCAGTGTCCCTTTATAACTTTGGCTTAAGCCTTCAGGTAAAGGATATGTAAAAGGTCAGAGGGCATATAATAACTACTTTCATGCTGATTGGGAATACTAAAATAATTCAGAAGGCAATCATCAGTCCAGGGATATTTGCAGTCACTGCTTAGACCTTAGTTTGCAATATTTGCCTTTTGAGGGTCTTTTGTTTCTTCCTGACCTCACTGCTTGAGATTCACAGAAAATGCCAGTAGGTAAAGGGTGATACAACGTCATTTTCATATCATCAGAAGTGGGCAAACAGAGTAAAAACTGTACATATGTAATACTTTCCCCCATAAGTAAGTTTCTGTAAATCAAGTACTATTATAATCATGCCATCTACTTTAAGAATTATAAAATTTAGAGACTGATAGAAATGGGCCCTGAGGCAAAATCAGCTTCCTTACCCCACTTAAATTTTTAGCTCTGTTTCATCTAACCTCACTGTCTTAGCTTTGGCTACTACAACAAAATAGCATAGACTGTGTGGCTTTAAAACAAATTTTGGGGGGACCTTAAAGATGGCAGAGGAGTAAGACGTGGAGATCACCTTCCTCCCCACAAATACATTAAAAATACATCTACATGTGGAAGAAGTCCTACAGGACACCTACTGAACACTGGCAGACGACCTCAGACTTCCAAAAGGCAAGAAACTCCCCACGTACTTGGGTAGGGCAAAAGAAAAAAGAAAAAACAGAGACAAAAGAATAGGGATGGGACCTGCAGCTCTGGGAGGGAGCTGTGAAGGAGGAAGAGTTTCCACACACTAGAAGCCCCTTCGCGGGCCGAGACTGCGGGTGGCAGAGGGGGGAAGCTTCGGAGCCACGGAGGAGAGAGCAGTAACAGGGGTGCGGAGGGCAAAGCAGAGAGATTCCCGCACAGAGGATCGGTGCCAACGATCACTCAACAGCCTGAGAGGCTTGTCTGCTCACCCGCCGGGGCAGGCGGGGCTGGGAGCTGAGGCTCTGGCTTCGGAGGTCAGATCCCAGGGACAGGACTGGGGTTGGCTGCATGAACACAGCCTGAAGGGGGCTAGTGCACCACAGCTAGCCAGGAGGGAGTCCGGGAAAAAGTCTGGACCTGCCTAAGAGGCAAGAGACCATTGTTTCGGGGTGCCTGAGGAGAGGGAATTCAGAGTGCCACCAAAATGAGCTCAAGAAACGGGTGTGAGCCGCGGCTATCAGCGAGAACAACAGAAACGGGCATGAAATGCTGAGGCTGCTGCTGCAGTCACCAAGAAGCCTGTGTGCAAGCACAGGTCACTATCCACATCTTCCCGGGAGCCTATACAGCCCACCACTGCCAGGGTCCCATGATCCAGGGACAACTTCCCGGCAGAACACACAGTGAGCCTCAGGTTGTTGCAACATCATGTCAGCCCCTGCCACCGCAGGCTCGCCCTGCATTGTGTACCCCTCACTCTCCCCAGCCTGAGTGAGCCAGAGCCCCCGAATCAGCTGCTCCTTTAACCACCTCCTGTCTGGGCAAAGAACAGATGCCAGCGGGTGACCTACATGCAGAAGCGTGGCCAAATCCAAAGGTGAACCCCAGGAGCTGTGCGAACAAAGAAGTGAAGGGGAAGTTTCTCCCAGCAGCCTCAGGAGCAACAGATTAAATCTCCACAATCTACCCTGCATCTGTGGAATACCTGAATAGACAACGAATTGTCCCAAAATTGAAGTGGTTGATTTTGGGAGCAACTATAGACCAGAGGTTTGCTGTCTGTGACTGATTTGTTTCTGATTTTTATGTTTATATTAGTTTAGTTTTAAGTGCTTGTTATCATTGGTGGATTTGTTTACTGGTTTGGTTGCTCTCTTATTTTTTTTTAATTTTAATTAATTAATTAATCAATTAATTATTTTTCATTGTTTTTTTCTACCTTTTCTTCTGAGCCATGGGGCTGAAAGGGTCTTGGTGCTCTGGCCGGGTGTAAGGCCTGACCCTCCAAGGTGCGAGAGCCGAGTTCAGGACATTGGATGACCAGAGACCACCCAGCCCCACATAATATCAGTTGGTGAGAGCTCTCCCAGAGACATCCATCTCAACTCTAAGACACAGCACCACCCAACGGTCAGCAAGCTCCAGTGTTGTACGTCCCATGCCAAACAACTAGCAAGAACGGAACACAACCCCACCCATTAGCAGACAGGCTGCCTAAAATCATAATAAGGTCACAGAAACCCCAAAACACACCACCAGACACAGCCCTGCCCACCAGAAAGACAAGACCCAGGCCCACCCACCAGAACACAGGCACCAGTCCCCTCCACCAGGAAGCCTACACAAGCCACTGAACCAACCTTACCCACTGGGAGCAGACACCAAGAACAACAGGAACTAAACATCTGCAGCCTGCCAAAAGGAGACCCCAAACACAGTAAGTTAAACAAAATGAAAAGACAGAGAAATATGCAGAAGATGAAGGACTGAGGTAAAACACCCCCCAGACCAAACAAATGAAGAGGAAATAGGCAGTCTACCTGAAAAAGAATCCAGAGCAATGATAGTAAAGATCCAAAATCTTGGAAATAGAATGGAGAAAATACAAGAAACGTTTAACTAGGACCTAGAAAAACTGAAGAGCAAACAAACAATGATGAACAACACATTCATGAAATTAAAAATACTGTAGAAGGAATCAATAGAAGAATAATGGAGGCAGAATAACGGATAAGTGACCTGGAAGATAAAATAGTGGAAATAACTACTACAGAGTAGAGTAAAGAAAAAAGAATGAAAGAATTGAGGACAATCTCAGAGACCGCTGGGACAACATTAAAGGCACCAACAGGGCTTCCCTGGTGGCACAGTGGTTGAGAGTCTGCCTGCCAATGCAGGGGACATGGGTTCGTGCCTTGGTCCGGGAAGATCCCACATGCCACAGAGCGGCTGGGCCTGTGAGCCATAGCCGCTGAGCCTGCACGTCCAGAGGCTGTGCTCCGCAATGGGAGAGGCCACAACAGGGAGAGGCCCGCGTACCACCAAAAAAAAAAAAAAAAAGGCACCAACATTCGAATTATAGGGGTCCTAGAAGAAGAAGACAAAGAAAAAGGGTCTGAGAAAATATCTGAAGAGATTTTAGTGGAAAACTTCCCTAACATGGGAAAGGAAATAGTCAATCAAGTCCAAGAAGCACAGAGAGTCTGAACGAGGAAAAATCCAAGGAGAAACACACCAAGACACATATTAATCAAACTATCAAAAATTAAATACAAAGAAAAAAATCTTAAAAGGAGCAAGGGAAAAGCAACAAATAACATACAAGGGAATCACCATAAGGTTAACAGCTGAGCTTTCAGCAGAAACTCTGCAAGCCAGAAGGGAGCAGCAGCACATATTTAAAGTGATGAAAGGGAAAAATGTACAACCAAAATTACTCTAACAAGCAAGGTTCTCATTCAGATTTCACAGAGAAATTAAAACCATTACAGACAAGCAAATGCTAAGAGAAATCAGCACCACCAAACCAGCTTTACAACAAATGCTAAAGGAACTGCTCTCAGCAGGAAACACAAGAGAAGGAAAAGACCTACAATAACAAACCCAAAACAATTAAGAAAATGGTAATAGGAACATACATATTGATAATTTCCTTAAATGTAAATGGATTAGATGCTCCAACCAAAAGACATAGACTGGCTGAATGGCTACAAGAACAAGACCTGTATATAAGCTGTCTACAAGAGACCCATTTCAGGCCTAGGGACACATACAGACTGAAAGTGAGGGGCTGGAAAAAGATATTCCATGCAAATGGAAATCAAAAGAAAGCTGGAGTAGCAATTCTCATATCAGACAAAATAGACTTTAAAATAAAGATTATTACAAGAGAAAAAGAAGGACACTATATAATGATCAAGGGATCAATCCATGAAGAAGATATAACAATTGTAAATATTTATGCACCCAACATAGGAGCACATCAATAGATAAGGCAAATACTAATAGCCATAAAAGGGGAAATCAACAGTAACACAATCATAGTAGGGGACTTTAACATCCCACTTTCACCAATGGACAGATCATCCAAAATGAACATAAATAAGGAAACACAAGCTTTAAATGAAACATTAAACGTGATGGACTTAATCGATATTTATAGGACATTCCATCCAAAAACAACAGAATACACTTTCTTCTCAAGTGCTCATGGGACATTCACCAGGAGAGATCATATCTTGGGTCACAAATCAAGCCTTGGTAATTTTAAGTAAATTGAAATTGTATCAAGTATCTTTTCTGATCACAATGCTATGAGACTAGATATCCATTACAGGAAAAAAACTGTAAAAAATACAAACACATGGAAGTTAAACAACATGCTATTAAACAACCAATACATCACTGAAGAAATGAAAGAGGAAATTAAAAAATACCTAGAAACAAATGAAAATGAAAACATGATGACCCAAAACTTATAGGATGCAGCAAAAGCAGTTCTAAGAGGGAAGTTTATAGCAATACAATCCTCTCAAGAAACAAGAAAAATCTCAAATAAACAACCTAAACTTGCATGTAAAACAATTAGAGAAAGAAGGACAAAAACCCCCCAAAGTTCGCAGAAGGAAAGAAATCATAAATATCAGACCAGAAATAAATGAAAAAGAAATGAAGGAAACAATAGCAAAGATCAATAAAACTAAAAGCTGGTTCTTTGAGAAGATAAACAAAATTGATAAACAATTAGCCAGGCTCATCAAGAAAAAAGGGAGAAGAATCAAATCAACAGAATTAGAAATGAAAAAGGAGAAGTAACAACTGACCCTGCAGAAATACAAAGAATCATGAGGGATTACTACAAGCAATTTTATGCCAATAAAATGGACAACCTGGAAGAAATGGACAAATTCTTAGAAAAGCACAACCTTCCAAGACTGAACCAGGAAGAAAGAGAAAATAAAAAGAGACCGATCACAAGCATTGAAATTGAGGCTCTGGTTAAAAATCTTCCAACAAAGAAAAGCCCAGGACCAGATGGCATCACAGGCAATTCTATCAAACATTTAGAGAAGAGTTAACACCTATCCTTCTCAAGCTCTTCCAAAATATAGCAGAGGGAGGAACCTCTCAATCTCATTCTACAAGGCCACCATCATCCTGATACCAAAACCAGACAAAGATGTCACAAAAAAAAGAAAACTACAGGCCAATATCATTGATGAACATAGATGCAAAAATCCTCAACAAAATACTAGCAAACAGAATCCAACAGCACATTACAGGATCATAAACCATAATCAAGCTGGGTTTATCCCAGAAATGCAAGGATTCTTCAACATATGCAAATCAATCAATGTGATACACCATATTAACACACTGAAAGATAAAAAACATATGATAATCTCAATGGATGCAGAAAAAGCTTTTGACAAAATTCAACACCCGTTTATGATAAAAACTCTCCAGAAAGTAGGCGTAGAGGGAACTTATCTCACCATAACAAAGGACATATATGACAAACCCACAGCCAACATCATTCTCAATGGTGAAAAATCGAAAGCATTTCTACTAAGATCAGGAACAAGGCAAGGTTGCCCACTCTCACCACTATTAATCAACATAGTTTTGGAAGTTTTAGCCACAACAATCAGAGAACAAAAAGAAATGAAAGGAATCCAAATCAGAAAAGAAGAAGTAAAACTGTCACTGTTTGCTGCTGACATGATACTATACCTAGAGAATCTGAAAGATGCTACCAGAAAACTACTAGAGCTAATCAATGAATTTGGTAAAGTAGCAGGATACAAGATTAACACACAGAAATCTCTTGCATTCTTATGCACTAATGATGAAAAATCTGACAGAGAAATTAAGGAAACACTCCAATTTACCATTGCAAAAAAAGAATAAAATACCTAGGAATAAACCTGCCTAAGGAGACAAAAGACCTCTATGCAGAAAACTATAAGACACTGATGAAAGAAATTAAAGATGATACAAACAGATGGAGAGATTTATCATGTTCTGGGATTGGAAGAATCAACATTATGAAAATGACTCTACTACCCAAAGCAATCTACAGATTCAATGCAATCCCTATCAAAGTACCAATGGCATTTTTCACAGAACTAGAACAAAAAATTGTACTGTTTGTATGGAAACACAAAAGACCTCGAATAGCCAACACAGTCTTGAGAAAGAAAAACAGAGCTAGAGGAATCAGGCTCCCTGATTTCAGACTATACTACCAAGCTAGAGTAATCAAGACAGTATAGTACAGGCACAAAAACAGAAATATAGATCAATGGAACAGGATAGAAAGCCCAGAGATAAATCCATGCATGTATGGTCACCTTATCTTTGATAAAGGGGGCAAGAATATGCATGGAGAAAAGACAGCCTCTTCAATAAGTGGTGCTAGGAAAACTGGACAGCTACATGTAAAAGAATAAAATTAGAATACTTCTTAACACCATACACAAAAATAAACTCAAAATGGATTAAAGACCTAAATGTAAGGCCAGACACTGTAAAACTCTTAAAGGAAAACTTAGGAAGAACACTCTTTGACATAAATCACCGTAAGATCCTTTTTGACCCACCTCCTAGAGAAACTGAAATAAAAAGAAAAATAAACAAATGGGACCTAATGAAACTTAAAAGCTTTTGTACAGTAAAGGAAACCATAAACAAGACCAAAAGACAACCCTCAGAATGGGAGAAACTATTTGCAAACGAAGCAACGGACAAAGGATTAATCTCCAAAATATACAAGCAGTTCATGCAGCTCAATATCAAAAAATCAACCAACCCAACCCAAAAAATGGGCAGAAGATCTAAATAGACATTTCTCCAAAGAAGATATACAGATTGCCAATAAATATATGAAAGGATGCTCAACATCATTAATCATTAGAGAAATGCAAATCAAAACTACAATGAGGTATCACCTCACACTGATCAGAATGGCCATCATCAGAAATCTACAAACAGGCAGAAATGGAGACACAGATGAAGAAAACAAACGTATGGACACTAAGGGGAGAAGTTGTGGGGGGCGGGGGCAGAATGGTGGTGTTATGAATTGGGAGATTGGGATTGACATATATACACTAATATGTATAAAATGGATAACTAATAAGCACCTGATGTATAAAAGAAAAAATTCAAAAGAAAATCTACAAACAACAAATGCTGGAGAGGGTGTGGAGAAAAGGCAACCCTCTTGCATTGTTGGTGGGAATGTAAATTGATACAGCCACTATGGAGAACAGTATGGAGGTTCCTTAAAATCTAAAAATATAGAGCTATTTGTAATGAGGTGGATAGACCTAGAGTCTGTCATACAGAGTGAAGTAAGTCAGAAAGAGAGAGACAAATACCGTATGCTAACACATATATATGGAATTTAAGAAAAAAAAAATGTCATGAAAAACCTAGGGGTGAAACAGGAATAAAGACACAGACTTACTAGAGAATGGACTTGAGGCTATGGGGAGGGGGAAGGGTAAACGGTGACAAAGCGATAAAGAGGCATGGACATATATACACTACTAAACGTAAGGTAGATAGCTAGTGGGAAGCAGCCGCATAGCACAGGGAGATCAGCTCGGTGCTTTGTGACCGCCTGGAGGGGTGGGATAGGGAGGGTGGGAGGGAGGGAGACGCAAGTGGGAAGAGATATGGGAACATATGTGTATATATAACTGATTCATTTTGTTGTGAAGCTGAAACTAACATACCATTGTAAAGCAATTATACTCCAATAAAGATGTTTAAAAAAAAAAACAAAACAAAACAAAAAAAATCTAAAAATATAACTACCATACAACCCAGAAATACCAGTACTGGGCATATACCCTCAGAAGACCATAATTCAAAAAGAGTCATGTATGACAATGTTCATTGCAGCACTATTTACCATAGCCAGGACATGGAAGCAACCTAGGTGTCCATCAACAGATGAATGGATAAAGAAGATGTGGCACATATATACAATGGAATATTACTGAGCCATAAAAAGAAATGAAATTGAGTTATTTGTAATGGGGTGGATGGACCTAGAGTCTGCTATACAGAGTGAAGTAAGTCAGAAAGAGAAAAACAAATACCGTATGCTAACACATATATATGGAATCTAAAAAAAAAAAAAAAAATGGTTCTGATGAACCTAGGGGCAGGACAGGAATAAGGACACAGACATGCAGAATGGACTTGAGGACATGGGGAGGGGAAGGGTAAGCTGGGACGAAGTGAGACAGTAGCATTGACATATATAGACTACCAAGTGTAAGATAGATAGCTAGTGGGAAGCAGCTGATTCACACGGGGAGATCAGCTCGGTGCTTTGTGACCACCTAGCCAGGTGGGATAGGGAGGGTAGGAGGGAGATGGAAGAGGGAGGAGATATGGGGATATATGTATACATATAGCTGATTCACTTTGTTATACACCAGAAACTAACACAACATTGTAAAGCAATTATACTCCAATAAAGATGTTTATAAAAAACAAATTTTTTTCTCATGGTTCTGGAGGCTGGGAAGTCCAAGGTCAAGGTGCTGGCTGATTCTGTTCCAGATGAGAGCCCTCTTCCTGGTTTGCAGAGAGCAGACTTCTTTTTGTATCCTCACATGATGAGGGTTGGAGGGTCACAAAGGGATAGAGGGATAGAGAGAGAGAGAGAGAGAGAGAGGGAGAAGGAGAGGAGAGGGAGACTGAGTGGGGAGGTGGGGGGCAAGAGAGAGAAAGAGAGAGCATGCATGCATGCATGTGAAAGAGAGGTGGCAGGGGAGCATTCTGATCTCTTCTTATAATGGCACTAATCCTATCATAAGAACCCCACCCTTATGACCTCATCTAAACCTAATTACCTCCCAAAGGTTCATTTCCAAATACCATCACAGTGGGAGTTAGGGATTCAATGCACGAATTCTGGAAGGACACAAACATTCAGTCCATAGCACTCACTGAGTTTCATTGCTCAGAGTTCCAGCCCTGAACCCTTTGCTGATATTGCTTCAGATAGTAAGGGACTGTGGACCTAAACAAACATATAGGGGTGTCCAAACCTCCTGCCTCAGCTCTTCAGGTTCAAGTGCTGCTCTAACCCCAAGATAAAGATCTGTTGTTATCAACATTCCTCTCAAAGCCTCATAGCCTCAGGAGGAGACTGTCTTTCGATGCCCCTCCCTTTTTAAAACAAATAAACAAAAACAGCAAAAGAAATATCATAAATGCAAATTTATACCATGATTACATATTCCTATTGTAATTTTTGCTACAAGACTTTTTCTGTCCTTAAGGCCTATTTTTATTTAAAATTGTAATTTCCAACGAACACTTAAGCTTATTGATTTGCTACTTGGAAAGGTCTCCCAATTTCTAACAGGCTTCTTTTTGCATGTTGTTTGTTGGAATACGTCAAGATGGTTTCCCATTGTACTTAAATTTAAGGATCTGTAAGTAATGCACAAAAGTCTCTTGGTCTCAAAATCATCTTTGCAACTGTACGTAGATGATTATACCAACCATATAATCTTTCAATATGCCATACCACACTAAAGGTGCACATTCATTACGTGTGTAATCTGTGTGTATTAAATTATTTAGATGTCTATCAACTGTTAGCATACAAAATAAAGGAAATGTTGTGACCAAAGCAATAATGTTCTAATTTGATAAATCACTTTTCTTAGTCCTCTATAGTTAATTCTGTGGCACTATTGCATTTTATCTTTCTCTAAAATTTTATCTAACTGATTTGCTTCATATTCATCAGAAATTCTTGGCTACTTCTGCCCTCAATACATTGAGATAAATTTACCTATTACCGGATTTTTGCCTCATGGTATCCATCTAGGCTCCTACTGCCTCTGAAAAATGACTCATATTTTGAAAAATGACACATAACAGCGTTGCAGTTAAGTAATGAGCAGAAGTGGGTAGAGTTGCGGGTGAATTGATAACATAGGAAAAATACAAAAGAACTGCCTGGCTTTAGTAATTCTTTTCCTTGGGAAATAAAACTCTACATTTACTTTTTTGCAGAAAGACATCTCGTCACTTAATCCCATTACTTATGATGGAGTATAGCACAAGATCATTTTGAGGCTTAAGTGAGAATGCCGGGGAAGAAGCTGCATGATGGCCACATGCACCATAGGGGGTTATTAAAATACAGGTGACTACAGAGGGTAATTTTGCTTTCTACTTTGTATGTTTATTATATATTTTATATATAGTGTGTATATCTATAGTATTTGCTTTTTATGACTAGCATATACTACATTTATGATTGGAAAAATAATAATTTCATTTTTGAACAACTAAATAAAGATGAGAATATTACAAGAAAAAAAAATAAATAAAATGCAGGTGGCTATCTTGTTGTACAAGCACCTGATTATGTTGCTCCTAGTGAGCACATGGCTTATTTTTGTTGCAGAATTACAAGGCAATATTCATTTGTCAAAAATTATTTTCCCTCACTAATATCATCTATAAACTCATAACTAAAAAACAGCAGATGTGTCTCATTTTCCCCAGCTGCACGTGCTATCTTAGCAAGCAATCGCTTGAAAGATTCCTGTATGCAATGACTCCAATGAGGAAGTTCTGAGCAGAGGCAAGATAGTTTAATGGTCACTTCCCTACAGTGCCCTCTGAAAGGCATCAGTGGTCTCTTGAGCAACTAAGATAGTATTCATTCATGCCTCAAAACCATCGATACCATCACTAACAGCCTGAAAGCAGTTTTGGCATCATGTCAACCAAAACAGCCACATGGGGGCCTGGCTCATCCCCTTCCTTGATGGCAGATAGGGCTAGCCTTAAGCATACAGACCAGGACAAAGATGTATACCTAATCAGCCCATGTATAAAAAGAAGTGCTCTCTATATTAAAATTGTGGGCACCTAGCTACACTTTTGAGCTGGTCCAAAATTAGTTGGCATTCCATTGACACCGTTTAAGCTTCTGAAATACAGAGATTTAGGTATCCATTCTAGACATATGTTAATCATCTTGGAACGGTACTCACTCAGTGAGAGAACAAGCCAAGCTGGTCTGGAAACAATCACAGTCTGCCTTACATCAGAGAACTCCCAGATGTTTGCCTGCTGCAGGCTTCCCTGGCAGGTGTCACCATAAAAAGGGAGTTCCAGCCAGGGTGCTGTCAGCACTGAAAAGGCATGTCATACACCTTTGCACAGTGGTGGAGAAATCAGCCATTTCCTCCAGATTGGAAACCAGGACCATATGGCATTTATTTTTAAAGGATGTCACTGAGGTATCTTTCAAGGTTACCAAATGATTCCCCCACCTCCCTTTTGATAATAGACAGTTGCTAATTCTATCACCTGTGAAGTCTGAAGGTAAAAGTTTTCTTTCTGTGTATAACAAAGCTCAGTGCTCATGGATCTTACAGGTAGGACTGCTTGAGGCTTTGGTCAAAATATAAAGGAGGAGGAAAGTGATTTTTAAGACAAAGAAAACACAGATGGGAAGCCAAAGAAAGATTTCTTCTCTTACATTAAGCTTTTTATTTCAAGTCTCTGTTTTCATTTCATGTCCCCCACTTAGTAGTAACATGCTAGTGGTTCTAAGAGCAGGCTGGAGCAGGGGTGCATCTCAAAGGAATAGCAGACCTCCTGGTGTTTGCTTATTACACATCGTGGTACACATGTGAGTATGTGCGCACACACACACACACACACACATACACACACACACACCAGTGGACTAAAAACTCAAACACTGTGCCTGCAAAAAATTTAAAATTCTTAACCGTAGGGACAAGATTAAGCTAAGAAATCTGTAATCAGTATAAGATGGTATTTCTCAGTGAAGTCCTTGAACTGCTTGCATTAGAATATCCTGGGGTGCTTGTCAAAAGATATCCAAATCTGGATAGCCACATACTGATATCTATATTACTGGTAGTCTGGATCAGTAAGCTCCAGATGCTCTGGGGTGAGGCCCATGGATCCTCAGTGACTGCAGGCTCACTTGCAGTATAAGCATCATCGCCCTAGGACAACCTAAATGCTGTTTCATTCAAGTGAATTTAGGACCCCAGTTTGGTCTTTAAATTCACCTCTTATCTCCTCTATTTTGCCAAAAGAACCCAAGACCTTTCTCAGAAATTCACTCACTTAGGGTACCCCAAGGATTCTAAAGGGGCTACAGTTCAGAAATAAGTCTTCCAGTTCCACTGTGGAATAGGACCTAAAGCAGCTCTGAGAAAAAAGTGAAAGCAACCCCAGGGACTGTAGGGGCTGGAAGAGGTCTGCTTTTTAAAACTAATTGGCCCCTAAATCATGAAATCCTAGTGCTTTTAAAGGGGCTTAGCATGCACCCCTATGTTCACAGCAACACTATTCACAGTAGTCAAGACATGGAAACAACTTAAATGTCCACTGACAGACAAATGGATAAAGAAGATCTGGTATACACACACACACACACACACACACACACACACACACACACACACACACACACACACAGGAATATTACTCAGCCATCAAAAAGAATGAAATAATGCCATCTTCAGCTACATGCATGGGCCTAGAGATTGCCATACTAAGTGAAGTAAGTCAGAAAGAGAAGGATAAATACCATATGATATCACTTATATATGGAGTCTAAAAAAATGATACAAATGAACATATCTACAAAACAAAAACAGACTCACAGACATAGAGAACACATTTGTAGTTGCCAATGGGAATGGAAGTGGGGGAGGGATGGAGTGGTAGTTTGGGGTTAGCAGGTGCAAACTATTATATAGGGAATGGATAAACAACAAGATCTGACTGTGTAGCACAGGGAACTATATTCAACGTCCTGTGATAAACCATGATGGAAAAGAACATGAAAAAGAATATATATATATATATATATATAACTGAATCACTTTGCTGTATACCGGAAATTAACACAACATTGTAAATCAACTATACTTTAATAAAAAAGGAGGGCTTAGCAATTTTTAGCTGGAAGAAGAAACTCTTCTCCCCGAAATTCAAGCTGAAAATTTCAAACACATCTTATTCTTCTTCTTTGAGCCATTGGCTCCTATATTTCAAGAGCCGCTCCCGCCTCCACACACACAACTTCCTTATTCCAGTTTTTAAATATTTCTTTCGTATGTCTTTCTTTTCAGCTTTACTTCTAAAGACCACAGTTTGAATGTCCATCATTTTATGGCTGGATTATTACAATGACCTACTAACTGATCCCTTTATTCTCATCTCACTCTTTCCCACAATTCTTATGCACTGCCACCAGACAAGATTGGCAAAAACACAAACCTGCTCAAAGACTTCTGATGATTCCCCATTTCCTAAAAGAGCAGTCTAGACACATTTGTATCTCACAGTCATGAAGTACGTCACAAGTTTTCCCTTTTCCTTCTGCCAAGGTAAATTGTCCTCATTTTTTCATTTGGCGCCAGTCTATCTATGTGAAAAGACAAATAATCATACCAAGCAGTACATATCCTTTCTCCTTAATTAGGTTTAAACTCCTTAAGGGCTGAGAGAAAGTCTTTGCAATCCTCTCAAAACCAAACATATTGCTCAAGTATTTGTTAAATAAATCAAAGACTGAACGATACTGGATTAAGCCACCACCAGCCAATCTCACCTCCTGACCTGAGGTACCACTGGGCAGTTTGTGAACTTTCTGTGTGCTGAGCAAGGGTAGAAGTTCAATCCCGTTAATCTCCTCATCACTTACTCCTCTACTGGAAGAAATTGGTCCCAGAAGTTTGGGACTTTTTCCCCACACATGCAAAAACCAAACAATTCTGCAAGAAGGATTTATGTTGGGAAAAAGATACAAATTCTTTGTCTAGCTGGTTCCTCCTAAGAGTTCCAAATTCCAATGTGTGAAAAAGATTCCGATCTTTACCACAGTGGAAAGTCTGTGATGTGAGAACTACTTGAAGAAATTTTCCATCTCAGATCAATGACAAAGTAGACCATACACAGCTTTTAGTGGCTACAGATGCTACTGATTTAAAGCATTGTAATAATTCCTTCAAAGGCAGTAAGACCAACCATGTCAAGCAATGTTTTGGTGCTAGCGTGAGTGAAACCAACTCAAATGCCAAGTTTGACTGAGTAGCAGAATTGCACATGTTGTTTAAAGATATTGCTGTATTTGTCAGAAAAAAACTTGTGTCAAGATATATTTTATGGCGTCATTATAATTATAATGATTATAAATTGTGATCAGAGACCTGGAAAAAAGTTATGCATACAATTTTTATGTATGATTAAAAATCAGAATTTGTCTATTTACACTTACTAGATTATCTCCAATACACAGACACACACACACACACAGAATTTGCTTAGCACTTAAATAAAAAAATGTTTTTAGGGCTTCCCTGGTGGCGCAGTGGTTGAGAGTCTGCCTGCTGTTTCAGGGGACACGGGTTCGTGCCCCGGTCCGGGAAGATCCCACATGCCGCGGAGCGGCTGGGCCCGTGAGCCATGGCCGCTGAGCCTGCGCGTCCGGAGCCTGTGCTCCGCAACAGGAGAGGCCGCAACAGAGAGAGGTCCGCGTACCGCAAAAAAAAAAAGTTTTTAAATTAAAATTAAATAAAATTTTAAAAATTGTTTTGCATTTAAAAATTGCAGTTGAAGTATAAATGAGGATAACCCTGTGACAAATCACATATTACAAATTCAGGGGACAGATTGGGTTTTAAAATGTGATGTTTAGAATGCTAAACTTTAACATTATACATATTCTGAGTTGACTGTCACACTTCTAAATTTATCTTTTGAATATCTGTACCCAGGAAAATGATTTCTCTTACGAAGTTTTAAGCAAATTAAATAGTATTTAAGATAAATACTGTTATTTTGAAAATATTTTCAAAACAAAATATGTTTGAATTTCACAAATTCTCCCAGAAGAATCAGAAAAAATTAAACATTTTGTAATACCTTTTTAAAAAATTCACTAATTCTTCAATTAAGCCATAATTTCCTTTAAAGCCCTCTGAAGAACAGTGGTTGAACTTGGCAGTTACACCAATGAGCATCCAGATGCTGCCATTTCCTGGATTTAATTTTACATGACAGTTCGAATTTAGTGTCTTGTTACCCTAACTTTAATTAGGATAAGCTCAAGGGGAAAAACCTGTTTTTGGACAGAAGTTGTTTCCAGTGGATACTTCAGAAGCATGAGGAAGGTGATTGCAATTAGGGGAACATCTTTCAAAATGCTACACAATGGAATAAAACATAATAAAAGATCTGCAAGAGTCCTTTGGACTCACAAGTCTAACCCCTGTATCTTATACTTGGGGAAAATAAGTCCAGAGAAGTGAAGTGAATCATCTTGTGGTCAGCCTCCAAGGCAGGATTAGTTGTCCCTTCCACTATCTCATGTTTTCTCTTGAGGATAAATTTCTAATTCCAGGTTTGATTTGCTGGATGAACTCTGGTACTTGCTAAGCTAAATTTATAAAATAACAGAATATTGGTCTCAGATGGGCACAGTAACCTTTTCTCAACTGTTAAAAATATAAATGAATTTAAAAGCCCGAGGGTAGAGCTTAAGTCTAAAATTTCCAGTCTCAGCTCGACTAGTTTAAATTTTACAGCAATTTCTGAAATGCACCTTTTCCCCGTTACAACCATGCCACCAAATGATCAGTCCAGTTTGTTCTCCATAAATACAACTTACAAGGTAACTAAAAGAGTCAGTTTTGTCTTGCCAGAGTGCTCAGAGCAGGGGTCTTTCTTCTAATAGCTTACAATGGGTTTAATTTACAGTAACATGATTTATAAAACGGCATACAGATTTTAAATGAACATTGCTAAAGAAACGATCAGCCACATCCTTGGTGCCTCTGCATTCAAGCATTGTTCCCCAGGCTTTCTTCTAAAGCCAACTCTGCCTCTCCTGACACCTTCACCAACTGACCCGCCATAACAAAGCTGCTGAAGAGTGAGACGATATGGCCGCTTGCACCACCATGCCTCGCTGGTTTCAAACCCTTCACACCTATGTCCCTGGTAAACCCAGAAAGGATGCACTGCTGAGAGAAAGCAAAAGAAAACGTCCATCACCTGAAGGATGACCAGGACAATAAGCCTACACCAAGTAGCGAGCAGGAAGTGGAATGAGTTTGCCTTTCCTCTATGGTGCATGCCACAAGGACGCCTGCTGTTTCATTAATTGTTTTTTATTGTGATAAAAGTTACATCACATAAAATTAATCATTCTAAAATGTACAATTCAGTGGCACTTACTACATTCCAAATGCTGTACAACCATGACCTCCATCTATTCATCACTCCTATAGAAAACCCCACACCCGTTAAACAGTCACACCCCATTACTCCCTCCTACCATCTCCAGAAACCTTCAGTTCATTTTCTGTCTCCTATGAATCTATCTGTCCTGGACACTTCATACACATAGAATCAAATAACATGAGACCTTTTGTATCTGGTTCCTTTCACTTAGCCTAGTGTTCTGAGGTCCATTCATACTATAACATGTATCAGTTCTTTTTTATTGCTGAATGATATTCCATTGTATGGATATACCACATTTTGTTCTTTTATCATTTGATGAAATTTGGGGTTATTTCCACTTTGAGCCTACTGTAAATAGTGCTGCTATGAACATTTATGTATAAGTTTTTGTTTGAATACCTGTTTTCAATTATTTTGAATATTTACCTAGGAGTGGAATTGCTGGGTCATATGGTAATTTTATGTTTAACTTTTTGAGGAATCATCAGTCTGTTTTACAAAATTGCTGCACCATTTTACATCCCCAAAAGCAATATACAAGAGTTCCAATTGCTCCACATCCTTGCCAACACTTGTTATATTCAATTTTGTTTATTATAGTCATCCTACTGGATGTACAGTGACACCTCCTGGTTTTGACTTGCATTTCCCTAATACTAATGATCTTGAGCATCTTTTCATGTGATTTTTCATCATTTGTATGTCTTCTTTGAAGAAATGTCTATTCAAGTACTTTGTTCATTGTTTAATTGGATTGTATGTCCTTTTGTTGTTAGAAGTCATTATTATATTCTGTATAATAGGCCTATACCAGAAATGTTATTTGCAAATCTTTTCTTTCATTCCATAGGTTGCCTTTTCACTTTTGTAATAGTATCCTTTGAAGCACATTTTTTTTTTATTTTGATGAAGTCCAATTTGTCTTTTTTTTTCTTTTTGTTGCTTGTGCTTTTGTCATCATATCTAAGAAATGCTTACCAATTCAAAGGATATGAAGATTCATCCCTATGTTTTCTTCTAAGAATTTTATAGTTTTAGCTTTTTACATTTAGATCCTTGATCCATTTCGAGTTAATTTTTGTATATGGTGTAAGGTAGGGGTCTGCTTCTCACTTTGCATGTGGATATCAAGGTATCCCTGCACCATTTGTTGAAAAGACTATTTTCCCCATTGAATGGTCCTGGTCCCCTTGTTGAAAATCAATTGTCAATAGATGTATGTGATTATTTCTGGACTCTCAATTCCACTCCATTTTATCCATATGTCTTTTGTTGTGTCAGTATCACACTTTTCTGATTACTGTAGATTTGGAGTAACTTTTGAAACCAGGAAGTGTGAGTCCTCCAAATTTGTTTCTCTTTTTCAAGACTGTTTTGTCTATTTTGGGTTCCTTGCAATCCCATATGAATTTTATGATCAGTTTCTTCATTTCTGTGAAAATTATCATTGAGAATTTGATAGAGATTGCACTGAATCTGTAGATCATCTTGGTTAGTGTTGCCATCTTAACAATATTAAATCTTTGAATAAATGAAAATAGATGACTTTCTGTTTGTTTAGGCCTTCTTTAGTTTCTTTCAGCAATGTTTTGTAGTTTTCAGTTAACAAGTCTTACACTTCCCTAGTTCAATTTATCCCCAGTATTTTATTCTTTTTGATGTTAATATAAATGAAGTTTCTTCTAAACTTCATTTGGAAGAAGTTTGGAATGTTCATTGCTAGTGTATAGAAATAAAACTACATTTTACTAAATAAAACTATTTTTTTGTATATGTTGAACTTGTATTCTGCAAATATGCTGTATTCATTTATTAGCCATAAGTGTTTTCTTGGTGTGTGTGGATTTTTTAATATTGCTATATATGAGATCATGTCATCTGCAAATAGAGATAATTTTAATTCTTCCTTTCCAATTTGGATGCATTTAATTTTTTTATTGCCTAATTGCTCTAGTTAGCACTTCAGTACAATATTCAACAGAAGTGGTGAAAGGGGGCATTGTTTTCTCAGTCCTGATCTTAGAAGAAAAATTTTTAGTTTTCACCATTGAGTAAGGTTGTCAGCTATGGGTTTTTCATAAATTATCCTTTATCATACTGAGGACGTTCTCTTCTATTCCTAATTTGATTTCTATCATCAGCGTATTGGATTTCTCAAATGCCTCTTCTGCATCACTTGTGATGATCATGTGATTTGTTTCCTTCATTTTGTTAATGTAGCATATTACTTTATTTTTGTATATTGAACCACCCTTGGATTCCTGGGATAAATCTCACTTTTTCATGCTGCATAATCTACTTAATATGCTGCTGAATTTAGTTTGCTGGTATTTTGTCGAGGGTTTTTACATCTATATTTACAGGAGATATAGGGCTATATTTTTCTTGTGATGTTTTTATATGGATTTGGTACAGGGTAACTCATAGATCTGATAAGGGGTTAATATCTAAAATAGATAAGAAACATACAATTCAGGACCAAAGTACAAATAAGCTGAATAGACTTCTTTCCGAAGAATACATACACATGGCCAACAGGTATATGAAAAGATGCCCATTGTCACTAATCACTAGGGAAATGCAAATTAAAACATCAGTGAGATGTTACCTATACCTTTTAAGATGACTATTATCAAGATGGCAAAATATAACAAGTGTTGGTGAGAGTGTGGTACCTTTTGTGCATTTCTTATTTCAAATATTGCAATTTTCAACTCTAGAACTTCTATCTTGTTTCTTTTTAAAATAATTTCTGTTAATACTATCCCTTTGTTGAAACATCATTGTCATACTTGGTTTAATTATTTAGACATGATTTATTTTGGTTCTTTGAATATATTCATAGTAGATGATTTAAAGTTTTTGTATAGCAAGGTCAACATCTGAATCTCCTCAGGGATAGTTTCTATTAACTGCTTTTTTCTTTCCTGTGTATGGAACCTATTTTCCTGTTTCTAGTGTATCTCACAATTCTTTGTTGAAAACTAGACCTTTCAGATAATGTGGCAACTCTTGAAATAAGATCTCACGCTCTCTCACGTTTTGTCCTTACTACTCTGTTTTTGTTGTTTTTGCTGCTCTTTATTTAATGACTTTCCTGGGCTAATCCTGTAAAGTCTGAATTCTTTGTTGTATGTGAGTGTGTGGCCAGTGTAAGTTTTGCTTTGTTAGATTACTGGTCAACTAATGATTGGGCTAAGACTTCCTTAAAAGCTTGGATCCAGTAAGTCTCCCAGAATTTGCCAAGGGGTTCTGTGTATATTGGAGCATGTCTTCAACACTCAGCCAGGTAGTTTACAAGTCTGCATATCCTGCTTGTACAAGGCCTCAAAACCAGCCAAAGACGAAAGACTGGCTTCCTCTCAGGTATTTCCTGAGCATACACACAGCTCTGCATGTGCACGGGGCCTTTTAGATTACCTGGGAATATTTCACAGCTTTTCAAATTTCCTTATAAATGTCTTTTTTCCCCACATCATTTTTAAAAAGTTTTTTGGTCTGCCTCTTCTTGGCTCCAACTGTTATTGCTGCCTCAGGCAACTGAGATGTTAAACAATTGCCACTGATTGTTTTTGACAAGTGACCTGGAGATAGGGCTGTTCTGCAAAGTGAGTGCTGAGTCAGGTCCTAATAATGATAATACACTTGGAGTGGGGCTTTTCCAGGGAGCTGTGAGACAGGTCATATAGTGTCAAAGCTCTAGAAATGGGAATGCTCCAGGGATGGGACTTTTTGAGGAACTTTATACACAATCTGCTCCTTCCTGTAACTGCAAGTGGGCTCATTTTCATAGTGACCAATATTTGTGAGGCTTCTGACTTTCAAGGCTATTGCAGAGCTGCAAAGAGGGAGATGGGGAGTAGATTAAGCTACAAGACCATAAACCCTGCTTTCCTTGCCAACATTCAGCAGTTTTTCTTAAAATAAATGATCCTCAGATTGTTGAAAGACTTTGGTTAATTTCCAGAGTTGATTTTGAAAAAGTTAATTTTGATGACTTTCACAGTGTTTTCGTTGTTTTTATAGAGGGGCACATTTACAGAGGTCTTTACTCCACCATCCAGAAGTTGTACAGTGGTTCACATTTGTGGCAATTATTTTTCAGTGTGCTTGTGTGACTTGACTCTTCCAAACTCTGGTAGTAAGCTTTATCTTTTTGTCTCTACACCAGATCAAAAAGAGAAGATATTAATGATGTATTTAGAATATTAAATATAATCCAAGAATGGTAGCAAAGTTATTAATGGGACAGTCTTATGAAAGATCTCTCTCTCACATACCTGCTAAATACTATCCTCTCTCTACTGAAATGATGCTGCCAATGCAACACAAAGCTTGTTAATATAGTAACGTGATGAATCTACACCTGTTTATCTGTACTTCCAG
Organism: Tursiops truncatus; assembly: GCF_011762595.2. NCBI lineage: Eukaryota > Metazoa > Chordata > Mammalia > Artiodactyla > Delphinidae > Tursiops > Tursiops truncatus. Next base: position 30,495,960 of record NC_047055.1, read on the forward strand.
ATCCAGTCTCTTCATGATACATGGAACATAGCTGTCAGGAAAAGGGATAAACTTAATTGGTCTAAGAGGAATAGAACCCACAACATTGGCCTCCATTGCATTATGGTCTGAGTTAATTAGTCCAACACTAACTCTGTGATGTTAGAGTACACTCTGTTATTCTTGCAAGGATGCAGCATGCATGAAAGAAAAAATAATCTTTGTTTGGACAGGGTTTCAACCTCCCTTAACAAATATTTGACCAAATCCTTAGGTTTCTTTCACATAGTTATCTTCTGATAAAAGAGCTAACAAAGAGAGAAGCAAACCCACTCACCAAATAATTGGCTATTGGAAAACTGAGAATTGATATTAAGAAAGCTACATACAGTTTCGGGGATCACTCATTTAACAGATACCACCTAAAGGAATAAACTGGCCTACAATTCCAGTTTCTTATAAACAAGAGGGAAAATTGCTTTTGTAATTAGATATTTACAAGTACAGAGTCCTTTTAATTAAATTGCCTTTCAGTCTTGCAAATATGGGGGAAAATGCCTCTTCTTTGGCTTAATAATGAAACAGAAGTAGAAATGGGTCAATAAATCTCATTTGCACTTAGCTATAGTTGTTGGAGCAGTTTTATTCTTCTTACATCAGGATTGCAAAAGCGGTTAAGGTATGCTCTACACAAAATAATCCCTTACCTACACACTCCTGTTATATCTCAGAACAGCCTACATAATTGGAAATATAGAAATAGTGGTGCATATGTGCCATGGGGAAATTTAGAGACACGTTGAGCAACGAACTATGGCATGCTATAAAGCAGCGCATCTCAAACTTTCATATGCATGCAGATCACTTGGGGGAAATTGTCAAAGCACAGATTCTAATACAGGAGTTCTGGGGCAGGGCCTGAGATTCCACATTCTGAAAAGCTCCCATGTGAGGCTGAGGTTGATGTTTCTTGGACCACATTTTTTTATGTCGTAAGAAAGTGAAGAAATCTGAGTTCAGGTTTTGATTTTATTATAACACATAATGCTTGTCATTTGTATTTTTCTTGTTTATTATATTATTGTTACAAGTTATATCCTTTCTGGGACTAGGAAAGACATAAAAAAATGGGAAAATATCAAATTGCCAAAAGTATAAATAAAAATAATATATCTAATGAATAAAGTAAGACATGCACACAATTCAAAAACTGAGGAAATATGTCAAAATATCTAAAAGGTAATACAGCCAGATGATTTAAAAGTAACAAAATTGCTATCCCAGTTTTGCATGGAGCTCTAGGAAAAAGAGCCCTGGATTTGGTGTCAGGAATCCTGAGTTTATAGCATGGACTCTACCTTAACTAGCTCTATGCGTGGGAACTTAGGCAGTCTGTTAGCCTCCTTTTTCTTTGGTCCAAAAGAAAGGATTTGAAATAGTTGATCATGAAATAATGTCACATGCAGCAATATGGATGGACCTAGAGATTCTCATATTAAGTGAAGTAGGTCAGACAGAGGAAGACAAATATCATATGATATTACTTATATGTGGAATCTAAAAAATGATACAAATGAAGTTATTTACAAAATAGAAACAGACTTGCTGACATAGAAAACAAACTTATGGTTACCAGTGGGGAAAGGGGGGTAGGAGGGATAAGTTAGGAGTTTGGAATTAGCATATACACACTATTATATATAACATAGATAAATAATAAGGACCTACTATATAACACAGGGAACCATATTCAATATCCTGTAATAAACTATAATGGGAAAGAATCTGAAAAAGAATGTATGTATGTGTGTGTGTATATGTGTATATATATATATATAGAGAGAGAGAGAGAGAGAGAGAGAGAGAGAGAGAGAGAGAGAGAAAGCTGAATCACTTTGCTGTATACCAGAAAATAAGACAACATTGTAAATTAACTATAATTCAATTAAAAATATTTTTAATTAAAAAAAAAGAAATAGTTGATCTCTACGTTCTACTGTAGCACTCACTTTTTTCTCTCCTCTTATGAAACACTTGGCCAATGCAGATGATTTTCTCCCCTTTGAAATCTCTGTTTTAGCCATTTTTTCCTTAAATCTAAGAGATGCCATAATTTCTTTAGGTTGAAGGAAAATCTAAAGTTACTTTAAGGTGGATAACTAAACCACGCCAGGTTTCCATACAGGCAGCATTCATTTGCTGGCCTTTCAAGTCTGGTGAACCCAATGGGTTTTTACTCCCCCCCCCCGACGGAGAATCAGCCCAGCTGGACTTTGCCCAAGGCCACAGTTCCAAGTGAGGGTTCTGCCAAAGGCCAGTCCCTGAGTTGAGAGGAAAATCTACCTCCACCACTTCCCTGACTTCTCAGTCTGGATTGTTAATCAATTACAGATGAAGTTTTCTGACCATTTATGTCCATGACAGGCCAACACAGAGACCAGCCAAATCCTTCCCAGACTTTCCTGGTGACCACTACTGTAGGAAGATCACCTGGTATGTTCAGTGATAATTCATCTGTACAACTGACCCTTCAGAGAAGTATGGAAAACTGTCATATAAATGTAAAAGTATTGTTTTCTTCCAAGTATACATGAGGAGCAGTAGAGTGTTACGGTTATGAGGATGAGATAGGGTTTGAGTCTTCATTCTGCCACTGTATGACAATGGGGCAAATTGACGTTTCCCTTGCTCAATCTTCCCCTCTGTAAAATGCATTTGTTTTGAGGACTAAATGAGGTAATGCACGTCCTTGCTATACTAAGTGTAGTCCACAGACCAGCAGCATCAGCATCGCCTGGGAGTATGATAGAAATGCAGAATCTCAGGCCCCTCCCCAGACTTACTGAATCAAAATCTTCAGTTTAAACAAAATTCTCACACGCTAAGCATTCAGCAGAGTGCCTGTTTCATAGTAAGTATTCATACATCAGAAGTCACTGTTATTAGGATATTCTTGATCTTCTCTCTCACTTTCTCCTCACCACCATCCTGAGAAGTAAGCATGATAGTTATTTCTAGTTTGCCTGGCTCTATGCCTTCAGTACCAGAGCCCACCACGGGCCTCTTTGTCACCATAAGACCAGCTGGCTTTCTTCTGCTGTCTTGGCCCAACTCCGTTCCATCACTCCTAGTTTTTAAGGTTTGAAGGTCCATTTTAAAGAATACCACACTGCCCAATATATGGAGATTCCTATAGATTCCTAACAGATTTTGTACTCTATCACATATTTATTCTTTGCACTCGATCGTGTCACGTTCTACTTCATATTTTAGTTTTTTTTTTTTTTTAATATATTGTCAGAAATTGGGAGTAAGTATTTATTTATTTATTTTTATTTTTGGCTGTGTTGGGTCTTTGTTTCTGTGCGAGGGCTTTCTCTAGTTGCGGCAGGCGGGGGCCACTCTTCATCGCGGTGCGCGGGCCTCTCTCTATCGCAGCCTCTCCTGTTGTGGAGCACAGGCTCCAGATGCGCAGGCTCAGTAGTTGTGGCTCACAGGCCCAGTTGCTCTGCGGCATGTGGGATCTTCCCAGAACCAGGGCTCGAACCCGTGTCTCCTGCATCGGCAGGCAGATTCTCAACCACTGCACCACCAGGGAAGCCCCATATTTTGGTTATTTTTGATGTAGTTGTTCACATGGGCTCTGAAGTAGAAATTCTGTCTCTACCACTTACTAGCTTTGTAATCTTGGGAAAGTCACTCAACTTCTTTGAACTTCTTATATGAAATGTAATTTAAATGCGGTAATGTAGGTAAAGCATTCCATAGTCAGTGCACAACAAATGATAGCCCTTAATATTATCATTACTGTGCTTCTTGTTATTTTCATAATCACGTTGTCTCTGTCACTTTATCCTCACAAAAGCAAGACAAATAGTATTGTATCTACTTTCAGATAAAGAAATGTGAAGTAATAACTCACCTAAAGCCATACAGTTAATTTGTACAGAACCAAGTTTAGAACTCAGTCTGCCTTCTTACCATATCACACCACTTCACAGGGTAAGTAACATGGAACGTTAGAGAGGAATCTGCATTTGGGCATGAGGACAGGATAGAGAATGTGAACGAGGGTATAACCATTTGTCAGTCTGCTTTAGTCCAAGTGTATCAAAATTAACTAAACTACGGTCCAAGTTATAAGCCTAAAATTAGAAGCCACAGCAGGATTCTAAATCAAACAGCCATCCCCACAAGATCAACTTCAAGAGTAGCCCAGAGACTACTGACTAAACCAACAGCTTCTTTCTTCTTTGCCTTCTTTAGAGGACCACACATCTACTGGGCTTTTTGAGCCTGGTCAACCCTGGGAGGCAAAGTGAGTTAATGAAGGAAGAATTATTGGCAAGTCCAAAGTATCTAACCCCTCTACCCCTCTGCTGGGAATGGCTTTTAAAAAACCATTCAAACTCACAGACAGAGAACAGACTTGTGGTTGCCAAGGGGGATGGAGGGATGGGGGAGGGATGGATTGGGAGTTTGGGGTTAGCAGATGCAAACTATTACATATAGAATGAATAAAGAAGGTCCTACTGTATATAGCACAGGGAACTATATTCAATATCCTGAGAAAAACTATAATGGAAAAGAATATGAAAAAGAATGTATATATGTATAACTGAATCACTTTGCTATACAGCAGAAATTAACACAACATTGTAAATCAGCTGTTCTTCAATTAAAAAGAACCCAACCATTCAATATGGATCAAAAGGGAAGGGCACATGAACACAGGTGGAGCCATGTTAAGTTCTGAAGAGAAGAATGATCACTTGGTTCTTGAGAGACTAAAGGCAAAGAGGGAACGAGATGTGTTTGGAAAAGTGTTCATAGTCGGGGGAGTGCCTCCCTGACGATCTCATGATTGCTAATGACAGTGGAAATTGATACAGCCCCTTTGGAGAACAATTTTTCAGTATATGTATCAAGAGCCTTAAAATGTCTTTGGCCCTGTAGCTTTTACTTCAGGGAATCTGTCTTTGAGGGAAACTACGAAATATAGGGGAAAAGTTTTATTCTTTTTTTTTCTTTGGCCATGCTGCACGGCATGTGAGATCTTAGTTCTCCAACCGGGGATCGAACCCGTGCCGTGCCCCCTGCAGTGAAAGCACAGAGTCCTAAGCATTGGACCACCAGGGATGTCCCCAAAAGAGTTTTATTCTTAAAAGACCTATGACAGATCTGGCAATTTTGGTAGCATGATTGATGAATGTGAAGCTTGAAAATGTTTTTTCTCCTCGGGCTCCAGTGGTCATGCTGGAAAAAGGGCCTAATCTGGCAAGGACTTTACTACTTCTTATTTTTGTCACATAAACATGAACCTCTGATTTTAACCTTTTATATGTGTCCTTACACTAAGAAAGGCTGATATCACTGAGTGAGTAATCACTTTATGAAAAACTTTGTTGCAGATTTCCTTAAATAACAAGTACTGTTCAGCATGTTTATCTATTTCTTTACAGAGAAATTTTAAGCTGAAAAGTCCATCTGCCTATCTTATCCTCTGTAAGTTTCTCCCATGGAACAGTTTGAGTATGGCCAGCGTTGCCAGTTGAAAATCAGCCAGCAGTGTTATTCCAAAGCCATTTTGTCCTTAAGGAAAATAAATATCTATGTAACTTTTTAGGAACATAGTGATTTCATAAAGCTGAGTACATCTGGAGTTCTTTTCCTGACTTAGGTCCATTCTCCACAGCAAGATTTCATGCAAATTCTCTGCTCATTTTACTTTGAACACATATCTGAATACAGAGCACCTTCGTGGCTGTTACCAAGAGGTCTGGAGTTTCAAAAGTTAGAATAGGATGAATAGATTTGGGAAGGCCAGAAAAAGTTACACACTAAGCCCCTATAATGTTAATGGTCAGAGAATATTAAAGACTATTGTGAATTGGTAGTTTCACGAAAATAGTCTCTTACCTTTGTTATCTGAGCATATCCTTGGGTTCTAGGATAAAATTGATTTTTAGTTGATCATCTGTTTATATAATTAGTGTAATTATGCTTTATTACATAATCAGTGTAAGTGCATGTAATCAGCTATAACATATAATTACATAATTGAGTCATTGTAAAAAAAATCCTTGTGAAAGAGAATATAATGCTTTCTGCATCTGCCAAAGATAAATACTTTTGTTTTTTTTATTAGGATTAGTTAAAATGGGTTTTTGTTTTCTTTTGGAGTGGGTACCTTGCTCAAGGGTTGAGAGATTCCACATAGCATTTCAAAGAAATGACTACGCTTTCAGTTCCCTATCTTCCAAATTTCATGGTGAAAATCAGACTGTCCTCCAAACCCATTATTTATCGAGGCACAGTAGATCATTTAAAAATAGCTCTGTCTACAATGTTTGGGGCCCTGAAGATGCTGAGGTGCAACACAAGATGAAACTAACAAGAGATAAATAATGATGCATTTCAAATCCTTTTACATGTAACTATGTACATATGCCTACACTGGAACGTTTTCATTATTTGAACTCAGGATACCAAGTTTGAGTTCTTTTGGTTTTCAAATAGTCTAATGGAAAAGAAATTTATTATGTTCTTTGCCTATAAGGAAGGTTTAAGATGGGAATTTTTTAACCGTATCCTGTCCGTCTAATTTTTTATGTTTTTGCTTCTAGGTTATATAAGTGAATTAAATTATTATTTACATGTAATCGTTAACTTTTTTAAGTTTTAAAAAAATTAATCTGTCCTGATCTAAAGAATAAAGGTGGGTCATAAGGGTTTTGTTTGTTTGTTTTTGTTTTTTGTTTTTGGAAGAAGGGGGTTTCCAATCACTAAAATTATTCAAGCAAAGGTGCTTTTTGAAGATGTCTTAAATGGAATCCTTGCATGGGATTATAAATTTTACTAAGTGACCTCTGAAATCCCTTCCAAGTCTTGGACTCTACAATGTCTCTTTTCATAAATCCCAGCAAATGAGAGAATCAGTTTAGTTATTAAGGAGCAGGAAAGCATCACGTTGCTACAAATGTGTCTGCAGTCGGGGAATAGATGACTGTCCTCAAGCCATTGGGAAATGAGCAAAACTGAAGAAGGCAAAGATTATCTTTGCTTATTAATATTATTTTAAGTAAAAATGACTGTGAACCCATATTAATCTCGTCCTTAACACCCTATGTTGAATTAGTCATTCTCTCTCTTTCTTCACAGGACTGTGTTCCTTGAGGTTACAGATTGGGTAATCATTCTACCCCATTCTACCCTAACTAACAGTGTCTAACGTATAGCAGCAAGCCTCTATTTTTCTCCCCATTTTTAAGGGATGACTGTTTGGATACATTAATTAGTAAATTCTAAATAAGTATTTATGGTGTTTCCCTGGTGGCGCAGTGGTTGAGAGTCCGCCTGCCGATGCAGGGGACACGGGTTTGTGCCCCGGTCCGGGAAGATCCCACATGCCGCGGAGCGGCTGGGCCTGTGAGCCATGGCCGCTGAACCTGCACGTCAGGAGCCTGTGCTCTGCAACGGGAGAGGCCACAACAGTGAGAGGCCCATGTACCGCAAAAACAAACAAACAAATAAGTATTTATGATGTTGTGCATTTTCCTTCCCAGGAACAATTTTATTTAAAATGAACTCTGCATGGAAATGATTGTTTAAAACAAAGAAATGGATCACTAATGGTGGAATTCTAGGCACCAGTAGGGAAGATTTTGATCCTCAGGGTCTTATCATATGATACCATTAACACACATACTTATTCTCCTGGGGTATAAATGTAAGACCACAGGAGAAAACAGGCTCCTATGTCAGATTACACATTCCTTCTCAGCTCCAGCAGGTAGGACATGACAAGCATGTATAACCTCTTTCAAATGGCTCAGACTCAGGATCTCCCCAGCGCTTCCTCCTGTGCTTGTGACAAAGCCCAGGTGATCTCGCACTGGTGCAATTTCATCTCTCTTTCTGAATGTCCATTAGCAGCTGATAGAAGACAGGAGGTCACCAAAGAACAGTGCTAGATGGTCACTGTCATTTCCCCACTGCTGTACACAGTCACTTTCAGCATGGATTACCAATCCTCGTGCATCACCACTTCATGTAAGGAAAGCAAATCATGTTGGAGTCATTAGCTTTTACAGTTCTCAGGAATTTTCCAACTACATTTTCCATGAAACATTTTCTACAGTGATGTTATATTATTATATAGTAGGCCTTCCACGTCAGCCAGTCTTTCTGGTTTGGTTTTGTCATATACATATTTTTTACAGAAGCAAACAAGGATCAATGATAAGCACAGAAAAATCTCTGATACTTCATTGAAATGGATTTTAAGGGCATCAAAGATAATGCTAAATGAGAAGAGGGACAATGTAGGGAAAGTTAAGACAAGATGGAGTTGGAAACCAAATCTCACAGTTGGCATGTTTTGTAGCAAATCAAATACGGTCAAGTACAGGGCAAGTTCTCTCACCACCACTCTCCTCACCTGTATTTATCATCCTCCTTCAGACACCAATCAGGCTTGAACCAAAACAGAGATTGGTACCTCCCAATGATCTGCAGAAGCCAGCAGAAATCCAGGATATACCAAGTCACTACTGGAGCCCAAGGATCCTAAGGTGAAAGGGTAGTTCAATACAGAATCCACCTCAGGGGAGAGTGTTAAGTTTCATTCTGGAATAGACATAGCCCAGCCTTAGAGTATCCTGGGCCAATGGAAACCTCAAATGTATCTGCTACTTGGGGAGGATGCAAAACCATGGCAATGTTTAAGGAATCAATCTTTAGGAACCAGCACAGAAATTTCCAGGGCATCAGAGGGGAAGCTGTGTTTCAGAATGGAGGAGAAATATCTGAGCCAAGTGCTGAAGCCCTTGGGGAGGATATAATCATTTCTGGGGGCCAAAAGACAGTAGCAAAATGACTTAAAAAGAATTGTAAGGCAGATAGAGAGGATTCTAGAAGTAACATTGGAGAGTAATGATGATCAGATCCTCTCTCTTTTATTCCCTATATCTATAAGAAAAAGTCTTTGCAATCTTGCCCCAGCACCAGAGAACTGGCAGGGGAGGGATTTCTACCCGGCCAGTAGAAGGAGCCAATAAATTAGTTTATGAGCATGGAAGTAGTGAGACAATGAAGACGGATGGGAAAACACAACATGGCTTTAAGGCTTCTTAGTAAAGCAGTGAAACAAATGATGGAGAAGAGAGGAGCACTAAAGCCTGGAGGCAGAAATGAGGTGCATGATGTGACTATAGGTTGTAAGTTATGCATCAAAAAATGTATAACAGATGTTTCATATCCAACTTTACTACTATTGTTCCAAACAAAAATAAGTTTACCTTGATTTTTCTCTAAAGATAATAGATATTATGGTTAAAAACTGAAGCAACACAAAACAGTTTATGGAAAAAAATTCACCCTGCTCCCTCCAAAAAACACAATCACCCCAAACTTAACTGCCTAGAGATGATCACTATGAACACTTCAATGAACAGACCTGCCAACATCTCTATTGGCATGTATAAAAAGCCATGAACCAAAAAAGATTACCCTATACGTGTTCTTTTGTAACCTGACGTTTCCTGCAATAATATATATATAATATGGAAAATTTTTTTATATCAGTAAATATTGATCATTTAAAATAGATATTACTGAGACTTCCCTGGCGGTCCAGTGGCTAAGACTCTGCGCTCCCAATGCAGGGGACCTGGGTTCGATCCCTGGTCAGGGAACTAGATCCCACATGCCACAACTAAAGATCCCGTATGCTGCAACGAAGATCCCACACACAGCGATGAAGATCCTGTGTGCTGCATGAACACCCGGCGGAGCCACATAGATAAATAAATAAATAAATAAATAAAATAGATATTATTCCACTGTAACGTTGTACCATAATTTAATGTTTAGGATATCTCCTGCTCCTGCTTTTTCTCTATTATAAACAAAGATCCACAAAACATACTTTTACACACATCTTTGTGCACCTAATTTCTTCTTTGGGATAACACTTAGGCGTGGAACTGCTAGGTCAAAGTGTACACACATTCACAGTTTTTATCATACTGTCAAAGTGTTTCCTGCCCCCACCAGAAAGCTTATGCTAATTACCTCTCCTCCTTTAATCTGTTTCAATTTGATGAGTATTTCATGATACCTTGTTTTTTGTTGACACTCCTTTTATTTCTAATAAACACATGAAACGTATTTCCATGTGTTTATTGATCATTTATATGAACTCTACTGAGTGGCGGTAGAGAAATAGGGTCAGCCAATTATAGGCTATGGGCCAGAATCAGCCAATGTGCCAAACTTGGCCTAGTGCCCTCTGATGTTGTATGGTCTGCAAGTAAGAATGGTTTTTAGGGACTTCCCTGGTGGTCCAGTGGTTAAGACTCCATGCTTCCACTGCAGGCAGCTCAGGTTCAGTCCCTGGTCAGGGAACTAAGATCCCACATGCCGTGCAGTAGGGCCAAGAAAAAAAAAAAAAAAAGAATGTTTTTTATATTTTTGCATCACTGGTAAAAATATCCAAAGAAGCAGAATATTTCATGACACATGGAAATTCCATGAAATTCAAATTTCCATGTCCATAAATAAAGCTTTATTGGAACACAGCCACATCCATTCTTTCACATAATATCTCTGGCTGCTTTCTCACTACGACAGCAAAGTTGAATAGTTTTGACAGGCACTGTGTAGCCAGAAAGGCCTAAAATATTTACTATCTGGTCCTCACAGAAAAAGTTTTATGAACCTGTGTAGAAAGTAATGATTAAGAGGACAGATTTCAGAGCCAAGACTTCCTGAATTCACATACCTGCTCCACCATCTGCTATTTATTTGCCTGCGACAATATATTTAATTCTCTGTGCCTCAATTTTTATTCATCTGAACTCAACTTAAAATACTTTGAGGGCTTCCCTGGTGGCGCAGTGGTTGAGAGTCCGCCTGCCGATGCAGGGGACACGGGTTCGTGCCCCGGTCCGGGAAGATCCCACGTGCCGCGGAGCGGCTGGGCCCGTGGGCCATGGCCGCTGAGCCTGCACGTCCGGAGCCTGTGCTCTGCAACGGGAGAGGCCACAATAGTGAGAGGCCCGCATACCACAAAAAAAAAAAAAAAAAAAAAAAAAGGCTTAATAAAAAAAAGAATGAAATAATGCCATTTGCAGCAACATGGATAGACCTAGACATGATCACACTAAATGAAGGAAGTCAGACAGAGAAAGAAAAATATCATATGATATCATTTATATGTGGAATCTTAAAAAATGATACAAAACAGAAACAGACTCACAGACATAGAAAACAAACTATGGTTACCAAAGGGGAAAAGGGGGGAGGGAGGGATAAATTGGGAATTTGGGATTAACAGATACACACTACTATATATAAAACAGATAAACAACAAGATCCTACTACATAGCACAGGGAACTATACTCAATATCCTGTAATAAACTATAATGGAAAGGAATCTGAAAAAGAATATATATATATATATATATATATATATATATATAAAAACTGAATCACTTTGCTGTATACCTGAAATACTGTAAATCAACTATACTTAAATAAAAAAAACAAAACAAAATTTTCAAAAGGCTTAGAGAAAACTTCATGTTCCCATTGTAAAATTGCATAACCCCTTTCCAGGTCAGCACCTTCTTATCACCATAACAACCAGAGAGATAATGAGAATTTATGACCTTCCACTATGACCTCAATCTGGACAGTCAGTCCTGAGGGGGACCCTTCTTATCTCCTTGTGCACTCAGAGCACCTTGTTAACAATCTGCTGAACATCCTTCCATTTGCATTTCTCTCATTTGTCAAGAATCAATAGATCAGACAAATACTCCCAGATTAAAAAGATCCTACTTATAAACTGGGAGAAAAGTGAGAGGCATTTTAAAGTGATAATAAAGTATGTCTACTGATAGCCGCTCAACTTAATGAAATAGGAAAATCTTGATGAGCTATAACGTGACCCAAGCTTAGGGAACAATGGGGAAGCTTTGCTAAACTGAGCAAGTTTCCATCTGGACTCCTACTGTTTGAGGGAGGACAACAGTCTACCACCCTTGATTCCAAATGAAGTCATTCTCTTTATAGTTATAGGGATGGGGCTTCCAGAGCAAGAAGGGGTGTTATAGAAAATAAAGCTACATCTTGTACCTCTGAGTTGAAAGTTATAAACTTTGACATGTATATGCTTATATACACATAAAAACACATAGGTGCATAGACTTAAGCCAATTCCCCATACATTCATCCTCTGTCTCAATAAAAGTACATTGGTATCCTTCTTCCTAGGTGGGTGAAATGAATAATGTAAGGACTGGGAGGGAGGGGAAGAACATCTGAAAAATGTTTTGTACAATGACAATTTTTTGAAAAAGTAACCTCTTTCCTCCCAAGTCTTTACATCTCTACACATAATAAATATTAGATTTTTTTATTAGAAAACAACTTTTACAAAATAGTATATTTTGTTTTACACCTGAAGATAGGGGCCAAAAAATTGCAATAAAAGCTTGTACAAATTCAAATAGAACACATCTGGTGATTACTTCCTACCCTCCACCAGTCCCTGTTTTCAAAGTGGGTTGGGCTAAAATTCTTATTTTCTGGGAGAGATGGGCATTACCATTGATAGGGAGAGAAGGGAAGAGTATGCACATTCCCTTTTATTTCCCACAGTGATGTGCTCATGGGGAAGAGAGTTCTGAGTGACTGTCAATAAGTTTAAGACTTCCCAAACCGGACTGTCCCTCAGAATCATTCCAGGAGCTTGTATTTTTCCTCCAAATACACATTTATGGGCCCCACCTTGCCCTGCTAAATCAGACTTTAATCACCTAGGGATTTGTTTATTTATTTGTAATTGGCGATGCATAAATATGGTTCTAAATTCACAAGATACAAATACAATTGTTGGTATCCAATAAAAAGTAATCTTGTTCACTCCTCTCCTCTAGCCCCCCTATCCTGAGGAAACCACAGTTATCAGTTTAGTGAGTATACGGGTACCGGTTTCTTGAGTATTTTATGAAAACAACTTCTGTATATTCAAGCAAATATGCGTGTATATATCAGTTTTTTACAGAGTAACAAGCTATACATACCACTTTGCACTTTGCTTTATCTCTTCCCATAATGTTTCGAAATTGTTCCATATTATTACACAAAGGAATACCACTTTTTTTTTTTTTTTTTTTTTTTTACAGTTGCACGGCATTCCATTGTTTGGATAAGCAACAATATATTTAAAAAGCCTTCCACTGCTGGTGATTTAGATTTTCTTCCCCATGTTTTTGCAATTACAAAATGCTACAGTGAATATTCTCATACTTAAGATATTTGCACATGTGCGAGTGTCTACATAGTATAAATCCCTAGAAATAGAATTTTCTGATCAAAAGGTATGTGAATTTTTTATTTGAATGAATATTGCCAAACACCCTTCTACAAAAAACATGCCAATTCTCATTAGGAATTGTAGATTTTTACAAAATCCCCCAAGTGATGCAAATGATCAGACAGGATTAGAGACCAGTGGTCTAGACTATTGGCTAGTGTGCAAAGCTTGAATTTGTAGACTTGATCCTCTGCCTGTGTTTAAGCAAAGCCACTTCTTCTTTGAAACTTTCCCTGTATCATCTAGCCCAATACTCCTCAAACTTTAAATGTGTACATGAATCATTGGGAGGATGGTGGCTCTTGTTAAAAGGCAGATAACTTGAAATTCGTATTCTAATAAGCTCCTGGGTGAGGCTAACTCTGTGGTCCATGGACCATACTTTGAATAGCAATGTCCTAAGGGACTCTCACAGTCAGCAGCACATAGATTAGTGCTTAGGTTGTATAGTTTAGTGTAGTAGTGTTCAAATATTTTAGTCTCAGGACCCCTCAGAACTCTTAAAATTATAGAGTCCCGTCCCCCCAGTAAAGCTTTGCTGATGTGGTACAAATGGAATATTATTCAACCATAAAAAAGGACAGAATAATGCCATTTGCAGTGACATGGACGGACCTAGAGATTGTCATACCAAGTAAAGTAAGGCAAACGGAGAAAGACAAATATCATATGATATCGCTTATATGTGGAATCTAAAAAAATTATACAAATGAACCTATTTACAAAACAGAAATAGAGTCACAGATGTAGAAAACAAACTTATGGTTACCAAGGGGGAAAGGGGGAAGGGATTAAATTGGGAGATTGGAATTGACATATACACACTATATAAAACAGGTAACTAATGAGAACCTACCATATAGCACAGGGAACTCTACTCAGTACTCTGTAATGGCCTATATGGGAAACGAATCTAAAAAGGAGTTGATATATGGATATGTATAACTGATTCACTTTGCTGTAAAGCAGAAACTAACACAACATTGTAAATCAACTATACTCCAGTACAAATTAATTTTAAAAATGTGATAAAAAAAGATTTGTTTATATGGGTTGAATCTTTTAATATTTACCATATTTATACTTAAAACTGGAATTTTAAAAGATGTTTATTTCATTTCAAGTAACAATAATAAACACATTACATGTTAACATAAATAACATATTTTTTATGAAAACATTTTCCAAAAGAAAGAAAGTTAGTGAGAAGAATGGCATTGTTTTACATTTTTAAAAAAATCTCTGACATCTGGCTTAATAGAACACAGCTGGATTCTTATATATGTTTCTGCATGCAATCTGTATTGCACGTCATGTAGCCTCTGGAAAACTACACTGTACGCTTGTGAAAGATCAAGATTGAAAAATGCAGATAATGTCTTAGTATTATAATGAAAATTGCATGGACATTTTAGATACCCTAAAATGTTCTTGGAGGTTTCCAGGGGTCCTTAGACCCTACTTTGAGAACCACTAGCTTAGCATGCGTTCCTTTTGCCCCGCCCCATGGAGACTACAAACGTCTTAAGAATAGAGATTGTATTTTACCATTGTTCTTTATTTCCATAGAGCTATCTCAGATTAAGTGACGAACCAATGCTTCTTGATTTGCTGATTATTACAATCAGATTTTGCAAGGTATTCTCATTCTATTCCTTTGCACAGGCGGTTATAAACTTGAAAATGGGGATATCAGTGGAGAGGGGGAATAAGCCTCCTTTCCCTCACCTTCTCCATAAAGGAGGGTTCACAGTCACAGATATGAGGCTTAGCTGTAAAGAAAGTAATTCCATCATGGTATTATTACAAAGTACCTTTACATCAATTCTTTTATTTGATGCTAAAAATAAAACTGCCAGCTAGGTAGAACCATTGTTATTATCCTCATTTTACAGATAATGAAGCTGAGACTCAAACCAATTTGCCCAAGTTTTTATAGCTAGTAAGTGACTTGTGAGCCAGGGTTGAGAAAATAGAACTCAACCTTGGATCATGAATGGACTGAAAGAAAGGTTTAAGTGTATTTTATTGCATGCTCTTTTTTGTGTCATGGGATGTAATACCATTCAGAGTTGAGAATATTTACAATAAGGTGCTTTTATGGTGATCAAATGTTTCCAGTTCTTAGGGAGCATTCAATCACCTGCTGAAACTGTTTGTTTCCTGATGCTTGACAGTAAACATTATCCTTCAAATGGCTTTCTGCTATACTGCTGTTGCATAATTCGGTTTTCCAGGAAGTCTGTCTTGGTGTCATCATAATTTTCATTAGCATAGTGAGTAATGACAGCTTCTTCTGCTACCAGACTGATGTGATTATTTCTCAGTAAGCCTGGTATGTTACCTTCCAAAGGAAAAGACCAGGGTGGCAATTCAGGAGCTCAGAGTCCCTGCGGAGAGCAAGGGCAATTTCTGTTTGGTAAGAGTAGGAAGGTCTGTAGTCACTGAAGAAACTCTAGAAGCATGGTCTAGAGTGCTAATCCTTTCAATCACAGCTCCCATCCCCAAATCCTAAAAAATTGGAATCGGAGTCCTATTGTATTATTCCTGGGTGGATTCTGGCCTTCTTTCGCCACTTTGAATACTTGGAGCCCTTAAAACCTATAGTAAGAAATGCCAAGAGGCAGAAAGTGGAGTAGAGACTAGTATGCTCTTCTAAATATGCCTCAAAGCTCACTCCACGGGTCTGTCAGTTGCAAAGTAAAAATGAATACAGTTCACTGGCAAATGCTGGTTCTACACAATTCAGATTTCAGTTGTCATCTGAAAAATCCAATTAGAAAATCTGGTGGTTAGTCTTAGTTAGACAAAATATATAGACTCACGGTGTGTGTGTGTGTATGTGTGTGTGAGAGAGAGAGAGAAAGAGAGAGAGATGTGAGATGAGATTTAGGCCTTTCCATTTGGTATCATCCAGAAATTGCCTTTGTTAAAAATCAATTAATAAAAACTTCAGTTTCAAATGTATTATTTTCATTTAGTTTAACCATAGTTAGGGATATAAGTAGAAAGAAATACTTGGGAAGATATCAGCAGGAATCTTTTATTATCTAACTAATCTGTAAAACATGGAGAGTCACAAATGATACTCCAGTTTAAGAACTGATGACAATGAACAGCTGTGAGTAAGTGTGTGTTTTCTTTTACTGAGGATACATCTTCTGGCTTATTAAATAGCTCACTTTGCAGTGAAATTGGTTCATATGATGCTTTTCTATATAGACACAGCAATTGTCTTTTTTTTTTGAGATAGATATTTTCTTACTGACCTTTCTCTTAAGCTTCATGTATTCAGCATTAGACGTCTCCAAAGACAAAATGGAATTTGTACTTTGCCCATTAAGTTTTTTATTGGGTGGCAGGGATTATGTATTTTGCTGAGGGGCAAAACACAGCAGATCCTTGAAAAATAATATAGTCAACTATGTGAAATAACTATCATTGAGGGATAATCTGCTTTGCCATTTAGAATCCAATGCATAAAGAAAACTAAGGCCCTTTTCTAGATTTATTATGCAAGATAAAAAATTCCATAATTGTGGACCAAGCCATAGACAAGTAATCAATGCAGGATTTATGTAGCCTGAAAACAGCAACAATCAGGGAAGAGGGACTGGAGATGATTCTACTTAACTGTCATTAACAAACACGAAGAACTGTGAGAAATATGTTTTTACTTGATAGAATCTAATGAGATTAAAAGAAAATTGCCAGTTTATCTACAACACAGACAACTAGGCTTCAGAATCAATCCTCTAAAATTGTCTCGCTCTTTACTTTCTCTCTTTAAAAGAACCAGGCTCTACTGCCTAACAATTCTCACCAAATGTTTCTGTCACCATAACCCTCTTAAGGTCACTGTGTTTTAGTAAGTTAGTATTTACTGAGTGCTGAGAACGAGCAGGTGGGTCGCTCTACACCTGAGTATAGCTGGTTATAAAAAAGTGGAGGATGGATCGGTTGCCCTGATAGCTTTTATAATCAATGAGAAAGAAAACTGAATAAAAACAATCATGCCAGAAATATATAAATGTATGTATTACTGCCCATATGGAGAACCTAACCTGCTTCTAAAGAAGATCTGTAAATTTCTAATCAGCACCTGCTTAAGTGTAAAGAAAGGAAGTTTTAGAGCTTAATACAAAAAGTGATTTTTTTAGTACAAAATTCTAATTGCCATCATAATTTGAATCACTGAATAAAGAATTTTTATCTGTGTTTGTACATGTCATGTTTGGTAGCAGTTTGTAAATAGATCAGTTGAGAATTATCACTTTTTCATTATATTATTAAAGCACCTACTATATACCCAGCGATGAGCTACACTTCATCATAAACAAGCAAACAAGGAAGTAGGGTAGAAGACATAAAATATTTGGATAAATTACAGGGCTCTCCAGTTCCGACATTATTCGGATATATGTAGCGAGTATCATTTCCACTCCAGTTTGGGGAGTTCTCAACGAACACAGAGATCAACACCCTTCAGTTCAGTATTAAAAATTTGAGAGCATCAGTATGCCCAAGCTCTCTGCATGTTGTTCCAAAGTGTATGAAGATGAATAAGTTCCAATCCCTGCCCTCAAGGAACTCATAAACAATTATACAAAGAGCTCTAATTTGAAGCCAAGTGTTATTAGTAGCATTAGACAGGACCACCCAAGATACTATGGGGGCCTTATAGTAAGGATAGTAAGAACACATCATCTTGTGATAAGGAAAGCCTTCACAAAAGAAGCAGGACTGACAACAGACTTTGAGAGATGGACAGGATTTCAGAGCAGTGTTGGCAAACATACAGAGGCAGGAAAGCTAAGGGTGAATTCAGAGACTAATGACTGCTTTATTTTGGCTAGAAAGGAATTGGGGTGGAGGGAGTTAGTGGAGTACCTGTACAAGCTAGTGGTGTCAGGACCATTGTGATGCTTTACTTTGACTCATGTCATGGTTCCTGGCTGAAGTGTTCCCCTTCCTTCTAAACTCCCCTGCTCCACTCAATTCCTCCCCTTCCTTCAATAACCAGCTTAATTTTTTATTTCCTTAGGTTTCCTTTGATGACTCCAGGCCTTCTCTGATCAATCATAGCCTTTAATATGTATTTAGCATTTAGTACTTCATGAACAACTGTCTTGTATTGTTCATAGTTATACCTGTTATACTGGTCATGAACATACCAAGTCCTTGCTGGCTGGCTTTGACCACCTCCAAGGTAAAGTTAACTTAATCATTAAAGGACAGGCCTACTTCTTTTCATGTGTTTCTTTTTATCAGGGACAGGGTGTTCTTACTGACTGGTCTGCATCCCCCTGGAACCAAAGCAGTCACAAGGGCTATCAGCTCAGGGCTTAACACCACCTTCAAAACTGAGCTACTGGGCTTCCCTGGTGGCGCAGTGGTTGAGAGTCCGCCTGCCGATGCAGGGGACACGGGTTCGTGCCCCGGTCCGGGAGGATCCCACATGCCGCAGAGCGGCTGGGCCCGTGAGCCATGGCCGCTGAGCCTGCACATCCGGAACCTGTGCTCCGCAACGGGAGAGGGCACAACAGTGAGAGGCCCGCGTACTGCAAGAAAAAAAAATCTATATCTATATCTATTTATCTATATATATATAATATAAAGTTTGAATCGAGAAAAAAAAACAAAACTGAGTTACTAACATAGTATCTGTACTTTTCCAGAATTTTCTACAAGATGCTGCTCCTAACGGTCATCTTCCCACTTAGCCAGATAACAAACATAAGGCTATCACCATCATTATGACACTAATTTTAATAACCTCAAATATTCATTGAGTGTTTCGTGTGTGTCGAAAGCTATGGCAGGTGCTGTGTATGTTATTTTTCACCTAACTGTTGCAACAACCTAGTGAAGCAGGTACTGTTATTAATCTCATTTCACAGATGAATAAATTGAGGTTCTCAACTTGTTAATAGTAGCCCTGAAGTTGGAAAAACTTCTATTTGACTTGACGACGCTGGCTCCTTATAATCTGCTTCCCTGCCTCTCATTCACAGCTTAACTCCGTTCAGTGCTACTTTAATAAGAAAAAAAAAAATTACAAACCATTAAATAAAATATAGCAGGAATCTGATTTGCATACATGAAAACTTCACACACATGAAAGATTCTCTTCTGAACGGCACTATAGGTGCCCCTGCAAGAACGGCAACTTCTTCAAAGGACCATGAGAGCTAAAGTTCTTTTTCAAAATATTCTCCTAATAAAGTGTCAGCTCAGAATGGTGCCACCCTTCAGGGAAATTTGCTGATCCGTCAACCCCAGCTAATACTTTTGTTTGTTTTTGCTTCACACATCATCTCGATTTCTTAAGATAAAACTCTAAAAATACATATTTAAATAGAGCATAACAAGGCTTGTACTAAAAGCTAAAAAATAATTTCTCCATTTGTGTAAAATAGAAACATATATCCCCCATTAACCTCTTAACTATGAAGACTTAAAGGGTAGCTATTTGGGAAAGGTACATCATTTAAACTAAAGTTGGGATAAACTTCTGAGCGTGATGGTGCCCTAAGACTAGGGCATCAGGGGATGTGTCCATTCAGAGTAAAGTACCACAAATTTGGTAGCTAAAAAAACCTTCAATGTATTCCCTAACAATTCTGAAGACCAGAAGTCCAAAATCAGTTTCACTGAGCCAAAATCAAGGTGTTAGCAGGGTCATACGCCCCCTGGAGCATCTAGGGTAGAATCTGTTCCTTGCCTCCTCCAGCTTCTGGTGGCTGCTGGCATCCCTTGACTTGTGGCCACATCACTCCAATCTCTGCCCCCATGGTCGCATTGTCTCCTCCTCTTCTGTCTGTCATCTTCCTCTACTTCCCTGTTATAAGGGTACATGTGATTTCATTTAGGGCCCACCCAGATAGTTCAGGAAAATCTCTCCATCTCAAGATCCTTAATTCAATCATATTTGCAGGGACCCTTTTTTTTCCAAATCAGGTGACATTTATAGGTTCTAGGTATCAGGACCTTATAACTTTGGGGGCCATTATTCAACCTACCACAGATAGAAAAGTAGTCAAATAAGGCAGCTTGTTGATTTAACCATGTTTTTTTTTTTAATTTATTTATTTTATTTATTTATTTTTGGCTGCATTGGGTCTTCATTGCTTCACACAGGCTTTCTCTAGTTGCAGCGAGTAGGGGCTACCCTTTGTTGCGGTGTGTGGGCTTCTCACTGTGGTGGCTTCTCTTGTTGCACAGCATGGGCTCTAGGCGCATGGGCTTCAGTAGTTGCAGCATGTGGGCTCAGTAGTTGTGGCTCGCAGGCTCTAGAGCACAGGCTCAGTAGTTGTGGCTCACGGGCTTAGTTGCTCCGCGGCATGTGGGATCTTCCCGGGCCAGGGATCGAACCCGTGTCCCCTGCATTGGCAGGTGGATTCTCAACCACTGCACCACCAGGGAAGCCCTTAACCATGTTTATACTGGTGATATAGCCAATTTATTCACAGACATCTTACTACAAAGAACAGTAACCTCCCTGCCTTCAGTGATTCCTTTCTTCCTCCAGCCAAGCATTGTCCACATTACACTCAGTGTGGTCTTTCTGAAACACTTATTATTTCCATGGCTCCCTGCTGCCTAAAGGAAAATAACATACAAACCTGTTATTATGGCAGATGGGTGCAAATTCCTTCTTCAGCTAGACCCAACTCTTTCCTTTCTGGCCCCATCCTTTGTCATGGCCTCCTACACCTCAGTCACACTGAATTGGTCTTCGCTGCCTGAGAAAGTCATGCTTTCTTTCAAACCTGGTTCTCACTCCGCCTCCCATAGCCTTTCCTCCTTCATTTACTGAACTCCTTATCTTTTTTTTTTTAATATTCTTTTTTCTTTAAACCCCACATTTGTTTATTTATTTATTTTTGGCTGTGTTGGGTCTTCATTTCTGTGCGAGGGCTTTCTCTAGTTGTGGCAAGCGGGGATCACTCTTCATCGCGGTGCGCGGGCCTCTCACTGTTGTGGCCTCTCGATGCGGAGCACAGGCTCCAGACGCGCAGGCTCAGTAGTTGTGGCTCACGGGCCTAGTTGCTCTGCGGCATGTGGGATCTCCCCAGACCAGGGCTCGAACCCGTGTCCCCTGCATTAGCAGGCAGATTCTCAACCACTGCGCCACCAGGGAAGCCCTCCTTATCTTCTTTTAAGACTCAATATAAACATCTCCTCCTGTGTAAAGCACTTCCTCAGGGCAGTCTGATGTTTTCTCTTCTGTGTTCCCATAGTAACTTGTATAGAGATTATCTTATAATTTATCACATTTAATTATGAAAATCTGTTTAGTGTCTATCATATGCTATATTATGAACTAACTCAAGAGCAAGATGTCCATAGGCTAATCCCCAGAACCTTTGAATATGTTACCTTACCTGGCAAAAGGGACTTCGTAGATACATTTAAGGTTATGGGCCTTGAGATGGGGAGATTATCCTGAGTTATCCAAGTGGGACCAAGCATCCTTACAAGAAGGAGACAGGATCGTCAGATATAGATAGAAAGAAGGTGTAAGGGGACTTCCCTGGTGGCGCAGTGGTTAAGAATCCGCCTGCCAATGCAGGCGACACGGGTTCGAGCCCTGGTCTGGGAAGATCCCACATGCTGCGGAGCAACTAAGCCCATGCACCACAACTACTGAGCCCTCGTGCCACAACTACTGAAGCCCATGCTCCGCAACAAGAGAAGTCGCCACAGTGAGAAGCCCGCACACAGCAATGAAGAGTAGCCCCTGCTCGCCGCAACTAGAGAAAAGCCCGTGTGTAGCAATGAGGACCCAATGCCGCCAAAAATAAATAAATAAATAAATAGAAGGTGTAAGGATAGAAGCAGAGGTCAGGTAGGAGAGAATATGTGATGCTGCTAGGTCTGAAGATGGAGGAAGACGCCATGAGCCGAGGAATATAGGTGGCCTCTAGAAGGTGGGAAAGGCAAGAAAACAGATTCTCCCCTAGGGCCTCCAGAAGGAACATAGCCCTGCCAACAGATTTTTTAGGACTTTTGATCTCCAGAACTATAAGATAATAAATCCGTGTTGTTTGAAGTCACTAAGTTGGTAGGAATTTGTTACAGCAGTCATAGAAAACGAACATGGGCACTGTCCTCCTCTCACTTTGGATCCCAAGCACAGAGCCTGGCACACACTGGGTGTTCAATTCATCTGCTGAATGAATGAACAAAGGCAGTAATTGCTATGTTGGTGGAGGATTCCACTAAGATATTTGGTCAGTATTGTAGATCTGTTTTTCTTTTGAGGTATGGTTGATTTACAACGTTGTGTTAGTTTCAGGTGTACAGCAAAGTGATTCGGTTATACATAAATATATATATATATATATATATATATATATATATATATCCTTTTTTAGATTCTTTTCCCTTACAGGTTACTTATTACAAAATATTAAGTATAATTTTCTGTGCTATACAGTAGGTCCTTGCTGGTTATCTATTTTATATATAGTAGTGTATATCTGTTAATCCCAAACTCCTAATCAACAAGGTAGGTCTTTTTTTTTTTTTTTTTTTTTTTTTTTTTTGCGGTACGCGGGCCTCTCACTGTTGTGGCCTCTCCCGTTGCGGAGCACAGGCTCCAGACGCGCAGGCTCAGCGGCCATGGCTCACGGGCCCAGCCGCTCCGCAGCATAGTAGGATCTTCCCGGACCAGGGCACGAACCCATGTCCCCTACATCGGCAGGCAGACTCTCAACCACTGTGCCACCAGGGAAGCCCAACATGGTAGATCTTAATACCATTGTTGCGAGGAGCATAATTTTACCCCTTGTAAGCTGTCTGACTCTTAGCTCAGTGGTCTTCTAATTAGAATTTCAGAGGACACTGAAAAACATTTCTGAGAAACACGTGGTTGAAGTGTTAGTGTTGTGTCTACCTTCCCACACCCCAGTCCTAGTACTCAGACCGGAAGCATATAAAAGACAGCCTAATGGTTTAGATTTTATCTTTATTCCTACAGGTAAAAAAATGCATGCAGCAGCAAGACAATAAAACACTCCCATCTATCCCTTTATGATAATCTGGTGTGAAGAAAAGAATACAAAGCAGCACAGGAAACCTTTCAAAGGCATCGCCAGTAATTTTTTTTCCAGAAAAATCCCATGGGTGACTAGCTCCCCTGGCCACCTCTCCCACCTCAGCAGCGGGCTGCAGAGTAACTTTCAAAGATCACATGCAATGGTCCTTTCAAACAGAAAGCAGCAGTTTTCGTCCGCAACCTGGTACCACTCGAGGAACAATAAAATGGTTCTTTTCTGGAGTCCACAACCTTGGCCCAAGCCCTGCTTTTGACTACTTCTCAGTGCCCATCTACCTCCAGAATCCACTAGAGCTGCACACACTCATCCCACCATTTAAGGAGCAAAACTATGGCCACAAATCTACTTAGAAAGATTACAGCTCAGTTTGTCAGAAACTGCATTCTCAGACGTGCATGTAACATACAAAGTGAAGGTTTCCTTTAAAGATATCAGGTAAGAATGTTCTAGTATAAATCTCTTATTAAATACTTACTAAATATCAAAATGCCAGAAAATATGAAATATGTGTCTGGGAGTCTTAGAGAAGAGGGCAATAAGGGATAATCGGCTTACACCCAGATGCTACCAGATAGAAATATCCTCAGGCAGGCTACTGGTCTGAACGCCAAGGACAAGAAGCTGCAAGCTTCTCTGGCGCCAGCACCTACCAGGAAGAGGATTCTAGGTTGGGCTGACAAGGAGCTCATTCCCTCCTGGGAGTGGCATATTCAGAGAGATCATAGGTGATCATTTCTGAATTCTTTCCCCTACACTAGTTCTCTAAGAGCACTCATTACAGAGCCAGCCTAAGAGGTAGGCCTCATTGAGTCTATGGGTCCCCAATTATCTAAAATGCATCTCTTCATCTGCTTGCTGAGGCCTGACATTCCTTTAATGTGGAAAAACCTGATAGGCCACAAATGGAGATAAGTGACTTAAAATTTGAATGCCTGATCGAGGCAGCAAAGGAGCTGAAATGGAAATCAGCCATTCAAATAATCAAGGGTCAGTACCATCATTGAAACCTTCCTTGATCCAGTTGGGGAGAGAGGGAGAGAAGAGCAGGAAGACATTGGGCAGAGAAAAGGATGCAAGAAAAGGAGGCTACAGGGCTTCCCTGGTGGCGCAGTGGTTGAGAGTCCGCCTGCCGATGCAGGAGACACGGGTTCGTGCCCCGGTCCGGGAGGATCCCACATGCCGCGGAGCGGCTGGGCCCGTGAGCCATGGCCGCTGAGCCTGCGCGTCTGGAGCCTGTGCTCCACAACGAAAAAAAAAAAAAAAAAAAACAGAAAAGGAGGCTACAGATGCTGAACACTAATTATTCCTATTTACCTCTTCTAAGTGGGACAAGTAGAAATTGCAGAGAATTTTTGACATGGTTGACTGCAAAGATAAATGTACCTTGCTTGTTTAATAAAGCGTTGGGTGTTTTTGCATGTAAGTGGAAGGAAAAGAAAACAATATTCCTAAGGTTTGTCCTAGCCATAGGCTAGAAAGCCATACCTGAAATATTTATCTAGTTCTACTTAAAGAAAAACCATCACCTCAAATTTCCATTTGTCCTTTGAGCTGCCAAAGATACAGTCCTGAGGTAAATGGCTCTTGTTTGAAAACGCTCATTATCAGGTCTTTTTGTTTACGCAAAAGTAGGTCTAGTCAGGGACAAAACTTGAGAGTTAAAATGGAAGAGGAATTTGGAGGTTTGGAGTGGCATCCATGGGGAAGAATAAGATAAGGGTTGATTGTAGGAGGAAATCAGACCCAGAGAAACAAGTTTTGTTTGTTTCCACCCGCGCCAGAAAGGATCTACTAAATGAAGCACTCATTTCTTCGTACATTAGTAGGTAAAGATGCCACGAGAATATAAAAAAAAGAATATATGTATGTATAACCACTCACTTTGCTGTACAGCAGAAATTAACAAAACATTGTAAATCAACTATACTTCAATAAAAAAAAATATTAAAACTGAAAAAAAAAAGGATACCATAGAGGTAGCCTGGGGGCCAACTCTCAGCACAGTTCAAGGTCGGGCATGCATCCTTCCCTCTCTCTTTTTCTCAGTCTTCTTTTTTCTCTTTTCTCATGATCTATCTACCTGATCATTCAACAAATATTTATTAAGCATCTATTGTGTGACGGGTACCAGGTTAAGTGTTGGATCTACATATTTGAAGATCGCAGTCTAATAGAGGTCAAGGGAAAGTAAACATACTTTGGGGAAGGCATGTGGAAAATTTGCATCACATAATCTTAAAGGTTAATGGCTTTTGACCTACAAACTGCACTTCATAAAAAATAAGACAAGGATATTCAGTAAAGCATTTTTATTGTGGTTGAAAAATAGACAAATGTTGAACAATAGAGAACTGTCTATATTATGCAACTATTAAATCATATAAACTAGTAATATTTAACTATATGAAGACATTTTTATAAGTGGAATAATATTGGTAATTTGATAGGGATTGCATTAAATCTATCTGTAGATTGCTTTGGGTAGTATAGTCATTTTCACAATGTTGATTCTTCCAATCCAAGAACATGGCATATCTTTCCATCTGTGGGTATTGTCTTTGATTTCTTTCATCAGTGTCTTATAATTTTCTGCATACAGGTCTTTTGCCTCCTTAGATGGGTTTATTCCTATGCATTTTATTCTTTTTGTTGCAATGGTAATTGGGAGTGTTTCCTTGATTTCTCTTTCTGATTTTTCGTTGTTAGTGTATGGGAATCCAAGAGATTTCTGTGCATTAATTTTGTATCCTGCTACTTTACCAAATTCATTGATTAGCTCTAGTATTCTTCTAGTAGCATCTTTAGGATTTTCTATGTATAGTATGTCATCTGCAAACAGTGACAATTTTACTTCTTTTCTGATTTGGATTCCTTTAATTTCTTTTTCTTCTCTGATTGCTGTGGCTAAAACTTCCAAAACTATGTTGAATAATAGTGGTGAGAGTGGGCAACCTTGTCTTTTTCCTGATCTTAGAGGAAATGCTTTCAGTTTTTCACCATTGAGAATGATGTTGGCTGTGGGTTTGTCATATATGGCTTTTATTATGTTGAGGTAGTTTCCCTCTATGCCCACTTTCTGGAGAGTTTTTATTATAAATGGGTGTTGAATTTTGTTAAAAGCTTTTCCTGCATCTATTGAGATTACCATATTGTTTTATCCTTCAGTTTGTTAATATGGTGTATCACATTGATTGATTTGAGTATATTGAAGAATCCTTGCATTCCTGGGATAAACCCCACTTGATCATGGTGTATGACCCTTTTAATGTGCTGTTGGATTCTGTTTGCTAGTATTTTGTTGAGGATTTTTTTTTTGCATCTATGTTCATCAGTGATATTGGCCTGTAGTTTTCTTTTTTTCTGATATCTTTGTCTGGCTTTGGTATCAGGGTGATGGTGGCCTCACAGAATGAGTTTGGGAGTGTTCCTACCTCTGCTATATTTTGCAAGAGTTTGAGAAGGATAGGTGTTAGCTCTTCTCTAAATGTTTGATAGAATTCACCTGTGAAACCATGTGGTCCTGGGCTTTTGTTTGTTGGAAGATTTTTAATCACAGTCTCAATTTCAGGGCTTGTGATTGGTCTGTTTATATTTCTATTTCTTCCTGGTTCAGTCTCGGAAGGTTATGCTTTTCTAAGAATTTGTGCATTAATTTCTTGCAGGTTGTCCGTTTTATTGGCATATAGTTGCTTGTAGTATTCTCTCATGAACCTTTGTATTTCTGCAGGGTCAGTTGTTACTTCTTTATTTCTAATTCTGTTGATGTGAGTCTCCTCTCTTTTTTTCTTGATGAGGCTGGCTAGTGGTTTATCAATTTTATCTTCTCAAAGAACCAGCTTTTAGTTTTATTGATCTTTGCTATTGTTTCCTTCATTTCTTTTTCATTTATTTCTGATCTGATCTTTATGATTTCTTTCCTTCTGCTAACTTTGGGTTTTCTTGTTCTTATTTCTCTAATTGCTTTAGGTGTAAGATTAGGCTGTTTATTTGAGATTTTTCTTGTTTCTTAAGGTAGCATTGTACTGCTATAAACTTCCCTCTTAGAACTGCTTTTGCTGCATCCCATAGGTTTTGGGTCATCGTGTTTTCATTGTCATTTGTTTCTAGGTATTTTTTGATTTCCTCTTTGATTTCCTCAGTGATCTCTTGGTTGTTTAGTAGCATATTGGTTATCCTCCATGTGTTTGTATTTTTTACAGTTTCTTTCCTGTAATTGATATCTAGTCTCATAGCGTTGTGTTCAGAATTGATGCTTGATACAATTTCAATTTTCTTAAATTTACTGAGGCTTCATTTGTGACCCAAGATCTGATCTATTCTGGAGAATGTTCCATGTGCACTTGAGAAGAAAGTGTATTCTGTTGTTTTTTGATGGAATGTCCTATAAATATCAGTTAAGTCCATCTGGACTAATGTGTCATTTAAAGCTTGCGTTTCCTTATTTTCTGTTTGGATGATCTGCCCATTGGTGTAAGTGGGGTGTTCAAGTCACCTACTATAATTGTGTTACTGTTGATTTCCCGTTTTATGGCTGTTAGCATTTGCCTTATGTATTGAGGTGCTCCTATGTTGGGTGCATAGATATTTACAATTGTTATGTCTTCTTCTTGGATTGACCCCTTGATCATTATATACTGTCCTTCCTTGTCTCTTGTAATAGTCTTTATTTTAAAGTATATTTTGTCTGATATGAGAATTGCTACTCCAGCTTTCTTTTGATTTCCATTTGCATGGAATATCTTTTTTTTTTTTTTTTTTTTTTGCGGTACGTGTGCCTCTCACTGTTGTGGCCTCTCCCGTTGTGGAGCACAGCCTCCACATGTGCAGGCTCAACGGCCATGGTTCACGGGCCTAGCTGCTCCATGGCATGTGGGATCTTCCCGGACCGGGGCACGAACCCATGTCCCCTGCATCGGCAGGCGGACTCTCAACCACTGCGCCACCAGGGAAGCCCTAAGGTAATTACTGATATGTATGTTCCTATTTCCATTTTCTTAATTGTTTTGGGTCTGTTTTTGTAAGTTTTTTCCTTCTCTTGTGTTTCCTGCCTAGAGAAGTTCCTTTAGCATTTGTTGTAAAGCTGGTTGGGCGGTGCTGTATTCTCTTAAATTTTGCTTGTCTGTAACACTTTTGATTTCTCCCTCGAATCTGAATGATATCCTTACTGGGTAGAATAATCTTGGTTGTACGTTGTTCCCTTTCATCACTTTAAATATATCTTGCCACTCCCTTCTGACCTGTAGAGTTTCTGCTGAAAGGTCAGCTGTTAACTATATCTTCTTTATCTATTCATCTGTTGACAGATACTTAGGTTGTTTCCATGTCTTTACTATTGTGAATAATGATGCAATGAACATAGGAGGACAGATATCTCTTTGAGATAGTGCTTTCATTTTTTTGGCTATTTACCCAGAAGCGGTATTGTTGGATTGTATGCTTGTTCTATTTTTAATTTTTTGAGGCGCCTCCATACTCTTTTAAATATGGTTGCACCAATTCACATTCTCACCAACAGTGCACAAGTGTTCTCTTTTCTCCACATCCTTACCAACACTTGTGATAGTTGCCTTTTTGATAATAGCCATCCTAACACATATAAGGTAATATCTGTTTGGGGCTTTGATTTGCATTTCCCTAAGAATTAGTGATATTGAACACCTTTTCATACACCTGTTACCCATTTTATCTCCTTTGCAAAAATGTCTATTCAGGTCCTTTGTCCATTTTTAGATCAAGTTATTTATATATTTGCTCTTGAGAAGTATGAGTACTTTATATATTTTCGATAGTAACCCCTTACCAGATACATGGTTTGCAAATGTTTTGTCCCATTATGGAGGTCGCCTTTCACTCGGTTGATTATTTCCTTTGCTGTGCTGAAGCTTTTTAATTTGATGCAGTCCTGCTTGTCTATTTTTGCTTTTGTTGACTGTGCTTTTAGTGTCATAGCCAAAAAATTTTTGCCCAGACCAATGTAAAAAAGCTTTCCCTCTATGTTTCTTTGAGTATTTTTATAGTTTCAAGTCTTATATTTAAGTCTTTAATCCATTTTGAGTTGATTTTGTTTATGGTGTGAGATAGAGGTCCAATTTCATTCTTCATTCTTCTGCATATGGATATCCAGTTATCCCAACACCCATTCATTGAAGAGACTATCCTTTTCCTATTGTGTGTTCTGGGTACCCTTGTTGAAAATCAGTCTACTGTACATGTGTGAATTTATGTCTGGGCTCTCCATTCTGTTCCATTGGTCTATATGCCTGTTTTAAGGCCAGTACCATACTGTTTTGATTATTGTAGCTTTGTAATATATTTGGAGATCAATCTGTGTAATCCCTTCAGCTGTGTTTTTCATGCTCAAGATTACTTTGGCTATTTGGAGGTTTGTGTGTGTGTGTGTATGGTTCCATATGAATTTTAGGATTTTTTTTCTATTTCTGTACAGAATACCATAGGGATTGCACTGAATTTGTAGATCACTTTGGTAATATGGATAATTTTAACAATATTAATAATGTTAAAATGGTGTAACCACTTTTGAAAACAGTTTGGCAGTTTCTCAACAGGTTAGACACAGAGTATACCATATTGCCTAGCAATTCCACTCATATGCATATACCCAAGAGAACTGAAAGCATATGTCCACAAAGAACGTGTACAAAAATGTATATAAACATCATTTTTCATAATAGTACAAAAAGGGGAAACAACCTAAATATCCATCAATTAATACATAAACAAATTGTGATATATCCATACAGTAGAATATTTTCATCCCTATAAAGGAATGAAGTACTGATGCATGTTATGACATGGGTGAAACTTGAAAACATTATGCTAAGTAAAATAAGCCAGACATAAAAAGACCACATATTATATGAAACCATCTATATGCAATTTCTAGAATAGACAAATCCATAAAGTCAGAGAGTAGATAAGTGATTCTAGAGGTTTGGAGGAGAGGGTAACAAGGAGTGACTGCTAATCGGTACAGAGTTTCTGTTTAGAGTGATCAAATGTTCTGGAATTAGTGGTGACCATTGTACAACCTTGTGAATATATAATGTGGTATTAAGTAGAAGTGGATTGCAAAAAATAATTTAGTAAAATCTTACAAGAGTTGTCTAAAACCAAACTGTTACTGCTTTCTGTGGTTTTTATGTCCTTAGTCTATGAACATAGTAATATGTACTTTAAAATGAAGACAGGAATCAATTTAGAAGATAATGGCAAATGTCCTGCCCTCAGAAATATGACAATTTAAATGAATCCAGTGCTTCTGATTTTGAATCATATCTGTTCTCCTTGAAAGAATAATAAGCAGGCCTTTTCATCCTACTGATCCTTGAAAATAAATGGCAAAGCTTTCCTTACTGGATTTGGTCATGAAATAGAATCCTAGGATCATCTACTAATAAAGGCTAACAAAGGGCAAATAGGAAATAGACACAAAAAATAAGGCAATTTGAAATGATGGGCATTTCTCAAATTTACTCCTAAGATATATTATAAAAAATTCTCCTCAAGAAAAGAATTCTGTGGTAAAAGATGTCTGGAGAGCACTGCTTATCCTTTTTCTTGACTATCTTGGATTCATACTGAAGGCCTGAGAAATTCTACAGTAGTCTGTTGAACTTTTAAATCCAGATTTTGCTGAATATATTTGATCAATAAACACTATTCCAGACTCCTCTAAACATCTTCTAGTACTTCATTTGCACAGAATATACTTTGGGAAACACTGATTGGGCAATTCATAATTTGGCAAATAACACAAGTTTCTTGATAATATGTAAACATGACACTTAGACCATTTTTGAATCATTGATGCCTTGCTACGAAGATGGCTACAGTAAACATAGCTAGGATACGTGCATCTGGAACTATGAAAGTAGGAGGCAGGAGGCTCATGTGAGGTATGGCCCAGGGTAGCTTTGGGCTAGGAGGAAATGCTGGATTTCATTAGCCCCTTTTTTTTTTTTTTTTTTTTTTGCGGTACGCGGGCCTCTCACTGCTGTGGCCTCTCCCGTTGCGGATCACAGGCTCCGGACGCGCAGGCTCAACGGCCATGGCTCACGGGCCCAGCCGCTCCGCGGCATGTGGGATCTTCCCGGACCGGGGCACGAACCCGTGTCCCCTGCATCCGCAGGCGAACTCTCAACCACTGCGCCACCAGGGAAGCCCTCATTAGCCCTTTTTATTCAAGGCTTCATTCCCCTAAGAATTTTCCAGTGGAAAGTAGAGCTTTCATTAGAAACCTTGTCAAGAATATGGCTGAAGGTGGAAAACACTCATTTCTCAGTCCAGGAATAATAATACCCAAAAAATAGAACATTGGTGGGTATGTCAAGAGACTAACACCCTAGATAAGGAAATAGTGACTTGCAGATACAGTTTTTTTTTTTTTTTTCTCCCACCTTTCACCAGCCCTCAGGAAGAAAACCTCTAAAACCTGCATTCAGAGATCTCAGGCACTGCACTAGGAACAAAGATTATATAGTGCCAGTAAACTGCAGCACATCTTAAAAGCATGTAACTAATTTCAGCTGAGTTTGTGAAAATAGGCAACTAACACTGATTAGCAGGAAAAAATGTCAGACCACCTCTTGCTGATAGACAAAGAAGGGCCTGACTTTTGGAGAGCTGGTGAGACTATTATAGTTAATTCTGATCTCATTTTTCCTCTATTTGATTAGCCAAATCAGATTTTACTCTGGACCCAAGGACTACCTTGTTTGGTGTTTCAAAAGAATATTCAACATATGCCATTGTTTCTTCTGTTTTGGAATCTTTTGAATTGGATAAACTTGACCTTGCCTAACTTCTTAGTTTATCTTTGTAAAAGAGAAGAAAAATGTGATGGAAGGAAATGTTTTTTGCTTTAGTAAACCATTACTAGAACATCAACTACCACCACCAGAAACCGTGCGTGCCAATATTTTAATCTGCATATGTAGCAGAAGAAAAAATATCCCTTTGTTTTATAATTTAGAATAGTTATCATATCTGTTACCAATAATTATATTTTTTAATGAATTTAAGTATGTTCTCATTCTGAGAGATACTCGAAATACTTATGATTGTTTCCCTTCTGGATGATTCTCGTATTTAAGAGTTTAGATAAGAACACTGTCCCTGTTATAGGAATTTCAGGCCTCTGGAGGTAGGGGAGGTACACGTCAATAATGAAGAGGTCTTACTTTCTAGTGTTTTGATGAATCATACCAGGTGAGCAGTAGCCACTCTGCCTGTGTATAAAGATAGCTCTACAAATGACACGTAACAATAGCCTTTTAAAGTTCAAAGAATGTCCTGATTGGAAAAAACAAACAAACAAACCTAATTTTCTATGGTCTGTTATTATTTTCCTTTGGGGGATAGTGGGGCTATAGGCAATAGTGTCCATATAGGAAGCAAGTACTTTTTGTAAGAGATGGCCACTGAACAGAAATTGACTTTGTTCACTTTATTCCGTTAAGAGGTGCCAGTTATTACTAGATCTGCTTCATCTGGGCAACAAAAGAGCACTTACCAATACAGGTTAGGTCCACCCAGTGCTGCATGTCTCCTTAACAATACCTGCATAGGGCTGAAACTCAAGACATCATAAAGATAAAATTGTATCCACCTTGTGGAACAAACTATATATTGGACGTTCAACAGTTTTCATAACCATAAGCCTGTGTTGTATCATAAACATAGAGTGAATTATAAAATATTGATAGAACTTTTTAAAGCATAGATTGCCTGCAAAGCCCAGGAAGTTAACACAAGTAAGTGGGCCAGCTATAAACAAACAGAGTGGTAGACACTGGGAAATTGGGGAATACACGCTCACTCTAAATAGGGTAGCTATTATTTATCTAACACAGGTTGTGGCCACGTGGAAATGCACGTGAGTTTTCAAAAGAAGTTGGCAATTTGGATTTGTATTAGTTTCCCAATTTTGAAATCACCCGATGTCTGTAAGTCAAACGTGGCCCGTTGTTGGCCAGTTTGGATCCTGTTCTGGCTGCCAACCCCCTCTACAGGATATTAGCAGAAGCACTTGGTCTGAAGTGGCTAGGATGGTGTCTGTCCCAGCTCTCATCTGTATTACTTCTTCCACCGGCCTTATTGGCACGTTTGTGTCCATATCCGGCGCTAATCTAGACCCTAAGAATTCACATCCTACATGCTACTTCTCTTATCAGTCAATGTATATTACTTAATATTAAGAGCTAATACTAATCTTTGGATTAGTATTAGCTCTTGCTTAATGTTCAGCTTTTAAAATTTAAAACGCTGTCTTGCACTATAAAGAAAATCTGCTGGGTATCTGTTGTTCTAGCTATTTCTTTTCCTATTTACTACCGTTCAATGTGGTCAGTGCTGAAATTGCAGAGTGCCATGACCTCAGAATAACAGTCGTCTCTGCTAATGCCTTCTGCAAAATAGCTTTTGGAGCTGTAACTTCTCTGACTTCTCTGTAACTTCTCTGACTGTAGGGAAGGAAAAGAACATCTTCCAGGTTAAGTCCTGTTTGGAAGACATTGCTCCCTGAAATACTTACTGCTGTAGTGGTTGCTTGTTTCCCACTATCAACAGTTGAAATTAAAAGGAATTAAGTGACTATTCTTTATTTTTTTCACTCACATGTTACTTTTTTTATTTTTAACTTTTTTATTGAAGTATAGTTGATTTACAATGTTGTGTTAGTTTCAGGTGTACAACAAAGTCATTCAGTTATACATTTTTTTTTCAGACTCTTTTCCCTTATAGGTTATTACAAAATACTGAGTATAGTTCCTTGTGGTATACAGTAGGATCTTGTTGGTTATCTATTTTATATATAGTAGTATGTTTATGTTAATCCCAAACTACTAATTTATCCCTCCCCGCTTCCCCTTTGATAACCATAAGTTTGTTATGAGGTGACTATATTCTTATGTGCAATTGCACCCACTATAAAACTCTATCATAGTCCTATTGTCCATCTCTTCTACTAGACTGAGTGCTGAGGACACTCTTATTCATTTCAATCTGCATAATGTCAAGCACAGTGCTTGGCACATAGTAGATGCTCACTAAACATTTGTTGAATAAATTAATGAATAAATACATCCATCTGACACAGACATTTGCCACCCCTCTCTCCAGTGAGTTAAATCAGAACTAGCCGGTATTCATGGTAATGAAGTATGAAAACCATGCCAGGAAGTACCCTTATATGTAACCCACAAATCACCAATCAACACCTTGCACAGATTTTAGTTCTGAAGAAAACATCAATGTGAAGCGAATACTCTGTAGAAATTTGGTAGGCTGAATAATGAACCCTCAAAGATGTGCATGCCCTAATCCCCAAAACCTGTGAATATAAACTGTTACTTTACATGGCAAAAGGGATTTTGCAGATGTGATTAAGGTTACAGACATTCAGATGGAGAGATCATCCTGGATTATGCGAGGGTGGCTAATCTATTCATACAAGTCCTTAAAAGCAGAGAACATTTTCCAGTGTTGAGAGAGAGATGTGATGATGGAATCAGGGTCAGAGAGATGCAACATTGCTGGTTTTCAAGATGAAGAAAGAGGGCCATGAGCCAAGGAATGTAGATGGTTTGTAGAAGCCTTCTAGAACCTTCAGAAGGAACACAGCCAGGGTGACATTTTGATTTTAGCCCAGTGACACCCAGGTGAGATTCCTAAGTTACAGAACTATAAGATAATAAATGTGTGTTGTTAAGAAGTTTCTGCTGATACTCATATTGCTAGATTTGATTTTTCCTTTATTGAACGTTTGTTAACTGTTAGATAAAAATGATCATTAAGCCTTCATAGGCCAAACTAGAATACGCTTTAATGGCAGCAATGTTCAATAGAATATTTTATGAGCATCCTGTTTATCTTTAACAACATCCATTTCGTAGAGTATGGTGATTAGCATTAAAAATTCTGAGTACTGGGCAACATTATCCAGCTGGCTGGGAGAACAAGGCCTTCAGATGGTTTTGTTAACACTGGCATTTACAAAGCCCTCTACAAGGTCCTGGAAAATAGGGGCTATAACAGGAATTGCAAAGAGGTGAGTCCATTTTTTTTAAGTATTTAATGTCAGACAAATTTGGGGACTACAAAAACACTGCTGGCCAGATACTTTTCCCCACTTACAGAAGAGTCTCTCGGAGTTTTAAAGTAAATGGGCCCCCTCCTCCTATCCTGGGGAATGAGACTGGTTCTGTGACACTCCAAGATCATCAACAATAATGTCTCAAATGAGAGCTCATATATGAAAGCACCTTGAAACTCTAAATTGGTATATAAATGGAAGGGACTATTATCGCTGCCACACTCCCTTCAATGGATTCCAGGTCTTCTTCAAGGCTCTACTCACATCTAGCATCTCATTAATAAATGACTATAGCAACTCATATTTCCAGAGGTATTTTAACCTTCCAGTGTTACTTTATTGTATCTTCTCATTCTATTCTTCCGAGAAACCTGTGCCGTAGGAGGTTCAGGTTGTATTAACCCCATGGGCAGAGGAGGGCACTGAGGTTGAAATTAGGTGACTGCAACTCAGCAAATATACTAAAAGCCATTGAATTGTTACACTTTAAATAGGCAAATGGAGTGGCATGTGAATTCTATCTCAATAAAGCTGTTATATAAAAAAATCATTGTTACCTACAAATTTTTAGAAAACTATTAAGTGACTGGCCCAGGTCTCATAGACAGCTACTTTCAGTGCTGGATCTTGCTGGCAATGATGGAAACTCAGGGAAGTGGAAGAAACATAGAAGCAGAACAGTGATTATTATAAACCACTAAATGTCAGATCACGAGACATGATAATTTCAAGCTCTGCTCAAAACTGAGTTCTCCTCTCCTCACTCCCCGCCGCTGCGGAAGCTTTTAAATATCTTCATGCCTTAATCAGCTCCGCAGGAGCTATGTTAAACCTGAACCTAGAGGTGAAGGCTGTCAACAGATGCAGCTCTGCAAAGCAGGTCAGACAGAAGCGTGGCAACGAAGCAGAATTGCCAATGTGCTTTCCCAATGGACTGTGCTTACTGACATTTGTTCTGTTTGTCTCATGCAACATAAAGAAGCTTTATCTGCTGAGTATGCTCTATAATAATTTCCAATCCTAACTTTGAACTGGGAAAAGAAAAGCAGCAATCACGTCCAAAGTTACATGACAACAAAAAACAGAGCTCAGAATAACCATCATTCTTCATTTATTTTTCCATTAGAGAAAGAATATAGATCTTGTTATGAAGCAAATATTGGTGAGAATTTTCTAGGCAGAATTGTGCATCTCTCCCAATCCCCATAAATGATGTATGCTGATTTTACTTCCACATAATTCCCAGGGTGCACCTGATCTACAAGCTGACATTTCTTTGTGAATCTTTAAGCTAATGTCTGCTCTGGTCTCCTGTGCAGAATCAAACGAAAATTTGCCTACTCAACTTTAGTCAAGTATTATGTATTTGCTTATGAATGTTGCCTGGGAAAAAATGGGTCATCTATTTTAAAGAGATTATTTTGTATCTGTATAAATGAGGGTCCCTAAAAGGCTTTGGGGGGATTTTATTCGCAAAGAACACATTTCAAAGAAGCTTTACATTTACCCAGACTATAGAAAGCTGTCCCAGCTGGAAAATGAAAATACCATCTCACTAATTACATCCTTTCATTATTGGAATAAAGTTCTGTTTGATGTACCGTGGCTGTTTCAGTAAATATGTTCAAGTGTCTTTCTCTGAAGATCAAGGGCATTTAGTAGAATTCATTGTCCTTAGAGGTGTGTCACCTAAAAAAAGGTGTGATGACCTGCTAACTATGGGAAACCTTTTGCAAGTGTCGTTTTCTGTTCCAGAATTTTACCATTACTGAAACTTTTCATTTCAACTGATCTACCTGTAACAAGCTCTTATTTTGCAACTTGGATAATTGACCCATAAGAATGTGTGCTAACTCTTCAGTTTCCCAAGTAAAAAGATTTTCAATTTTGACTCAAATTTTTACTGACTTTACATCCAACCACATCCTTATGAGCTTCTGTCATATGCTGACCCATTCTGGCCACTCTTAAATTGGTGACCTTTCCTTCATATGTCTAACATTTTTTCACTAGACCCAAGTTTCACCTCCGTAATCCTTTCTTAACAACTGAAATCACTACATATAGATTAACCACATTGTGTTAATGATTTATTTTAATTTGTCCATCAACTTGGTGAGTGGTGGAGAGTGAAGCTAACACACAGAGAGAAGCAGAAGCAGAAGCACTTATAAATCAGAAAGGATTAAAGGGGCTTTAGAAATTATCTGGTCTACAGTCAGAATGGCCATCATCAAAAAGTCTACAAACAATAAATGCTGGAGACGGTGTGAAGAAAAGGGAACCCTTCTACACTGTTGGTGGGAATGTAATGGAGAACAGTATGGAAGTTCCTTAAAAAACTAAAAACAGAGCTATCATATAACCCTGCAATCCCACTCCTGGGCATATATCCAGAGAAAACTCTAATTTGAAAAGATACATGCACCCCAATGTTCATTGCAGCACTATTTCCAATAGCCAGGACATAGAAGTAACCTAAATGTCCATCAACAGGTGAATGGATAAAGAAGATGTGGTATATATAAACTATGGAATATAACTCAATCATAATAAAGAATGAAATAATGCCATTTGCAGAAACACGGATGGACCTAGAGATTATCATAGTAAGTGAAGTAAATCAGACAGAGAAAGACAAATATCATATGATATCCCTTATATGTGGAATCTAAAAAAATGATACAAATGAACTTATTTACGAAACAGAAATAGACTCACAGACATAGAAAACAGACTATGGTTACCAAAGGGGAAAGAAGGGGGAGGGATAAATTAGGAGCTTGGGACTGAAAGATACCGTTACATATAAAATACACAAACAATGAGGACCTACTATATAGCACAGGGAACTATATTCAATATCTTGCAATAATCTATAACGGAAAAGAATCTGAAAAAGCACATATATATATGTATAACACACACACATATACACATACATATATAACTGAATCACCTTGCTGTACACCAGAAACTAACACAACATTGTAAATCAAATATATTTCGATTAAAAAAAAATTATCTGTTCTACACCCTCATTTTACATATATAGAAACTAAATGTCACAAAAAAATAAATTACTTATCAAAAGTCACAACTAGTAATCATGAGAAATGTGGCCCCTAGAACTCAGGTTTCCTATAGTATTTCTGTCTATGCTTCTAACTTTTACTATTTCATAGGTCTATATGAATTTGGGCATCTCTTCAACCTTACAGTTTCCTAAACACCTCTCCTCACTCACCTAGCTTGCTTGCCCCTCTCTGTTTTCTTCTTTTATATTACCATAATACTCTGTGCATACTTTCATTGCAGCATTCATCATGATGTACAGATAGAGTTGATTTTCTTATGTTTATGCTCTTGGACTGTGGATTTCTTGAGAGCAAGAGCTGGGTCTTGTTCAGCTCTGACTCTTTATGTACAGAACTACACCTGGCACAAAATAGGTACACATCAACTGTTTGTGAAATAAAGTTGGATTTAAAATATTAGCCTCAACTTTCAAATGAAAACTGCACTAAGATACCATTTTCACCTACCCAACTGAAAATAATCTCTAAATCCAACAATATACCTTTTGTTGGTGAGGCCATGGGGAAAGAGCCATCTAAATCATTGCTGCTGAGAATGCAGAAAACAATAACTTCAGTGGAGGAGAATTTGGCAATATCTAGGAAAATTACGTACATATTTAGCTTTTGACCCAGCAATCTCACTTGTAGGAATTGATCTCAATGACATGCTGGCAAAAGTATGGAAAGATGTGAGCATAGTACTGTTTACCGTAGCACTATTTGTAACAGCAAAAGACTGGAAAATCACACAAATCTTCACCAAAAGAAGACTGAATGAACAGACTACAGTACATCTACAAAATGAAGTATTATGCAGTTTGAAACAGGGTTAGAAAGTATCTGTACATCCAATTGTCAAGTAATCATGAGGATTTTTTTAAATGAAAAGTAGCAAGGTGGAGAAACAGCTGCATAATATTCTAGCATTTGTCTACTATTTATCTAAAATGTACTTGCTGTATTAAAAAGAAAAATGAAAGGATAAATTACAAAATAAAAAAGTAATGGTTACTAGCAGAAGAGAAGGAGTGGGGAGAAATGAACAGTGATAGAAGTTAGGCTTCTTGGTTTGTAGATTTGCTTAGTTGAATATACCTTATTTTGTAGCTTTGACTTTAAAACAATGCAAATATTTTTTATAATTATAAAACAAAATTCCATTTAGAAAAGCAATCCTAAAATAAAAAACAATGTAAACAAATGAACCTAACCATGTATCCATGACATAATCACATAAGGAGGAAGAATTCTGAGCAACTGTAAATCACAGTAATTTGGTGGCATTGACTTACTGGGATGTGGCCTATGGATAAACTGCAGAAGGCATCTTACAGTTGTTGTTTTTTTTTTCCAGTAATCATATCATATTAGTAATATTGGCATTATTATTCTGAGGTTCAATCAAATGGGCATTCATAGAGTGGTCATTGAGAAGCATGCTTTTCAGTGTAGTTAAAAGGAGATACATGGGCTTCCCTGGTGGCGCAGTGGTTGAGAGTCCGCCTGACGATGCAGGGGGCGCGGGTTCGTGCCCCGGCCCGGGAAGATTCCCACATGCCACGGAGCAGCTGGGCCCGTGAGCCATGGCCGCTGAGCCTGAGTGTCCGGAGCCTGTGCTCCGCAATGGGAGAGGCCACAACAGTGAGAGGCCCGTGTACCAAAAAAAAAGGAGATACATGTATAAAATCAATAAGGTTAATTAGAATAGGAATAGAAAGTATTAGCATGAATTTGTAATACATTTTACCTTAAAAATAAATGAAAACAACACATATTCCCTAGCTCTGAACACTTAAGGGACTAGAAACAGTGACTATCCCACTAGCACTAAGCACTCCAGTGTCTAAATTATGGTTTCAAAATACAACTTCTTACTTAAAAGAAACCACAGCTCTTTGGG
Organism: Tursiops truncatus; assembly: GCF_011762595.2. Taxonomy (NCBI): domain Eukaryota; kingdom Metazoa; phylum Chordata; class Mammalia; order Artiodactyla; family Delphinidae; genus Tursiops; species Tursiops truncatus. The sequence goes on from NC_047055.1 coordinate 30,536,480, forward strand.
TAAATGACTAATTTCAACAATGGTGCAGGGAATGTACAAAATAAGCCTGGAACATGTGTTAATACCATAAAACAAGAACACCATCAAAAACTTCTGGAGTCATGTCAAAAGAACTCAAGAAAAAATCTGAATAAACTCAGAATGGCTTAAGGTGGGATCATATGAGCATCAATAAGGATATGAGTTACAAAAAATTTAAGTAAACTTACATACTTTAAATACGTTGGTATCCGTAACTTCATAGTGATACTAAAAAGAATCATGGCTCACTTTTGGAGGATGCCAGGAAAGAAATCCATTATTTTGAAAACTGGTAAATGAGGAGAAATAATCATTTTTCTTGCTTTTCCTATATGGCCTACACATCATGGTTACTAAAGAGCAGATTAGGGAAAGTTTCTCTTTGTGGAAGTATCCCAGCTAATAAATGAAGAAAATATAATTGAATGAGAATATCAGCATTTGGTAATCCCTATTAAAGTGATGGTTCTGGGCAATAATCATCAATGACTGACAACATCACAAAAAAGGACAACCAAATATCAGGTACTTCTAAGGGAAGGATGCTGCACCATCTATGATGTAGTATTGACCCCCCAAATTGAATACATATCTGATCAAGCCTGTAGATCTAATGACCAATTTACAGGAAATACAAGGGACAGAGAAATATGTTAATGACACCATGGGGATGCAGGCAGCAAAACCAAACTGTGAGTACTTCCACAGACAAAAAATTAGTTTCTCAGCAAAAAAAATTACAAAGAAAAATCAGTTATTTGAGTACCTAGAGATTAAAAGAGACTGAAGAGCTATATCCATTAATTCTAACATATGGACTTTATTATTTTCTGGGTTTTTTTTAAAACCAGAAATGTTTTTATTCTACTTTTATGCTTAACTGGTCCATTTATTTAGCTGAAAATAGAATCTTTGATTGAAAATCATTTGCTTTCAGAACTCTGAAGGCATTCCTTCATTATTTTCTAGTAGTTAGTTTCGTCAATGAAAAAAATCTGATGTCAGACTAATTTTATTTGTTGATTACCTGTTTTTTTCCCTTGCTGGAATATTTTAGGATCTTTTCTTTATCCTTTATATTTAAATCAAACAATTTATATATGTTAGGTGGACCTTATTTGGATTCCTATTCAAACAAACTATAAAAAGATAACTACTGAGGAATGGCTATTTGATGATATTAAAGAATAATTCTCATTTATTTTTAGGAATAATTTTTAAAGGGCCCTTAACTTTAAAGACATGTTCCAAAATATTTTTCAAATAAAATAATATTATGTCTAACATTTGTTTTAAAATAATCCTGAGTCTGTGGCCGGGGTGTAAAGGAAATAAGATCAGCTATGAATTGATAACTGTTGAAGCTGAATGATGGGTGTATGAGGATTTGTTAGACTATTCACTCAACTTTCATGTATGTTTGAAAATTTTCATGGTAAGATCCTCAAGACTTCAGCCTGAAGTTTATCAATAAGAAAATAAAATTTGGCTTAATATTTCATTATCAAACCTTCCATTGTAACCATTTTAGTGTCTCCTGCCTAAATCTCATTAAAAAGAGAGAATGGCAGATGGATCTATTCTATAATATATACCACAGTCGTTAAGAAAAAAATAGTTGGTTTTTCTTCCTCAGTCCACACTTAGGGAAAGGTTGAAAAAAATCCTTCAGTGTCCTCTTCCTACATTCCATCAGGATAACTTCTGTCAGCAAGTTTAAGAAGGGTCATGATGAAGCTAAGAGGATTCACCCTACTAATGAACTAGATCCAAAGGAAAAAAGAAGTAAATGAGATGGTCTGCTGTGTAAAGTCCAATATAAAAAAGATGGGTAAAGCTGGGCTAATATAGGTTGGTCTAACTAGCTAAGGAGAAGACCTATTTATCGTAGCAGCAGTCTTCATAAACTGAAACAATGCTCAGAACCAGATGGGTAGCATCGTCTTCCATTTTTATCCAATGTTCCATTTTTATCCAATAAGAGAACAATCATAGCTAGTGTAAGGTGAGAAGGGCATCAAGACCCAGCCTCAAACAAAATGGAGCTATCAAGAGATAGTCAGGGAATCTAGGATCCTCTCGATTAGTCTAGGAGTTCCAGAAGGAGCTTGGTGTACAAATTAGGGAATCAAGACAGACATCACATGATACAGACTTGACAAATATAATAGTATTGGGAGAAGGCTGCAGCTTAGGCAACTTGAAGTGTCATAATTGTTCACAGTCAATACTAGAACCTGGATAATGAATACGATCATAAACACCCGACTGACTTGTCACATATGGTTTTAAAAAAATGCATGGGTCTAAGCTTGTAGGCTGAAGCCATTCAGTGCCTACAGCTAAACAGGGATGGGAGAAGCAGGGGCTGACACACTCCGCTTATCTCTATGCTGTTAGCCCTGCCTATAATGCATATTTTCCTGTTGAGGTGCCACTTCTCATCCTTTAGAAACCGGGTCAAATATCATAGCTTCTAGGAAACATTTCCTGATGGAGATGGAAAAGATCGTTCCTCCTTTAATCCCCCAGAGTATTCTGCCTGTAATTCTTTTATGACATTTATCTTACTTTGCCTTTTTCCTTTCTCTTGTATAATTAGCTTGCCTTTAAGAGATTATAAACTCTTCAAGGGCAGGGATCATGTGCTCATCTTTTTATCACTCTCACCACAGAGTAGATACTATAAAAGTTATGTGTTTGATTGAGAGTTTGTCTTCCAAGTTGAAAAGTTGATTCAGAACTTCAGCTTTAAAGTGATGCGGGCTAGTAGTTTCTGTTTCACACGCACCCACTTTCCTACAATAATACCTATGAAGGCAGGAAAAAAGACCAAAAAAAAAAAAAGATTGACAAGCAAGTAATTGTCAGAACCTGGAATAGGTTTTGTCTAATTATAGGACATCCACAATGAAATTGGCAATGGCAAGTGGAAGTTGGCAGATGCTTTGCAAGCAGAAATGAAAAACACCTGTTGTCCTGATAGCACTGGGGAGAGGCGTCATCCCTCCCACACTGCCTGGCCCCAGGGTAGGTACCATTCAGAAAAACAGGCAGCCCAACCAATACAAGGCAGGTACTTTTTTTAGGTGACCAAGGTACTATTAAACTCTCCTATCAGGTCTTACCTTTCTCATTCATTCAGTGCCTATAACTCAAGAAAACAATGTGACAGAAAACATGAAGTGAACTAGGAACTGGCAGTGATATACTGCATTCTGCAAGGAATAGACCCAAGTTCACTAACTTTGTTTGAATTAGGAAGAGACACTCCCTCTTAGTGGATCCAGCCTTATACACACACATCTTGGAGAATGAAGTACATGCTGGGTTACACCCTGCATTAAACCAGATGACCCTGTGTAGAGCCAAACCTGCACAACCATACTCAGCAGCTCTGAAGAGTCCCAGGAAGTAAAAGGCTGTAGTTGGAGGAAGGGGTGGAAGCGTAACCAGCACTGGTGGATGCTGAAGCTTAGAGTTTTTCATTTTCTTCTTTAGTTCAGTGTCAGAGAAATGAGCATGGAGAGAAAACTAAAACATAAATGGGGATCCCACATCATTCTAACAAAGTCTGCTTAGATAAATGGTTCTCAGCCCAGGGGCAATTTTGGCCTCCAAAGGATATTAGTCAGTTTGGAGACATTTTTGGTGGTTATACTAGGGGAGGACATCATCTTTGGTGGTCACACTGTCATCTAGTGGGTAGAGGCCAGGGATGCTGCTAAATATCCTATAATATACAGGACCACTCCCCCCAAAAACACAAAAAAGAATTATCTGGCCCAAAGAAGCTGAGGAACCCTGAAATAGATAAATGCCTGCTAGCAATGTAAATTGAGTGAGGAACAGAAATATCAACTGAATTTGAGAATAAGATTTTATATATATTGGAAAAGATGAGGGGAAAAGGGATGCCTCTCATACCTCATGACATTGGGACAGACTAGAGCTCTTCTTGTTCCAGGAGAAGGAGAACAAGTGATGAACATGGGGTCTATGAAAGGATACTGCAGAACAGAGGAAAGGTGATGTTTTTGAAGGCTTAGTGGAGAAGCGGATTTTGACAATTATTTGTCCCAGGAAACAGAGAAATTAACCTTCTTAGCATTCTAAATAGAATTCAATAAGACGTGGTCTCTATGAAATAAGAACAGAGAAAAATGAATAAAAGATAAGACAATGCTATGCAAAATCATCTAGATAAGCTGAAAAGAAGTTCTGTGGGGAAACGATTCTGAAGAAACTAAAATAGCAAACAATGAATAAAACACACTCTACAAGCAGAAAACAACAGAACTGACACTAAGGAAACTCCACGAAACAGAGGGCAAGCTGAGAAACCGTAGCAGCGAGGAGAAGATAGTCAAAAACAATGGGAAAAATAAAAAGAGAGATTCAACCACAGATAATTGTCATTCCAGAGCAAAAGACTAGAATAAATGGAACAGATATAATAACAAAGAGCATAATAATTGAAAACTTTTCTGAGCTGAATATATACCAGAGTCCAAAATTCTCAGGGTTTCCTGAATACCAGCAAAAGAAGTTTTTTGGTTTTTTTTAATAAAAAGGTCTACAGCTACACATATTCTCACAAATATTTGATTTGACTTTATTAACAATAATTAAAAATATCCTACAAATTTTGAGGCATGCATGGGTAGGGACATAATTATCTACATAGAAATAAAAATCAGCCATTTCAGATGTCACAAGTCTTCCTTGATACACTCAGAAGAACATGTTAATAATTGTGCAATATATACAGAATTCTGAGGCAGAAACATTCTGCAACAAGAACTGTATACTTAGACAAGGTGTCATTTATTCATATCAGATATGAAAGAGCCTGAAAAATGCACCAACAAAAAGCCTTTCTTAAAACAAGCAAACAAACAAAATACTTGACCACATGGTGCTCCAGACCACCTAGCAATGAAGCTCGATGGATAAGTCAAGCAAAGGCTATTCCTACCTTAAGAGAACTGCCATTGCTCACTGAATGGAATAAAGCACGGAGCCTCCCAAAGGATATAGATATGATTGTAAAACTTGAATGCAAATGGTAAAAAGTTGTATTATAAGAGATCTATGATGAGAAAAACATAATGGCATACCAAAACACTAGATGTTAAACTCTAATGGAGGGAGATGGACAATTAATAAGGAAATGATTGAGCATATAAATAAACAAAAGAAATCATTATAAATGCTATTAATACTATGAAGGAAAGAAATAGGATGCTGTGATGGAGAATAACTGGGTAACCTACTTTCATGGAATAACTTTCCTAGGATGTTTCATTGAAGCTGAAATACCTGAAGGATGAGTAGGGAGTGAGAGGAGCAGAGTGCGCTATGGGTGAAGGTCATGACAGGTGCACAAGCCCTTGTGGTGGGAAGGAACATGGCACATTGGGAGAACCAAGCTACAGCCTCACTAGCTTCTTTCAGAGTGAGCCTGAGAAAGCACGGTTGAGACTTGATGCTAACGAGGTAGGTAGGAGCAGCCACATCATCCGGGTTCTTATAGTCTGTAGCAATGGTTTGCGGGTTTATTCCAAGAGCAGTAAGTTTTAAATTGAGGAGGGGTAGAATCTGATTTACTTTTCAAAAGAAAAGTATAACTGCTCTGTGGAAATATATTGAAGTTCTTTTACATGACACAGACAAAAATTTTGTCATGTACATAAACTATTTCAAAGCACAGAAAAATATGAACAGCTTCCCATATGATTTTTTGAAGAGAATATAGTGCATAAAATCTGATAAAGCTAGCTCAAAGAAAGAAAGCTAGAGATAAATCTCACTGTTAATATAGATGTGAGTCCTAATTAAAATAATGATAAAACAAATTTATTGGTATATTAAAAGCAAAACGTACCATGACAATCCCAGGGAAATATAGATCCCAAGTATTAATCCATTAAATTAAAAAGCTGAATGAGAAAAATGAGATAAATATCATCAAAGATGGAAAAATAAAGTATTTGATAAAATTAAAGGCCTATTACTGACTTTGAAATTTCCAAATAAACTAGGTATAGAGGCATCATTTCTCAAGATGATGTAATTTATCTACTGTAAACACCCCCTAAAATGGATTATCCCAGTGTTTTCAATATCTTTCTTCAAGTTGCCAAAAAATGTAACAACATCAATAATAGTAAGAACAGCCATAGAAACATTTATAGAGGATTTACCATATGTAAGACAATGGTTTATTTTATGTGACTTATTCCCTTTAATTTTCACAGCAGTCTTCACAATAAATGAGTTCTATTTTATCTCCATTTTACAGATAAAGAAATTGAGATTCTGAGTAGATATGATATATAGAAAAAATATGCAAAATTAACATTATTTGTGAACAATAGTATTATATGCCTAAAAATCAAAGAAAATACATTTCAAGTAGAACAGAGAGTTCAGTTATGTTGGCCAGATCTTTTTTAAAAAGACATAGTTGTACAGCAGAAAAGAAAAACAGACGAATACATTGAGACATACATTTTATGTATTCAAAATTGTAAATTTGTTAATTCTTGCCAAACTAATTAATATATGTAAATCAACTCCAATCAATTAAATTCAATTATTATTTTTTTTTTATTGAAGTACAGTTGATTTACCATACTATGTTAGTTTCAGGTGTACAGCATTGTGATTCCATATTTTTGCAGATTATACTCCATTATAGGTTATTACAAGATAATGGATATAATTCCCTGTGCTATACAGTATATCCTTGTTGCTTATCTATTTTATATATAGTAGCTTGTATCTATTAATCCTATGCCCCTAATGTTTCCCTCCTACCTTCCCTCTCCCCTTTGGTAACCACAAATCTGTTTTCTATATCTGTGAGCCTGTTTCTGTTTTGTGTATACACTCAGTAAATTCAGTTTTTTTGAATTGATAAATGGGTACCAAGATGAATAAAAGGGTGAGAATATCTGTGGAAAATGTGGAAAAAGAATAGTAAGGAAAGATTTGTCCTATCAGATAAAACACACATCATAAATCTAAGAAAATGAACATCGTAACATTATTGCAAAAGTAGAATATCTAATCAAGAGAACAGACTAGAAAGCCTGAAAAAAACTTTAATATAAAAATAATGTGGAATAAATATGTTATTTCAAATAAGAGTAAAATGATGAATTCTTCAATTAATTTTCCTGATACAACTGATTTGGAAAATAATATTATGTTTGAACTCAATCTGATTTCATAGCACTAAACTATATAATAGGTAGACTAAAAAATAAACTGTAAAACAACAAATACGTTATAAAGCCAGAGGGACTTCCCTGGTGGTCCAGTGGTTAAGACTTCACCTTCCAATGCAGGAGGTTTGGGTTCGAACCCTGGTCAGGGAGTTAAGATCCTACATGCCTCATGGCCAAAAAACCAAAACATAAAACAGAAGCAATATTGTAACAAATTCAATAAAGACTTAAAAAAAAAAAAATGGTCCACATCAAAAAAAAAAAAAGCCAGAGAAAAACATAGGTGATTATTTCTCCCAACTTGATTTTTACAATTGAAACCTATTATCATTTTGGAAATAAAAGTACTAAAAAATGATTTAGAGAAATATAAATATCACTACCCAATAGAAAGAGGGCAAGGCACATAAAGAGACAGTCATCAAAAGGAAAATAAAAATAGTAAATAAACATTAAAAAATTTAACCGAAATATATGTATGATCTTGGGCAAGAACATACTTAAATTCTTAAAGGCTCAAAATCCTCATTTGTAAAATGATAGAATAAGAAAGGGGAATACTTTGTCTTCACTGTCCATGAGTGTAAAGCCAACTGGTCATAAAATATCTACTGTGATAAAAATTAGTACATACGGTCTTTGAATGGGGGCTGCCTCCTTATTAAAGGTATACTTCTATTTACCATGCCAAGGAAAGGCAGGCTGTAGTAGATACCCAGGTGGATTTGTTGATAGGAAAGTGGGTCACAATGCCCTTTCAGCATAGCCAAAGTGCAGTTCAGTCATCAACATTTTGTAAAGCATCATTTTTCTACTTGATTTATATAGGTGATCCCAGCCAAGTCCGTATTTCTGTGCTTCTGGGGAAGATGAAATTTGTTAGATGTTTTTGTCACTTTGCAATTATATGTCACAATTCGACTATTCTTTTTTCTTTTATTTTCTTTTCCTTTTTTTTTACGGTACGCGGGCCTCTCACTGCTGTGGCCTCTCCCGTTGCGGGAGCACAGGCTCTGGACGCGCAGGCTCAGCGGCCATGGCTCACGGGCCCAGCTGCTCCACAGCATGTGGGATCCTCCCGGACCGGGGCATGAACCCATGTCCCCTGCATCCACAGGCAGACTCTCAACCACTGCGCCACCAGGGAAGCCCTCTTTTTTCTTTTTAATTATTTTATTTTATTTTTGGTGCATTGGGTCTTTGTTGCTGTGCACGGGTTTTCTCTAGTTGTGGCGAGTGGGGGCTACTCTTCGTTTTGGTGCATGGGCTTCTCATTGCAGTGGCTTCTCTTGTTGCAGAGCATGGGCTCTAGGCACACGGGCTTCAGTGGTTGCAGCACACTGGCTCAGTAGTTGTGGCACAAGGGACCTAGAGTGTGCAGGCTTCAGTAGTTGTGGCACGTGGGCTCAGTTATTGTGGCTCCCGGGGTCTAGAGCGCAAGCTCAGTAGTTGTGGCACACAGGCTTAGCTGTTCCGCAACATGTGGGATCTTCCCGGACCAGGGTTCAAACCCATGTCCCCTGCATTGGCAGGCAGATTCTTAACCACTGCGCCACCAGGGAAGCCCGACTATTCTTTTCTCTTGGAAATATAGAGTGTCTCAGAACAGATTGCAGATTATGTTGACCCTTCATGTCCTATGTAAAATAATAAGTACTTTGTTGAAAAGAATTGCTCTCACAAGAGAAAAACAAATCTATGAATTTTAATTTGTTTTTAAATCTGAGGGAAAAAAATCTATTAAAAAAAGATGCCAAAATATGGAGGAAAGAAATGGCACCAACAATAAACCTTTTGCTACAACCTCACAGCAAATTTATAAACCAATTTTTAAAATGTGGGATACATTCAATAATAAATAATAAATAAATAAAATGTGAGGTAGGAAAAAATTAAGCGCTTCACTTATCTGGTGCTCAGATCTGTGTTATCCAGAATTTTTGAACAAATATATTTACTGAATGAGTGGATGCATAAACTCAAAGATTGTTTATCTAGTATTCCATCTCACAACAGATTATAAGAAGCACATTAGAATGGGGCAGATTGAAAAAGCTGTTGAAGACGGATACTGTGTAATAAAAGAAATAGCATACTGCAAAATTATTTAAACACAGACACACAAACACAGCCTAGAGCCATTTGCTGCAGGGACAAACAGCTCTATAAGCATAATGGACCCTGCGGATGTCAGAGACATTACAAGTCTGAGCAGTAATAGACATAATAACAGCTCTTATTGATGGAACATTTACTATATGGACAGGTACTATACCAAGGGCTTTATACACACCATTTCACTTCATCCTCACAACAATCTTATGAGATTGGTACTATTATACCAATGTTATAGATGAGGAAACAGAGAGATGAAGCAATTGTCAAAGGTCACACTGATCATAAGCAACAGAGTTTGGACTGAATTCCAGCCTCTCTGACTCTAAAGCCCTGTGGCCTTATTCATTCTGCTGTGTTGCCTTCCCCAGTCAGGTTCACACACCCTACTGTGCTGCAGAGTCCGAATCCCCATTTCTTGTCCAACATTGTTTGTCAATCACTCATTTCACAAGTATATTAAGCGCTTAATGGGACGAGCACTGTTCTAGGGATTGTCCTAAAGGAGGGTTGTCCTATAGGATTGTCCTAGTCTAATGAGGCAGTGCGTGTGCAAAACAATTTATCAGCAATGCCATAAAGTAGCTCTAGCATTTTTCTTGGTTGGTGGAGGGGGATGAATTATCATTACATACTTGCAATTCTTTACAACAGAATCTAATTTCAGTGCATATTTTTCATCTCACTTTTGTTCGTAGTCATCCAAGAATGCTGCCTCCTGAAGCCCAGTGACATTTCCACCAGCCCTTTAAAAATGATGGAAAAGGGGGAGGGAATTCTAAACATAGAGAAGAGAATACACAAATGCATGAAAGTAACAGAATAATAATGAATGCAGCGACTGGAGAGTCTTCTGGATAGCTCACAGTGGTTCTCAAACTTGAGGGATCTGGAGCATCTGCAAAAAACAAGATTCCTGGTCCCCATTCCAATGATTCTGACTCAGGAAATCTGGGGTGGTGCCAAGAATCTGCATTCTAAGCAAGTCTTCACCCTCTCACCCAGATGACTCTGATGCAAGACATGGGGAAGAAACACTGCGCTAGAGTTTTCTGAACGCAAGAAGCAATGAAAGGCCAGGCTCAGGAAACCTAACAAACAGCCTTGTACAACTTTGGCATCAAACCTGAGGCAGACTCTTGGGCCCCGGCTCTGGCCCCTTTGCGGGGTTACGTACTACCACACAGACCTTTGAGTCATTTTGCCTAGGGGCTGCAGGTATACATACAAGCCCAGCCACCTGTGGTCTTTTCTTTTCTTAGCATAGACTCCAGTGCAGTCCTCGGAATGAAGCTGCTTAGTGGAATCTGTGTGCCAGGGGAATGAACACAACCAACAACACTTCATGAATATTAGTTACTGGCCAAATCTATCCTTAAACAACCCATCCCCTACCCCCCCATCTCCCCCACCCCCACCAGTCTGCCCCTTTCTCTCTTGGCAGATGGCAGGTCTCCAAGACTGCTCATGAGCTACAATTAGTCCATAAACCAAAGAGGAACTACGTGTCTTTCAGGAATGATTTGCAGACCTTTGGCCCCAGAGGTATGGAATGGGGCCAGTTTCTGGCTACTCTCCTTGAAGTATGAAGCTATGAACCTATATTTCAAGCACACAAGTTTTAAACTCTCTCTCTGAGATATCTCAAACAGGAAGGTAGGGAAAACGAGTCTGCAGGAAAGAAAAACAACCACTACACCACAACAAAATTTAGAGCCAATTTAATATATGACCAGAATTCATTAAACAATTGATGGCTTCCTGGAACTGTACAAAATGCTATAGGAAAGGGAATGACATTACTCCTGTTCCCAAGTAGCTTAGAGTCCAGGTGTGAAGGAGAAAACTAAAGCACATGAAGATGTGTCTTTAGGTCTTGCACCGAATTCTGTGTGTTGGGGTGTAATGTCCCAGACACCAGCTGGGTGTCTTACAGTTCAACTCAATTCTGACAGTTTCTACCAGGAGACAGCATCAGATTCCACAGGTTAAGGTTCAGTCCCACAAGGCTGTCACCCACCCCCAACCAACACACACTTCAGACACCATTCTCAAGTCCAGATTATCACCTGTGCTTCTGACCAACCGGCTATAGACCAGAGGTTCCAGTGACCCCTCCTTGGATTCTTGGCTCACAGAACTCAGGGAATCACTTAATTAAGTTTACCAGTTTGTTAAAGGATATGATAAATGGTATCCCAGATGGAAGAGAGGCACAGGGCAAGATATGTGGGAAGGGACACGGAGATTCCATGCCCTCTCCAGGTATACAACTCTCCCCAAATCTCCATGTGTTCACCAACCCAGAAGCTCTCCAAGCCTTATCCTTTTAGGTTTTTTTATGGAAGCTTAATTACATAGATAAGATTGATTAAATCGTTCACCATCGGTGATCTATTGACCTCCAGTCCCTCCTATTGCCCCAGAGGTCTGGGGGTGGAACTGAAAATTACAACCCTCTAATCACAAGGTTGGTTCTCCAGGCAACCAGCCCCTATCCTTGGGTGCGTTCCAAAAGTTACCTCATTAACATAACAAAAGACACATTGATCTCTTTCATCACTTAGGAAAATCCAAGGGTTTTAGAAGTTCTGTGCAAGAACAGGAGTGAAGACCAAATACATATTTCTTGTTGTAAATCACAATATCACAGTGTGTCAAGTTGGACTATAAAGGCCAGTTTTATCAGTGTTAGGACACTTCCTTCAAGCTGATTAACTTTGTATATATGAATGTGTGCATCAGAATCAGAATGCCTGTGGCGGGGTGGGGGTGGGGGCGGGGTGGGGGCGGGCTGGGAGTTGAGGGGAACTAGGCAGGGCCCTGTTCCCTGCAGAGATCCTAACTAGGTGGTAAGGGAAGATACCAAGAAATCAGAGATGAAGCCCCTTTCCTCAGAGTTGTTACATACAATAGGGATTCGAAGACAAGAAAAAATACTTAGAAAATTACTCAAATCACAAACAACAAAATGTGGATACATGTATAATCAGCAGCAGCTGGACACAGCTATATACAATAAAACCTCAATTAATTAAACAAATTTCTTAATATTTGGGTTTTTTCCCACATTCTAAATTTAAGCAAAAGGCTGAAGTAAGTCAAAGACAAATATCATATGATATCGCTTTTATGTGTGGAATCTAAAAAAAATGGTACAAATGAACTTATTTACAAAGCAGAAATAGAGTCACAGATGTAGAAAACAAACTTATGGTTACTGGGGGGAAAGCAGGGGGTGGGGGGATAAATTGGGAGATTGGGATTGACATATACACACTACTATATATAAAATAGATAACGAATAAGGTCCTACTCTATAGCCCAGGGAACTCTTCTCAATACTCTGTAATGACCTATATGGGAAAAGAATCTAAAAAAGAGTGGATGTATGTATATGTATAACTGATGCACTTTGCTGTACACCTGAAACTAACACAACATTGTAAATCAACTATACTCCAATAAAAATTTTTTTAAAAATTTTAAGCAAAAGTCAATGACCAAAGAAACTAATACAGAAAATTTCAATAATAATAATACCTATTAGGTATGTCCAAGAGTCAAAAGAGACTTACTTCTTTCATTTAATTAACAGTCCTGCATAAGTTATTGAGAACAATAAAGTACATTTGCAGATTACTATACTATTGGCAAAGTACTATTTATATATATTATCTCATTTAATCCTTATATCAGCCAGTGAGACAGATATTTTTATGACTCATATCACAGATGAGGAAATTGAGACTCTGGCAATCAATCCCAAATCAGTAAAAAGACCCTGAGCCATCAAAAAAATGTCCATTTTACCCAGTGTATTATTTTTACTAAGAAGAAAAAGTCATCCTACACACTCTAAAAGAATTTTAAATAACAACTGAAACAAATCAAAACATTTTACACTTTTAAACAAAATTTTCTAGTTAATTTGAAATTTTAAACTCAGAACACTCATACATGTTATACAACAACCAAGCATTATGGATAATCAGGGCCTCAATGTATATAATCTTTGGGGAGTATTTTGTCTGATGGAGTGGTCAGAGGGGCAGGGCGAGTCAGGGACACTGGCAGGAAGGGTGTGGAGTAGGTCTGACAGTAGAATTGAGATGTTGAAGAGCAATTTCAGAGATATGAGGGGGAGAGTAAATCCAGGGGTGGGTGATGACAGTTAGAAAGTCAAATATGGGACTAAGAAAACCAAAGTTAAGAATGGACAGGTTTGTTTGGTTGAGGATGAATATGAAATAGGGGATAAGGGAGGATAAAGTCCATGTAATTAAGCCCGTTTAAAGATTTTTAGCTAAGTGTTATTGACAGGGCCACAATTACTCTTTATTTCAGAGTAAAAAGCTCACATATTTTCCATTTAGAGCTGTTCTATTAAGTTTTGTACAACCTATTCACTTAATAGTGGAAAGAACATGGGATTAGGAGCCTGACATACTTATGTAGAAAATATAGATTTTATTTCTCCAAAGAAGACATACAGATGGCCAACAGGCACATGAAAAGATTCTCAATATTGCTAATTATTAGAGAAATGCAAATCAAAACAAGAAGGTATCACCTCAGGCTGGTCAGAATGGCCATAATTAAAAAGTCTACAAATAACAAATGCTTGAGAGGGTGTGGAAAAAAGGGAACCCTCCTACACTATTCGTGGGAATGTAAATTGGTACAGCCACTATGGAGAACAGAATGGAGGTTCCTTAAAAAACTAAATATAGAGCTACCATATGATCCAGCAATGCCACTCCTGGGCCTATATCTGGAGAAAACCATAATTTGAAAAGATACATGCACCCTAATGTGCATAGCAGCACTATTTACAATAGCCAAGACAGGGAAGCAACCTAAATGTCCATCGACAGATGAATGGATAAAGATGTGGTATATATGCACAATAGACTACGACTTAGCCATTAAAAAAATGAAATAATACCATGGATGGACCTAGAGATTATCATACTAAGTGAAGTAAGTCAGACAGAAAAAGGCAAACATCATATGATATCACTTATATGTGGAATCTAAAAAAAAAAAAGATACAAATGAACTTATATCCAAAACAGAGACGCACAGACATAGAAAACAAATTTATGGTTACCAAAGGGGAAAGAGGGGTAGAAGAGGGATAAATTAAGGGTTTGGGATTAACATATACACATTACTATATATAAAATAAATAAACAACAAGGACCTACTGTATGGCACAGAGGACTATATTCAATAACTTGTAGTAACCTATAATGGAAAAGAATCTGAAAAAGAATATATATATATATATATATATATATATAGTTGGATCACTTTGCTGTACATCTGAAACTAACATTGTAAATTAACTATACTTCAATTTTAAAAATGGTTAATAAAAAAAAGAAAGCATAGGTCTTGACACTCACTATTAAAGTGGTCTTGGCCAAGTCACTTGTACTTTTGTGGTTTCTGCAGAGTAGAATGTTTAGAGTATAATCTTTAGAGTAAGACCAAGTTTGAAGCTTAACTCTTCCACTTACAAGTTGTCTGGCTGTGGGCAAGTTAAATAACCTCTCTGTGCTTCTCCATAAACTTCACAGGATTGTTATTAGAAATAAGTAACATACTTTACACATCCAAAACAATACTGAGCATCTCTAAGAGCCTAATAAACATCAGTGATTATTTTTCCCTTTGAGAGCCAATGGGAGTTAGCAATTATCAGATAAATACAGATTGTAGGCTTGGCTGGTAAATTCAACCAACACACTTACATTTATTTTGCCACAAATCCCTGCCACAAAAGCCAAGACTCACACCATGATGCACAGAAAACCTCACTTGAACCTCAGTAAACATTGTATTTCTGCAAGTCCTTCTCCTGAAATGTTGTCTGGGAAAAGTTTGGATTTGCTAATAAGGGACACCTGTCTCAGCCTAAAATAATGGATCTGGCACTCTCCCTTCAAAAGTGGTACCAATTAAAACACAGAATAAGTGAGGTTAGCCTCAGCTGAACTCAATAACTGGAGAGAGGTTAACAGCCAACCAACTGCCGGTTGGTTAGCCTAGCAAGCTAGAGCTGCGAAAAAGGTGTAGGAGTTGGGGCCACAGAGATCTCAGTTGAAGTCTTGGCTACTGGATAATGTCTCTAATTCTCAGATTCTACATCTGTAAAATATGAACAACAATAGCTGCCGTTCAGGAATTTTGGTGAAGATTAGCGATATCTAATGCACTAGTTAGGGCCAACAGTAGATGCTCCGTGAAGAAAGTCTTTACTATTATAAGTTAAATTTACCTTTTGGTCTCCAAGTCAACTGAGGTGGAAGGTAGTTTTATTCTTAATCCCACCTTTTGATGGCCCTTTAATGAGAATTCTTCCAACAAACTGAAGATATCCAGCCAACATTCAACCACCTTGGTTTATAACAGTGTGATGTGTAATCACCTTATGTTTTTAATAAAATAAGTATACATAATAGAATCACTGATAATTCTTAAATTTGTTTTAGCCAATGCTTTCAACTTCTTCAATAAGTGTCTTGATTTTTGCAACAAAGAAACACAAAAATTGTTGTCAGTTTCTATCATTTTTATTTCTTTTCCCCACAATCTGAGAGTAGTGATACTAAATAAAAATACTGGGAGGCAATAGGAAAAAAGAAAGGAAAGTAACATTTATTGAGCTCCAGCTATGTGCCACTGTTAGGCATTTACATATATCATCTCATTTTAGCAGTACAATATCCCTAAAAGCAGAGGAATTCAGAATTCTTCTTATCCCCAATTTACAGATGGAAAACTGAGCTTACAGTTTCCCCGAGTCACACAGCTAGTAAGTGACTAAGACAAATTGAAACGAACACTTTGGTCTTTTCATACAAGAACCTGAATCGGATTGCCAATCGCTCTTAGGTCTGAGATAATCAGCCTCAGGATACTGGGACAACAGCAGTGGCAATTTCATTTGTAGAGCGAGGTACATCCTGTGTCCAGCCAGAGTGTTAGGAGGCCAAACTCCAAAAGATCGGGGCCCATTCCTTTTCCTAATTTCTGTTAACTTTCATAAGTCAGTCGGAGCTGTGCTGCTGTTGTTTCCTTCAGCCTATCTGTCCCAGGGATTTGCTAATTCAATTATTTTATTCTTCTATATTGATCCTCATATTGTGCTCTAAACCTTTGCTGGTCCTGTTCCCTGACGCACAATGATTTCCCATCAAGTTTTTTTTTTTCCTTATTTTTAAATTATTTATTTATTTATTTCTTATTAGTCAACAATTTTACACACATCAGTGTATACATGTCAATCCCAACCTCCCAATTCATCACACCACCACCACCACCCCATGCCGCTTTCCCCCCTTGGTGTCCATATGTTTGATATCTACATTTGTGCCTCAATTTCTGCCCTGCAAACCGGCTCATCTTTACCCTTTTTCTAGGTTCCACATATATGTATTAATAAACGATATTTGTTTTCTCTTTCTGACTTCACGCTGTATGACAGTCTCTAGATGCATCCAAGTCTCTACAAATGACCTAATTTTGTTCCCTTTTATGGCCGAGCAATATTCCATTGTATATATGTACCACAACTTCTTTATCCATTCGTCTGTCGATGGGCATTTAGGTTGCTTCCATGACCTGGCTATTGTAAATAGTACTGCAATGAACATTGGGGTGCATGTGTCTTTTTGAATTATGGTTTTCTCTGGGTATATGTCCAGTAGTGGTATTGCTGGATCATATGGTAATTCTATTTTTAGTTCTTTAAGGAACCCCCATGCTGTTCTCCATAGTGGTTGTATCAATTTACATTCCCACCAACAATGCAAGAGGGTTCCCTTATCTCCACACCCTCTCCAGCATTTGTTGTTTTAGATTTTCTGATGAAGCCCATTCTAACTTGTGTGAGGTGATACCTCACTGTAGTTTTGATTTGCATTTCTCTAATAATTAGTGATGTTGAGCAGCTTTTCATGGACTTCTTGGCCATCTGTATGTCTTCTTGGGAGAAATGTCTATTTAGCTCTTCTGCCCATTTTTGGATTGGGTTGTTTATTTGATATTGAGCTGCTTGTATATTTGGGAGATTAACCCTTTGTCAGTTGCTTCATTTGCAAATATTTTCTCCCATTCTGAGGGTTGTCTTCGTCTTGTTTATGGTTTCCTTTGCTGTGCAAAAGTTTTCAAGTTTCATTAGGTTCCATTTGTTTATTTTTGTTTTTATTTCCATTACTCTAGGAGGTGGATCAAAAAAGATCTTGCTGTGATTTATGTCAGAGTGTTCTTCCTATGTATTCCCCTAAGAGTTTTATAATGCCTGGTCTTACATTTAGGTCTCTAATCCATTTTGAGTTTATTTTTGTGTATGGTGTTAGGGAGAGTTCTAATTTCATTCTTTTACCTGTAGCTGTCCAAGTTTCCCAGCACCACTTATTGAAGAGACTGTCTTTTCTCCATTGTATATCCTTGCCTCATTTGTCATAGATTAGTTGACCATAGGGGCATGGGTTTATCTCTGGGCTTTCTAACCTGTTCCATTGATCTATATTTCTGTTTTTGTGCCAGTACCATATTGTTTTGATTACTACAGCTTTGTAGTATAGTCTGAAGTCAGGGAGCCTGATTCCTCCAGCTCCGTTTTTTCCCCTCAAGACTGCTTTGGTTATTTGGGGTTTTTTGTGTCTCCATACAAATTTTAAGATTTTTGTTCTAGTTCTGTAAAAAATGCCATTGGTATTTTGACAGGGATTGCACTGAATCTGTAGATTGCTTTGGGTAATATAGTCATTTTCACAATACTGATTCTTCCAATCCAAGAACATGGTATGGCTCTCCATCTGTTGGTATCATCTTTGATTTCTTTCATCAGTGTCTTATAGTTTTCTGCATATAGGTCTTTTGTCTCCCTAGGTAAGTTTATTCCTAGGTATTTTATTCTTTTTGTTGCAATGGTAAATGGGAGTGTTTCCTTAATTTCTCTTACAGATTTTTCATCATTAGTGTATAGGAATGCAAGAGATTTCTGTGCATTAATTTTGTATCCTGCAACTTTACCAAATTCATTGATTAGCTCTAGTAGTTTTCTGGTGGCATCTTTCGGATTCTCTATGTATAGTATCATGTTATCTGCAAACAGTGACAGTTTTACTTCTTCTTTCCCAATCTGTATTCCTTTTATTTCTTTTTCTTCTCTGATTGCCATGGCTAGGACTTCCAAAACTATGTTGAATAATAGTGGTGAGAGTGGACATCCCTGTCTTGTTCCTGATGTTAGAGGAAATGCTTTCAGTTTTTCACCATTGAGAATGATGTTTGCTGTGGGTTTGTTGTATATGGCCTTTATTATGTTGAGGTAGGTTCCCTCTATGACCACTTCCTGGAGAGTTTTTATCATAAATCGGTGTTGAATTTTGTCAAAAGCTTTTTCTGCATCTATTGAGATGATGATATGGTTTTTATTCTTCAATTTGTTAACATCGTTTATCACCTTGATTGATTTACATATATTGAAGAATCCTTGCATCCCTGGGATAAATTCCACTTGATCATGGTGTATGATCCTTTTAATGTGTTGTTGGATTCTGTTTGCTAGTATTTTGTTAAGCATTTTTGCATCTATATTCATCAGTGATATTGGTCTGTAATTTTCTTTTTTTGTAGTATCTTTGTCTGGTTTTGGTATCAGGGTGATGGTGGCCTCATAGAATGAGCTTGGAAATGTCCCTTCCTCTGCAATTTTTTGGAAGAGTTTGAGAAGGATGCATGTTAGCTCTTCTCTAAATGTTTGTTAAAATTCACCTGTGAAGGCATCTGGTCCTGGACTTTTGTTTGTTGGAAGATTTTTAATGACAGTTTCAATTTCATTACTTATGATTGGTCTGTTCATATTTTCTATTTCTTCCTGGTTCAGTCTTGGAAGGTTATGCCTTTCTAAGAATTTGTCCATTTCTTCCAGGTTGTTCACTTTATTGGAATACAGTTGGTTGTAGTAATCTCTTACGATGCTTTGTATTTCTGCAGTGTCTGTTATAACTTCTCCTTTTTCATTTCTAATTTTATTGATTTGACTCCTCTCCCTCTTTTTCTTGATGAGTCTGGCTAATGGTTTACCAATTTTGTTTATCTTCTCAAAGAAACAGCTTTTAGTTTTATTGATGTTTGCTATTGTTTTCTTTGTTTCTATTTCTGCTCTGATCTTGATGATTTCTTTCCTTCTGCTAACTTTGGGTTTTGTTTGTTCTTCTTTCTCTAGTTCCTTTAGGTGTAAAGTTAGATTGTTTATTTGAGATTTTTCTTTTTTCTTGAGGTAGGCTTGTATAGCTATAAACTTGCCTCTTAGAACTGCTTTTGCTGCATCCCCTAGGTTTTCGATCATCATGTTTTCATTGTCATCTGTCTCTAGGTATTTTTTGACTTCCTCTTTGATTTCTTCAGTGACCTCTTGGTTATTTAGTAACGTACTGTTTAGATTCCATGTGTCCATGTTTTTTATGTTTTTTTCCCTGTAATTGATTTCTAATCTCATAGCATTGTGGTCAGAAAAGATGCTTGATATGATTTCAATTTTCTTAAATTTACTGAGGCTTGATTTGTGACCCAAGATATGATCTATCCTGGAGAATGTTCCATGTGCACATGAGAAGAAAGTGTAATCTAAAGTTTTTGGATGGAATTTTCTATAAATAGCAATTAAATCTATCTGGTCTATTGTGTCATTTAAAGCTTATGTTTCCTTATTAATTTTCTGTTTGGATGATCTGTCCTTTGGTGTAAGTGAGGTTTTAAAGTCCCTCACTATTATTGTGTTACTGTCGATTTCCTCTTTTAGAGCTGTTAATAGTTGCCTTATGTATTGAGGTGCTCCTATGTTGGGTGCATATATATTTATAATTGTTATATTTTCTTCTTGGATTGATCCCTTGATCATTATGTAGTGTCCTTCCTTGTCTCTTGCAACATTCTTTATTCTAAAGTCTATTTTGTCTCATATGAGAATTGCTGCTCCAGCTTTCTTTTGATTTCCATTTGCATGGAATACTTTTTTCCACCCCCTCACTTTCAGTCTGTATGTGTCCCCAGGTCTGAAGTGGGTCTCTTGTAGACAGCATATATAGGGGTCTTGTTTTTGTATCCATTCAGCGAGCCTGTGTCTTTTGGTTGGAGCACTTAATCCATTCACGTTTAAGGTAATTATCCATATGTATGTTCCTATGACCATTTTCTTAATTGTTTTGGGTTTGTTTTTGTAGGTCCTTGTCTTGTGTTTCCCACTTAGTGAAGTTCCTTTAGCATTTGTTGTAGAGCTGGTTTTGTGGTGCTGAATTCTCTTAGCTTTTGCTTGTCTGTAAAGCTTTTGATTTCTCCATCGAATCTGAATGAGATCCTTGTTGGGTAGTGTAATCTTGATTGTAGGTTCTTCCCTTTCATCACTTTAAGTATATCATACCACTCCCTCTGGCTTTCTGCTGAGAAATCAGCTGTTAACCTTATGAGAGTTCCCTTGTATGTTATCTGTCATTTATCCCTTGGTGCTTTCAATAATTTTTCTTTGTCTTTAATTTTTGCCAATTTGATTACTATGTGTCTTGGCTTGTTTCTCCTTAGGTTTATCCTGTATGGGACTCTCTGCGCTTCCTGGACTTGGGTGGCTATTTCCTTTCCCATGTTTGGGAAGTTTTCAACTATAATCTCTTCAAATATTTTCACGGGTCCTTTCTCTCTCTCTTCTCCTTCTGGGACACCTATAATGCAAATGTTGTTGCATTTAATGTTGTCCCAGAGTTCTCTTAGGCTGTCTTCATTTCTTTTCATTCTTTTTTCTTAATTCTGTTCTGCAGCAGTGAATTCCACCATTCTGTCTTCCAGATCAGTTATCCGTTCTTCTGCCTCAGTTATTCTGCTATTGATTCCTTCTAGTGTATTTTTCATTTCAGTTATTGTATTGTTCATCTCTGTTTGTTTGTTCTTTAATTCTTCTAAATCTTTGTTAAACATTTCTTGCATCTTCTAGATCTTTGCCTCCATTCTTTTTCTGAGGCCCTGGATCATCTTCACTATCATTATTCTGAATTCTTTTTCTGGAAGATTGCCTATCTCCATTTCATTTAGTTGTTTTTCTGGGGTTTTATCTTGTTCCTTCATCTGGTACATAGTCTTCTGACTTTTCATCTTGTCTATCTATCTGTGAATGTGGTTTTTGTTCCACAGGCTGCAGGATTCCCCCAACAAGTGTTAATTCTGCAGTGTACTGAACTAGGGCAACATCACCTTCTCCTTGGTATTCATCTGCCCAGATTTCCTTATTAGACTTTAAAATTAGATTTCTCTGCTGCCTGAAGCAGGGCCCTCTACTTTGTTGTAATGGTGGAATGGCCTCAGCACCTTCTCAAGGAAGTTGATATGGAGCCACAGCCCAATTTTCAAAAAAAGGGACCATATGACCAAAGTTTGATGCAGTTCATTGGTTTCAAATGCAGATGTAGCTCACAAAAAAAGTCATATCATAATGATTATTAATTCAAGAATCCTCAATGTTTTGGTAGAGTATTATGAAATATTTTATTTAAAAATATTCTTAGGAGAGCATAATGTAGATGAAGGGTAACAAGATTAACAAGAGTGGGGGAATGAATGAGAATGATCTGAAATCAGGTCAGAAGCATTTGATTATAGCACTTTAAGAAATGACACTTGAGAAATAAATGTCACTTTTTCTGTTGAAGGCCTATCTTGTCATTTCTGATAACCTACATCATGACAACTGTAAGACCTATCTTTGAGATCCAGATACATCATGTATAATTGAAAAAACATGCCAGTCGAATCAACCAACATATTTGACAGGAGGTATTATGGTTTAGGTGATTGAGCACTGGACTAGGACAAGAAAGATTCAGCCTCATCATGAGACCAGTTTTAGTCAAGCAGTGAAGACAGAAGTCTTTGGTTTTAAACAAGGATGAGTTGGTGGGAATAGGCAGCCATCTTTCAACAAGGGTAGTGATTAAAGTTGACTTGTGGAGGTATCAGGGATGAGGGAGAGTTGTTCTAAGATAGGAGAAAACTGAGCTACATTATTTTGGTCAACGTCATTATTTTTAGCATAATCCCTAACAATTTAGTTCTTACCATATGCCAGGTATTCTGCTAAACACTCTATGTAGACTATCTCACTTAATGCTTTGAAACCATCCTGTTTGTTCATGGATAGGAAAATAAACTCAGAAAGGCTAGATGACTTATTCAAGCTCACACAGCACTTAAGTAGTAGAATTAGGGTTCGAGTCTAGAGTCTGTGCTTGGAAGCACTATGTTATATTAGCTTTCAAGTATAAGCAGAATAAAAAAAAAGAAAAACATGAAAGAAGGGCTTAAAAATACTTGAAGAAAGTTATAATTGATGGAGTATGGTCCCAGAAGAAGAGTGAAGACAAAGACAAGAGATATTTGCCTTGGAAATAAAAGGGAAACTTCTTTCAGACATCCAGAACAAGTAGAGAAGCTAAGCAAAAAAAAGGAGAGAGAGAGAGAGAGAGAGATCTTGAAATAGAGAACTGTATCCTTTTTTTTTTTTTTAAAGATTTTTTTCTTTGATGCAGACAATTTTTAAAGTCCTTATTGAACTTGTTACAATATTGTTTCTGTTTTATGTTTTGGTTTTTTGGCCAGGAGGCATGTGGGATCTTAACTCCCCAACGAGGGGCCAAACCTGCACCCCCAGCATTATAAGGTGAAGTCTTAACCACTGGATCACCAGGGAAGTCCCTGAGAACTATATCTTGAGGGAGCATAAAATATATAAATCAAGTAAGAGGCCACAATCTAAAAAGTCTGCAGTGGTAATTGGGTCTTGGGATAGGGAGTCTCTAAGAATATGAAGATTCTTAAATATAATGAGGGCTCTCTAAGACTAGAGAAGATGGATTTTCAATGAACCTCATGAACATTGTTTGATAATTTTCTCAGTGTAAATCCCTACAGTCCATGATATGTTGTCTGTGAAAGGCAATAAGCTTTAGCTAGGACAGTATTTAATAATAACAATAATAATAGTGCCTAAGGGACTAGAGATTCTAGGAAGGGAACATGGTGGGGTGGCTATGGCATCTACTAGCTCAAACCACTGCCTCTGTTCTCTCTTGGTGGCTACATTGTGCTGGACTCATCAGAGCTTCAAGATTGGCAAGATAAATGCTAGTTCTTTGGGCAGCCCCAGATAAATTGGGACACTGCACATATAGCCCAACTTTTCCCTCCACAGTGTTGAAGCTGAGAGCTCAGATTTTTCTTCCTCTCACTCTGTGCTGAACATGGATCTATGGCACCTACCAGCCTAAGCTACTACCTCCATTCTCCCCTGGGCAGCTAGTCTGTGCTGGACCCATTAGAGCTCCAAGACTAGCAAGATAGAAGCTAGTCCTCAGGGAACCCCCTTGGAATAGTTGGGTCACTAGGTGAAGTTGCAAGCTAGCGAGTCTCCTCCTGATCTTATGATGCTGCACCTATGGGCAGGGTCTCCAGTATAAGGGTGTCTTGAATTTTCTACCAGCTTCAGTGAGTCTGGTTTCAGGCTTAGCTGGGTGCAGGAGATTTTCAATTGATTTTTGATTCCTCACAGATGGACTGTGCCTGTGGATTGTTGCTGTATCAGTATGCTTGTTGGGGGAGGAAGGGTCTAGGACTTCCTACACTGCCATCTTGCTGATGTCAAACCTCCTCCACCCCCATTTTTTAAAATTAGGTTTTGCTTTCTTTTACTGGTATCGGTTGTTTTGGTAGAATAAATCTTTCAGTAGATTCAGACAAAAATATGCAGAGAAGTTAAATTTTCTTTTGTGTATTCTTTTATATTTTTTATTTTATTTTATTTTTTGACTTGACATATCTAAACACATGTTTATTCTACTCTCTTGCTTGATCAACATTTATTTTTGATCAATATTTTTTGACTGGGTATAGAATTCTAAGTGGAAAATAATTCTCTCTGAGAATTTCAAAGAAATTACTACATAGTCTTATAGCTGTCAGTATTGCCATTGAGAGTCAGATGTCATTTTGATTCCTGATCCTTTGTAAGGAAGAAAGAAAGAGGAAGAAATTTTCCTCTACACTTTTAGATTCTTTTAGCTGACCTAAGGATTAAATTGACATGAGACAGATTAGTAGGAGAAAACCATGCAAAAGTTTAATGACATGTATACATGGGAGAGACCCAGGAAAACTGGGTAACTCACCAAAATGGTTGAAACCCTCACCTTAAATACCATCTTCAGCTAAAGACAAAAGAGGATTTGGGGGCTAGTGGTTTGGGACTTCAAAGGCAATTCACATGGAGGTGGAAAAGCAAATGTTTTGTAAACAAATGTTTGCTGGGCCAGGCAGAGACAATGGGACCAGGAGTGGACTCTGATTTGTAAGAGTTCCCCCCACCACACCTAGCCCATATTCACTGCAGATAGCTCCAGTGATAGCTTTAGTCCAGAAACAGATCCTTTCTCTACATTCTTTTCCGTAGTTAGGGGGAAGGTCAAAGTTTCTTCCTGAGTCTTTTTGTCCTTCATTGTTTTCAGCTCAAAATAATCTATATGCCAAAGAGACATTTTAAGGTGGCAGGTTTTGTTCCCCTACATAAGTAACCTACTTCTTCCTACCTGAAAGCATTTACAACTGTATCTTTGTCCCTATTGTTCTGAAATTTCACTGTGATGTGACTTTTTGTGGGTCTTTTTCCATATTGTTTTCAGTGGGTCCATTCAATCTGGAAACTCAGCTCTTTTCTTCTGGGAAATGAAAATCATCTTGCATCACTTCTTTGAATTAATTCCTCCCATCTCACAATTTTTTCTCTCCTTATGGAATTCCTATTACTCAAAGATTTCACTTCCTAGGGTAATCCTCTAATTTTCTATCTTTATATCTTTTTATCCAGTTTGGTTTTATGTACAAGTCCCTCAGCTTTGTCTTCCATCCATTCATGAATTGTTTTATTTTTGCTAGCATGATTTTAAGAGCTACTTTTTATAACCCTGATATTAAAAATATACAAGAAAAATATAATTATAGATGAATCTTACTAATGAATATAAATATACCTCATATAGCTTCAAAATTCCTTAAAAAATGTTTGATCAAATGAATCTAGCAACACTTTAAAAATAGTAATATAACATATCATGGCCAACTAGAATTTATCCCAAGAATGCAAGAATTCTCCAACATCAGAAATTCTATTGGGGATAGTGACAACAATATTATATTAAAAAAGAAAAGATATTATCATCTCAAATTATGAAGAAAAAACATGTAGATCAATTTAATTTTAAAAATGTATGTATATATTTTTAGCAAATTAGGAAGAGAACTTTCAGACTTTGAAAGTCAAGCATCATACTTAAGAATGAAGCAAAGGAAGCATGTTTATTACAATAAAAAACAAACAAAAACAAACAAAAAAAAACAGGACAAGTATTCTTGCTACCACTAAAATTATTCAACGGCATGCTAAAAGGCCTAACCAATGTAATGAAACAAAAATAAATACATAAGACATGAGGACTAGAAATTCTTAAAAGAAATTATTGGAGAAAATATACAAATTTAGCCAGTTTTTTTTTTGAGTACAGTATCTATATACATGAATAAATAGCAGTCATAACAAATTAGAAAGTGTAAATGAAGAAACAATCTTATTCAGAATACCATCAAAATATTTTAAAAATTCACTTTGCTACCTTGGACTAAAAGAAGCAAAAGCTATAGACAGCCTTCAAGAAGAGAATTATGAAACAGCACTGAAGAACATAGAAGAGTTAATAGAGAAACCCAGTGGTTAGGAATAGGAAGATTAAATTATGTAAAGATGTGAGGAAACCCCAAATTAAGCAACGCAGTGTACTTTCATTCCCAATGGGATTTTAGTACAAAGTGATTAGAAGACCCACATGGCAGAATAAACATAAAGAATAACAAAGAAAATTCTTGGGGATAAAAAGAACAAGTAAGGATTTGCCCTACTGAACACAAAATTTACTATCATGCTATAATATTTAGTTATTACACTCTGGTTATATGGTATACTACAAGCCCACCTATTACAAAACAACAAAATCTTTCTTAAAAAATTTCTGCCATGTTCCAGGGATTACAGGAAATGTGAAAAGTTATCTAAAAGAAAAAAAGGAAAATTTAAAGGAAAATCTCATGGTAATGAGAGCTGAAATGGTAGTTATAAGGCATAAGTATGTAAGAAGGGTAGATTGCCCTGAGAGAAAATACATTTCAACACTATGATATGGAATTCAAAGTTTGGCTTAGATATAAAGTAGTTGTTAGGCTGAGTGACTATCAGATTAACTTGAGTAGAAGAGGACTGAAATCCCTCTTGGTCCCAAGTCAGTAATGCTCCTGAGACTACTTGCAGAAAATAATTCAAATTCCCTATAAAACAGAGAACCTTCAATTTACAACCTTAATATTTTCAGAGATTAGTGTCCATTAAATTAGTTCACAATAAAAAATAACCAATTGATAAAAGACAGTGAGCCAGGTGAGAGAACAAATATATTTAGACAGCCCTCATCTAAGGAATTTACATCCTGGAATTACCATGTTCAAAATATAAAATATCAGTGGATTTTTAGAATGAAGGAGTGTATGAGTCAGAGTTGAACCAGAGAAGCAGAACCAGTAGGATATATACAGTCTTGCTCTCCCTTTCTGTCGCTCTGGTTATTGCTCTCACTCTCTACACTACCCTCCCCTGTCCCCGCTTCTTGAGTGCCTGCCTTATAGATTTTGGACCTTCTTAGTCTCCATGGCTGCAAGTCCAAATCCACAGGGCAGGAATGCAGGAAGCAAAGTTCATGGGGTAGCTCAAACTCCACACTCATGGGTTGAAGCTACAGTCCCCAGATAGCATTTCTTCTCTTTATCTTAAGGGAAATTTTAGCCCTGCTTTTAAGCCCTTCCAAAAAATTTCATAAGGTCCTCCAAGATTGTCCTAGATAATCTCCTTGACATAAATTTACAATTTAATCACATGGCTTTAATTTTATCTTCAAGATACCCTCACTTCAACACCTAGGTTAGGGTTTTATTGAATAATTGTGTACTGTAGACTAGCCAAGTTGACATATCAATATAGCTATTACACAAACTCTAGATAAAATACAAAATTTAACAACTTGAGGGCTTTGGAAAATAAACAAAAAACCAGCAGATTTTGGAGAAGAATTGATATTTGAAAGGTCAACATGGGTGAGTTCACTGTTTTTATAAACTTAGCCTAAGTATAGGTCACAGTAGAGGTGCAACATGAGGTCACATAAATTGTGTTTTTTAAAAAAGCACCTATTTTCTCTCCTGAAGAACCAGAGATCGTAGCCACTGAACAGCATCAGCCACTGGGAAGTGAGGAAGGAATCTCAGAGAGGAGAGAAATAATAAAAGGGAATCCTAAATTCTGTGTATAATCTCTGCTTAAATTTCTGTCTGATGGGTGAACCAAGCATGTGTGAGACAGTCTAAAAGCAGAATGCAACTAACACTAAAATAACTGATCTGGGATTTGAATTTCTGTCTACCAAAAGCAAGATAAAAATTGCAGTTTGAATATAAAGAAGGTAATTTCTTGCTAAAACAAAAACATCAATACTACAAAAGATGTTCAATGAGTTAATGAAACAAATACTTGTAATAAATGAAAAGATAGGGAATCTAAACAGAAAAATGTAAACAATAAAAATGAACCAAACTTTACCTAAGTTTCACTACTTGACCTTAACTTAAATCTTGCATGTTATACAAAAATTAACTCAAAATAGATCAATGACTTAAATGTAAAATGCAAAACTATAACATTGTAGAAGAAGAAACAGGAGAAAATATTTAGAATATAGGGCTAGGCAGCAAGTTTGTAGACTTGACACCAAAAGTACAATTCAAAAAAAAAAAAAAGAATTGAGGGGTTTCCCTGGTGGTCCAGTGGTTAAGACTCCATGCTTCCCATGGAGGGGCCCCGGGTTCGATCCCTTGTGAGGGAACTTGATTCCACATGCCACAACTAAAGATCCCGCATGCCGCAACAAAGATCCCACATGCTGCAATGAAGATCCTGTGTGCCACAGTTAAGACCCGGTACAGCCAAAATAAATAAATAAATATTAGAAAAGAAAAAATTGATAATTGAATTTCATCAAAATTGAAAAGTTGTGCTTGACAAAAATCTTTGTAGAGAGGATGGAAAGACAAGCTATAGACTGGCAGAAAATATTTGCAAAATACATACCTAGCTAAGTATTAGCTTTAAGAATATACGAGGAACTCTCAATACTTAACAGTAAGGAATATATAATATACTTAGAAAATGGAGAAAGCACATGAACATATATTTCACCAAAGAATATATACAGATGGCGAATAAGCATAGGAAAAGATATTCAACAACAATACCATCAGAGAAATGCAAATTAAAACCACAATGAAATACCACTACACACATTAAAATGGCAAAAATACAAAATCATAAAAATACCAAATTCTGGTGAGGATATGATGAAACTGTGTTAATCATACATTACTGGTGGGAATGTAAAATGGCTATTTTGAAAATTATCTTGGTCTTTTCTTTAAAAACTGAAACTGAGGATTAGATCCATTAAATTATAACTTGCTTGTCTAATAAACAGTAAATCGTGGGACTTCCCTGGTGGTGCAGTGGTTAAGAATCTGCCTGCCAATGCAGGGACATGGGTTCGAGCCCTGGTTCAGGAAGATCCCACATGCCACAGAGCAACTAAACCCATGTGCAACAGCTACTGAGCCTGCGCTCTAGAGCCTGCGAGCCACAACTACTGAAGCCTGTGTAAAAGCAACTTTCAAAGACCTAGAGCCCATGCTCTACAACAAGAGAAGCCACCGCAGTGAGAAGCCCAGGCACCACAACAAAGAGTAACCCCCACTCACCTCAACAAAGACCCAATGCAGCCAAAAATTAATTAATTAATTAATTAAAAAAATAGTAAATTGTAGGGGGCTTCCCTGGTGGCGCAGTGGTTGAGAGTCCGCCTGCCGATGCAGGGGACGCAGGTTCGTGCCCTGGTCCGGGAAGATCCCACATGCCGCGGAGTGGCTGGGCCCGTGAGCCATGGCCGCTGAGCCTGCGTGTCCAGAGCCTGTGCTCCACAACGGGAGAGGCCACAACAGTGAGAGGCCCACGAACCGCAAATAAAAAAAAAAAGTAAATTGTAACCTTCCTTCACTAATCAAGATCACTTTAATTATTCTTGCAAATTGCATACCCTCTAAGCTTCACATAGCTTAAACAATATATCACAAGATTCCTTTAACTGTCCCTATAGGTAACACCTCTGATGGTGTTATGGGTCACTATATATATATATATAGATAGATAGATAGATAGATCGATATATATATATATATATATATGTCGCTATATATATATATGACATATATATATATATATATATATATATACATATATATATGTCACTATACTAACGGTTGCCTAAGTTGTTTTTCAGGAACTTAGAGTTAGTTCTTGCCCAGCTCAAGTCAGTCAAGACCACTGACCATTCAACTGGGCTTGTGTGAGTGTCCAATGGATGATCTTTTGGTGTCAGAGGGCCAAAAACTCCTTTCTCAGCACATGCTAATGTGGCCATTTTCTGAACATGTGTCCTATGAAAAACCATGAAGTTTGACTATGCTTGCACCAATTACCTCACTTTTGTTACCTCCAATCACCTTTCCCCATGCCTCATACTACCCTACCTCTTTATCCCATACATATTCCTAAACCCTATCTCTGGGGAGGTGGATTTGAGATTCGTTCTCCCATTTCCTCACTTGGCTGCTTTGTGAATAAAACTTATCTCTGCTGCGAACCTTGGCATCTCAGGGTTTGGCTTGGTGTGCATTGGGCAAATGAACCTGGTTCAATGACAAAACTAAAAATGCAACTACCGTACAGACTAGCAATTGCACTCCTAACATTTGACAAGTGAGCCAAGAATGCTCAATGAGGAAAGCATAGTCTCTTCAACAAACGGTGATTGAAAAACTGAATAACCACATGAGAAAAATGAAATCGGATTCCTATCATACACCGCTCACAGAATTAATCAAAATAGATTAAAGACTTAAACATAAGACCTGATACTGTAAAACTCCTAGAAGAAAACTTAGGGAAGAAGCTCCTTGACATTGGTCTTGGTAATGATTTTTTGGATATGACACCAAAAGAAGAAGCAACAAAAGCAAAAATTAACAAATTGGATTCAGTCACACTAAAAGTTTCTGTACAGTAAAAGAAACAATCAACAAAATGAAAAGGCAACCTATGGAATAGAAGAAGATATTTGAAAACCATATATGGGATAAAGTGTTACTATCCAAAAAATATATAAAGAAGTCATATAACTCAATAGCAACAACAACAAAATCCCCAAACAATCCAATTAAAAAATGGGCAGAGGAGCTAAATAGACCTTTTTTCCTAAGAAGACATTCAAATGACTAACAGACGTATGAAAAGATGGTCAACATCACAAACCATCAGGGAAATGCAACTCAAAACCACAGTGAGATATCACCTCCACATGTTAGAATGACTACCAGAATAACAGAAATAACATGTGCTGGTGAGGCTGTGGAGAAAAGGGAACCCTTGTGCGTTGCAGGCAGGAATGTAAATACTACCATACGAACCAGGAATCTCACCTCTGGGTATACATCCAAGTGAGATGAAATGAAAACAGGATATCAAAAAGATGTCTGCACTCCCATGTTCATTGCAGCATTATTCACAATAACCAAGATGTGGGAACAAACTTAGTGTCCATCAGTGGATGAATGGATAAAGAATATATGTATGTGTGTATATATATATATATATATATATATATATATATATGAATATTATTCAGCCATGAACAAGAAGGAAATTCTGCAATTTGCGACGACATAAATGAAACTTGAGGGTATCATGCTTAGTGAGACAAGCCAGACAGAGAAAGATAAATATCGTATATCACTTGTAAGTGGAATCTAAAAAAGCCAAACTCATAGAAACAGAGAGTAGAATGATGGTTACCAGGGGCTAAGGGGTGAGGGAATTGAGAAGATGGTGTTAAAGGGTGAAAACATACAACTAGAAGATAATAAGTTCTGGAGATCTAATGCAGAGTATAATGAGTATAGTCAATACTTTTTTATATACTTCAAAATTGCTGAGAGACTAGATTTTAAATGTTCTAACCATAAAAAAGAAATTATAATTATGTGACATGACAGAGATGTTAGCTAAAGCTTCAGTGTCATCATATTGTAATATATAAATGTATCAAACCAACATGTACACCTTAAACTTACACAATGTTATATGTAAATTATATCTCAATAAAGAAAGGAGTGTGTCTTCACTAATTCTTTTCGGAAAGGAAAAATAGTGGTATGATATACCAAGTTCCTTTAAGTATATATCAAATGGTATTATCATTTTTAAAAAGTATTTACAAATGCTTTTAGAAATATTTGGGATACTTATATAATCATCTGATTAGGAGAAGTGGGACTTTTCAGGGTAAGTAGGATCATTATCTAATGAAGGATAACACAGTCTAACATGTCTCTTAGTCAGTTAATACAGATAGCCAAGAGCCCTGTCTCATATCATCTGTGAGTACCTGTGGACGCACACATGTAAATTCTAAGAGCATAAGAGATCATGCTGGACTAGATTTCTCAGTCTCACTTCTCTGATACAAAGTTTATTTCCATTGTTCTTCAGCCAAATTTAACTGCCTCTCTATAATTTAACTCTGTGGGAATCTGGGGATTTGATGGTAAAGTCATTACTCATTAGACAGATTTGTAAGGAATAATTTTTAATTATGTAGAATGGATGAGGAATGAAAATACTGCAAGCAGAACAGTGGAAAAAATTAAATTACTTGGTATGGACTTGGGAACAGTTAGAGATAAGGACCTTCCTCTTTGCCCACTCCCACCCACATCTACTAGAAACAAACAGGAATTTACAAACACATCTACAGATTTTATAGAAATAAAAAAAAACCTTATAGTCTACAAACATGTAAATTTCACCACAAGTGTTTAATATACAGTATGAACCATCCCCTATAGTTTGCACGGAGTAGTGTGGCAATCTTTTTTTACAAAACTCTCTTGGATGTGAACACTGGTTTCTTAGTAGCAGACCTGATTGCTCCAGGAACACAAGGAGGTATCGAAATGATTGCTCCAGAAAATACTACTTTTCAATTCCTCTTTTCTCCTAACACATTCTCATCACCACTATTATATGAAGAAAGCAGCCAACAGATACCACCTTTTGATTGCTATGTAGCTTAAGGAATCCCTGTTAAATGTTAAGTACCCCAGCCTCAAGCCAGATCACACAAAAGCAGATCTACATTATAAATAGCCTAGAATTTTGTTTTACACTGGGATTATTCCCAGGCTATGTGAACACTGAGCTAGTTCAGGAGACCTCCACACTTAGCTTTCCTTTCTCCAATCTCCTTACTATCTCTCTTCCAATGCTGAAACAGCTCTAAATCATTGTTACTGTAAGTTTAAATTAAGCCCCTGTCAGAGAAGTCCTTGTTGAAGGACTTTTAAGCAGCCAGTGAGGGAAATCCACCCTTCTCCTTTGCTTCTGCTCTCTGCGCTATTATAGACTGTCTAAGCCATCTAAATTGAATGAGGTTGAAGTTAAATGGCTCCTCTGATCAAATGACACAGAGTGTTTGTATCACTTCCCTTGAGAAGCCATCTAATTTGCCAGAAAACCATACATCATGCGTGAAGCACCCACGCCTGAAATTTGAAAGAGCTATCTTTCCAAATGGAATTTGAACCTTTTCAAATAGTCACCGTACACCTTCAGAAGCCAAAATGATTTCTGATTACCGCTATCTCATGAGTCCCAGGGTACTTTGTCCCAATATACCTCCATCTGAGGCAATTTTTCTCCTCCTATCTCATCATTTAGAGCCCTGAGAATTGTTGACTACATGTACTGAAACAACACCCAGAATTATATTTTTGATATAATATCTGTAGTGCCTCTCAAGGGAACAACTCCTCTCTACAATTTTCTAAGATAAACAGAAAAGAACATTTTACGCTGCTTCTTGGGCATTCTAAATGCCTAAGCTAAATCAAAGGAGTCTTTAAGCTCCCCTACCATCATAATATCCACAATTCCCTTTGTCTATTTCAGTCGCTGTGGCTCTGAACAGTCACACTTTAGGAAGAAACTGCTATTCTTTAATTGAAACATTAGTGTGTACGTTTCTAAACAAAAAAGCTCTTGTTTAGAAATCGTTCTTTTTCCACAAACCATGCAATTAGGCCCTAAACATAGTAACAAATCTTAGAATTTAACTCTAAACTTATCCTTTAACATTTTTAAATGAACTTTAAATTTTAGAATAGTTATGGATTTACAAAAAAGTTGTGAAGATAATACAGAGAGCTCCAATATATCTCATATCCAGTTTCCCCTAGTATTAACATCTTAACATCAGTTTGGTATATTTGCCATAATTAACAAACAGTATCAATACATTATTATGCACTAAAGCCCATACTTTAGATTTCCTTGATTTTTAACTAATATTCTTTTTCTGCTGCAGAATCCCATTCAGAATACTACATTACACTTGGTCGTCATCTCTCCTTAGCTATTAGACTTTCTCAGATTTTCCTTTTTAAGACCTTGACAATTTTGAAAAGTACTGATCAGGTATTTTATAGAACGCCCCTTAATTGTGATTTGCCTGATGTTTTTCTCTAGAGTGGACTGGAATTGCAGATTTTGAGGAGGAAGACCACAGAAGTAGTGTACCATTTTCATCATACTATATCAAGGGTACATAGTATCAACATAACATCACTGTTCATATGAACTTTATGCACCTAGCTCGAGGTAGTGTTAGGTTCCTCCACAGTAAAGTTACTCTCTTCTCTCCCCCTTTTCATACTCGTAGGAAGTCACTAGGCACAGGGCACACTTAAGGAGTGGACAGTTACTCTACATTCTTGCAGGCACAGTATCTACATAAATTACTTGGAATTCTTCATGGGGATTTGTCTCTTTTCCTCTATTTATTTATTAATTAAATCATTTAGTTACGTAAGTGGGGGCCCTAATCTTGTACAACATGAATCATTCTAGCCTTCTCCCCTTGCATGTTTATCTGTAAATTCTTTTTCTTTTTTTTTTTTTTGAATTTTTGAATTTTATTTTTTTATACAGCAGGTTCTTACTAGTTTCTGGAAATTCTTACTCCAACCATGGAACCCTAATTCCTGCCATATGCCATCAATTTACGTTAATTGTTCAATTCTTGTATACTCATATAATGGTTTCAAAATTGTTAACCCACTTGTGTGGGAGCAAGATTATCAACTGGAGCACAGTTCTTATGTACAGTTCCTTTTGCCTTTAGTCTTACAATCTCTATTCATTTCTAAGATGACAGGTCAGCACTTATTTTTCCCGCACACCCTCAACTGAGATTGCTTATACATTTTTTTGTTGTTGTTTAAAAACATTATTTTTAATTGGAGTATAATTGCTTTACAATGGTGTGTTAGTTTCTGCTGTATAACAAAGTGAAGCAGCTATACATATACATATATCCCCATATGTCCTCCCTCTTGCGTCTCCCTCCCACCCTCCCTATCCCACCCCTCTAGGTGGTCACAAAGCACCGAGCTGATCTCCCTGCGCTATGCGGCTGCTTCCCACTAGCTAGCTATTTTACATTTAGTAGTATATATAAGTCCATGCCACTCTCTCACTTCATCTCAGCTTACCCTTCCCTGCCCCGTGTCCTCAAGTCCATTCTCTATGTCTGCGTCTTTATTCCTGTCCTGCCCCTAGGTTCTTCATAACCATTTATTATTTTTATAGATTCCATATATATGTGTTAGCATACGGTATTTGTTTTTCTTTTTCTGACTCACTTCACTCTGTATGACAGACTCTAGGTCCAACCACCTCACTACAAATAACTCAATTTCACTTCTTTTTATGGCTGAGTAATATTCCATTGTATCTATGTGCCACATCTTCTTTAGCCATTCATCTGTCAATGGACACTTAGGTTGCTTCCATGTCCTGGCTATTGTAAATAGAGCTGCAATGAATATTGTGGTACATGACTCTTTTTGAATTATGGTTTTCTCAGGGTATATGCCCAGTAGTGGGATTGCTAGGTCATATGGTATTTCTATTTTTAGTTTTTTAAGGAACCTCCATACTGTTCTCCACGTTTGTAATACAGTAAGATTGTTTTTTCACAGTCTGCCTTCCATGCTGGGAACGGAACCTCCTAAGTGATTTCTTAAATTTGCACACATTAATGTTTACTGTTTGTGCTGTGAAGTTCTATCAGTTATGACAAATGCATAGTGTCATGTACCCACA
Organism: Tursiops truncatus; assembly: GCF_011762595.2. Lineage (NCBI taxonomy): Eukaryota > Metazoa > Chordata > Mammalia > Artiodactyla > Delphinidae > Tursiops > Tursiops truncatus. Next base: position 30,572,324 of record NC_047055.1, read on the forward strand.
ATTACAGTACCGTACAAAATATTTACTTTGCCCTAAAATATCACCTATGTTTCACCTATTCAACCTTCCTCTTCTACCCCCCAAAACCCCTAGCAACCACTTATCTGCTTACCATCTCTATAGTATTGCTTTTCCAGAATGTCATATAAATCTAATCATACAGTGTGTAGCCTTTTCAGATTGGCTTCTTTCACTTAGCAACATGCATTTAAGATTCACCCATGTTTTTTGCATGACATGATAGATCTCACGTGTCCTCTACATAGTTTCCTTCAATGGTAGATCATTGCAAACTTATAGCAAAATATCACAACCGCAATCTGACATTGATACATTCAAGATACAGAATATTTCCATCATCAGAAAGATTCCTCATTTTGCCATTTATAACCACACCCACTTCTCTCTCTTTTCCCCTCCTAAACCCCTGGAAACCACTAAACTCTTTCCCACTTCTATAATTTATTATTTCAAGAGTATTATATAAATGGAATCATAAAATAAGTTTTGGGGATTGGCTTTTTAACTCAGCCTAAGTCTCTGAAGATTCATCCAGGCTGTTGCATGTATCATAGTTTGTTCCTTTTAATTGTTAGGTACTAGTATTCCATGGTATGTACCATAGTTGTTTTTTTATTTTTTAATTAATACTATAGGTTTATTTATGATTTGTAAATATAAAATGATTATGATACACAATTCAAACATACACAGATTTAGTAGAAAACTTTTTTAATTTGAATTCTTATTCTGGTAAAAACTACATAACCACAGTTTCTTTAACCATTCACCTGTTAAAGGACATCTGGGTTATTTTACTTTATTTTTTAGTTGACGTATAGTTGATTTACAATATTATATTAGTTTCAGGTGTACAGCATAGTGATTCAGTATTTTTATAGATTATACTCCATGTAAAGTTGTTGGAAAATAATGGTTATAATTCCCTGTGCTGTACAATGTGTCCTGCTGCTTATCTATTTTATACATAGTAGTTTGTATCTCGTAATCCCATACTCCTATCTTTCCCCTCCCCACTTTCCTCTCTCAACTGGTATCCACTAATTTGTTTTCTATATCTTCGAGTCTGTTTATATTTTGTTATATATATTCATTTGTTTTATGTTTTAGATTACACATATAAATGATAACATATAGTATTTGTCTTTCTCTTATTTCACTAAGCATAATACTCTTAAGGTCTATCCACATTGTTGCAAATGGCAGAATTTCATCATTTTTTATGGCAGAGTAATATTCCAATGTATATATATACCACATCTTCTTTATCCATTTGTCTGTTGATGGACGCTTGGGTTGCTTCCATATCTTGGCTGTCGTAAACAGTGCTGCTATGAACATCAGGATATAAGTATCTTCTTGAATTAATGTTTCATTTTTTCAGATATATACTTAGAGTGGAATGGCTGGATCATATGGTAGTTACATTTTTAGTTTTTTGAGGTACCTCCATACTGTTTGCACCAATTTACATCCCCACCAACAGTGTACTAATCTTCCAACAGTATTTTGAATAAGGGCAGTGAGAACAAACATCCTTGCCTTGTATCCCAACAAGGGAAAGCATTCTGCTTTTCACAATTAAGTATAAACTTAGCCGCAGGTTTTTTATGGATGCTCTTTTTCGAAGTTTAGGACGTTTCCCTGTATTCCTATTTTTCTGAGAGTTTTTACCATGAAAAGGTGTTGAATTTTTTTCAATGCTTTTCCTTAATTGATTGATATGATTATGTGACCTATCTTCTTTAGCCTGTTAACATAATTTATTACAATGAATAATTTTTTAACATCGATATAGCCTTTCATCCCTGGAATAAACAATTCTTGGTCATTTTGTGTAATTCTTTTTGTACATTGCTGATTTATATTTGTTAATATTTATTAAGGATTTTTGCATCTATGGTCATGAACAATTTTGGTTTGTAGTTTCCTTTCTTGGCACTCTTTTTTTCCAGGTTGATATCATGCTACTACAGGGCTCATAAAATGAGTTGGAAAATGGTCTTTCATTTTCTATTTTCTGGAAGAGATTGTGTACTATTGCTGTTAGTTCTTCCTTAAATGTTTGATGGAATTCTCCAGTCAAACCATCTGGGACTAGAGATATCATTTTTGGCAGTCTTCAAATTATAAAATCAATTCCTTTAATAGTTATAGGGTTATTCAAGGTATTTATTTTATATTCAGTGAGTTGTGGTAGTTCATATTTTTCAAATGATTGGTCCATTTCTTCTGAGCTATCAAATTTAGAATTTTTTTAGTACTCACTTATTATCCTTTTGGTGTCTCCAGGGTCTGTAGTTAAACCTCCTGTTCATTCCTAACACTGGTGATTTGCAGAGGGATTTTTTGTTTTGTTTTTGGTTTGGGGTTTTTTTTGGGGGGGGGGGTCAGTATTGCTAGAAGTTTGCCAATTTTATTGATTTTTTTAATTGAAGAATCTGCTTTTTTCAAAAAAAAATGTGTGTCCATTCTTCTTCTGTTTTCATTTTCATTGATTTACACTCTTAGGTTTATTATTTCCTTCCTTTTATTTGTGTTGAGTATATTTCCTCTGCTTTTTCTAGTTTCTTGAGGGAGAAACTTAGGCTATTGAGTTGAAATCTATACAATTCTCTCACTCAAGATTGCCACCACATTGCGCAACTCCAGGGAGCACCAAAGCATTCAATGAGAAAAGTGCCCACTGGAGATGTGCTACCCAGTGGTCCTACTCTTAACAATATAGGAAAACCGAATACCAGCAAATGTGTTCAGCAAAAAGATTGTACACCAGTAACAACAATGATTCAACTATGACCTTTTTTCCTTGAAAATAAATAAATCTATCACAGGCAGGAGTTACCATGATGTCACTAAAAATATTTCAACAAAAAGTAGTATATCTTTTTCTTTTTTTTTTAGTAGTATATCTTTTTGTCCATAGTGGATATTGCTGTATCTGCCATTCATACCTTTTCTGATTGCTAAATAAATTAAATTTTGCCTTTTAACATTTCTCCTGCAGATTTTCTGAAACTTCAAGTGTTTTATAGTTTAAAAATATAATTTATATGTTCAAATTAGGCTTCCTAAACCCTTCTGTTGCCTGCACCTGCTCCTAAAGTACAAATTAACAGTTGTGGCTGATTAAAAACCATTTTACTGGTCTTTTTAAAAACACTTACAAGTGTTGGTTTAAAAGGGAGGGTGGGAGGGGTAATTGCTTTAATAGTTGGCTTTCAGGAAACTAAAAGCTTCAAGACTAGTTAGTAAGTAATTTCCTACAAATTACCTGGAGTTAGAATTGACCCAACTTGGCAAATGACTGGCTCTATAGCCAAGCGGCTGTGAGAAGTCAAAGATTATTTCAAGTTTGTAAATCTGTGTGGCTGAGAGATATTTGCTCTATTAAACAAAATAGAGAAAACAAACAAAAAAAAAAGCTGAAGGTGTGGAGATAGAGCAGAACATCCAGACAGAAATACCCAGCTCAACAGGCCTTTGCAAAATTGGAAATAGGTGAGGGTCAGAAATATAGAACTCATTCCTTTCACAAAAGTTTATTGACTGATTACTAGATGCCAGATTCTGTTCTCTGCTGTGGGACGCATTTGCACAGAAAGTAGACTTGCAGTCCTTAGTGAAACCCAGCCGTACACTGTGCTGGTCCTTGGCACGGAAGCCTTTCTATGTCCCCCATTCCTTGTTTGTAGGAACAGATTTCAGCCTCCATGACCTTCCCTGAGTTCCAAAGGGCAGATTCGAACAGTTGCTAATCAGGGAAGGGAGGGGATGCAGAGACAAGGGAGGAGCAGGCAAGAAACAATAGTGCAGCCTTGGGGCAGGTCCTGGTTCCTCCTCAAGGGATACACATAACAATATCTTTGAGCTCTTCTGCAGAACTAAAACCTCCAAAAAATGGAAAATAGCATTCTTCATTCCAGAGAAGACCACCTGAGGCTAGAGTAAAGGAACCAGAGAAGCTCATCAGGACACTACCTGAGACCAGATTAAAGGAATGCAGGTCCTTCACACAGATCCAATCCTTATCAGCAGCCCCACCCTTGAACCACTGCTATAAAACTCCTCACCAAATCCTCCCGGGTTGGGACACACAGTTTTTGAGAGGCACAAGGCTGCTGTGCCCCCCTTTGCCTGGCAAAGCAATAAAGCTATTCTTTTATACTTCACCTGTAACCAAACAGGTCCCTATGGGGCCTTCCCAGGACAGGCCTTCCTCCATAACCTCTGCTTAGGTCCTCTCTGAAGTACCTAGATAACAGTATTTGATGCACATTTCCTGAGTTGTTTTACAGATGTGAAAACCCCCCACCAAATGCAAGATGTTAACTACTTCATGACCATGACCACATAGCCCCAGGCCTCCTGGAGCCTAAGGACTGATAATGTTAACCCCTGTGACAGTACCCTGTTACCTCACCATCAACCAGTCAGAGAACTGTACACGAGCTGATCACATACCCTGAGACTCCCTTCCTTCACCGGCTTTTAAAAATGCTTTGCTGAAACCCTCCAGAGAGCTCAGGGTTTTGGGTGGCATGAGCCACCCGTCTCCCTGCATGGCTCTGCAATAAACCTTTCTCTGCTCCAAACTGTGATGTTTTGGTTTGTTTTGCCTCACTGTGCGTCGGGCACACGAACTTGAGCTAACACACCCAAATCTCTGTCTCTGAAATTTGATTTGGCACCAGTGCATAGATGCTGAGATTTCAGCAATGTTACCACTGGATGAGGCTGTAAAGGGTGAGTATGAGGAGAGGAGAAGAACCAAAGCCACATGCTTCTGTCTCTCTTACTCTTAGGATATGGGAAAAGGGAAGTGGGAGAAGGAAACATTAAAGAGGTTAATAGAAGAAGCAGGAGAATGCAGTTCAACAGAAGCCAAAGGAAGAGAGAATTTCAAGGAAGGGATGATAAACAGCAAAAAAGGGCTTAGGAACTGAAAAAAAAAAATACTGGATTCTGTGTGTTGGAGATAACTAGTAATCATAATAATTAGTATTTATTGAACACTGTTTCACATGCATGATGTCATTTTATCCTCACTGCAATTCTATAAAAAGGGACATTATTATCTCTACTTTACAGATTGAGGAGACGGGCTTATTGAAGGAATCCAGAGCAAGTAGTTAAGGCAGTTAAAACAGATTTTATTCAGGAACTGTTGCCATGGGGAAAAATACCTCAGTATAGAACTAAGCTCAATTCTGGATACAGCAAGGACAAGTGAGAACGTATAGCCAAGGTGGATGATGGTGAGGAGGTAGGCGCATCCTTGCTAAATCAACTTAAGCAGATTATTGTTGAAGGCAAGTCAAGATGATCAGATATTAAGCAAGGGTGGAGAATAAGGAATTTGATCAGATATCAAGAGTATCAGAGATCAAGAGTGGGAGGTCCTCTATCTACAAAAAAGAAACAAACTCATAGACATAGAGAACAGACTTGTGGTTGCCAAGGGGGAGGGGGGAGGGAGAGGGATGGACTGGGAGTTTGGGGTTGGTAGATGCAAACTATTACATTTAGAACGGATAAACAACAAGGTCCTACTGTATAGCACTGGCAACTATATTCAATATCTTGTGATAAACCATAATGGAAAAGAACATAAGAAAAGAATGTATGTATGTGTATAACTTCGTCACTTTGCTGTACAGCAGAGATTGGCATAACAGTGTAAATCAACCATACTTCAAAAAAAAGAAAAGAAAAGAAAAGAAAAGAGTGGGAGGTTCTTGCTAAACAGACTTTGCAGGATTCTTGCTTCAAATGGACTAAACAGGTGAAAGACAAGCTGTAAGAACAAGGCCTAGTCAAAAAGTAAGCTCAGGGCTTCCCTGGTGGCCCAGTGGTTGCGAGTCCGCCTGCCGATGCAGGGGACACGGGTTCGTGCCCCAGTCTGGGAAGATCCCACATGCCGCAGAGCAGCTGGGCCTGTGAGCCATGGCCGCTGAGCCTGCGCGTCCGGAGCCTGTGCTCCTCAACGGGAGAGGCCACAACAGTGAGAGGCCCGCGTACCACAAAAGTAAGTTCAGAGGAACCCGTCTAAAGTTTGGTTAAGGAGAATATTTGCCAGGCTCAGTGGTTAACTTTCTTGCTGAAGGGAAATGGTAGAGTAGAAGTTTAATCTCATCTCTATCTGGTCCTAGAACTATCTACATTTTAAACTCAGAATAAAGAGTTTCAGTCAGTGTAAGCAAAAGCCAGCAGTTCCCAAACTTTGTTGCACATTAGAAATAACTAGCGACCGGGACTTCCCTGGTGGTGCAGTGGTTAAGAATCCGCCTGCCAGTGTAGGGGACACAGGTTCGATCCCTGGTCCGGGAAGATCCCACATGCCACGGAGCAACTAAGCCCATGCACCACAGCTACTGAGCCTGTGCTCTAGAGCCCGCGAGCCGCAACTACTGAAGCCTGTGCACCTAGAGCCCGTGCTCTGCAACAAGAGAAGCCACGGCAATGAGAAGCCTGTACACCAGAATGAAGAGTAGCCCCCAGCTCGCGGCACCTAGAAAAAACCCGTGAGCAGGAAGGAAGACCCAATGCATCCAAAAATAAATGAATGAATGGAAGAAAGAAAGAAAGAAGGAAAGAAAGAAAGAAAAAAGGAATAACCAGCAACCTTTTCAAAATCTCGATGCCTGAGTCATCACACCCCTACCAATTAAATCAGGATATTTGGTATCAGTATATATTTTTTAAATCTCCCTAGATGATTCCAATGTTCAAAGTTTGGGACCCCCCTGGGCTAATGAATAAGTAGGCCAAAAGGAAGCAGAAATCAATGTAAATGATGGCTTCAAACAATTTGCTGCAGTAAAGAAGGGAATTAAGTTAGACAAGTTAGGAGTGTTGGGGAAATAGAACTAAAAGAAACAAAATCTTCTAGTCACCCAGAAAACCTCTCCACAGAGGTAGTAGAGAAATAAAACAGTTTTATTATTGAATAAACATTAAACCAGAAGGCGATACACATCACAGGCAATCCGTTATGAGATCATAAAAACAGAAAGCAATTTTAACCTTTATATAAAAGACTAAACAGGTAAAATTCATTATGTACGTATTTTCAAGAAAACAATCACTTAGTTCTTACATAAGAGGACTTGACAGCATCTTTTGTCATACTTAATTCATCCTAACTTTATCATGAAATTTGGGGAAACCATCCATATTAGCTGATTGACTTTATCCGGTAGGTAAAAAAGCTTTTCATATCTTAATGATGAGAGGGAGTTTTATAAATTAGAGCAAAGTGCCCACTGACATTAGAGTCTGACCCTCACACAGGAATGGGAAATAGGGGTGTTATCTCCCTTGATGTTTGCATCTCAGAATGATGGCTTTCAGGTCCTTGAGGAAACAGTCCTGAGTTGTGAGACTGCCGAGAGGCTTATTTAGTCATTATAAAGATTTATATACATTTGAAAAGGACAGAGAAACAAATTCTCAAACAGAAGGGAAGGGGAGAGTCTGGTCTCCTATTTTCAACAGGCAGAATTAAGCCTCTTGTTTTTAACTTGTATCTGCGCTTACAGGAGATATCAGGATTAAAGAGACTTTCTTTTCTTTTCTATTGTAGTGGAAGAAACACAATTTTCCCTCTACCCCTCTAGGTTCTTGGCCGAGACACCCGCCCACCCCCTACCCCCCACCTCCATATAAAAGAGAGATTAACAGGAGAAAAACAATGACATTGAATAACATGTATTATTTTCTGTCTACATGGGAAATAACCAGGAAAACTGAGTAACTCCTCCAAGTGGCTTAAGCTGTGGCTCTAAATATCATCCTCAGCTAAAGACAAAGAAAAATTGGGGTGGAGGGCACCAACTGTGAGAGGTTATCAGGAAAAACACGGTAAACAAGGATAAGGTTGTTATGCAGATTCAAGTCTCTGCCTTATGCATTGATAAGAATTTCTAGAGATTCGTCCTCCTCTTGCTGGGACTGAGAGGGAGACATCCTTACAAATGGAGATTTCCCTTATAAATGCATGTTTCTTACAAAAGGGTAACTCCTACTTGGTTTTCAGAGTTTTCCCCTTGTCTTCTGTTTCGTAAAAATAACCAGCTCAGAATTAATCCTTATGCCAAAGAGGCATATTTTAGGGTGGCATATTCTGCTCCCCTTTACTATTTTTACATGGAGAAATGTGAAAAAGTTTGTAAGCTGAGGGTAAAAATCTATGCAAAAAGAGGACATTGAATATGCAAGAGAACAGAGGTATTGATGGAGAAAATTTCCAGGGCAGGAGAGAAGTAATAACGTCAAAAATCTAAGTGAACTGGTAAGTTTGGGCCAGGAGGAAGGACACCTCTTTCTCTGAAATGAGAGAGTAAAGATGCAGATATATGATTTTATGGAGGGAAGGAAGTTACCTGTCTTCCTCCTCTGGAAGCTAGTGTTTCTCTGAGGCCAGAGATAGATGGGCTCCAGGCTGAGTAGCTGGAAGTTGTCCTTTGTGGACAGATACTCCAAGATGAAGACAAGAAAAGGAGGGAGGAGAAGCTGAGCCCTGCCCAGATAAGAGATAAAGAGACCATGTATTACTCATTCTCAAAGTCAAGGAGACTTTCCGACTACACATGCACAGAAAAGCTCCTCGGAGATCAAAAGGGAGGGGGCACCACCCCATAGTAGGTGATGTCAACCTACCCATAGGCCTCTTTGCTAGAATCCTTCTTGGCTAAGAGATGCGCACACATATGGGAGGGCCCTGAGATAAACCAAATATGGACTCAGAGCCAGACAAAGCAAGATGATCGGCCCCAGGAAACCCAGAAGAAATACCCCGTACGAGTGATTCAAACTACCACGAGGGCGGGACTCTCTCTCTGAGTCCACCTGTGTGTCTATCCACACATACTCTTTTTCTTCCTAATAAACACTTTACTTGTTTTACTACTTTCCGTCTCTTTGTGGGAATTCATTTCTACAAAGCCGACAGGCCAGGGGCCTTGTCACTGGCCATTGGCCCTCGTGGTCTAGTGGCTAGGATTCAGCACTCTCACTGCTGTGGCCTGACTTCAATCTCTGGCTGGGGAAATGAAATCCTGCTTCAAGCCGCTGCAGGCCGAGGCCACCCAAGAACACTTCCATTAGCATCATCTCCAGGGACCAAGCCCACCTTCAGCAGTAACTGCCCAGTGCTGGCACATTTCAGAAGGATGCAGTTAACAGCAGCATTCCTCCAATCATCCACTGGTGAGGAAGATTATAACAGACAATGCCAATGATTGATTTGAATTTGCTCTGATTCATATTACCAAAATATGCTTCAGGTGTTATCAGAGGCCTTACATTTCCAAGCAATACAGGGTCATATAGCTGACAAAGGGGAACTCTGTAGGATGTGTCAAACCCAAGTAGTTTTTGACAGAGGTCTCTCTATTTTATCTAAGACCTCTTTTATAAATTCGAGAGATCAAACAGAGTTATCTCTAACAAACACAAAGAATAAAATGAGTTAAATGGAACTCAAAGAGGTTTGTTTGTTTGTTTTCCCTGCTGCCATTCCAGGTTTTCATCAAGTGTCAGGTGTCCCACATCCAAGATCACTTGAATCCTCCTGTTAAATGCTCCATGAAATATTTGTATTTTCATCTATTTAAATAAATTGAAGATGGAAAAGGTAAAATCTTAGATGAGAAGACCAGATTTGTGTAGAATTGTATGATAATATGGACACAGTGAATTGAAGGGCAAAGCCATAGGCCTAACAGGATTCTACAGTGACAGCTTGTAAGCAGGAGAAAAAGCACAGAGTTAAAGATTCTAACTTTGCCCTTTTCAATACTGTTAGCTGGGTGACCTAGGGTAATGCCCTGAGTTAACCCCTTTTTGGTCCTCAGTTTCCTGTTTGTGTAACAAAAGTGTTGTATTTGTTCAATTAATTAAACAAGGAGGCCATCAGACTGGGGTGGCTCTAATAGCACCTACATAAGCAAAACAAAATCTAAGACTGTAAATACATCAAAGTTATGAAATTGAAACCAAAGGACAACCAATCACAAACAGTCAACTAGGTTTAAAGCTATAGCTAATCAATAATTTCCTTACTGTGCTTCTGACTTTTCTCTATAAAAATTTTTCCCCACCTCCTGACAGCAGAGCACTTCTAAACGCTTTAATTTGGCGTTGCCCAATTAAAATTGATTTTTGCTCAAATAAATTCTTAAAATATTAATATGTCTCAGTATATCTTTTATCAGATTTCATGATTTATCCTTCAACTTCTACTGAGAAAGGAACAAGATAAAAAGACTTTAAATGGCAGCGTAAGGAGTTAGGTTTTGGCATGAGAAAAAAAAAACTTCCAAAGTATTGCAGCTGTACTGGAAGAAGCCTTGAAAGTCTTCCTTGGATACTTTTTAAATAGGAAAACTCCCCATGTACGAAACAGTTGTGAACAAAGGTACAAGAAAGAGTCTCATTTGATAATCCTTCTTGACCATGAATATAACTGATTCTACTAAAAATAAGTAAATTAAATGTTCTCCAGAATCTAGCTTCACTGGAATCAGGCAACTGGCAGTTAGAAATATTTGATCCATGCACCGTGGGTGAGCAGCTCCCACTGTGGTCCAAAAGCGACCTGACCACTAGAAAGCTCTGGATTTGTCTCCAGAGCATTAGCATTTTTATTACTTTATTATCCATTCATATCCATATAAAAGTGATTTACTCCCTTGGTATGTGCAATATAATATTAAAGAATTAGCACTGGAACAGCCTCAGGCGTCAATTAACCCAAACCCAGAATTCTAAGCAGTACAGATTAGTTTTTGGAATGTCTCCCAGTAATTAAATCTAGCAATGAAGGTGATTCCACCACTTTCCTTAGTACAATTTTTTTTTCCAACTCTTAACTATCACTGAGCCTAATCTCCTCATGTGTATAAAAATTACTTAGGGATGATTATGAATATGTATATTGTAGGAGACCAGTATAGGCCACCCCAAAATGTGACTGTAGGATTTCAGAATATGCCATCTTGAATATGTCTCTTTGGCGTAAGGATTGGTTTGAGCTGATTATTTTGAGAAACACCAGACATGGGAGAAGTTTGAAAAGAGTAGAAGTTACCCTTTTGAAAGGGAAATCTGCATTTATAAAGGAAATCTCCATCTGTAAGAGTTTCTCCCTCTATATGGGGAAGAGAAGGGTGACTCCAAATCACAAGAGAATCTTAACAATGGAGAAGGTCCAATTTAAATCTGCATAACAAATCTTACCCTTGTTTACCTAGCTTTCCTGGGTCACCTTCCTATAACCTGCTTCTTCCACACCCTTCTTTTGTTTTAGCTGAAGATTATGTATTTTTTCCAGAGGCATAGGACTTTATTTTTTACAATTCAGCAAGCATTATGTGAGCATTGTCAGAGAGTAAGAAATTTTTCCTCCACCCTTCTAGGTTCTTCCTACTGGTCTAAGAACTAAATTTACATGGGAAGTTGTTAGGAAGAATTTAATAATTGTATTCTCCATTGATCAGAGTATCTAGAGATTTGGTCATCCTCCTTTTCCTGGTTCAGTGAGGGAGACACTCTTACAAATGGAGATTTCCCTTATAAATCTACATGTTCCTTACAAAAGGTAACTCCTACTTGGTTTGCAGAGTTTTATTCCCACCCCCCCCACCCATATCTGCTGTGTCTCAGAGAATAACCAACTAAAAATAATATATCAAAGAGACATATTTTGGGGTGGCAAATTCTGCTCCTCTACAGCATCAACAGCATCAGCTTCATTCCCTTGCCCCCCTCCCCCGTGTTCTTCAGGGGTGATACAGAGGGCCCTGATGGATTGATTGCCTGCGCATCCATCTTACTAGAATTCAGGCAGCTGAAGCAGAATTACCTTTTAATCTCCTAGCTTCCCTTCTGGCCAGGCTGCCACTCAGAAGATGTACCAATCAGGCCTACCTGAGGTTACTAGTAGGAGAAAGAGACACATCATGCCCAGGAATGGTCAGGGAAGAATCCTGAATTTTCAAAAGTTTTATATATTTCTCCTCCCCTTTCTCCTTATTATTACCCAGGAGGAAGCCAAAGGAGATCGACCCCCTCTGGTGTTCAAAAAGGAAACAATAGGCCCAAAATGGAGTCACTTGTGCTAAGCCTCACATCAGCAAACCCAAACTTAATACCTAACCTAATTGCAGTTTCAGCTTCTCCCAGGAATGGAATTTTAAACCAATCAGTCTGAAATTTTCTCATCAACACTAGTGAGGTAATCTGCAAGATAGACCCTTGTCCTTCCCCCAAAGGAAGTTGACCCTGCTTGAAACAATCCTTTCTTTTGTTTATGACTTCCTTGTCCCACCCCCTTCTGCCTATAAAAACTTTCCATTTTGTACAACTCCTCAGAGTGCCTTTCTACTTGCTACATTGGATGCTACACCATTCATGAATTATTTAATAAATCCAATTAGATCTTTAAATTTACTCAGTTAAATTTTTTTTTTAACAGATCTTGTAGCAGTGGTGGGATATGAAATGAACTTCTATTGACATTCAGGGACAATGAGAAACTCAGGCATGGTACCCTGCAAACACTTTGAGTTCACTCTCTTTCTCACCATTTCTGAGGGCTGTGGTTAAGTAAGTTTCTCTTGGTTCTGAGCTCTACTCTCTTTTGTTGAGTTCATGATCTAATTGACTTTCCTTTACACAGAAGTTCAGCTTGAGCTGGTAGATGATTCTGCCTGGAACCCAAATGAACTGACAGATGGTTCTGCCTGAAGCCTAGCCTCTAGCCTTTCAGACTCCAATTCCCAGGTATTTTAGTGGAAAACCAGATTCCACATCAGGAACTGCTGGTGGTTTAGTCTGCAGATCCCCATTTATTTGAAATCCTTCCCCATTTGGGAATTGTTGGTAGCAGCTGTAGTCCTCCATTTATTTAGAATCAGTCTGCAGTCTACATTTTTTTGAGGTCTGCTGATTCAATTCTTTCCCCAGCCCCTAGTTCATTGGTTACTGCCAATATTAAGGTGCACATGTTTGTTTGTCTTGTTTTTTGTAGATAAAGGCTAATTGCTCACGGGAATCTAAGAAGCCAAAAAGACACATATTGGTGGGTACAGATTGAGCATCTAAGAGCTGTTAGGGTGCTTTCCACCAAACCCAAGGTCTCCCATGTAAGGATAAGTTGGTCATGGAATGGCTTAGTTTGACACTAGGTTACTTGCCAACCTCAAGAAAATTTCTGTGCAATGAGGTACACTGTAAACACATGATACCCAACCCAGTAGCACATTCCCTTTAGGTATTAATTGGAGGTGAGAGACCCAAAGGCTTAGCTACAAAATAAATAATAACACAATGATATCCTTAGAATCCAAAGAGTTAAGTGCACCACCTTCTGTGAGAACTATGGTCCCCAAAACTATAATATCTATAAAATGGACAAAATCTTATTAAGGACAACCTAGAACTTTGTGTCCTGAGAAATTACAATGGCTGTTATGAGAAGCATTCCAATTAGATAAAAATCATTTAAGAAGTGCACTTGAAAGCAAGGGCTTCCAAATCAAATAGAATGAGACACTTATTTCAGTTGGCATGCAGAAGGCTCTAAGAGGTTCAAAATTCCAAAATAGCTTCATTGAAAGATTTGGTGCAAAGATTAAAGAAAAATTAAAGGTTCCTAAAACAAAAGACTATAAGATTGATGTAACTCTTACTGCTCTCCTCTATCCTTTAAGTACTCATTCTAGTAATTTTCTCTGAAGTGCCTTTCCACTCTGATGAGACTATCAAACAGTTATTAATACCACCAGAAATATTTACTGTTTGTCCCTATTGAAACCTGGCAAGATATTTGAAAGAATTTAATAACTGTATGATTAGAAATTTGGCCAAATTTGAAGCTGATATTCAGAGCCCGATAGGAATTATTTTTTGGCCTTCTTCTTTAACCTAATGTATCCAGAGAGAAAGAAAAACATTCCAACACAGGTGGATAGGTGTTATAATTCCTTTGATATCATTTAGGTGGTAACCCAATTCTTTGAGGAATTAAAAACAACTGTTCTTGTTTTACAAAGATAATCTTTACAAGACCAGCGATGTGGCTCCAGAAACAATTCAAAGTCCACCAATCCTTTTTATCAATTCTCAAACTACCTTGTGTCACCAGGGAAGTCTTTTTTTCTTTTTTTTTTAACCAATCCATTTTTAAATTTTTAAATTCTTGACATTACATAACTAAACTGAAATTTATTAACATTCCACTCTTACATTTCTTATCGACAAACAGAAATAAAATTCATGACCCAAAAACCCAAAACAAAACTAAAAACTGGGAAAAGCTTATAAAACTAAATATGGATCCCAGCATTAACAGCTGAACAGAGAATGTGATTTTTAAATTCTTAGCAGATGATAAAGTTGTGTAGAAACTGAACACTTACAAATTTATCTCAGAAGGCTTGTCCTTGTGTCTTTGAGATGTAAATATTCTACCTGGTCCTCTCCAGGAATTCTTATCTAGGTCATCTCTTTGAAATGCAAGCTTCAGGGAGGCAATTCCTATCGAAAGGGAGAAAGGTCATTTGAAACTAAGGCAAATGAAAATCCTAAGCATCATTAGCCGTCTGAGTAGGTAACCTTAACATACTTCATCTACCAGAAAAATAACTTAGATCAAACTTCTTTTATAACTAGTGAGTTTTATATTATAATACCTGATTCATGGTAGTAATTTTAAAACAAGTTATAAGGTCTCTGTTTGTTTCTATCAGTATGTGTGTGTCTCTATATGTATGTTGTATGGTATTTTTCTACCTCTGGATGGTATTGCCAAAATTAATTTTTAAAAGAGCTCTATTTAATTGGTCTAAAGAAAATTAAGCACTTGTATGAGTTATGTACACATAAAATTCTTAAAAATGTAAAAAAAAAAAAAAACCCAAAGGCTTTTCAGGTTCACATGATTTGAGATAATAAAAACTAGTTTGCTTGTTGGTTTAATTAAAATAGGTATGTCTTTAGAGTTATCAACATTAAAAATAATGTAGACATACAACTTTTATTCTACCTAGGCTTACTAAAGGTCAAATAAGTTCATGTTATTTCTTACAAAATTTTTCAGCAAGAAAAATAGCTTGAGATGTGGCTATGTCTAATGTCTCATGAAGTTTTGTGGGTAATCTAAACATAATTCATAAGAACAATAAAGGGAAGTAGTATAAAAAGGTTTTAGGTAAAATTTTTAAATAGTTTCCCCAAATCTTTTTGGTAACCTGCAAACTTTTTTGCTAACTTAAATGATAAGCTAAGTTAAATTCATTAAATATCCAGATCATTTCCAAGTAAGACAAAATACTGAAACATTAATTACTAAACACAGGTTTATTCAGTTTGGGCTTCTTTTTACAAACTAAAAGATATTTGGGTTTATTAGGAAACATGTTTTATGCCACACTAAAAGATTATACTATTTAAAAAGGCATATGTTTCTAGAAATTATAAAATATATTTATAAGTTTGCCAAGCCATGGTATGCTAATGTAAGAGACAGTTCACAATTGCTTACTTTTTTATTCTCACTAAAAATTAAGGTTTTTAAGGATTAAATTTTTCAATATATAAAGCTGCTAGAAATAATAATGCA
The DNA here is from genome assembly GCF_011762595.2 of Tursiops truncatus. Classification (NCBI taxonomy): domain Eukaryota; kingdom Metazoa; phylum Chordata; class Mammalia; order Artiodactyla; family Delphinidae; genus Tursiops; species Tursiops truncatus. The sequence goes on from NC_047055.1 coordinate 30,587,970, forward strand.
AATATCTCTGTCTGCAAAGAAAGTAGGATGTGTGTTTTCAGTAAAATAAGGTATGAGGAATGAAGATACATATCTGTTGACAAAAAAGAGGAAAAACATAGGATAAAAACTTAATGTAAAAAAGAAAGTTATAAATAGTATGTGGAAAGGAATCTTTGGGAAAAAATTTTAATGTATTGTCAAGCTGGCTAAGATTAGAATGAATTTAATTAATTTAAATGAATTCTAATATCAAAAGCAAAATTAGAATTTAGTCCTCTCTGTTAAAAGAACAGTTTTTAAAAAACTATTGGTCTGCTCTTGATAAGAGATTGTAAAAGGTTTTTCTTTACCTTTTAAGTCTTCTGGCTAGAAAGCAAAAAATGTTGTGTTTTGTCAAAATAATTTCTTGTGCTTCATGTTGTCTTAGTCAGGTCTTTGATTACTTAAGAAAACAACCTTCTCAATATTAAAAGAGCTGTTTTGCTCACAATTATGTAACCTTTGGTATTTGCCTTTAAAATATTTATCAATTTGTTTAAATACATAACTAAGTATTATTTTCATAATCTGTGATCCTTTTTAGTCAAGTGTCCAGACCTTTTGGATAGTTTTGACAAACTTCCCCAAAGTAAATTCTAAATGAAGAATTTTTGACCTGGCAGTAACTTTGGAATTTTCCAGAGGGTCCCTAGAATATCTCAAAATATTTGTTCTCTCTTCTTATAAAAAGGGAGATCAACACTAGTGAGATAATCTTCATGATAGCTCACTGGCCTTCCCCCAAAGGAAGGTGACCCTGCCTGAAATAATCCTTTCTTTTGTTTGTGACTTCTTTGTAGCAACCCCTCCTGCCTATAAAAACCTTCCATTTTGTACAACTCCTTGGAGAACCTTTCTACTTGCTAGATGGGATGTTGCCTGATTCATGAATCATTTAATAAAGCAAACTAGACCTTCAAGTTTATGCAGCTGAATTTTGTTTTCTAACACAGGAAATAGCCATATTCAGTGACCAAACTGTCTTACTAAAGTATGTCAGCCAGGAAGAGATAAGGTAGGGTCAAATAATTTTTAGATGATTTAAAAAAATCTATTCCACATCTCAGTGATGTCAGCATCTGAAGATGATAAGGGACATGAATGCCCATCAAATACCATGATCATCAGTCCATTTTTATGTGGCCTTCATGACAAAAGGTAAACAATTGTCAGACTGTAGATGATTTTGAAAGCAGAACATGGTGGAGTTTTGATTCAAGGGTCATAATTGGGTAGCCAGAGTTATCTGAGCAGACAGGAACAGCAACACAATGAGTTGAAAAAGTGTTGACAGTCATGAATTACCAGAGATAGCCTTAAGAGAGGGATCAAACAGTCCAGTAGTCAAGCTACCAGAGGAAGACAGGAGCACTCGCTGTTGCAACGTGTCTTCCCACTGTGAGTCAAATGGGTCTACTTTTGGCAAGAGTTGCAAGTTTGGCTTGAAGTGGTAATTTCTGCACCAGAAACATATAGTCCTTTTTGCCCCATTTACAAAAGTGTATGTGTTGCCATGTCCAGTATGATGATAGACAGGTAGTGATGATGGCCACCAAGCAGGCGTGATTAAAAGCTTGATTCCAGTTGGTCTCATCAAAGAATTGGCCCTTACTGTAGACATCTACATGAATGACTCAGTCTGTCTGACTGCCAGCTGAGATCTGTTTCCACACTTCATGACTCCAAAGAGGGGTGCATTTAATCTGCCAGTCTGTAGTCTTCCAAGTGGCAGACCAGATACCTAGGACATTGACAACATCCCAAGTGTTAGCAAAAATGTGAAGAGATTTATCAAGGAGAGCACTGGCCAGGGCTATTAAGACTGTCTTGAGTTTAGCCCACTGGCACTAAGCCTGAACATCAGTAGTGGCCCTATAGACATAATGAAGTTTTAATTTAATTGAATTTCAGAAAGTCAGGCCTAGAGATTTAGAACATCTGTGAATCAAGGGCCGCATTGAGGCAGCAACATTGCTTCATGAAGGCAGTAGTGTTGAAGATAATAATTCCTCCAAAGGTGTAACTGCCTCTTTTTGATATAAAACCAAAATGCTGTTCCAGCCAGTCCACCTGTGCTCTTGACTATTCCATTTCCATTGGATTTGAGGCTTGTTGTGTTCTTTCCTTGTTAATAAGCTGGGACAAATTTTTATCTGCTTAATGGCTATTTCTCTTCATTTTCTGTGAATTGTCTTTTCAGTTGTTCATACCTGTATTGCTTTGTTGAAGTTTCTTTTTCTTTTTTTTTTTTCCAATGAAGATGATATTTAAGCCCAAATTTTAATCTACCTCTTTTCCTTGGGTGTCTCTCATGTATATATGAGATATATGTGTTAATAAACATTTTCTCTGCTTAATCTGTCTTGTTTCAGAGGCCTCATCTGAGAATTTAGAACAGTAGAGGGAAAATTATTTTTTCCTCCCCTACAATATGCATAGAAGTGTTATTGGAGATTAATTGTCTCTGTGCTTCTACCAGACTCCCAGGAGAAACTATGACCTACACAGAGATTATTATTTTTGGTTATGAGGCTCAGGTAAGAACCCTCCATCCTGCACAGCAGATAAAACATTTTTATCAGGAAAAAACTGCTTATAGCCCAGTTTTAGCCTATGTGTGAATGTATATATGCTAATGACCAATAAAAGGGAATATTCACTATGGAAATAAACACAGATATTTCAACCAGATTGAGAAGAAAGAAATCAAGGGTAACAAAGGAATAGCCCAGTTTTTATAGGTCGTGGAGGACCAGAGGACCTAAAATGTAGAAAGACGTGGACTGGTGGCTAGGAGACAGTCTTTAACTACCCTGCTCTTTGAACATTTTTTATCTAGTGTGAAATATACTTTCCCCAAAGCTAATACTATGCTGTCATAAGTGCTTGGTAATGCTGAGGAGGACTCTGCAGAGTTGAAGGGAGAAAGTCTCTCAAAGAAAGAGGAATCAGAATTAGATTGAAATGGTCAACTAGGAGAGTCACAGGATCATAGAATTGTGAAGGGACCAAAGAAAATAGGCCAAAATTCTCATCCAATGCAGAACTCCCCCTAATAACACCTGGGCCTGTTGAAGATTTAGTTTCTGCTTGAATACTTCTAGTGATTAGAAGTCCTCTGGAAAATGAAAATGTGAGAATAGTCTTCCTTTGGTTGAGCAGGAACCTGCCTTCTATAAATGCTATACATTGACTTTACTTCCACCCACAGAAGCTACAGAAGATATACATGTAACCCCACATTCATGAAAGCTGTTTGAATATTTGAAGATATACTTATTTGCCTTGAAGTGATAATGTAAGAATTAAGTTTATAATCTATGTAAGACACTGCAACATGCATATACAGAGCTGAACGTGTTGCTCTAGATATATTTTGAAGAGTACAGTCCACAATAGACTATTAACCCTCCCTTTTGATAGACTTCTATTTTCTATTAATGTAGCCTAAAATTGCCCTGCTGCCACACACCATGTCACACTGATGGTGCATACCAAATGAAATCTGGTGTTTCTCATATAACCTTACTATTAAGCCTGAAGGACCCCATCCTCTCCTTGATACCTATTTCCTTGACCTTTAATGAAACACGTTATAGACAATGTTGGATTTTACCTGAGCCCTAGGCACCTGGAAAACAGAGGTTAAAGGAACCTTCCACTCTTTTGTGTCCTGAAAAACAGCTTATTGCAAAAAAATTGCCTTCCTCATATGACTTAGATAAGACACACAAATGGCCCCCTAGTTTATCTATGGCAAGGCCAGACACAGATCCTCCAAAGTCCTATTCTTTACCTCATAAATGATTAGATGAAATGCTTGTCACCACTGATATTTAGGAAAAAATGCTTGTTAACCAAACTTTGGTTAAGATTCTGTCCTTCCCATAGGCCCCTGAAATCTGGCTTAGCCTCAGTGTGATACAGTATACAGCAACTCAGCCCCTCCTAGAAAACAGGCTGGCCTCTGGCTAAAACTTTATCCAATTTAGTATCTGATTATGCCTTTTTAACCCACTTCTGTAGGTTACCACTTCTGTGGTTCTTTCCAGCCTTGTTTACTCCTCTTCGTAAAAGAAAATTTTTTTACCCAACCCTTGAGATGCTCTGCAGATCTTATGGTCATAGTGTTCTCCCTATTATGATTGGTCCCCTTCCCCTATTGCAATAGTCCCTTATCCACCCTTTGCAGTAAACCTTTTGAATAAAATCTCTCCTTACTGTCAGGATTTTTAAAAATTTGACATCATATATATCCTTACTGAATTCCACCTTGTTAATTTTAGCCCATCATTATGGCCCGTCCAGAACCTTTTGAATCTTAGTTGTTACCTAGCATCTTAAATTTTATGTCACCTGCAAATTTAATGTGTTCCTTCCATATGTTCCCTCAACGTACTGATAAAAGTGTTAAATAGGACTATCAAGGTCAGAGCTCTTCAGCGGAATACACTCCTTCAATTTGACACCCAACCTCTTAGGATATAGTAACCCAACCATCTCCAGATATTCTCAACAATGCTGTTTCCCAGTTCACTTTTTTTTTCCATAAAGACACCATGAGTCATACTGCCAAATATCATGTTTGATATATCCAGACATAATCCTTATGTATTATGTCTGTATATCCCTTGATCTAATAGTTTTTGTTACTATTCTTTTAAAGGGACTCAGAATCTTCTCTAACTCTAAATGGGAAAAGAAGAGCATTAGACAGATCTCTCTCTCTTTCTCTCTCCTTCTCTCATCCTGTTTCTTTCTCTTTCAAGGAAAAAGGAACCAAGATTTGAAATTTTGTGTGCCAAAATAATCTTACTGATATAGGCCAATTCACAATCTACCTAGAATATCTCTGCTATTCAGGAAAATTGAATTGTTTAGTGTCTTTGCTCTCGGGGTTCAGGGCTGATTCAGTCTAATGGTTGGAATTTTACTTTCAAAATCAATACTGTAAAACAAAGAATGTTACTCACCATCCAGTTCTACAAGGATTAAGTCATTAGCCACTGCAGTCACTGACCAACAGTGCACCCTGAGAGGAGTCTGAGATGGGAAACAGGGTGAGGCACTCTGTGCTTTGGAAAAACAGGCCCCTTAGATAGATGTATATCTTAGGAAGAATTTTAATGAACCCAGAGTTTGGCATCTTTCTATACATAGAAAAGCACTAAAATCATTAAGATATTTGTTCCTTGTGACTAGCAGTAATCTTTTACCAGGACGTATGCTTGACTGCACATATTCCCTAGCCCCAAATCATATATATATTGGCTTCTCCCCTACCTCTGTGGAGCAGTTCCCTCAGAGCTACTGAGAGGCTTTTTCCTGGGCTACAGTCCTCAGTAAGGTCCCTGAATAAAACTGAAATGCATAACTCTTATGTTGTGTGTTTTTCTTTACCATATATTTGTTTAGTGTTTTGCTAGTTTCTGATATTTGTCTTGAGAGATTCTAGCAAAAACAGGCTGCCTTTAGCCTGTCTTATATTCTCTCATTGAACAAATATGGTTTGAAGTCCATGCCATGGTGGACTGTGTTGATGCTTTGAGAAAATGTTTGCTTTCAATCAAACAAATATTTGCATAGGTTTTCCTGTCTCCATTCTCATCTTCTTGATATATGCTCATGAATGAACACGTGAAAGGGGAATACAGGAATTATATCTTCTGAGTAATGTAAACAAATATCAGCTGAGAAGAACTAAATCCTCACCAGAACTACATATAATTTAACAGATAAAGTATATAAATAGTAAACACATATGAATATACTCACTCAAACAATAAAACAAATTAGAAATGTAGACTGCAAGGGTAAGGTGATGAAATTTTCTTCAAGGACCTTCCCCTCCTTAGGATGACTCTTGAAAGTCTAATGGGCTGAAGAAGAGGCCAACCCTTTTGACTTTATAATTCAGTTCACATATCATCTATCCCTTGGAGCTATAAACAAACACTTCTGAAATTAAGTCTCTCAGGAGATATTCAAGAGACAACCACAGGTGTATGTATTTTTCTCTCAAGGAGATAAGAGAAGGTTTCATTGTTCTGTCTTCTACTTCAGGGTATAAATTTATGAGAAAGTATGTCCAGCCTTTGTAAATTGATCCGAGTGCTGTGCTACCTTACATGCATGTGAATGTGATAATGCTCATGCAGTATTAAATTGTGTTCTCTCTTCTCTATTCATGCAGAGGGGTCTACTGCTGGCAGAATTTTAAAATTTCCCCATCAAAATATTACTAGGATCTCTAATCCCTCCTTACTAGAGCATCAATATAAAGGCTTTTCTTATTTTGACTACAGTAGTCCTGAATTTCCACATTACTCCCAATTCACCTCCTTATTTTATAATTTTGGTTCTATGGCCAGTGGCAGAGGAAAATCATTTTCCCTCTTCCCTTCTAGGGTCTTGCCTGAGACCTCCCTGTAATAAAAGACAGATTAACAGGAGAAAAATAAACAGAAGTTTAATAACATGTATGCCTACTGTAAACAAGGGAGAGACCCAGGAATACCGAGTAACTCCCCTAAATGACACAAGCCACCACCTTAAATAACATCTCCAGCTAAAGACAAAAGAAGTTGGGTGGAGGGTGTGGGGATGGGGGGGAACCAGTTGTGAAAGGTGACCAGGAAAAGCACAGTAAACAAGGGTAAGGTTGTTGTGCAAATTTCAGTCCTTGCCTGCTCCACTGATAAGTTTCTAAAAATTTAGAACCATCCTTTTCCTATACAGAGAGGGACAGCCTTACAAATGGAGATGTCCCCTATAAATGTAAATTTTTCTTACAAAAGAGTAAATTCTACTCAGTTACAGAGCATCTCTGCTGCTTCTTAAAAATAACCAGTTTAAAATAATCTTTATGCCAAAGAGGCATATTTTGGGGTGGCAAATTCTGCACCCCTTAAGGCCCCAATTCCTATGTTCACATCAGTTATAAGCGGATCTTAATAATTCATGGTACTATGGCAAAGTATTTGCAAACTATCTATACTTAAAGTCACCCCACACACATGTACACATACACACACACAAAGACTGTTTGCCTAAAATACAGTTAAACTGTTATCAGTTCCTATTTGCAAGGAAACATTTTTTAAAGTGATATTACTATGCATTCAAGTTTTCAGATGGATTAAAAATAACAGATTCAGAGGGACCTTCAAGACAGAGGAAGAGTAAGACGTGGGGGTCACCTTCCTCCCTACAGATACATCAGAAATACATCTACATGTGGAACAGCTCCTACAGAACACCTACTGAACACTGGCAGAAGACCTCAGACTTCCCCAAAGGGAAGAAACTCCCCACGTACCTGGGTAGGGCAAAAGAAAAAAGAAAAAACAGAGACAAAAGGAGAGGGATGGGATCTGCACCACTGGGAGGGAGCCATGAAGGAGGAAACGTTTCCACACACTAGGAAGCCCCCTCATTGGTGGAGACGGGGTGGGGTGGTGGCGGGGAGGAAGCTTCGGAGCCACAGAGGAGAGAACAGCAACAAGGGTGAGAAGGGCAAAGCGGAGAGATTACCGCACAGAGGATCAATGCCGACCTGCACTCACCAGCCTGAGAGGCTTGTCTGCTCACCTGCTGGGGCGGGTGTGGGTGGGGAGCTGAGGCTCAGGCTTTGGAGGTCAGATCCCAGGTAGAGGACTGGGGATGGCTACGTGAACACAGCCTGAAGGGGGCTAGTGCGCCACAGCTAGCCAGGAGGGAGTCCAGGAAAAAGTCTGGAACTGCCTAAGAGGCAAGAGACCAGTGTTTCGGGGTGCACAAGGAGACGGGACTCAGAGCACCGCCTAAACGAGCTCCAGAGACAGGCGCAAGCCGCAGCTATCAGCAAAGACACCAGAGACGGGCCTGGGACGCTAAGGCCACTGCTGCCGCCACCAGGAAGCCAGTGTGCAAGCACAGGTCACTATCCACACCTGCCCTCCCGGGAGCCTGTGCAGCCCGCCACTTCCAGGGTCCCGGGATCCAGGGACAACTTCCCAGGTCGAACGCATGGCGCGCCTCAGGCTGGTGCAACGTCATGCTGGCCTCTGCCGCCGCAGGCTCGCCCCGCATCCGTACCTCTCCCTCCCCCTGGCCTGAGCGAGTCAGAGCCCCCAAATCAGCTGCTCCTTTAACCCCGTCCTGTCTGAGCGAAGAACGGATGCCCTCAGGCGACCTACACACAGAGGCGGGGCCAAATCCAAAGCTGAACCCCAGGACCAGAGCAAAGAAAGAAGAGAAAGGGAAATCTCTCCCAGCAGCCTCAGGAGCAGTGGATTAAGTCTCTACAATCAACTTGATGTACCCTGCATCTGTGGAACACCTGAATAGACAGTAAATCATCCCAAAATTGAGGCAGTGGAGTTTGGGAGCAACTGTAGACTTGGGGTTTGCTGTATGCAACTGACTGTTTTCTGGTTCTATGTTTATCTTACTTTAGTATTTAGAGTTTATTATCACTGGTAGATTTGTTAATTGATTTGGTTGCTCTCTTCCTTTTTTTTCCCATATATATAGATATATATATATATTTTTTCCTTTTTCTCTTATTGTGAGTGTGTATGTGTATGCTTCTCTGTGTGATTTTGTCGGTATAGCTTTACTTTTACCATTTCTCTTGGGATTCTGTTTGTCCATTTGTTTGGTACAGTTTTTAACACTTATTATGATCGGTGGATTTGTTTTCTGGTTTGGTTGCTCTCTCCTTTCGTTTTTTTTATTACTTTTTTATTTTTATATTTTTAATAATTAAATTTTTTATTTTAATAACTGTTTTATTTTATTTTTTCTTTCTTTTTTTTTCCTCCCTTTTCATCTGAGCTCTGTGGCTGACAGAGTCTTGGTGCTCTGGCCGGGTGTCAGGCCTGAGCCTCTGAGGTGGGAGAGCTGAGTTCAGGACATTCATCCACCAGAGACCTCCAGGCCCCATGTAACGTCGAATGGCAAAAGTTCTCCCAGAGATTTCCATCTCAATGCTAAGACCCAGCTCCACTTAATGACCAGCAAGCTACAGTGCTATGCCAAACAACTAGCAAGAAGGAACACAGCCCCACCCATTAGCAGAGAGGCTGCCTAAAATCATAATAAGTTCACAGACATGCCAAAACACACCACTGGACATGGTCCTGCCCAACAGAAAGACAAGATCCAGCCTCATCCAGCAGAACACAGGCACAAGTCCCCTCCACCAGGAAGCCTACACAACCTACTGAACCAACTTTACCCATGGGGGGCAGACATCAAAAACAACAGGAACTATAAACCTGCAGCCTGCAAAAAGGAGACCCCAAACACAGTAAGTTAAGCAAAATGAGAAGACAGAGAAATACACAGCAGATGAAGGAGCAAGGTAAAAACCAACCAGACCAAACAAATGAAGAGGAAATAGACAGTCTACGTGAAAAACAATTCAGAGTAATGAGAGTAAAGATGATCCAAATTCTTAGAAAAACAATGGAGAAAATACAAGAAACGTTTAACAAGGACCTGGAAGAACTAAAGAGCAAATAAACAGTGACGAACAACACAATAAATGAAATTTAAAATTCTCTAGAAAGAATCAATAGCAGAATAACTGAGGCAGAAGAATGGATAAGTGACCTGGAAGATAAAATAGTGGAAATAACTACCACAGAGCAGAATAAAGGAAAAAGAATGAAAAGAATTGAGGACAGTCTCAGAGACCTCTGGGACAGCATTAAACACACCAATATTCGAATTATATGGGCCCAGAAGAAGAAGAGGAAACAAAAGGGACTGAGAAAGTATTTGAAGAGATTAGAGTTGAAAACTTCCCTAATATGGGAAAGGAAATAGTCAACCAAGTCCAGGAAGCACAGAGAGTCTCATACAGGATAAATCCAAGGAGAAACACAAGACAAATATTAACCAAACTATCAAAAATTAAGTACAAAGAAAAAATATTAAAAGCAGCAAGGGAAAAGCAACAAATAACATACAAGAGAATCCCCATAAGGTTAACAGCTGAGGTTTCAGCAGAAACACTGCAAGAAAGAAGGAAGCGGCAGGACATATTTAAAGTGACGAAAGGGAAAAACCTACAACCATATTACTCTACCTAGCAAGGATCTCATTCAGGTTTGACGGAAAAATTAAAACCTTTACAGGCAAGCAAAAGTTAAGAGAATTCAGCACCAACAAACCAGCTTTACAGCAAATGCTAAAGGAACTTCTCTAGGCAGGAAACACAAGAGAAGTAAAAGACCTACAATAACAAACACAAAACAATTAAGAAAATGGTAATAGGAACATACATATCAATAACTACCTTAAATATAAATGGATTAAATGCTCCAACCAAAAGACATAGACCTGCTGAATGGATACAAAAACAAGACCCATATATATGCTGTCTACAAGAGATCCACTTCAGACGTAGGGACACATACAGACTGAAAGTGAGGGGATGGAAAAATATATTCCATGCAAATGGAAAATAAAAGAAAACTGGAGTAACAATTCTCATATCAGACAAAATAGACTTTAAAATAAAGACTAATACAAGAGACAAAGAAGGACACTGTATAATGATCAAGGGGTCAATCCAAGAAGAAGATATAACAATTGTAAATATTTATGCACCCAACATAGGAGCACCTCAATATATAAGACAAATGCTAACAGCCATAAAAGGGGAAATCAACAGTAACACAATCATAGTAGGGGATTTTAACACCCCACTTTGACAAATTGACAGTCATCCAAAATGAAAATAAATAAGGAAAGCTTTAAATGACACATTAAACAAAATGGACTAAATCAACACTTAAAGGATATTCCATCAAAAAAAAAAAAAAAAACAGAATACACTTTCTTCTTAAGTGCTCATGGAACATTCTCCAGAACAGATCATATCATGGGTCACAAATCAAGCCTTGGTAAATTTAAGAAAATTGAAATTGTGGGAAGTATCTTTTCGGACCACAAGGCTATGAGACTAGATATCAATTACAGGAAAAAATATGTAAAAAATACAAACATATGGAGGCTAAACAATACACTACTAAATAACCAAGAGATCACTGAAGAAATCAAAGAGGAAATCAAAAAATACCTAGAAACAAATGACAATGAAAATGCAATGACCCAAAACCTATGGGATGCAGCAGAAGCAGTTCTAAGAGGGAAGTTTATAGCAATACAATCCTACCTCAAGAAACAAGAAAAATCTCAAATAACCTAACCTTACACCTAAAGCAATTAGAGAAAGAAGAACAAAAAAACCCCAAAGTTAGCAAAAGGAAAAAAAATCATAAAGATCAGATCAGAAATAAATGAAAAAGAAATGAAGGAAATGATAGCAAAGATCAATAAAACTAAAAGCTGGTCCTTTGAGAAGATAAACAAAATAGATAAACCACTAGCCCGACACATCAAGAAAAAAAGGGAAAAAAGTCATATCAATAGAATTAGAAATGAAAAAGGAGAAGTAACAACTGACACTGCAGAAATACAAAGGATCATGAGAGATTACTACAAACTATATGCCAATAAAATGGACAACCTGGAAGAAATGGATAAATTCTTAGAAAAGCACAACCTTCCGAGACTGAACCAGGAAGAAATAGAAAATATAAACAGACCAATTACAAGCACTGAAATTGAAACTGTGATTAAAATTCTTCCAACAAAGAAAAGCCCAGAACCAGATAGCTTCACAGGCAACTTCTATCAAATATTTAGAGAAGACTTAACACCTATCCTTCTCAAACTCTTCCAAAATATAGCAGAGGGAGGAACACTCCCAAACTCACAATACGAGGCCAGCATCACCCTAATACCAAAACCAGACAAACATGTCACAAAGAAAGAAAACTACAGGCCAATATCACTGATGAACATAGATGCAAATATCCTCAACAAAATACTAGCAAACAGAATCCACCAGCACATTAAAAGGATCATACACCATGATCAAGTGGGGTTACCCCAGGTATGCAAGGATTCCTCAATATACACAAATCAATCAGTGTGATACACCATATTAACAAACTGAAGGATTAAAAACCATATGATCATCTCAATAGATACAGAAAAAGCTTTTGACAAAATTCAACTCCATTTATGATTAAAACTCTCCAGAAAGTAGGCAGAGAGGGAAATTATCTCAACATAATAAAGGCCATATATGAAAAATCCACAGCCAACACCATTTTCAATGGTGAAAAACTGAAACCATTTCCACTAAGATCAAGAACAAGACAAGGTTGCCCACTCTCACCACTATTATTCAACATAGTTTTAGAAGTTTTAGCCACAGAAATCAGACAAAAAATGAAATAAAAGGAATCCAAATTGGAAAAGAAGTGAAACTGTCACTGTTTCAAGATGACATGATTCTATACATAGAGAATCCTAAAGATGCTACCAGAAAACTACTACAGCTAATCAATAAATTTGATAAAGTAGCAGGATACAAAATTATACACAGAAATCTCTTGCATTCCTATACAGTAATGATGAAAAATCTGAAAGAAAAATTAAGGAAACACTCCCATTTACCACTGCAACAAAAAGAATAAAATACCTAGGAATCAACCTACCTAAGGAGACAAAAGACCTGAAGGCAGAAAACTGGAAGACACTGACAAAAGAAATTAAAGATGATGCCAACAGATGGAGAGATATACCATGTTCTTGGATTGGAAGCATCAACATTGTGAAAATGACTCTACTACCCAAAGCAATCTACAGATTTAATGCAATCCCTATCATACTACCAGTGGCATTTTTCATACAAGTAGAGCAAAAAATTTCACAGTTTGTATGGAAACACAAAAGACCCTGAAGAGCCAAAACAATCTTGAGAAAGAAAAACGGAGCTGGAGGAATCAGGCTCCCTGACTTCAGACTATACTACCAAGCTATAGTCATCAAGACAGTATGGTACTGGCACAAAAACAGAAATATAGATAAATGGAACAGGAGAGAAAACCACAGATAAACCCATGCATGTATGGTCACCTAATCTTTGATAAAGAGGCCAAGAATATACAATGGAGAAAAGACAGCCTCTTCAATAAGTGGTGCTGGGAAAACTGGAAAGCTACATGTAAAAGAATGAAATTAGAACACTCCCTAACACCATACACAAAAATAAACTCAAAGTGGGTTAAAGGCCTAAATGTAAGGCCAGACACTATAAAACTCTTAGAGGAAAACATAGGCAGAACACTCTATGACATAAATCACAGCAAGGTCCTTTTTGACCCACCTCCTAGAGAAATGGAAATAAAAACAAAAATAAACAAATGGGACCTAATGAAACTTAAAAGCTTTGCACAGTAAAGGAAACCATAAATAAGAGGAAAAGACAACCATCATAATGGGAGAAAATATTTGCAAATGAAGCAACTGACAAAGGATTAATCTCCATGATATAGAAGCAGTGCATGCAGCTCAATATCAAAAATACAAACAACCCAATCCAAAAATGGGCAGAAGACCTAAATAGACACTTCTCCAATGAAGATATATAGGTTGCCACAAACACATGAAAGGATGCTCAACACCACTAATCATTAGAGAAATGCAAATCAAAACTACAGCGCGGTATCACCTCACACCAGTCAGAATGGCCATCATCAAAAAATCTACGAACTATAAATGTTAGAGAGGGTGTGGAGGAAAGGGAACTCTCTTGAATTGTTGGTGGGAATGTAAATTGATACAGCCACTATGGAGAACAGTATGGAGGTTCCTTAAAAACCTAAACATAGAACTACCATATGATCTACTAATCCCACTACTGGGCATATACCCTGAGAAAAGCATAATTCAAAAAGAGTCATGTACCACAATGTTCATTGCAGCTCTATTCACAGTAGTCAGGACATGGAAGCAACCTAAGTGTCCATCGACAGATGAATGGATAAAGAAGATGTGGCACATATATACAATGGAATATTACTCAGCCATAAAAAGAAATGAAATTGAGTTATTTGTAGTGAGGTGGATGGACCTAGAGACTGTCATACAGAGTACATCAGAAAGAGAAAAACAAATACCATATGCTAACACATATGTATGGAATCTAAAAAAATAAAATTTTTCTGAAGATCCTAGGGGCAGGACAGGAATAAAGACACAGACGTAGAGAATGGACTTGAGGACATGGGGAGGGGGAAGGGTAAGCTGGAACGAAGTGAGAGAGTGGCATTGACATATATACACTACCAAATATAAAATAGATAGCTAGGGGTAAGCCACCGCATAGCACAGGAAGATCAGCTCGGTGCTTTGTGACCACCTAGAGGGGTGGGATAGGGAGGGTGGGAGGGAGATGCAAGAGGGAGGAGATATGGTGATATATGTATACATATAGCTGATTCACTTTGTTATACAGTAGCAACTAACACAACATTGTAAAGCAATTATACTCCAATAAAGATGTTAAAAAAAAAGTAACAGATTCATTTTTCTCTGTGATTTTTAGGCCTTTAATGGCACTCAGGTACTGCAAATCACTGATTTACATGGGCCCTAGGAGGATAATAAAGAAAAAAAAAACCTTTGCAATCTTTCCTAATGTGTCACTGATTAAAACAAAATACCATTTTTAAAAAGTGAATAAAGTATCTAGGTAAAAATTACATTTACATATCTTCATCCCGACCCTGTAGTTCTTTCAGTTGTTATTCTTTTGTTTAAAAAAGTGCTGTGGTGCTGTGGCTCAACGCCTTCGAATATGAGTTCATTTTTTCAAATTAATAGACTGTAACTTATAATGAGCAATAATAGACAAACAAGAAATTCAATTCCAGCATAATTATTGTTAATGGAATTAAGAACTGTTTCACTGAGTAAGAATATAAAAATAAAATTTCATTTTCCATGGCTCAAATGAATCATTATAGGATTTACCTGGTGGCCAGAAAAGTAGCCAAACAGGAATTTCCAGAACTTCAACCTCTTCTTATTAAGTGTGATTAAGTTTCAATTTCCTGCTGTGGATGTTCCTGCTCTGCATAAGGCCCATAATAAAATACATACAATAAAAGGCACATGGAACATCTGATGTACAGACAAATGTTTTGCTTTCTCTGTGTCTACTTAGTAAGGAGATGAGGTGTGATGTCAAATGACTCACTAAACTCCAAATTTTCCACTCATCTGAAACTTGCTACCTCAAACTTTTGTCATTTCTACCAAAATGCAGGACAGCTGGTTATCTGGTAAAAAGCTGAATGCTGGGGTAGATTTAAGGGTTTCAGGATATTTGGTTACATTAGCATGGGCTTGATTTAATAGAAAAGGCCTGGAACGTTAAAGCTTAAATCAAAGGTTTGTTAAATTAATCAAACAAGGAGGCCATTAGACTGAGGTGTCTCTAATGCCCTGGTGACCTCTATAAGCAAACCAAAATATAAGCCTGTAAAGGCCTCAAGGTCACGAAATCAAAACGCTAAGGACGACCAATCACAGCCAGCTAGGGTGTAAGCTGCCTCCAATCAACAATTTCCTTTCTTTGCCTTCTCAATTTCTCTGTATCAGTCTTTCCCTTGGTTCCTGTCAGTCAGCACTCCTAACCACTTCCGGTTTGGCACTGCTCCATTTGCATGGATTTTTGCTCAAATAAACTCTTAAACTTTTTATTGTGTCTCAGTTTCTGTCTTTTAATAGGTGTGTCTGTTTGGTGATGGGGAAGAGGATTGCTTCATTTTGATTAGACAGAAGGAAGGGGCCTAGTTTTACAGGCATTTAAAGTCTGCATCCTGATGTTTCATCTAACATGTTCTTAGATGTAAAAAGTTACACTGTCCATTGAAGTTCTTAAGTAGATGGTTGGGATTCTGTTCTCAGGCATGGTAGCAATCCAGGACATATTTATGTTCTAATGCCTAAAAGACAAAGAGTTAATGGTAGAAGAAAGAACTGATTTTTATTGTTTTTCTGAGTTAAATATGGTCATAGTCTTTGCTCTCTTTCTTGAGCATGGATGCACAAATAGTGGCTAGAAATGATTGCAAATACATAAGTTTGCTTTAGAAATACACGATTTGAAAGATTTAAAATAAAATCTGTTCCAACCTTTTTCATTCTTCAGCTTTGTCCTTTTGTGATGTGTTATTTATAGCCAAAGCTTCGGGAAAAAAATTTCAAGTCAACTCACAGTGTAGATTAAGCCACTGAAAAATGGTGATTGTGAGACGTATTCAATAGTGTTCTGTAAAAGAACTCATTTCACCACCATCACGATGAGACACTGATATTTGGCAAAGCGACTCCATAGATTTATAGCTTCATCATCTGCTTTGCTGATTGCTAGTCTCTCAAGGACAAATGGGCTCTCAGACACAATTGTAAATATCCAGGATAAAGCAATGTTATGTCTACTCTGAATGGTTATGCCATAATTAGGAAAAAGTTGCTAAATAAACTTAATTGAGCATTTAGAGGGCTATATAAAACATATTTTTAATTTCTTCCCTAGAGGACCATGCTGGGTTTTTATTTCAAACTATTATCCACTCTTTCACTGGCCATCTCTCTTTCTTCTCCTATGTTAATTGCCTCAGTGGTGTTTGGTGAGAGGAGTCACCATTTTCACAGAGATGTGTAACTCCCCCACTCCAAAGTGTCCAGGGATCATTCATTCGTGTTCATTCCTTCATTCCTTCCTTTCTTTTAAATACTGGAGAAGTTTGACAATGACTAAGCCCTTCAGGTATGAGATGAAGGACAGTCAGAGTTTGAGAGAAACATAAGAAACTTTAGAGAGAAAAATCTATTTGGAAAAGAAGACATAATTCTGCTAAACCCTCAGGGTAGGGAAAATAGCCTAGAAATGAGAGTAAGCAGTGATTAAACACTAAAAATGGTTCCTTTCAATCACCTCTTGACATTTATATGGTATCATAGCACCGCTGGTAACTCGGGTTTATGAAAACAACAATAGAAGCACTGAAATTACTCAGTGATTTATTCAAAAAGCAATAGACAAGTCCATTGAATAGAAAGCATTTTTTTTTAAGTTACTAAAGCAGAGAACTTTAGCTGCAGGGATGCCTGTTAGGAAAGCACTGCACATATTCATAGCAGTATGGAGGGCTTGATGGACATTTAAGCTGTTTCCGCTTTTTTGCAAATGAAAACAATGCTGCACAGCCTTGTACGTGCATCTTTACTCACTTGAGTAAGCGCTGCTTTAAGAGGCATTTTTAGAAATGGAATAGCTGGGTTAAAGGGGATGTGCATTAAAAATATTGACAGAGGGCTTCCCTGGTGGTGCAGTGGTTGAGAGTCCACCTGCCGATGCAGGGGACACGGGTTCGTGCCCCGGTCCGGGAAGATCCCACATGCCACGGAGCGGCTGGGCCCGTGAGCCATGGCCGCTGAGCCTGTGCTCCGCAACAGGAGAGGCCACAGCAGTGAGAGGCCTGTGTACCGCAAAAAAAAAAAAAAAAAAAAAAAAAAAAATTGATAGATACTGTTAAATTGTTCGCCAAAGAGGTTGCACAGTGTATAAATGTGCTCACAACAGGGAGCTGTCAGTGTTTTAATCAGCTTCAATGATGGGGGAAATGGTGGCTGGTTGTTCCTTTATTTTGCATTTCTTAACGAAGGAGTGAAATTGATCCTTTTCATATATATACTGGTCTTGAAAACTACATCTTTTAAAAGATTTTTAAAGCATCTTACAAAGCAAGTTTTAAATAAAACTAAATCTAACATAAGATTTTTCATCTTCATCAACTTATTCTAAGAGTAATTTAATATGGAGCCACTGATTAAACTGATGAGAGCATTTCTGTGACTCACATTGGCATGCCATAGTTTGGGGTTGAAGCTCTTCCTCCCCGTTTTCAGACAGGCTTGACTTTAAAGGGCCTCTGGCTACTTTTCTCTCAGAGGTAAGTTTTGGATCGCATCTAAACTCTCCCTTCAGCTGTCGGTGATGGAAAGGACAGGAATGGGAGAGACAAAAAGAGTGATAACACCAATAAAAACACCACCACCAATAATAATAATAGCAGCTAGCATGCATTGAGTGCTTGCTTTGTATCTGGCATTACTCTAAGTCCTTTACCTGTAGTATCTTATTTAATCCTTGCAAAAATATATTTAGCTATTAAGTAAACTAATTCAAACAAGTTAAGTGGGTTACCTAAAGACTCATAACTATTAAGTAGCAGAACTGGGACTAGAATCCAGAAGAAGAAAGTATTAAAAATATATACTCTAGAAGCTGATTACTGAAGATTTCCTGCCTGTGTGACCTTAGTCAAGTTGCCTAACCTCCCTGTGCCTCTGTTTCCTAATACAAATATTGGGATAATGGTAGTGAAACTGAGCAGGACCCTGTGGAGCTCCTGGGCATGAAATTCTTTCTGTGTCCCCCATTTCTTGTTTGTAGGGAATAGGCTTCAGTCTCCCTGACCTTCCCTGAGTTCCAATGGGCAGGTTCAAACAGTTGCTAATCAGGGAAGGGAGGGGATGCAGAGACAAGGGAGGAGCAGTCAAGAAACAATAGCAAAGCCTTGGAGCAGGGTCCTGGTTCCGCCTCAAGGGATACACATAGCAATATCTTTGAGCTCTTCTACAGAATTAAAACCCTCAACAAATGGAAGATGTTAACTACCTGATGAAGCATTCTTCATTCCAGAGAAGGTCACAGTTTGATAACTATGAGAACCACAGAGGCTCATCAGGAGACCACCTGAGGCCAGACTAAAGGAGTGAAGCGCACACCCTCGTTGTTAACAGCAACCCTGCCCTTGTACCATTGCTATAAAACTCCTCACCAAATTCCCCCGGATTAGCCCGGTGCATCAGCCTTTGCCTGGCAAAGCAATAAAGCTATTCTTTTCTACCTCACCCAAAATTCTGTCTCCAAGATTCGATTCAGCGCTGGTGCAAAGAGGTCAAGTTTTCGGCATCGGTAGTACTTACCCTCATGCGATTGTCACAAGGATTAAATTAGTTGAGATATGTAAAAGTTTAGAAGATTGTCTGGCACATAACAAGCCTCATGGTGGTGTTAACCATTTTTATCCAGAGGCCATGACTCTCCCCCAAATATCCCAGAGCTTTGCTTTTCTCACCATCCATTCTAGCACTGCTGGAACTATATGCTATAGTCAAAGGAACCTTCATTTACCATCTTCATATAACTGTGTATAACTCTTGCATCTGGGCCCAAAGAACACTCCTCTCCCCTTTATTTCCCAGCCCTAACTTCATTCTTTCTATCAAATTCCAGCTGTTTCTAAGTATACCCATAATTGGATAGAATGTCAAGGAATGATTTGATATTTCCCACATGGCACTACCTGTCTTCCTTAGTCATACAACCACCATGATAGCAGAAACCCGAATACTACCACTCAGCCACAAATCAGAACCATGAAATCAACTAATTGCAACCCAGCAAATATCCTGCTCAGAACTTAAGTTCTTCTTTAAGACCTTACCGGGAAGCAGTAAGTAGTCTCATTTTGGGAGGTAAAACTCATATTATATCAGCAGCTGGTATCAGAATTCTTGGGGATAAAACTTCTTAGGAAAAATAATTTTCAAGGCCCTAGGAATGGAGGGTGAGATACACAGCCAAGACAGTGAAAGATAATGGCCAGTTTTTTCTTTTCTATATTATACAAAGAAATAAGTGTTTTTGTTTTGTTTTCTCTTGCTTTTTTTCTTTCCTTTCCTTCTCTCTCTCTCTCTTTCTTTTAAAATTTTTTGACTCTGAAAAAGGAGAACAAGAGAAGGGCAGAGAAGGAAGTGAGGTGCCACTAAAATGGTAGAAGATTGGGTACCATGTGGAGTGAAGGACCAGAAAGAAAACTCTTCAGGGGTGTAGGGGAGCAAAATTTGGCACTCCAAAATACTCTTTGACATACAGATTATTTGGAGCTGAAAACAATCAAGACCCAAAAGACTCAGGAAGAAACTTTGACCTTCCCCGAACTTCCTAAAAAAATGTAGGTAGAGGGCTTGTTCCCGGAATAGAGCTATCACCAGAGCTATCTCTAATGAATATGGGCTAGGTGTGGTGGGGGAAACCCTCAGAGATCAGGGTCCATCCTGTGATCTCATTGTCTCTGCCTGGCCCAGCAAACTTTTTTTTTACCAAACATTTGCTTTTCCATCTCCATGTGAATTGCCTTCCTCCCCTCTGAAGTCCCAAACCCCTAACCCCAAGATCCACTTTTGTCTTTTGCTAAAGATGATATTTAAGGTGAGGGTTTCAGCCATTTTGGTAAGTTACTCAGTTTTTCTGGATCTCTTCCATGTATACATGTTGTGAAACTTTTGTGTGATTTTTCTCCTATTAATCTGTCTCATGTCAATTTAATTCTTACATCAGCCAGAAGAACCTAGAAGGGTAGAAGAAAATTTCTTCCTCTCTTACAGTGACAAAGTTGTCTTTTTTCCTTAATTTTAAAAAATTGAGATAATTGTAAGTTTACATACATTTGTAAAACATAATACAGAGAGATTCCCTCTGCACTTTGTCCAGTTTACCCCAATGGTAAATTTTGCAGAACTATAGTATAAAATCATAACCAAGATATTGACATTAATCTGGTTCAGATTTCCCATTTTCCTTGTATTCATTTGTGTGCATGTGAAAGAATTTTAAAAACAGGGTGTCTAATATTCAATTTGAAAATAGTTTTATTTTTTCAATGTAAGCCTTCTTTCCAAGTCTCCACAGACTTTTTTATATCAATACATTTTTGTTTTGATTGTTTGAGTAAATAAACTGTAGGAGAGCAAAATTTTGCCACCTCAAAATGTGTCTTGTTGGTATGAGGATTATTTTAGGCTGATTATTTTTAAGAATCAGAAAACTCAAGCAATTTTTCTTTTTATCTACCTACCCCACCCCCCTTAACCGCTTAAAATAATTTAGATAGAGGGTCTCTTCTTGGAAGGAAACTATCACCAGAGTTGACTACAAAGAATATGAGCTAGGGATATTTTTTTCTCATCTGAATCAGAACAGTATAGAAGACGGAGAGCACACATAGGAATAAGAGTCCAGAAGTAAAGGGAAGCATGGGAATGTAATCCACCTAAAATTCATAGAAATCTTCAGGAGGTATTTGAACTTCCAAATGGTATGGAATAGAGTTGAAGTGAATCTTATTAAAAATAGAGGAACCCAGTTGATAAGGGGTTACACATGTGATTGTAGTGTTCATCTTTGAAGGAGGTTGTTGTTTATGTGATATGATTTAAGGAACTCTACAGAGACCCTTCCCCTAAATTCCTAACCATGAACCATGCTGCCTCAAGAGCTACTGTCATGAATTTATTTTACATTCTTGAAGGCACTTATTATTAAATAATCTGTATTAAGTACAAACACTTCTGGAAAGAGATCTCTGGTTGAGATGGTATAGTGAGATAATGTTTCAGTTAGCTCTCTGTTCCAAACACAAAGTTATGATTTACAGAATATAAAAAGAGAAAAACAAAAAACACAAAACTGGAATCAAAAATAAGATGGCTATCACTGCAGAAAAATCATTTGACAAAACTACATCCATTCATGATAAAAACTCTTACCAAAGTGGGTATAGAGGGAATATATCTCAACATAATAAAAGCTATTTATGAGAAACCCACAGCCAACATAATACTCAATGGTGAAAAGCTGAAACCCTTCCCATTAAATTCAGGAACAAGACAAAGATGCCCACTCTCACCACTTCTATTCAACATTATATTGGAAGACTTAGCCACAACAGTCAGACAAGAAAAAGAAGTAAGAAGTATCCAAATTGGAAGAGAAGAGGTAAAATTGTCATTATATGCAGATGACATGATACTATATATAGAAAACTCTAAAGACTCCACACAGAAACTACTAGAACTGATAAACGAATTCAGCAAGGTAGCAGGATACATGATTAACATACAGAAATCTGTTTCATTTCTTTACACTAACAATGGAATATCAGAAAGGGAAAGTAAAAAAAAAATCTCTTTTAAAATTGCATCAAAAAATAAATAAATAGGGCTTCCCTGGTGGTGCAGTGGTTGAGAGTCCACCTGCCGATGCAGGGGACGCGAGTTCGTGCCCCGGCCCGGGAAGATCCCACATGCCGCGGAGCGGCTGGGCCCGTGAGCCATGGTCGCTGGGCCTGCGCGTCCGGAGCCTGTGCTCCACGACAGGAGAGGCCACAACAGTGAGAGGCCCATTTACAGTAAGTAAGTAGTAAATAAATAAATAAATAAATAAATAAATAAAATACTTAGGAATAAACCTGACCAAGGAGGTGAAAGACTTATATGCTGAGAACTATAAAACATTGATAAAGGAAACTGAAGATGATTCAAAGAAATGGAAAGATACCCCATGCTCTTGGATTGGAAGAATTAATATTGTCAAAATGGCCATACAACCCAAAGCAATCTACAGATTTAATTTACCAAATTACCCATGACATCTTTCACAGAACTACAAAAAATAATCCTAAAATTTATATGGAACCATAAAAGACCCAGAATTGCCAAAGCAATCCTGAGGAAAAACAAAGCTGGAGGCATAACCCTCCCAGACATTGGACAGTACTACAAAGCTACAGTAATCAAAACAGTGTGGTATTGGCACAAAAACAGACATACAGATCAATGGAAAAGAACAGAGAGCCCAGAAATAAACCCATACATTTACAGTCAATCTTTGACAAAGGAGGCAAGAATATACAATGGAGAAAAGACAGTCTCTTCAGCAGGTGGTGTTGAGAAAGCTGGACAGCTGCATGTAAATCAATGAAGTTAGAACACACCCTCACACCATAAACAAAAATAAATTCAAGATGGTTTAAAGCCTTAAATATAAGACATGACACCATAAAACTCCTAGAAGAGAACATAGGCAAAACATTTTCTGACATAAATTGTACCAGTGTTTTCTTAGGTCAGTCATTCAAGGCCATAGAAATAAAAATAAACAAATGGGACTTAATCAAACTTATAAGCTTTTGCACAGCAAAGGAAACCATAAAAAAAATGAAAAGACAACCTACAGACTGGGAGAAAATATTTGCAAATGATGTGACTGACAAGGGCTTAGTTTCCAAAATATACAAACAGCCCATATGACTCAATAACAATAAAACAAACAACCCAATCCAAAAATGAGCAGAAGACCTAAACAGACATTTCTCTAAAGAAAACATACAGATGGCCAATAGGCACATGAAAATGTGCTCAACATCACTAATTATTTGAGAAGTGAAAATCAAATCTACCATGAGGTACCACCTTATACCAGTCAGAATGGCCATCATTAAAAATTCTACAAATAGCAAATGTTGGAGAGGGTGTGGAGTAAAGGGAACCCTCCTATACTGTCAGTAGGAATGTAAATTGTTGCAGCCACCATGCAACACAGTATGGAAGTTCCTTAAAAAACTAAAAATAGAGTTTCCATATGATCCAGCAATCCCACTCCTAGGCATATATCCGGAGAAAACTCTAATTCAAAAAGACACATGCACCCAATGTTCACAGCAGCACTATTTACAATAGCTAAGACATGGAAACAACCTAAATGTCCATCAACAGATGAATGGATAAAGAAGATATGGTATATATATGTAATGGAATACCACTCAACCATAAAAAAAGAATGAAATAATGCCATTTGCAGCAACATGGATGGACCTAGAGATTATCATACTAAGTGAAGTAAGTCAGAAAGAGAAAGACAAATACCATATGAT
Organism: Tursiops truncatus; assembly: GCF_011762595.2. Lineage (NCBI taxonomy): Eukaryota > Metazoa > Chordata > Mammalia > Artiodactyla > Delphinidae > Tursiops > Tursiops truncatus. Next base: position 30,611,690 of record NC_047055.1, read on the forward strand.
ATCACTTATATGTGGAATCTAAAATATGACACAAATGAACTTATTTACAAAACAGAAGCAGACTCACAGACATAGAAGACAAAATTATGGTTACCAAAATAAGTTTTGGAGTAGGGGTGGGAGAGGGATAAATTAGGAGTTTGGGATTAGCATATATAAACTACTATATATAAAATAAACAACAAGGTCCTACTGTACAGCACAGGGGACTATATTCAATATCCTGTAATAAACCATAATGGAAAAGAACATGTATATATATGTATAATTGAATCACTTTGCTGTACACCAGAAACTAACACGACACTATAAATCAACTGTACTTCAATTAAAAAAATAATATGGCTATCACTGAGGACCAGAAATTGGACAAAAGCATAAAATGCTGTGTGAGCCTGAAGCCACTTCCAGGTTCTCTGTTTAGAAGCAGGCAGAGGCAGCTGGAAATCCAGCCATTGTGGGGTAAAGCATCTAAAGGTACTCCATGCAAGATGTGCAGATTGATCCAGGCTTGAGTCTAGGAGCTTGAGGGAACCTCATCCTTTGCATTAGTCCTTGAAATAAAAGATGCTCTTGACTTGACAGAGTTGAATAAAGGATTGATGAATTGGAAAATATTTCTGGGAAAATCAACCCAGGACATGGCACTAAGGGACAGAGATTTTAAAATATATGAAGGATACATTAAAGAGACATGGATAGCCCAAGAGTTTCCAATGTTTGTCTCATAAAAGTCCAGGAAAAGAAAATGAATGGAATGGCAGACAAGAACTATTTGAGGTTATAATGGCTACAAATTTTCCAGAACTAAACACATAATTCCTCAGATTGAAAGGGTTCTCCTAATACCAAACATTTTAAATAAATATAAATTTTTATCAAGGTACGTCTTGTAGGACTGCAGAGCATCAAGGTTAAAGAGAGAATCTTAAAATGTACCAGAAATAAAAGACCAATGACATACAAAAAGACTGAGCTGATTTCTCAATTAAAAAAAAAAAGTCCATAGACCTTGAAATAATAGAGGCATACCTTAGAGATTTTGCAGGTTCAGTTCCAGACTACCACAATAAAGCAAATATTGCAATAAAGAGACTCACACAATTTTTTTTGGTTTCCCAGTGTATATAAAATTTATGTTTACGGGCTTCCCTGGTGGCGCAGTGGTTGAGAGTCCGCCTGCCGATGCAGGGGACATGGGTTCATGCCCCGGTCCGGGAAGATCCCACATGCCGCAGAGCGGCTGGGCCCGTGAGCCATGGCCGCTGAGCCTGCGCGTCCGGAGCCTGTGCTCCACAACGGGAGAGGCCACAACAGTGAGAGGCCTGCGTACCTCAAAAAAATAAAGAAATAAAATAAAATAAAAATATCTTGTAAAAAAAAAAAAATTATGTTTACACTATACTGTAGGCTATTAAGTGTGCAATAGCACTGTCTAAAAAACAATGTACATACCTTAATTTTAAAATACCTTATTGCTAAAAAGTGTTAACCATCATCCAGTAATGTAGGGTTGCAACAAACCTTCAACTTTTAAAAACCACAGTATCTGTGAAGCGCAATAAAGGAAAGCACCCAAAAGCACAATAAAACGAGATATGCTTGTACCTTCAAAGTACTTTGGGTGGGAGGAGACTATGAACCTGGTATTTTACAGTCAGGTAAATTATCATTTATAAGCAAGGGCAAAATAAATGCATTTTTAGACACGTAAAGACTAAGTTTATCAGAGATTCTCCTAAAAAAATTATTGAAATGTGTATTTTAGAAAGAAGGAAACTGAACACAGAGGGTGTTATTTCTGAAAACAGTGGCAAGTACAGAAATTGATTAAATACCTCGGTAAATTTAACTTTCCACTGTAAAAATGAATTATTATTATAATTTTTTTAAGTTGAAGTATAGTTGATTTACAATGTGTTAGTTTCTGGTGTACAGCAAAGTGATTCAGTTTTACATATATATATATATATATATATACACATATACTTTTTCAGATTCTTTTCCATTATATAATAGTTTATTATAAGATATTGAATATAGTTCCCTATGCTATACAGTAGGACCTTATTGTTTATCTATTTTATATATCATAGTTTGTACCTGCTAACCCCAAACTGAATTTTATTTATTTATTTATTTTTTTGGCCACACCATGCGGTATGTGGGATCATAGTTCCCTGACCAGGGGTCAAACCCATGCCCCCTGCAGTGGAAGTGTGGAGTCCTAACCACTGGACCACCAGGAATTCCTCTGAATGATTATTTTTAAGGGTAAAACCACAACTTTAAACGAGGGGTTGGCAAATTTTTTCAGTAAAAGTCCAGATAGAAAACATTTTAGGCTTGAGGGGCATATAGTTTCTGTTGCAACTACTCAGCTCTGTTATTGTAGAGCAAAAGCAGCCACAGACAATATGTAAATAAATAAGCATGGCTGTGCACCAATAAAACTTTATTCATAAAAACAAGTGGCTGGTTAGCAGGTTGTAGTTTGCCATCATCTTCTCTAAATAAGCATAAGTTTTTTTTTAATGTTTTTTTATTTTTATTATTTTAAAAATTTATTTATTCCATTTATTTATTTTTGGCTGTGTTGGGTCTTCGTTGCTGTGCGTGGGCTTTCTCTACTTGCTGCGAGCGGGGGCTACTCTTTGTTGCAGTGTGCGGGCTTCTCATTACAGTGGCTTCTCTTGTTGTGGAGCACGGGCTCTAGGCGCACGGGCTTCAGTAGTTGTGGCACGCCGGCTCAGTAGTTGTGGCCCTCAGGCTCTAGAGTGCAGACTCAGTGGTTGTGGCGCACGAGTTTTGTCGCTCTGCAACATATGGGATCTTCCCGGACCAGGGCTCGAACCCATATCCCCTGATTGGCAGGCAGATTCTTAACCACTGCGCCACCAGGGAAGCCCCTCAGTATAAGTTTTTAAAGCATGCTAAGTTCGTTTTTATAGTTCAGAGAAGGATACAACGATTGGATAATTGTAGACTTGTTTAGAATATTTCTAGAAGGAGAAATGCCTTGGACTTTTATCAGCTACTAATACAGTGAAGCTCAGTTGAGAGGAAGGTCTTTTGGAAATGGAACATCAGACAGAAATCTGTCAGATACACTACTCGTAGGAAAACGGTGGGGGCAGGGAAGGCATTTTATCTATATCATCTTTTTGCCTAGGGCTGGCTCAGGGGTTGACTGCAGTAGTGATTAAGCATAAACTGTTTTGCACTAATTAATTGCCATTCATCTTTCAGGTTCAATTTAGATTTTCCTTACTCTCAAGTCTGGTTGAAGCTTTCTCCCTATTTGCTGCCCATAGCACCTTGATACTTATACCTAATGTAGCACTTAACATAGTTGATCATATTTGCCAGCCTGTTTGTACTTGTTCCTCACAGAAACTGAGTTCTGTGAAGAGAGATCATGTTTGTCTCATTCACTATTATGTCTCTTATGCCAAGACGATGTCTACCGCATGACAGATTCTGCACAAGTGTTTGTTAAGTTAATACATGAATGAATAAATACTTCTGTTGAATTAATGACACACGAGCATATGCCAAGATATATAAGCTTCATTTCTGGGGTCACAGTTTCCTCTTGATCTTTCAAATTCATTCAACCAAGAAATAATAAATTAGCACTCAATATAGACAACGCACCATTCTAAGTGCTGAGGATACAGCAGTGAGCAAAAGGGACAAAATCCCTGCCTCATGTAGCTTATATTCTAATGGAGATGGGAGATGATAAACATATAGAAATGTCTGCTAGTTGAAAACCTTGATTACCAGCAAAAGAATTGCTTTTTGATGATTTAGGACTTCAGAGTTAACACCAACCATCTCTAAATAAGAAAGATGGTGGAGATGGACAAGGAAATTGAGCTGAATCTGTATTGAGCTCATTCAGTCCTGGCATGTTACACTGTTCAATAAATCCCTAATGTCGGCTTATTTATTTTTCATTGAATGCAAGATGGTGTAAAATATCCAGGTAACTATGCCTCTTCTTAAACAGTAAAGTAGGAAAAAGAACACTGCAATGAACATTGGAAGAATCAAGTTCTGGACTCAGATTTGCCATTGACTTACTATGTGATCTTAAGCAAATTATTTCCCCTCCCTGGGCCTCAGTTCTTCCCATAGAGAATTAGGTTCAATCAGTATTTCCAAAACGTCAGTCATTTTCTTAACACCTCCACGATTTTTGCCATATTTGAATTCCATGTCTGTTATCATTTACCTAGTAACTACCTTTAAATTAAAACATGACTTGTTTGTGTAAGCTTTGTCTTTAGTGGTTAACAATGTTAGTGAAATCATGAGTGTGATGCACTAGTTACAGTATTTCCTAATGAATCTTATTAAATTCATAACTATTAAATTGTTTTAAAGTACCATCCAAAAGCATTTCACATACCATAGGTGGTATTTCTATTTCATTTGGAAACCTTGGATTGGATGATTTTTCAAGGCCTCTTCGAACCCTAAATATTATTATTTTATGAGGCTCTTCTGTATGATCATTTTATCTCAAAATGCTCCAGCTATTTTCTTCCTTCAAGATATAAAACACCTGCATTTAAATAGCAGCTATGTAAGAGAATGTTTTAATATTTGAAAACAAATAAAGCCTGTATTTTGCTTGAATATTTTTTTTCTTTTTCTCTGTCATTTAATATCCTAGAATATTTGCCAGGGTAAATTTCTGGTTCTTTCTCAGATATATTTGTAAAACTTATTTTTTGTGTGGTGTATATTTTCCATCCTTTTACTTTCAGCTTATATATGTCTTTAAATTTAAAGTACATCTCTTGTAGGTAGCATATAATTTGGTCTTGTTTTTTTAATCCAATCTGGCAAGCTTCTGCCTTTTATGTGGAGTGCTTAGTTAATTTACACTTAAATTAATTATTGATATGGCTGGTTTTAAGTCGACCATTATTTTTATTTATGTGTATGTCGGTTGCTCTAGAGCTTACAATATACACCTTATCAGATATATTTCTAAGTGAAAATTATGTAGGTAAAAGGTCATTTAATAAGCTACAGAGCATCACAAACTTCCCACATCACATCCAAACTTTCAAAAAATCAAAACCCCAGGGCTACATTTTACCTATGGGCTATGCTATATTGTTTATGGAAACAATGTTCGGTTCCACCCAAATTTGAAAGGAAGGATAGGTAGTAGGGATGTTTCCAGAAGGGTTCCATGAAGGAAGCTATATCAGTCAGGATCGTTTAAAGTTATGTAGCAGTAACAAACCCACAAATCTCCTATTTTGCCTTTTCCTAAGACCCAGGATGGATGATGGAACAGCCATTCCCTGGAGCATTGCTTGTTGTCATGGCAGAGAGAAAGAGAGCTCTAACTGATAACGTAATTAAGTGCTCAGCCAGAAGTGATACATGTCACTGCTGCTTGCAATTCATTAGCCACAACTGGTCACACAACCCTACCCAAGTATAAGGCTATAAGCGTCCAGAAAGTACAACGCTACCATAAGTCTAGAAGGAGAAGAGAATTGTAATATTTGGAAAACATCATTAATGATTACCACATGGGATTTTTTTTTTTTTTGGCAGGTTCCAGAGTCTTAGTTCCTAAAGGGTTAATGGTCCTTCTGCTTTCACTGGGTTTAACCTTAACAATTAAATAATCCTAACAAAAGGAAAAATATTTATAAAGCATTGATAAATAGATAGTTTGGGGGAGTGTTATTAGTTGTTGGGAAGACCAGAGCTGGGAGCTACATGTTGGTAGTAATGCTTCCTTCCATCGGACTTGGAAATGCTCTGAGCTAGAATGGATTTCTTTTCACAAAGTTATTTCTAGTGTGAGGGGTAAAACCAATCCTATTGGTTTAATAATGACGGGTCAGTTTCATCCAAAGCGAAGGAATCTGGAGGCAAAGATTTGAAATAAAGGCAGGGAGATTCTCTGAGGAAAAGGAAAAGCATTTGTAACCAAACTACCCATATAGCTATAGACAGCTTAGGATCTTGACCTTCCTGAGGGGGATTGTAAAATTGGGCTTTGAAAACTAGATGTATGCTCCTCCCAGAGAAAGCAGGAAGTGAAGAAGAAGGACAGATAACCCCCATTCATTGGGTGCTGGTAAAGCTACAGGTGTTCTTCTAGGTGTTTGCAACATCTCTATGAAGGAGTGATTTCAAAAGTCAGTATTACAGAAAGCATCACAGTTCCTTGAGGAAAAGCTAAAAGATAAAACTAGGTGATACAAAAACCTATGCAGAATTAGAAACAAAGCCATCTCCTTTTCTCCTTGTCACATGCTCCTCATTTTACTTCCATTTATTGCTATTTCATTTTAAAGTCCCATTTAATATTGGGCAGATACTTAAATACAAATGCTAGTGATTAATACTTGCCATTTTAATACAGTCATAAGTAAAAATTTTATAAATCCCTTTGCTGGAGGAGCTATGCTGCCATTATTAGAGAAGGCAAACCAATAGAATTTTCCAGAAAGACCAAATTTTATGTGATGTCCCACAGATCAGATTGGAATGGACCAGTCAGGCAAGTCACCAACTTTTCTATATTAGAATGCACTGTTTACCCACAAGTGCGATTCTGGAAGGCTAGGTGGCTGCCGAGTGCTTTAGATAGAGCCAATAAAATTAAAGGAGGAGTTTGTTGCTAGAGTACCCTAAACATCATGGTCTAGGTCAGTGCTGGTCAAAGTGTGCTCTGAAGGCCAGTGCTAATCAATAGATTGGTGTCAGTCTACAAACTCTTTACTGGTCCACCTAGAAATTTGGAGTGTTGTGCCAGAATGTGAAGCAATGCACCGCTTCCAACATCAAAAGAGTCTTACTGCAATTGCATGTGTGTGTGTGTGTGTGTGTGTGTGTGTGTGTGTGTGTGTGTGTATCGCTCCATATATATATTCTTTTATATACATCATATATATATTCATATGTGTGTGTGTGTGTGTGTATCGCCCCATATATATATTCTTTTATATACATCATATATATATTCATGTGTGTGTGTGTGTGTGTATCGCCCCATATATATATTCTTTTATATACATCATATATATATTCATGTGTGTGTGTGTGTGTGTGTTTAGTGACATAGTTGATTCATACATTGGTGTAAGCTCTGTATCTCATTATGGACCAGTAACAGGTCTCACAGTTTCAAGTGATATTGGCATATCCACTAGTGTGGATACCTCTGTGTCAATAAAAATGCACTATTTGAGACTGTATCAGAAACATTAACCAGGCGTAATTAGTTTGAGAACTGTGTAGAAGCAGTAATGCCCCCTTTCTGATATCAGGTATGTCTTGAGAGACCAGATGTAGCCATGAAGATTTTAGACTTTATATAATGGAGTTCTGCTAATCCACTGGTACTTTTCTTAGCTGTTCTGTTGACATTTCCAGTGATCCCTTCTTTCTCAAATAGCACGTATTGTTCTTAAATATCTTGTCAAAAAAGGCTATCTTTATTAAACCAATTATCTTAATAGTGTAATATGAAAATACTATCAAACAATCTTGACAGCTTACTATGTGCCAGACCCCTCCCTAAGTGCTTTCCATTATTCGAGGCATTTAATACTAACAAGAATCCTATGAAATGAGCACTATTATTATCACCATTTTACAATGAGAAAAATGAGGAGCAAAGTCTAAGTGATTTGTCCTAAAGCACACATCGGCAAGGGGACAAAATAAGGAGCCCAACTCATGTACTTTAGCCCTCGAGTCTATGTTCATAACAACCATGGTGTATTTCCTTTCTAAGGGGAAGAGAATCAACATACATTTAATGAAAAGACTCCAGGACTAAGAATCAAAAGACCTAGGTTTTTAATCCCACTCCTGCCACTGACTGTCACCATGGGCAAATCCCTTCCCCTATTTGGACTTCAGTTTCCCAACATAGAAAAATGAGCAGGTGGACTAGATGTTTTCTCAGATCCTTTTCAGCTTTAAGGTTCTCTGAGCCCGTAAGTATAGATTTCTTACTAAGAGCAGAGGCTTTTGAATGTATCTTTTATAGAGAATTTCTCGCTCAAATAGAATTCTTTGTTTCTAGTACAGCAAAGAAGTAGTGCTCCAGGCTATCTGCCTGGATGTAGGAATAGCCTTACAATATAAAACTGGATGTGAGCAGGCGGGTCATTGAAATAGGATCCAATCCCTTTGCTTTCTGCTAAAGACAGAATGGAACAATTACACATAAGTAATAAGTATGACATCTAATATTTTGATTTTTCTTAATGCTCTCCTCTAGGAATAAGGCTAACCTACCTTGTGGCTTGACTTGGCATCATAAGGAATGAGTTTTTTCTCCCTGCCTAGAGTCTTGTCAGTCTGGAAATGTTTAAATATTTAGGTATTTTGTTTCTAACATACAACAGATTTTGCCAAGTTGCATAGCTCAACAGTCCACCATTTCTGGTATGAAGCCATAATGAACAAAGAATACACTGTTAGAATAGTCTTCTCCCACTTAGGGAAATGTGTGATTTGTAATGAACGGCGGGTATTAATGCTTACAGATTTAGATCCATTTGTACCACAAATAATCACTTTGGAAAGAAAAACATTTCTGCTCTCCAATTTGAAGAAAAAACAAACTAAATATAAGTAAGTAGCTACGTTCCCTTAAATATGCATTTAAAGGCAGATTGATGGCTCTGTGCTTCTGTCTGCTGAGAAGGAAATGGCAGGAGACCAGTTTTCAAAAATATCAGAGGGTTTTTAAATGTCAGGTTTACCACCTATCATTGTCATTTTGCTTTGCCTCTTGAGCCATGTTAGATTTAGGCTTGTTGCGGTAATCTGCAGCATCCTCTCCTTGGGTGACAAGTACATTTGTCCAGGGATGCTGATAGGCATCAGAAGTAGAGTTGTTTTTGTTCTTTTGAGGTTTTGGGGGGGGGGGTTGTTTTTCAGCTGATCATTAGTTTAGTGAAGCCAAGTGAGGTTTTTTCTGAAGTTTTTACATACATGATGAAAGGTCACGAGGCTAGAGTCAGCTAAGCCAGCAGGGGAGCTGGGCCAGGATCCCGTGGAAAAATTAAAGGCATAATTCTCACAGTGTGATTTCTTAGTAATTATGAATGTTCTGTGTGTTAAGGGAGATTATGGGTCCCAAGACTATAAAAATATGTATGCTCACCATTACCAGGATGTGTTCAATTGATATTTACCACCATAGGGCCCCTGATCCAGAAGGGTGGTAGACCTTTCCTCAGAAATAAGTGTTCATTTAGATCAACATTTTCAAGCTTGTTCTAAGGCAACCAGTGCCAGGAAGTTTAAAACTAAACTTTTCTAGTAGCTGATTTATGGTCCCTTTCTTATCTGCAGAGTGCAATGGAAAGATATGAATTATAATTCTCATCTGCTAGTATCTGTATAACTTTAAGGAAATCTCTTAAATTACCTTGGCTTCAGTTTCTGCTTCTGTAAAATGAGGTATCAGACCAGATGATCCAAATCTTTCTAGTTGAAAAAAGTTTATGATTGTAAGGCATTAGGATATAAAGATTAAGTCCTTGTAACGATGCATCCTAGTTTTCCCTCAAACCCTTGTCCTATGGTTTTCTCGAAACATTTATAGACGCAAATAGTCCTGAATTAATAGAATGATACATTCTATTTCAATGATGCTTGATCCAAGGTAATTTTGCAACATTCCCATTAAGTTCAATGAAAGAACTCTGCATACCTATAATTACCGGCATGATCAAGAGGTAGCATTTATGAATCAGCTAAAATGTGCAAGTCACTTTATTCACATTTTACTTACTTACATTGTCTAGTCTAATTCTCACGACAACCTATTAGGGTAAATGAAGGCACCCAGGAAACAGGATCTCTTTTCCACGCCTTTGTTCTGATGTAATTGAGATCACAGAGATCAGTATAGGAGAATAAAATTTTACCTTTACTAATAAAACAATTAGAAATAAATTAGTGTGGTTTATATATGTGGACAAATAGGGTTCATAATACTGAACAAGAAAATTAGACAGACTCAACACCTAAAACTGGGCGTTATGAGATATACAATCAGTCACGGGCATCACTGGAACACCGCAGGCTTTTCCTGCCACTTAGACCCCCTACAGCATGAAGGAGCAGAACAGAATATGTGCTCCTTGTAGCCAGCTGGTTTCTCAAGAGAAAGGAAAAGAGGATAAGTTGAGTTATAAATATCCTGCTTCTCTTCCAGACAAACCAATTAGGAAACGCCCTGCAGCTCCACGAAAAATAATAGGGATGGGGCTTGAAGCCAGGAATGTAATAGACCTTCCTCTGAGCATACAGAGACTTTGAACGTGGAGGAAAAGCAAATAATCTTGACAGAAACTGAGGTTCAGAGAAACTAAGTATTTTGTTGAAGATCACACAACTGGTAAGAGGAGGAATTAGGATTCAATCCCAGTTCTGCCTGACTCCAGAACCCATACTCATGCCCCCATTTCTTTCCCCACATTGTTACCCTACAGTTTTTACCTTAGCTATATTTTACTAGTAGCTAAAGACACACTCAGCAATTATTTCTTCAATCCAAAAATCTCCTGCTATGCAAGGGTCTTAGATCATCTCCAATACTATCGGCACACATAACCCATCAGAGTGGTAATAGTATAGGATTATCACCTGAGACAGATTAGCTTGATCCTCAAAATGACTGATAAGAAGTGACCTTCCCTATATCATAAAAATAGGAACTTTCTGGCTTTTATGTTCCTCTTTTATGTAGATTGAAAAATGAAAGGAATATGAAATACTCTGCGATCTGCCATTTTAATCCTGCCTCTTCTTGCACTAGACCATATAAATAATGAAACAGAATGTTTCTAATGGAATATTTTTCTAAGGAAAGACAAGGTCTGATAATGTTTTCCAAGTTTAAAGAGTCTAGCCATATACCATGATACTTTAATTAACAAATCTTCAGAGGTCAAATTTAATCATAAAAAAATTCACCTGGGGGCTTCCCTGGTGGCACAGTGGTTGGGAGTCCACCTGCCGTTGCAGGGGACACGGGTTCGTGCCCCGGTCCGGGAGGATCCCACATGCCGCAGAGAGGCTGGGCCCGTGGGCCATGGCCGCTGGGCCTGCGTGTCTGGAGCCTGTGCTCAAAAAAAAAAAAAAAAAATTCACCCGTGATCAGAAGGACTCTAGCAAAGAGTTAGAGGTGATAATAACTTATGAGGAAGGAGTAAACACTCTCTGAAGTATAAGACCTGAACCCAGCAGAACGGAGGGCCACGTATCTGGGCCCTGAATGAAAACAATAGCAATTGTGTGTTAATAGGGATCAGCATATTATTCCAAGAGAGACAGGAGTCCCTGGGGTGGGTCACTGAGCTCCAAGAGATAGGAAGCAGCACTACCATGGCAACGTGGAGCTAGGATGCTGTATCCCAGATCTCTTAAATAGTATTACTTCTGTTAGCAAAGCTTCTGACAACAAAATCTATCATTGGAATGCATCCTCTTCATTAATAGAGGTCTAGCTACTTTGAGTAGATACTTGGCCTTTGGTTGCTCCTTATCTGCCAAATCTGCATTACAGGAAAGAGACAAAAAGGATAACAAATCACAGAGGAAAAACGACGGTGCAAACATCCCATCTTTCCCGATAAATGGTGTGAAAAGATTTGAGCACGCTGAAATTGAAATCGTCCAAAAGTAGGTTTTTAAATCTCAAAAACCTGCACAGGGAGTTCTGGAACACACCGTAGTGAAAATGCTTATTAAGTGCATCACTAAATCACGTAAAATGCAGTAGGTAGTCACAGATTCACAGGTTGCATTTTATTCTCTGCTGCAGAAAGCATCTCCTCGTTACCAACAGAGCTGGGAAGCCATTAAAGATATCATTGTTCTTAATAAGGTGATTTATTTATTTTCTTCTTGATGGTGACAAGAGCTAATATGAGAAGGACAGTGGAGGATGGGCAGCATTACCAAGTACCCACACACTATTTCCAGGAAAGACATTCTATTATTTTTGTAAATTAGGAGTAAATAAGAAGCTGATATTCCAGCCAAACTATCTAAATTTAAATCTAAATCCTAGTCTGTTAAAGATAACTATAAGGAAATATCATTCATCCATATTAAAAGGCCTTTTCAAAATTAAAATTAATGCTGGCAATTTCAGAACATAATATTTCCACAGTATTTAACCTCTGGGAACCCACATGATCATCATGTAAAAAATAATGAAAATGTATTTTTGTTTGTCTTTGTTTGGGTTTTGTCAGAAAAGAAGCATAGCAAAAGGTCATGATCAAAAACTTATGCTCTGGTTTTCTTCTCTGGTTATCACAGGTTTGCATCTTGCTCTTAATATATATTTGATAAATGTGCAAATGAATGAACTGTCCTTTGTTAGGTAAGCTTGGCATATAGCAATGAACAAGAGACTGTTCATTAATTATGTTCTCTAATGACTCCATAGTTTTCGAAGGAAAAAAAAGGGGGGATTAGCATCTCATTTTTTGAATATTTATTGAGAACCTACTATCTGCCAAGTGTTCTGATAGTCCCTTGAGGGATACAGAATAATGCAGACATCCCTGGCTCATAAGGATCTAAAGCAATCAGAAAAAGCAGACATTAAATAATTAAACAATTAGAATACTAAAATTTTGTATTAGTCAGGTTGGGCTGACATAGTAAGATACAGGCACACCTTGTTTTACTGTGCTTCACAGATATTCCAGTTTTTACAAATTGAAGATTTGTGGCAACCCTGTGTTGTCAGATGATGGCTGGCATTTTTTCCAATTAAATACTTTTAAATTAAAGTATGTACATTTTTTTAGACATAATTCTATTGCACACTTAATAGACTGCAGTGTAAAAATAAATTTTACATGCACTGGGACACCAAAAAACTTGTGTGACTTGCATTATTGTGATATTCACTTTATTCCTGTGGTCTAGAACCAACTGCAAGATATCTCTGAGGTATACCTGTACCACAGACTGGGTGGCTTACAACAGAAATTTATTTTCTCACAGTTCTGGAGACTAGAGTTCAAAATCAAGATGCTAAAAGGACTGGTTTCTGGTGAGGCCTCTCTCCTTAACTTATAGACAACTGCCTTGTTGCTGTGTCATCCCATGGCCTTTCCTCTGTGCACATGGAGAGGGAGAGAGAGAGAGAAAGAGAGAATGCACTCTTGTGTCTCTTCTTCTTATAAGGACACTAGTCCTATTAGATTAGGGCCCCACCCACCCTTATGACCTTATTTAACCTTAATTACTTTCTTGAAGGCCATATCTCCAAACAGTCAAATTGAAGGTTAGGGCTTCAACATATGAATTTTGGGAGAACAATGTTCTCCCAAATAACAAGTTTTGGTATATGCTTCAAAAAATAGAGGTGTACATGGGGCTTCCCTGGTGGCTCAGTGGTTGGGAGTCCGCCTGCTGATGCAGGGGACACGGGTTCGTGGCCCGGTCCGGGAAGATCCCACATGCCGCGGAGCGCCTGGGCCCATGAGCCATGGCCGCTGAGCCTGCGCGTCCGGAGCCTGTGCTCTGCAGCAGGAGGGGCCGCATAAGTGAGAGGCCCGCGTAATGCAAAAAATAAATAAATAAATAAAAATAGAGGTGTACATTATGCTGTCACAACGTATCTATGAGTGTGATATCTTAGTCTAGGAGGTCAAGGAAGCCTACCCTGAAAAAGTCATTTAAGCTGAGCTTGAAGCATAAGTCATGGTTAGCTTGGCCATGAATAGGGAGACAGTATTTAAAGCTGCAGCAACGTGTACAAAGGTTAGCAGACACATTAAAAGAAATGAAATAACGTTAAAGCAGCTGGAGCAGAGAGGGAAGACAAGAACGATATGAGGTTGAGAGGTAGACAAAGGACAGATCGTCTATAAGCAGCATGAAGGAGGTTCACCTCTAGCCTAAGGGTAATGAAAAGCCATTATATGGTTTCAAAGAGGGGTGAGGTTTACTCTTTAGAAAGAAGACTCTGATCGTAGCATGTGAGGGCAAGTGCAGGTGTGCCAGGGCCTGCATACTCTTACTTATCTTACACTTGGTCTTAGAGTAACATGGTGCCTGGCTACACACTGTCAAGAATGTCTACTTTCAGGACTTCCCTGGTGGTGCAGTGGTTAAGAATCTGCCTGCCGATGCAGGAGACACGGGTTCGTGCCCCGGTCCGGGAAGATCCCACATGCCGCCGAGTGGCTGGGCCCGTGAGCCATGGCCGCTGAGCCTGCGCATCCGGAGCCTGTGCTCCGCAGCGGGAGAGGCCACAACAGTGAGAGGCCCGCGTACCGCAAAAAAAAAAAAAAAAAAAAAAGAATCCTGCCAATGCAGGGGACACTGGTTCGAACCCTGATCCAGGAAGATCCCATATGCCGCAGAGCAAGTAAGCCCGTGCACAACAACTACTGAGCCTGTACTCTGGAGCCCAAAAGCCACAACTACTGAGCCCACTTGCCACAACTACTGAAGCCCACGTGCCTAGAGCCCGTGCTCCGCAACAAGAGAAGCCCCTGCAATGAGAAGCCTGCACATCGCAACAAAGAGTAGCCCCTGCTCATCACAACTAGAGAAAGCCCACGCACAGGAATAAAGACCCAATACAGCCAAGAATAAATAAATAAAAATAAATAATTAAATAAATTAACCAAAAAAAAAAGAATGTCTACTTTCCACATTCCACGATGCTTCTGCTATGCTGCTATGTGAGATGCGTACCTTTGTTCCTCTCTTTCATGGGGGAAAATATGGAAATGAAAGGGCAGCAAGATGGTGTCCTTGCCTTAATACTCTCTTCTCCTTCTCTTCTTTCTTCAATGATAATAGTATTTAAAAATACATTTATAATAGTAATTAATATTTATTGTTCACCTATGATATGTCATACATTGTGATACTTTACATGGGTTACCTTATTTAATCCTCAAAACAATCCTATGGTATAGATACTGTTGTTTTTCTATTTTACAGATTATAAAACTATGGCTTTGAAGGGGGTTCCATAACTTGCCCCAGATAGCAAACCTGGGGAGTGATAGAGCTGTGATTTGATCAGTTAACACTACAGCCTGTATTCTTCAAAAGTAGACTGTTTTGCCTCTCAGTGATGTGTGCCCAGGTTCAGTCTTAGTAGCAGTGCCCAGTGAGGGGATACAAAGGGAATCATACTCTTCTTCTCTGCTTATACCACTGCATTCACTTTTACTGCCTCTGCATTGAAAAGTTTCAACAGATTATAGAAATGCCTGTTATCAACTTGAGAAAGGATGGTCTCCTTATTTCATCATCCTGTGGAAATAAGGCACAAACCCAAGAGTATAAGACCTCTAAACTTCACTGAAGGGAAGGGAAGAGGGGAGGGTAATGGATTTTTCCCATAAAGTATCTATTATTTAACCTAGTCTTTCACCTCACCAAGGAGAAGGCCATCTGATCCCATACTTCAACTGCAGAATGGTTAAAAGAAAATAACAGGAAATTGGAGAATGGCTTTGCAATGTTTACTTCCAAGTTAAAGTACAGATTGAATCTTCTAATTTCCTTAATGGGCATAATGCTAGTCTGGCAAATTATTAACAGTTTGGATTTGATTCAAAAACTTGGTTATATATTTAATTACGCTCGTATTTACTGGAGCACAAGGCAACCTACAGTAACAAGCATCAAAAGTCTATTTTACTGCCCACATTATGAGCAGATGGAGCATAGACATTTAAAAACGCCAAGCCTTTTGATTAAGAGCCTGATTATAGTTAGATCAGGATGAAGAATAATGGCCCTATATGAAGGTTCTCTGAATTTTAAAATACTACTGGACCTTTATTTGACTTCTTTAAAATCAGATATTAGAGTTTTATAAAATTGGGAGTTCGAAAAACAAAAACAAATGTCAACCTCACTAAAATCAACAGAGATAGGAAAGAGCTAGTTTTCAGCAGATCAAGAATAGACCTTCCCCCAGTGTTGCCAGATCAACGAGCTATTACTGTTATCACACAACAGGGAGTAAGCTTTTGGAAATAATGGCTTATAAAGGTAGTACAGGCTGAAAATAGACATGTGCACAGGATCAGAATATGGTTTCGGTTATTGAGATAGTAAAGAAAATCAGGATAATTTGGGGGACATGATCTACTCAGGCACAATAAAAGACCAGATGGTGAAAGTATAAGGGCTCCTGCTCCTGGGAACCAGATCTTTCTTATTCCCTTGGAATGACAATGGTTAGGCCTGGGGCCTTCTTATCCAAGTCTCTAGAGACTTAACATTCCTCTAGGATTTCCCTCATCTTTTCAAGAATGTATTCCATAAGAGGCTACTAGGAAGAGAGTGAACCTGGTCAAAAACTAGTGAGGGCCTTTCAAATATAAAAGCACTGAGGAGGGAGATCTGAAATGTTTTGACATAAAAAGTAGTATAATATGATAGTACATAGGTTTTGAAGTCTAAAAAAATTAGGCTGAAAACCCAGTTATGCAACTTACTTAGCTGTATAATCTTGGGTAAGTTCTTTATAGTCTCAGTTTTGCCATCTGTAAAATAGGTCAAAATAGTATCAGCCTCCTAGGGCAGTTGTGAGTATTAAGTAAGTATGTAAAAAACCAGGCATATATAGTCAGCAATTGATTTTTGAAGGCATCAGAAGCATTCCAGCAAACGTTGAAACAACACTGAACAATTATTAATAATCTCTTTGGATTTGCTACAATTAAAAACCTTACTGGATTGCTACAATCACAGACTCCTATATGCTGTCCTGCATTTCTTCTTCAACTTTAGTTCCTAATACTGCTTTGCAGATGTTTCAGATACTACCTGGGGCTCCTGGACCCTTATATATTGCCTCCCTTCAAAATGAATTTGAAGTGGCTTAGATGCAGCTAGAACATGTCTTTGTCTTTTGCTTATCATCTGGCGCCTGACTACGCATGCTGCTGACAGGTAGTATTGTACAGCGATGAAGAGATGGGCCAGACTGCCAGTTCCAATCTCAACTTTTCTCACTTACTAGCTATGTGATGATTACTTAAATTCTTTGTGCCTCAGTTCCCCTATCTGAAAAAAAGTGAAGCTATTATTCAGAGAACTTACCTCATAGCATTGTTGTGAGGGTTAAATGAGTTAATACATGTAAAATATCTGGCACATAACAAGCACTGAATCAGTGTTAGCTATTATTAATTTTTCCTTGTGCCTAACCATTCATGACCCAGACTACTAAATGGTTGTACAGTCTTCTGTTGACAAAAACAAGAAGCATACCCAGAGGTGGTAGATGAAACATACATGAACTCTAATATGGCAGTGGTTCTAAACTGTGAGCAGATGATCCCTTGGGGGTCACAGAGTTACTGTAGGCACTCTATAAAATCATATGTGCACCCGTATTTTCTCAAAGAGTTGCAATTTTTTTAAAAAGATACTGGAGGGATAGACTTCAAATCGTTTGACTGTTGAAAAGGGATCCTGATACGTATATCATTCTTGTGTGTCAACAAGTTCTGAAAGCAGATAATACTGAAAGAAATTACAGCTGTAAATGGCATCCTGGTGTCTCTATCATCATCTCATGTTCCTCAAAATAGAGTATATCAAATAACTGAAAACATATTCATAGTCTGTTACATTAAAAAAATAATAGCAGCACAGCTCTTTTTTAAATAAAAAAAAAGATTGTTAATATTAATGACTACTTCTGCAATTAATGACACCCAAGCTTCCAAGAATCCAGAACCTGGTAATTACAAATGTCCTAAGTCACATAAAATATGAGTCTTAGTAAACTAAAAATAAACCCTCTCTTTGCTGTAAACCCCTACATCTCAGCGTTTTGGCTTGTGGGATGTCGGCAAGAGCAACCTGGTTTGGTAACAGGTTTGGAGATCTTCTCTTGTGGCTGCCCAAGATAAGCCTGGCAAGGAATCAGATCCAGAGAAGAGACTTGGTTGAACTGCAAAAATGCCATATGGCTGACAGGGTCTTTGTGCTCTGGCCGGTGTCAGGCCAGAGCCTCTGAGGTGGGACAGCTGAGTTCAGGACACTGGACCACCAGAGACCTCCCAGCCCCATGTAATATCAATCAGTGAGAGCTCTCCCAGAGATGTCCATCTCAATGCTAAGACCCAGCTCCACTCAATGACCAGCAAGCTCCAGTGCTAGACACCCCATGCCAAACAACTAGCAAGAAAGGAACACAACCCCACCCATTAGCAGAGAGGCTGCCTAAAATCATACTAAGTTCACATACACCTCAAAACACACGACCGGATGTGGTCCTGCCCACCAGAAGGACAAGATTCAGTCTCATTCACAGGAAAACAAGCACCAGTCCCCTCCACCAGGAAGCCTACACAGCCCACTGAACCAACCTTAACCACTGGGGGCAGACACCAAAAATGATGGGAACTATGAACCTGAAGCCTGCAAAAAGGAGACCCCAAACACAGTAAGTTAAGCAAAATGAGAAGACAGAGAAATACACAGCAGATGAAAAAGCAAAGTAAAAACCCACCAGACCAAACAAATGAAGAGGAAATAGGCAGTCTACCTGAAAAAGAATCCAGAGCAATGATAGTAAAGATGATCCAAAATCTTGGAAATAGAATGGAGAAAATACAAGAAACGTTTAACAAGGACCTAGAAGAACTAAACAGCAAACAAACAATGATGAACAACACAATAAATGAAATCAAAAATTCTCTAGAAGGAATCAATAGCAGAATAACTGAGGCAAAAGAACGGATAAGTGACCTAGAAGATGAAATAGTGGAAATAACTACCACAGAGCAGAATAAAGAAAAAAAAATGAAAAGACTTGAGGAGAGTCTCAGAGACCTCTGGAACAACGTTAAATGCACCAACATTTGAATTATAGGGGTCTCAGAAAAAGAAGAGAGAAAGAAAGGGACTGAGAAAATATTTGAAGAGACTATAGTTGAAAACTTCCCAAATATGGGAAAGGAAATTGTCAATCAAGTCCAGGAAGCACAGAGAGTCCCACACAGGATAAATTCAAGGGAAAATATGCAAAGACATATATTAATCAAAATATCAAAAATTAAATACAAAATATTAAAAGTAGCAAGGGAAAAGCAACAAATAACATACAAGGGAATCCCCATAAGGTTAACAGCTGAGCTTTCAGCAGAAACTCTGCAAGCCAGAAGGGAGTGGCAGGACATATTTAAAGTGATGAAAGGGAAAAGCCTACAACCAAAATTATGCTACCCAGCAAGGATCTCATTCAGATTCCACGGAGAAATTAAAACCTTTACAGACAAACAAAAGCTAAAAGAATTCAGCACCACCAAACCAGCTTTATAGTAAATGCTAAAGGAACTTCTCTAGGCAGGAAACACAAGAGAAGGAAAAGACCTACAAAAACAAACCCCAAACAATTAAGAAAATGGTAATAGGAACATACATATCGATAATTACCTTAAATGTAAATAGATTAAAGGCTCCATCCGAAAGATATAGACTGGCTGAATGGATACAAACACAAGACCCATATATATGCTGTCTAAAAGAGACCCACTTCAGACTAGGGACACACACAGACTGAAAGTGAGGGGATGGAAAAAGATATTCCATGCAAATGGAAATCAAAAGAAAGCTGGAGTAGCAATTCTCACATCAGACAAAATAGACTTTAAAATAAAGATTATTACAAGAGACAAAGAAGGACACTGTATAATGATCAAGGGATCAATCCAAGAAGAAGATATAACAATTGTAAATATTTATGCACCCAACATAGGAGCACCTCAATACATAAGGCAAATACTAGCAGCCATAAAAGGGGAAATCGACAGAAACACAATCATCGTAGGGGACTTTAACAGCCCACTTTGACCAATGGACAGATCATCCAAAATGAAAATAAATAAGGAAACACAAGCTTTAAATGACACATTAAACAAGATGGAGTTTATTTTTATAGGACATTCCATTCAAAGAAAACAGAATACACTTTCTCCTCAACTGCTCATGGAACATTCTCCAGGATAGATCATATCTTGGGTCACAAATCAAGCCTTGGTAAATTTAAGAAAATGGAAATTGTATCAAGTATAATTTCTGACCACAATGCTATGAGACTAGATATCAATTACAGGAAATAAACTAAAAAATACAAACACATGGACGCTAAACAATATGCTAGTAAATAACCAAGAGACCACTGAAGAAATCAAAGAGGAAATCAAAAAATACCTAGAAACAAATGACAATGAAAACACGACGACCCAAAACCTATGGGATGTAGCAAAAGCAGTTCTAAGAGGGAAGTTTATAACAATATAATCCTACCTCAAGAAACAAGAAACATCTGAAATAAACAACCTAACCTTACACCTAAAGCAATTAGAGAAAGAAGAACTGAAAAAAACTAACGTTCGCAGAAGGAAAGAAATCATAAAGATCAGATCAGAAATAAATGAAAAAGAAATGCAGGAAACAATAGCAAAGATCAATAAAACCAAAAGCTGGTTCTTTGAGAAGATAAACAAAATTCATAGACCATTAACCAGATTCATCAAGAAAAAAAGGGAGAAGACTCAAATCAACAGAATTAGAAATGAAAAATGAGAAGTAACAACTGACACTGCAGTAATATAAAGGATCATGAGAGATTACTACAAACAGCTATATGCCAATAAAATGGACAACCTGGAAGAAGTGGACAAATTCTTAGAAAAGCACAACCTTCCGAAACAGAACCTGTAAGAAATAAAAAATATAAACAGACCAATCACAAGCACTGAAATTGAAACTGTGATTAAAATTCTTCCAACAAACAAAAGCCCAGGACCAGGTGGATTCACAGGCAAATTCTATCAAACATTTAGAGAAGAGTTAACACCTATCCTTCGCAAACTCTTCCAAAATATAGCAGAGGGAAGAACACTCCAAAACTCATTCTACAAGGTCAGCATCACCTTGATACCAAAACCAGACAAAGATGTCACAAAGAAAGAAAGCTACAGGCCAATATCACTGATGAACATAGATGCAAAAATCCTCAACAAAATGCTAGCAAACAGAATCCAACTGCACATTAAAAGGGTCATACACCATGATCAAGTGGGGTTTATCCCAGGAATGCGAGGATTCTTCACTATATGCAAATCAGTCTATGTGATACCCCATATTAACAAATTGAAGGATAAAAACCATATGATCATCTCAATAGATGCACAAAAAGCTTTTGACAAAATTCAACACTGATTTATGATAAAAACCCTCCAGACAGTAGGCATAAAGGGAACTTATCTCAACATAATAAAGCCCATATATGACAAACCCACAGCCAACATTGTTTTCAGTGGTGAAAAACTGAAAGCATTTCTACTAAGATCAGGAAAAAGACAAGGTTGCCCACTCTCACCACTATTATTCAACATAGTTTTGGAAGTCCTAGCCACAGCAACCAGAGAAAAAAAGAAATAAAAGGAATCCAAATCAGAAAAGAAGAACTAAAACTGTCACTGTTTGCAGATAACATGATACTATACCTAGAGAATCCTAAAGATGCTACCAGAATACTACTAGTGCTAATCAATGAATTTGGTAAAGTAGCAGGATACAAAATTTATGCACAGAAATCTCTTGCATTCCTATACACTAATGATGAAAAATCTGAAAGAGAAATTATGGAAACACTCCCATTTACCACGGCAACAAAAAGAATAAAATACCTAGGAATAAACCTACCTAAGGAGACAAAAGACCTGTATGCAGAAAACTATAAGACACTGATGAAAGAAATTAAAGATGATACAAACAGATGGAGAGATATACCATGTTCTTGGAAGAATCAACATTGTGAAAATGACTATATTACCCAAAGCAATCTATGGATTCAATGCATTCCCTATGAAACTACCAATGGCATTTTTCATAGAACTAGAACAAAAAAATTCACAATACATTTAGTCATGATGTCTCCTTATTATCCTATAGTCTGTGATAGTTACTTGGTCTTTTCTTTTATGACCCTGACGTTTTGAAGAATATTGGTGAGGTATTTTGTAAAGTGCTGCTCAGGCAAGCCCTCAGTTTAGATTTATATGATGTTTTCTAATGATTAGACTGAATTTATGAGTTTTTGGAAAGAACACCATGGAGGCATTGTGCCCTTCTCAGTGCATCATATCAAGAGGTACATAATGTTAATCTTGATTACTTGGTTAAGATGGTGTCTGTCACTATGAATTTACTATTCTTTTTTCTTTGTAATGAATATATATTTATGGGGAGATAGTTTGAGGCTATGTGAATACTTTGTTTCTTCTTAAACTTTTGCTTACTAATTTGGATATTTACCAGTGAATTTTGCCTGTAGCAATTATTACTATAGTATTCTAATGATTTCTATCATTACTTGCATATTTATTATTTGAAATTCTTCTGTAAGGGAGATTTGTTCCTTCTCCTCTATTTATTTATTCAATTATTTTTTAATAAAAATTTTTATTTGAAATTATTTTAGACTCACAAGAAGTTACAAAAATAGTACAGTGACTTTCCATGTAACCTTCTTCCAAAGATAGTATCTTACATAAGCATAGTAGAGTACCAAAACCAGGAAACTGACATTGGTACAAAATATACTGTTAACTATAAAATTTATTGGATTGCACTAGATTTTTTTATTAATTTTTATTGGAGCATAGTTGCTTCACTAGTTTTTATATTCTCTCTCTCGTGTGTGTGTAGTTCTATGAAATTTTATCGTATGTATAGATTTGTGTAACCCCACCACAGTCAGGATACAGACCAATCATTTATTTATATCATTAAGGATGCATTGATATTTATTTTATTTTTTTGGATATAATACTATCATCATTTATTTTCTGTTTAAATTGTCCAACTTTGGCTACTGGACACTCTTTTGGGTTGACTACTGTGTCCTTTTAACCTAAAACCATCATTTTTTAAAAAAGAACACCTAAATTCTTGGCACCAAGATCATCTTGTATTTTTCCTAACGTAGCTCTAGAATCAAACATTTCTCCAAGGATCCCTGATCCCTTTTATTGGAGAGTTGTATTTAGAAACCATGATCTGTGTGCTCGGTATACTTATTGCTACTGTGATATCCTTCTTAGAAGGCCCTCTCCGTCTATATACTGATAGCTAGGAAATTTTATATACATATCTATCCTAGGAAATTTTATATACGTATCTATCTGTCTATCTGCCTACCTACATACCTACCTATCTAATTTCCAATACAGCACCACAGAATTCCTTCTAGCATTCCCCCTTTGCTTATTTATAATTTCTTTTACCAATAATGAGAAATCTGGATTTTGTTATCTACAGTATATTTCCTTATTTGTTCATCCCTAGCATACACATGAAGTAGTTTCAGAATTGCTGACCCATAGAACTATAAGAAACAAGACTGACCAACTTTTAAAACACGAATGCTTCCAGGAGGTATAAAAGCACTAAATTAATTTATACTAACGTATAAGTAACTATGAGGCCCTCTTAGGAGGGATAACAGCAGTAGAAACTGAAATGATGGGGTTTTGGTTGAAGAAAACAGTGCTGGAAAGGAATGAAGGAAAGGAAACTGAAAGGCAGAGGACAAATGCTGCCTCCTTCCTGCTTTGACTAAGGTATAAATTTGATCATGTGGCTCTCATAGCCTGGAAATTCCTAAACTCTCCATCTCTGTGATGCTAGCCCAGATACAAGAGAGCTGGCAACAAATACCTGACTTTTGGAAAAAACATATGGCATGGTACCGAGTAGTAGACATTAAGCTATATATCTGCCTGTGGTACTTTGGCTGCCTTTGGCAACTTTGATTTGCATCCAGCAGTGATGCTTTGGCATATGCTAAAGTATTGCTGTATATCCATCCAGTGGCAGTGCAATAAAAGGAGGAAGAATGAAAAGCAATAAAAAAAAAATACTGTCAAACAACTGTTGAAAGGAAGATAGCAAGTATAACAAAGCAGCCAGAGACACATCCTCTAATTGTTATTCCAGACAGTAACCAGTTTTCTAGGTGGGTTAAGGCAGCAATAAATATTGAGGACAGCCTTCCACGAATCTAATCTCCTTGCGCCTTCACCAACTTAGTCTATTCTTTACACAATTCAAGAGGGTTAGTAACAGAAGCTTCAATAAATCCCATATCAATAATTGTTTCCTATCCTCATCATCATATGCTATACTCCACTCCCTCTGCCATATATACTTCCAGGAAGACCTAGAACATTATGAGCATATTTTTCAGTTGTTGATTGATAAGGCAATGTTGGAAAATATGTACTTTTGGGAATTCCAGGGCGGTCCAGTGGTTAGGATTCCATGCTTTCACTGCCGAGAGTGCAGATTCAATCCCTGGTTGGGGAACTAAGATCCTGGAAGCCGTGCAGCGCAGCAAAAAAAAAAAAAAAAAAAAAAAGGTCTTTTAAAAATCATATACACTTGGCTTCAAATCTTGGATCCAACACCTACTCCTAGCTCTCTGAAGTCCATGAAGCCTCAATTTCCTTATGTGTAAAATATCTCATACTGCGGCAGAGACTAGGTAGAGGTTAACCAATCCCATTTCCTTTACCTGACTATACAGAAAGAATATTTCCCAGTCTCCCTTTATTTTTTTTTTTTAATTTATTTTATTTATTTATTTTTGTCTGTGTTGGGTCTTTGTTGCTGTGCACGGGCTTTCTCTAGTTGCGGCGAGCGTGGGCTACTCTTTGTTGTGGTGCATGGGCCTCTCATTGCAGTGGCTTCTCTCATTGTGGAGCACGGGCTCTAGGCGCGTGGGCTTCAGTAGTTGTGGCACACGGGCTCAGTAGTTGTGGCTCACGGGCTCTAGAGCACAGGCTCAGTAGTTGTGGCACACGAGCTTAGTTGCTCTGCGGCATGTGGGATCTTCCCGGACCAGGGATCGAACCCATGTCCCCTGCATTGGCAGGCGGATTCTCAACCACTTGTGCCACCGGGGAAGCCCCCCAGTCTCCCTTTAAATGAGGTAGTAGCATTTGACTGGGTTCTGGCCATTGCAATAATATGGACAGAAATGATGTATACCACATCCAGACCTGGCCATGAAACAGCCCATGTGATCCTCCATGCTCTCTCCCTTGACTTGTTGACTAATGGAATGCAGAGCAGCTAGTACAGAATTCTGAGGAAGCCTCATATCATGGGGAATGATGAAATACACAGAGCCTGTGTCCCTGAGTCACTTGCTTGGAGGAGAACTCTATGGAAAGCCACCCACCAATATCTGAATAGGCTGAAATATGAGTGAAAAAAAATTGTAGCATGCCAAAAAGATTATGACATTGCTTGTATTACTTTTGTATATTTTAATATATTTTAATATACTATTTATATATTTATATTGGTATATTGGTATATTGCTCATATTACCTTGATTAGTACATACCTGTTTCTATTGTTCAATAAGATATTATTGGTAAAGCACCTGGCACATGGTAGGGCTTAACATTTATTGACATAAAATCTGACATAAAATATAGACTTACAGGGAAACAAAAGTTAGTTCAAAGTGTGTCTGTTTGTTGGCAAGGACAATGAAACTACATTCCCTAGTTCTTCCCCCAGCTTCTTATTTCTGACTATTTTACTTGAAAATATCTGGAGATTTTTATTTCTAAATCATTTTGTCTTACCTTCATAAATTTTGATTTCCAGTTTCAGGGTTTATATTGTCATTTTTCCTATATATTGATTTTATTCCCTAATATCTGGGGAATACTTTGGAAGATAGAGACTTGTTTTTTGCCTGAACTCCAGATGAATTTCAGCTAACTCTAGGTCAGATCAGGTACCTTTCCCTCTACCTCTTACGCATCATCAATCCCTTGGTTATTATCATAGGGTGAAACACTGACTAGGGAAAGTATATCATTCTAACATTCCTGATTAGTTTGACCACAAAAGGCCTTAAAGTTTCTCTCAGCCACCAGGCAGAAGTACTTTAGCTCCAGAAATGATTTGTGTAACTGTCCTTGTTTATAGAGTGTTTCTGATGCCATCTCTCTTCTTTCAGAGATATTTTCCTTCTTTCTACAAGACAGAAGGAAGAGAAAGGACACCATCAAGTCTATGTTATATACTCCATAACGGAAAATTTCTGCAGCCAGTCTGCTTGTGTTTTTGTTTTCGTTTTTTCATAGAACCTTCAAAGCTTCTGTTATTTATGTTTTTACCTGGAATGGATGACTGGGCCCACTTAACATTTTCCTATATAGGTAATTCTCTTAGCGCCAAAGCATTGGCCTGGAAGCCTTAATATTGGACAAATTGACCAATCGAGAGTGTGTTGCAAGTCTACACCTGCTCAGGTTTTCATCTATGAGAAAGAGAAGATCTCTCAGCACCAAATAAATATTAAAGTAACAGTGGGAAGGAAAATAAAGATGCTTTCAGATTATATGCCTTGAATTCTGATGGTTCAATGCACCACTTATATTGATTTATCCCATTTATAAAAGAAGTATATTTTAATACTTTCCCTGAATACCTTAGAACAGCAGCCCCCAACCTTTTTTGGCACCAGGGAATGGTTTCGTGGAAGACAATTTTTTCACAGACCGGGAAGGGGGGCAATGATTCAGGTGGTAAGGCGAGCAATGAGGAGCGACGGGGAGCGGCAGATGAAGCTTTTTGCTCACTCGCCCTCCGCTCACCTCCTGTTATGCAGCCCAGGTCCTAACAGGCCACGGACCAGTACTGGCCTGCGGCCTGGGGGCTGGGGAGCCCTGCCTTAGAACAGCATCAGCTGTACCTGGGAACTTGTAGAAATGTTAATTCTTAGGCCTCACCACAGACCTTTTAAATCAGAAACCCTGGGAGTGATAAATCCTGAGTCCTCAACACAAGGGAAAAAATCGTTTTTCTATTTCTTTAATGTTCTGTCTATTAATATGAGATGATGGATGTTCACTAAACTTATTGTGGTGATCATTTCATGATGTTTGTAAGTCACATCATTTGTGCTGTATACTTTAAACTTATACAGTGCTGTATGTCAATTATATCTTAATAAAATTGGAAGAAAAAAAAAAAAGAAAGAAACAAACCCTGGGAGTGGGGCATAGCAAGCTGTGGTTTAGCAAAGCCTCCAGGTGATTCTGAGGCTGTGGCCAAAATTTGAGTTATTGCCTTAGAAAGTACTGTGAAGATAAGGCAATGGATCTAAGAATGGATCTATTCTTCTACCCAAATATATACCATGAGGTTGGTCTGTACAATTCCTAAAAGTGTTTAATCTTTATTCCAAGTTGGCATCTGTCAATAGGTTTCGGCAGTGCAAAAGCAGTTAACCTGGATATGGGTTCTCTATGACACAGGGGTTGAGTTTCTCTAAAGTTGTATATAAATCAGTATTTTTAAATTGAGTATAATCTTCTGTTGACTTCCTTATAACTCTCTTATGTGTTATATTTTCTATTCTTCCATTAATACTGGTTTTTAACACTTGCATTTTCACTTTTTCTGTCCATCAGCCTGTCAAACATTTAATAATCTGTAAATAAATGCAGAGATGCACTATGGAGTTCAAGAAACTTTCTGTAATTAGTCAAGTGAAGACTTTTTGAAATGCAAATAATGACTTATTACTTGTCAAATATCTATTGTTCTTAAAGCTGGGCATAGCTTTATAATATTTTTTTGACTAATTATAAAAGGTTGAAAAACAACATTCTGGAACAGATTAATTTTGCTCATCCTGGCATCACAGAACTATACGAAAGCCTCCCGGAAATGAAGTTTCCACTCATCTTTAACAGTTTACAATCATTTAGCCATTCTGGAAGTGTGAAGTAAAAGGAAAACTACTTATCTCACTTGTGGCTGAGGGCAGGCTTGCCTTTCAGAGAGCTAGGAGCCTCTTTTTCTTTTTCTTCTTCAGCCTTAATCCCATCAGTACCCTAAACACATATGCTGATGTGAGACATCAACTTACAACACTGGGTCTGTCATCCTAATTACACTGCAAAGGAGTCCTCTCAGGGAAGGTCATACAGGCTACAGAGCAAACAGGAAGGTCATACAGGCTACAGAGCAAACGAGTAAGGGCCGCACAGCTCCTAAGAGACACCATTCATAAGCTGGAGTAAGCATGAATGAAGCATTATTCTTTTGGTGGAAATACTGAAAAGGTTGACCTCGGTGGAATGAGTGCAAATTTGCATAATGCTTCATTTCCTTAGAGCAACTCAAGGGTTGGTAACCATTACATGAGGCCAGACAACATCACTGAGAAGATTAATGGGACTCGGGTGTCATTACTTCCAAATGGAGAGGAGTCATGCCAAGGTCACTGCAAGGTTGATCGAGGAAAAGATGTTTGCTCATTGGAATGGGTGATTTGTCTCTCAGGCTGACAGGGTAAGAGGAAACCAGTTGCACATCACTAAATGTTACACTGTCCAGTAAGGCCGCTTCACGTTAAAAAGCATAACTGGGTGAGCCATGGTATGGATGAGATTTGTAAAAACTTGCTGGTTTACATCATTTGGCAAGGACCATGGTATGAAAACCCTTTAGCCAATGAAGAGTTATTTGTCTCTTTTTATCATAGAAAGAAAAAAAAAGAAACAAAAGAATAAAATTCAAATTTTTGCTGTAGAGTCTTGGCTCCAATTCTCCGTGTAACATGTTGATAAATTGGTTGATTTACTTCCTTAATGCAGCATCAAAATAGCCACAGGGGCTTAGGTGAAAGTGAGGTGGAAGACTTAACCCAAGCAGTGTCAATGAAATACCAATGAGCAGTTAGTCTCTTAACGGGGATCAACCCCACAAAGATGTATTGATAAGTGGTTTTCCACAGAGGATATTTTCTGATCACTGAATCTTCCTGCTGTGCACCCTTGTCCTGGCTTAGAATCAAAATGACAGCTAATGATGTCAGCTCCCAACCGAATTTATGGACAATGAAGTTCAAGATTTGCCAAGAAAAGGAGAAAAAAAAAAAGTGGGTAAATACACAGAAAGTTGGTATTTTTAATGGAGAGAATGTGCAGACTAACTATATTAAGTCTGTCAGTATGAAGGAGCAGAAAAGGACCCACCTTTCCTGTTCACTACCAGCCATCCTAAAACTCTTCACAGGACTTCAGGTTTCTCTGGCCAGATGCAATACTCAGGGTTACCAGAGTCACAAACATTGAGCTCACCTGAATACAGTTTCTAGTAAAAGTACTCCAGACTCTGAATGATGATTGAGGCAATATTTTATAAATCGAATTAACCTCAGGACAAGCTCTGGGTACCACTGTACTTCAGACTGTAGTTAGGGTACTTTTTCATAAAGAAATCTGCTTGTAAATATTTTGTGGTTCTTTATCCTTAATTGTGGAACAGTAGAACTGCCTTGATAATTGGGTTGGACAGAGGCACAGTATGTGACTCTGAGGGTTTTCAAGTCTGAGATATAGTGAAGGTTTTTTATGACATAACCTCACTATTGTTTTTAAATAGAAGGGGGTAATCCAGAACCCAGAATGAATCCCTAAACATTGATATTGTTTACTATTTGGTTTTGTAGCTCATTTGATATCTATTACTTGCAATTTCAAGGTGAAGTCTAATTAAACACAACATTGTAAATCAACTATACTTCAATAAAATTTTTTAAAAAAAGGTGAACTCTAATGGCCTCACATTTCAAAAAGAAAAGGCAACTGTGATAGAAAGAGGAATAATATGAAAGATTGAGATTGTTTTTTGGAACTTACATAGACTCTTAGAAGTAAAATTATTCTGAACAGATGGTTAGCACTTTGAGAGCAGGATTTATGTAGCATTGATCTCTCGATACCTAGAGAAAGCCTGGAAGATAGAAGAACTCAAGAAATAATTCTATATGAATGAAAGAATGCCTGAATGAATGGGTGCATACAATATCATAAGCTTGTAGGGCTCTCATCTGAAGGGCAGAATGTTGTTTTAGCCAAACCATTTCCATATCTCTAAAGTAGTTTTCATGTTTATTCAATATCTGGGAAAGACAATAAAAAAATAACAAAAATAATACCCCTAATCATAGTGACAACTGCAACCCATGAACATTTCAAGGTTATTGGGTTTGCATGACTAAATACGTAAAAGGAAATGACAAGTTGTTCCCGTAAGAGGAAACACAGGTAAAAAAATAGGAGAGATGGAGGTTAAAAGGACACAGTATTTTAAGATGAAATCATCTAATTATTTTTACTCTCCCTCTGGTATTTGTAATAGTTTGTCTGTCAGGAGTTTTCACTTTGTTTTCTCTTCTCTGACTACTCAATGTGCTGTGCTGCCTCTGTGGATTTTCCTTAGTGTCTGCCCTCATTCCTTTGCATGGACAATTCCATTTTCTCCAGCCAAGGCCTCGGAAAAGATGATGGCTATGACAGTGCAGGTACCACACAGTTTTCACTCTGGCAGAGTGTAAAATCCTGATTTTTCTCAGAATATTGGCAGAGACAAGATATTTACTTAGTTCTCTGTTCTGTGCTCTATTAAAGCTCATATGTGGCTCAGGCTATCCTGACACTGTCTCTGAAAATTAAATCTTCTATAAAGCATCACCTTGCCATGCACTGTTTTTATTCGTGTTCTATAAATTAGGAATAACAACACTTGGTGTCTGGGATTCATTGACTTCATGATCTTGACACATTTCCAGGGGTAACAATCAGTCTAATAGAAAAGTCAGAACTTCCAAATCATGTCTAAGTTTATAGATATGCCCTTATCACCTTCTGTGAGAATGGGCAGAGGCAAGAACTCTCTAAATAAATGCTCCAAAGTAATAACCCTAGACAACAAAATAAAATACTTAAAGGGAAACAATTTGAGTGATATACTTCCAGCTGTCTAGTGTCTGTCCATGATACATGACATGATAAAAATCCTCTACCGTCAACATAATGTTGAATACTAATTAAAGCAAAGATTGTGCATCCCCTCCATGCTCTCCATTTATGGCCTTTCCACTGCGGTAACATCTCTAGTCTGATTATCAGATCTATAGCTCACTCCTCACTAACGGACTTCAGAGACAATGAACTTTCCACAAAGAATGACCTAAACAGAAATTGAATGATGCCATATGACACACAGGATGGAAAGTAAAGAGAGAAAAGGGCTTATTGAGTTTTGTCCTCCTGTCCTCTCACTTCTCATTCTATTATCCAGAAAGAAACACTAAAGGTTTACTTGTAATTAGCAGTGATTCCTCCCCTTCTGCAAACCATCTCGTCAATGTCCCTCACTACCGGTTACTTGATTTTCTGAAATTTGGTCTGTCATTTTTCTTCTCAATCCCCAAGTACCCTTCATATCAGCTGCTATAGTAATGTCTGAGATTAAGCAGTGCATTTAAGTGGCAAAGGCTACTATGTATGTGTAGACAGCTAAATAGAGACTGCATTAAATGATGTAGAAGGGATTTGGAAGACCTTGCAGAACTTTCCTGAAACCCAATTCATATTCCTATGATCCATTTCATAACTGTGTACCCCAGCTTCCAATCTCAGCTTTCTTTCTACATTACGGCTTTGGAAAGTCCTCACTAGATTCTCAGCATCTTCCCTTGAAATTTCTTTCCCTCCCTTGTCTTGATATTGCTTCTCAGTATATGCCTTGTGTGTGTCTTCTATAAATGGCTCCTGATGTATAGCTAAACCTCACACAGAACAAAGAATGAAGCAAAATTAATTTATTACTAAACAAATACTCTTAAAGCATGGATCTCCAGCCAATTTCTCCTCCTGAGCTCTCTAGTCCCAAAAGTCCAATAGGACATCTCCACTTTGAATGTCTTATATGCAGTAAGATAAACCTTCCATATCCAAACCTGAGCTCTTCTCCTCAGCTCAATCTCTCCTCCAATATCTCAGGGCATGGCCATGCCATCCCCCTATATTCTATATTCTTATATTTTTATATGCATACCTGATCTTTTCATTTCTCTGACGGTATCCCTTCATCATCTCCCCATTGATCCTGAACGCTACCTCCCCACTGATTCTGAATGCTACCCCCCCACACACATACACACCCAGTCCTAGGCAAGGTGGCAAGATGGTAAACGCATAGATGCTCAAATACGTGTTTGAATTAACAGACTAAAACCAAAAATTTCTGCCTTTTACTTTGGTGATTTTTCAAATCCATTTATTCCATAGGACATATTGAGTGAATACTACATGAAAGAATCTAAGTGCTAGAATGCATAGAATCCTGGCAATCACAGAATAGTCCATGTGGAAATTATCTTAAAGATCTGTTAAGCCTAACCCTTCATCTTACGTATGGGTAAGCTGAAGCTCAGAGAGGAAAGTTAATTGCTCAAAGTCACGTAGTAAATTACTGGATGGTTTCACACCCATACGGCTAAGTATATATAGTTGCTAATTTTTAGCAACCACAGAAGATAACATTTAGATCTACGCCAGCTAGTGTAAAATTTACATTTCTCTTTGGCACTCAGACTTTTATATTTTGTCACTCCTTCTTAATTTGTAACTTCCAGTTTAGTGTAACTATATAAAATAACTTATATCCATCAATACTGCCCCATTCTCCCACAATTGAAAGTTGAACCTCTATCATAGGTGTGTCTTATGCTTACACCACTTAAATAAATTGGAAAATGCCAGAAACAGTGCTGTACTAGAAACTTACTTTGGAATTGGGTCATTCTGGGTTTGAATCATGCTTCTGCCATTATCTTGTTCTGGAGACTCAAATTAATTCTCTGAACCTCAGCTTCCTCATCTATGAAATGAAGATAATAGTAACTACCTCATAGTGTAGTTCTAAAAATAAATTGAAATAATGTGTTAGGTTGAACTATATGCAATTTCTATTTATGTAGATCAACAATGGCCAAAGGTGGCACTTTTATACTTCAATCTAAGAGAGCAGTGTGCCTGGCATCTAGCATATGCTCAATAAACAGTGGTTATTATGATATTTTTAAAGAATGAAAGGGGACAAAATATTGGTCTATGAAGTACATGCATGGAACACATTTAAATTTTTTTTTAAGTTCTTTACCACCCTAGTAAACAAGAAATGTTCCTCATCGAATATGAGTATCATTTCTAAAATTTTACATGGACAGTGGACTTATATGGAATTTTTGAAATCCTAGGTTTTGTGGGATATAGGCAGATGCCTGTATTTCAGCATTTTCTTTCAGATCCTCCCCCCTCAACCTTACTTATCAATCGGATTGTATCAGTTCCTCATAGGTAGTTCTTAACAGCTATGATGAAATTCATTAACACCCCTTTAACATTCCAATTTGCATTAATAGACAACAAGGTTCGCATCATTATCGACAGCATAAATGTCATAGCCTCACCAGTGGACTTGAGGCCTCTCTTTAGTTCACCATCAACAGATACGGAGCTTTTCCACAATGATGAGTTTTATTTGTTGCTTTGCAACTTAAAAGTTTCTCTTCCCATGGAAAACACATAGGCCATAATTTCAACTTTTCCCCCTGTTCTTCCTATAACTACATTTTTATCATTCATTTTATCTGTAAGTTATTGTGCTTTCATTTTTTGTTTTGAGAATGAGTTCTGCTCCTAAATCTAATTCCATCAAATATATTGATCAAATAAATATGTTTATCTATGTAGTAAAAGTCAAACCTCATTAATTTGAGGGAGAGCTAAAAATGTTTCTACCACATCAAGTATTTCTGTAAAATCATTCAGAACTTTGGAAGTGTTAGATAGTATCTCATTTTGTAAGACATATTCAATAAAAAGTCAGCATTATGGAGAAATTATTAATAGAGCAAGTATCATGAAGCTGGAACAAAATCTCAAGTCCACATAAGCTAAGACCATGGGATAAAAAGAGTATTTTCGGCTGCTCCTCTCCCTCTGCTGTAAAAGAAAACAAAAACTCCTTCATTGCTGTTATATGGTAAAAAACACATTAATTCAGTACCCATTTATTCAAAATAGTACAGAACAAAAATAATCTTCTTCAACAAACTAAATATAAATCTAAACCCAGTCAACTGAAAGTCAAATTAATAAGATTGCCCTGCTTGTGAATATGGTTCCCTTTTAGATCTCCTTTGTTAAAGACAGTTCAATGGCTTTCTGGGCAGTGTGCTTGTAAGACAAAGTGCTGAATTAGCCATTGGACTGGAGAAATCATGGCGAATTAGAGTGCCATGGTAAATTACCTGACAGGCTATTCTATCACTTCACTTTGAATGTCTTTAAGCTGTGAAATTTGGTTTTAAAGCATTCTTAAGAGGCAGATAAGCTATTAGGTACCTTTAAAACATTTAGCCCAATGGTTGTCAATCCTGTCTGCACATGAGAACCAACTGGAGAAGTCCAAAAAACCCCATGCCCAGCCACACTCCATACCAATTAAACTGGAATCTCTAGAGGTGGGCCTGGACACCATATTTTAAAAGCTTCATAGGTGCTCCTAATGTGAAATAAGGTTGATAACCACAGATCTAGCCCCACTGGTCAGTGGAACAGCTGTGGCTCTTGAACCAGCTCTGAAACAAAATTGTAAACTAATTTTAGCAATGACAACTGGGATAATTGTTCAGGCTCCCAAGGTGTCTACTTTGAAGGTCAATGTTCATTAGCATATACGTTGTGGTTGAAGTTGGTCTCATTATTTTTCAGTCCTTTCTCATACATAAAATTAGGGTTTTTATACACTTCAACATGAAAGTAAAAGAGGGAGGAAGAATTTGTGAAAGGATAAAGACATTTGGAATCCACAAGTTTGATGAAAACACATGGAAAAGATAACTAGAATTACTGGAGCTGACATTCAAAAATACTTTGTTCTCTTCACTACATTTCTATCCAAGTTGTTGAGTTAGAATATCCATGGTATAAAAGGCTGATTTCTAAAATATGCTATTAATTTAGGTAGTGAATGTCACAGAGAGAAAAGCATTTTGTAAATAAGTGACTCAATTTTTCTTTATCTGGTCCAACAATGATCTTCTATTTCTCATTCAAAAAATGATACCATCTCTCATCATAAAAAAAGAATAATGTCATGTCAACAACTGCAGAAGCCAAATGTTAGAATCTAGATAAGAACGGGTCAGGAAAAAAAAAAAAAGGATTATGTCATATACTTTTACTGCATGAATCCATTTGCTTTATTCTCTACAATTTTGAGAAAAACACCTGAGGTCACAATAGGCTAAACTTTCCTTATGTAAAGAGAAAATATATTTAAATTCTCAAACTAATGGCTTTAAAAACTGATTAAAAAATTGCTCCTTCCCCAGACATTAAAAATGTGAGCACTAACTCAGAAGCAAAAGGAAAACTGATCAACATAGAGGGTATTCAAGCATCAGAAATGCTGTTGGATAAGATGAACTTTAATATTCCTGCCAACCCAAAAGACACACAATTCCAAAAGAAAATACTCTGATCTTAATCTTAGCAACATAAACAAAACTGCTATATTATTTTCCACTTACAGTTTTGGTATTAAATTTTTACCTCATGCTAGTTTCTATGCAACTTGAGTCTCTGGACAATGTCAAACTAGGGGATAAATTATACGAATTTGCTTAAAGTGGAAATTACCTTTTCCCGAAAATACTTTTGGAATATACCACTTTCCTGTAATCTTTGGGTCTAGCTTCAGAGTACCAAAAAGTGCCTGTGACAGTTTAAAGCCGTGATTCTTAAACTGGGGCTCATAGATGAGTATCTAGGGATCCATAAATAAACTAGGATTGTTATGAAAAATTTTTCTGGGGCAATCATCCATAAGTTTCACATGATTTTTAAGGAGTTTGTGAACTCAATAAGATAACAAGTACTAGTCTACAAGATCCCATCTGGAATAATCAGTGGTCAGAGCAAAATCTGTTTAGGTCAGGTTCAAGAACCAGGAACTCCAAGATTCCCACTTTGGAATCAAAGAGACAGGACTTGTCAGCCAGTTTAGGTAGGGAAGACTTGAATTCTGGGGTGTAGAAGGTTTGTCCTGTCAAACGCCAGAGCTGAGAACAAGTCCATAAAGGAGATCCCTGAGGCTAATACATGTGCTCATAAATCCTTCAAAGAGACTGGGTGGGGAAACTAGTAAGACTTCATCTGCTGCAAGTCTAAAGGTAGGGACTTCAGGAAAGTATCTAGATTAAAAAGAGCAAACAGGGGCTTCCCTGCTGGCAAAGTGGTTGAGAGTCCGCCTGCCGATGCAGGGGACGCGGGTTCATGCCCCAGTCCGGGAGGATCCCACATGCCGCGGATAGGCTGGGCCCGTGAGCCATGGCCGCTGAGGCTGCGCGTCCGGAGCCTGTGCTCCGCAACGGGAGGGGCCACAGCAGTGAGAGGCCTGCGTACCGCAAAAAAAAAAAAAAAAAAAAAGCAAACAGGCCTAGCCACCATGAGCATAATAAGGCAGTAATAACTGTTAAATGCACATTTTGTTCATATTTCACTTGAAAGAAAAAAATGTATTATCCATATTTGCAGTTCATTGCTGTTCCCTTAGATCAATTTCAGGTCTGTTTCAAGTGAAAGCATTTCAAAAAATTGATCCAGAGTTATAATTCTATCCTCTTCAATGCATAGACTTACCTGTATTGTTATTAATCATCATTTATTAAATGCCCACATTGTTCTAAGTACTCTAGAGAACTAATGTACACATGGCCCCAAAGTGATCTCTGGTTGCAGGTAGAAAGGTTAGGATGGTATATTGATTTCACTGTTAACTGATTCATTAAGTGCCTAGGTACTATAATTGTAAGCACGAGAGAAATTCACGAAAGATCGATAAGTAACTTTGCACATTAAGGTAATAATAATTGAACTTGGAGCTTGTTTGATAGGTCACTGTACATGAGGAAGGTGCTATGGATTCCACTTCACTATGCAATTCTCAAATCATACATATTAAAGAGATTTTGGATCCTGCCATATACATATATCCTATTCTAAGATTACAGTTCAAACTGCTTTAGCCTTTCTAGTCATATTTTTAGCAGTTATCTACCTTATTTTTTCCAAAGGCTAACTATCATCTTAGGTGTGTACTCAAAGAATATGTAGCCCAGACTTTTAACCCTGAGATTTAAAGATTGTTCTCAGGAATGATATTAATTGCTATTTCGGGGTCAATATGAATTTTGCATTTTAGATGAGAATATTTAAAAATTTTTTAAAAGTTTTTCACATATAAAAATGTTGTCACATTTCTCCAAAGAAGATATACAGATTGCCAACAAACACATGAAAGAATGCTCAACATCATTAATCATTAGAGAAATGCAAATCAAAACTACAATGAGATATCATCTCACCCCGGTCAGAATGGCCATCATCAAAAACTCTAGAAACAATAAATGCTGGAGAGGGTGTGGAGAAAAGGGAACCCTCTTGCACTGTTGGTGGGAATGTAATTTGATACAGCCAGTATGGAGAACAGTATGGAGGTCCCTTAAAAAACTAAAAATAGAGCTACCATATGACACAGCAATCCCACTACTGGGCATATACCCTGAGAAAACCATAATTCAAAAAGTGTCATGTACCACAATGTTCATTACAGCTCTATTTACAATAGCCAGGACATGGAAGCAACCTAAGTGTCCACTGACAGATGAATGGATAAAGAAGATGTGGCACATATATACAATGGAATATTACTCAGCCATAAGAAGAAACGAAATTGAGTTATTTGTAGTGAGGTGGATGGACCTAGAGTCTGTCATATAGAGTGAAGTAAGTCAGAAAGAGAAAACAAATACTGTATGCTAACACATATATATGGAATCTAAAAACAAAACAAACAAACAAACAAAAATGGTCATGAAGAACCTAGGGGCAGGACAGGAATAAAGAAGCAGACCTACTGAAGAATGGACTTGAGGACATGGGGAGGGGGAAGGGTAAGCTGGGACAAAGTGAGAGAGTGGCATGGACATATATACACTACCAATTGTAAAATAGCTAGCTAGTGGGAAGCAGCCGCATAGCACAGGGAGATCAGCTCGGTGCTTTGTGACCACCTAGAGGGGTGGGATAGGGAGGGTGGGAGGGAGGGAGATGAAAGAGGGAGGCGATACGGGGATATATATATATATGTATGTATAGCTGATTCACTTTGTTATAAAGCAGAAACTAACACACCATTGTAAAGCAATTATACTCCAATAAAGATGTTAAAAAAAATGTAAGTCACGTCACCAAGTTGATGCATTTAAAACATGAAAATAGTTTAATGAAATGGATCACTCTAAAGCAATGGACAGAAAGCAAAATAAATCTGGAGGCAGAAACATGCACCTATATCTTGAGCCTTGTGTTTCAAAAGGTTAGCTCATTTGACCCTGGTTACTGAGCGAGCATTTGAACAAATCAACCAAGCCCCCTGGCTAACTGTGGAATTGGCCATCATCCATGGGTCACTTATTCCAGAGGTTTGACCACAGCACATGGTACCTTCTTTCTGTCTTTTCATCTACATTAGTCCATTTCTTCTTGTTATTCTCCCTAAAGAAATCAAGGACAATATTCCTTCATAAACTTGAAGATGATTAGGAATTCACTCCTCAGACTTCATTTGGCCTGACAAAACAAGTCCATTTGCATTTTTCCTTTCCTCCAATACACTATTTAAAAATATTTAGTATTTCTTCATATTCTTCTGAAATGTATTCACATTCTTCTGGCCATATGATTTTACAAAAGTTATTTAACCTCACTGGGCCTCAGTATACCTACGCGTTAAAGGATACTAAGTATGCAATGAGGTAAGGCATGCAAAGATGCTTGTCCAAGTGCCTAACATATAATAAGCATTCAATAAAACTATACCTATGCTAATATTATTACTATTAATAAATAAAGAGAACCTCATAATGGGAATAGCACTCTAATAGCATGATGATCCATGCTTAACATAGGAGAGGACAGTACAGATACTCGATTGCCAAAAAATTTGCAGGAATAAGAGGATGAAGGAATTGTGAGAAGTAAAAGAGGAATCTTTGTAGTTTCTTCTCTGACAGAACCAGGGAAGGCCATGTAATTGTTGCCTAGAACTTTCTCCCTCTTATGGACTCCTCACCTATTTCCATTTAAGACACTCAGAGGTTTCCCCAGGAGCATGTTTCCTCCCAAAGGGACACACCCAAGTGGAGCTTCCCACTACCCTCTGTTCATGTATCCACTCATTTTTCAAATAAGTACACCACGTTTATCAGCAATAGCGATGTGATATTTAACTTTATAAAGTCCCTACCCTGTGACAGGCAGGCATTGCACTGTCTTGGTTAACTAACACACATAAAGGGCCTAGAGAGGTAAACAGAAAGCATTACCTTATCCATCTTATAGATTGAAAAACCAAGCTATATTCCATGTTTCTATCTTCAAAAAAAGCTCTCTCTATATGGCCTATGTATTGCTTCTTAAGATACTACTCTCAGTCATATAAAGGGACACATCAAGTTTCCTCCAGTTTCCTCATTGGGTACCAGATGGAAATAGGCAAGATATCAGGGGCCATCCAACTTTTGTGCTCCTTTCATCTTCCATATAATCCTGGAGCAGCAATACTTTAAGTAGATCCACCACCACAGCTCCACCCACCCCAGAGCTGTCGCTCAACTTCCACAGGTGCAGGCTGGTGGGGGGAGACTAGCGCTCAGGATGATTATTCTAACTACCTGAGATGCCACTTGTTTGAGAAATGTAATCAGAATTCTCCCAACGTTTCGTTTATTTATTTATTTAAATAACACCTGTCTGGCAGTCGTCACAACCCATTCAGAGCTTTTGATTCAGAAATAATGATAAACAGCTGCAATTCAGCCAGAACCTTTCCACAGAGAAACTATACATCTCTATTGCTGATAAACATGGTGCACTTTGTAATTATAAAAGGTAGCCATGACCAAGGGGTCCTCTTTATCAAAGAGGCTGTTTCATGCATCCAGAGAGACAGTTTTCCAGACAAATAACCCAAATCAATTTAGCCACTTCCCCTTCAAGGGACAAAAGACAAATTTCTCTGATGTTTCAAACCGAGCTGAAAGCTGTCACAAGTCCAATTGAGAGGCAAACTTAGTACAAATTGTGTTCACCCTAGCCATCAATTTCAAAAGCCCACTCCCTCTTCTTTTGTTCCATTACTCTTAGGTGGATACGTGTGCATTAATAGCAACATTTTCAGTAAAAGTTACCCCCAGATAGATTTTTGAAAACCTTCCATTTGCTGCTGCACCTTCCACTTGGAAGACCTCAGCTGAAGAGCATAGCAAGGTTGACTTTGGGGAGAAGTTGCAGTCTGACAAGACACCAATGGTTCAGAGGGCGTCAGCAAGAAGAGCTCCAACCCGGTGTTCAGATGCCTGATGCCTCCCAGATAAGAATCCACTTTCCCAATAGGTCAATCAAGTAGGAACATGCTTATTCAAGAAACGGTGCCAGAGAACGTCAGAGAGCCAAGCAAATGTGTTGGAGTCAAGGCATTCATCTGACTCATCACTGCAGCAGTTAAGAGGACAGGCACTTACCCTGGTTCAGTCTGGCC
Organism: Tursiops truncatus; assembly: GCF_011762595.2. Classification (NCBI taxonomy): domain Eukaryota; kingdom Metazoa; phylum Chordata; class Mammalia; order Artiodactyla; family Delphinidae; genus Tursiops; species Tursiops truncatus. Next base: position 30,652,277 of record NC_047055.1, read on the forward strand.
CAGGAGACTCCTCTATGCAATGCAGGACTAAGAAGGGGGAGAGGATAGCCAGATTCACACAATCATATCACTGAACATTTATAATGCCCTTCATACTTCTTTTGTGCTATTTTTAAAAATTAATTTTTATTGCAGTATAGTTGATTTACAATGTTGTGTTAGTTTTAGGTGTACAGCAAAGTGAATCAGGTATACATATATGTATGTCCACCCTTTTTTAGATTCTTTTCCCATATAGGTCATTACAGATTATTGAGTAGAGTTCCCTGGGCTATACAGTAGGTCCTTGTTAGTTATCTAATTTACATATGGTAGTGTGTATATGTCAATCTCAATCTTCCAATTTATCCCTCCCTGCCCCCTTGCCCCCTTGGTAACCATAAGTTTGTTTTCTACATCTGTGACTCTATTTCTGTTTTGTAAATAGGTTCATTTGTACCATATTTTTAGATTCCACATATAAGTGATATCATATATTAGTCTTTCTCTGTCTGACTTACTTCACTCAGTATGACAATCTCTACGTCCATCCATGTCACTGCAAAGGCATTATTTCGTTCTTTTTTATTGCCGAGTAATATTCCATTGTATATATGTACCACATCTTCTTTATCCATTCCTCCATCAATGGACATTTAGGTTGCTTTCCCTTCATACTTTTTTTTTTTTTTTTTTTTTTGTGGTACGTGGGCCTCTCACTGCCGTGGCCTCTCCCGTTGCGGAGCACAGGCTCCGGACGCGCAGGCTCAGCGGCCATGGCTCACAGGCCCAGCCGCTCTGCAGCATGTGGGATCTTCCCAGACCGGGGCACGAACCCGCGTCCCCTGCATCGGCAGGCGGACTCTCAACCACTGCGCCACCAGGGAAGCCCCCCTTCATACTTTTTAACTGTTCTTTCACATACAGTAATTTGAGTCTTACCACAGTTCCATGTAGGAAAGCCATTCCAAGCTCCATTTTCAAAGATGAGGAAAGTGAGGCTTCCAAAGGTTGATGTAAGCAGCTCTTTGCAGGAAACCACCCTCAGCAGGAAGCCCTTTTCCTTGTCACTTTAGCAAAGCTATATTGTAACCAACTGTTAACCAGCCTCCCCCATGCTCTACTCCAGGAGTCCCCAGTCCCTGGGCCGAGGACCCATACCGATCCACAGCCTGTTAGGAACCTGGCTGCACAGCAGGAGGTGAGCGGCGAGCGAGGGAAGCTTCATCTGCCGCTCCCCATCACTCGCATTACCTCCTGAACACCCCCTACCTCCCTGGTCCATAGAAAACTTGTCTTCCACGAAACTGGTCCCTGGTGCCAAAAAGGTTGGGGACCGCTGCTCTACTCATCTCCAGCCTGAGCACAGCTTTCAAATCTTTTAATCACACAATACATTGCCAAACTTGTCAGTTCTTTCTGTAGATCAAAGAAGTAGAAATGAAGAATAGGTAATTAACAGATGACCAGATCTCTTTCCTAGCTTCCCCTTCAGTAATCCAACAAACTGTGTGACCAAACTGTGTGAACAAGATAACATCTAGAGGAAGATCACGAGGAGTTGAAGAGCCTGCATTCAGTGGGGGATCATGACTCTGACCCTCCTATCTCAGTGATTAACTGAGATTACTTTCGCCCTTTCCTTTAAAACTTTCATGGCCGAGCAGAATCTTCAGAGGTGGTTCTTTGGGGACACTGAGTCCACCATCTCCCCAGGTTTCCCGCATTCTGATTAAAGACAATTTTTCCCCTCTACCAATGTTTATGAGTTTAATTTTGTAAGAGGCGAGCAACAGGGCCCAATTCAATCGGTAACATTAAGTGAGTTGTCCATCATGGTCCCCCAAAGACTCTGAGCTCACTGAGGGCAGAGACTCAGTCTTGTTTCCCAATGGTCCACATTTTTCCAGTCCATTTTTCTTGTTGAACTTCTAACCATCTCTGTAGCTCAATTTGAATACCTCCTCCCTCATTGAGGCTTTTCTCTTTTCCTCCGTCCCATCCCCCATCACCCATCAGTCTGATCCCTCTCCCTCTTTGACTACCATGGCCCTGTTCTTCTAGCTAAGAGCTCCTATATCTGGCCTTGCGTTAGAGTTATGAGTATTTATACCCAAATGCTAGACTGAAAATTACTTGATGCCAAGAACTTGTTCTTGCTCATCTCTGTATTCTCACAAAACCTATAGTAGGTGCCAAAATGATCATTGTTGAATTTCATGATTGTGGTCGCAACACTAAACTCAGCCATTAAGCACTATTTAATCTAACCCTGATTTCCCTGATTCTAGATCTTCCAAGGCTTTATTGTTCTCTAGCCTTTCCCTGTCACTGTATCTATCCCTTCTTGCAAGCCAAGACGGGAGGAAAAAAAATTATAAACATGATGCAACGTTTGCTGTTTCTGTCACTGTTTTATTCCTCAGCAAGATATTTTCTTTTCTTCATGATTAATTTCTCCTCTCTGACCCTTTGAAGCCCAGATTTATCCTAAAATCTGCCTTGAATCTGTTTGCTTAAGAGAATACATTAATCACCTTAGCAACATCTGTTTACAAATATCTAAAGATACATGTCTATGTGTGTGCTTCTGTGTATAAATACATATTCCTCTTATCAATTCCTACCTTCTATGTACAGTGATCAGATTCACTTACATAAATACCCATGGGGAAAGGGGCTTTCTGGAACACTGCAGAGCTCAAGGAAGAAATTCTTCTCAGGTGCACCTTAGTACTCACTGACTCTGCTTTTTCCCCCGGGTGGCATGTAGCCTCATGATACTGAGTTCAACTGAAGAAGCAGGAGAACAGTGATGTTTATTAATATCCACTTCAACAGAAGTGCAAAGGTTATTTAATTCTTCCTCAACAGTGATATAAGCCACACATAGAGAAGGGTACATTGTAACACAAAATCAGATTTCTTGCATCCAGAAGGACTCTGCCTTATTCAAGCAGTATTACTGCTACTGTGTGCCTCACATTAGGGACTCAAAGGGTTACAGGAATTATGCTGTTTTGCTCCTGCTCTCATAGGCACCTCACTTCTGGTAAATTTGTATATCCTTGGGTAAATAAATCAAGAACTGTGCATGTGTGTGTGTGAACATAGGTGCATGCAGGCTGTGAGGGTCTTCCTATCAATCTGTAGCACACCTGAAACAAAGCAGTATCTCATCCACTCTACTAGACTATAAGTTCCTAAAAATTAAGGCTCTTATGTTTCATCTCTGTAGCCTTCATATTACCTGTACAGTGATTTGTACTAGTTAGTGTTCAATAAGTATGCTGAATAAATGAAGTGTAGTCTCACCATATGGCTCATGTACTAGTTTTCTATGGTTGCTGTAACAAGTTACCACATATTTAGTGGCTTAATTATCTTACAGTTTTGGAAGTCAGAAGTCTGGTACAGGTCTCATTGGATTAAAATTAAGGTGTCAGCAGGGCAGCATTCTTTTCTGGGGGTTCCAGGGAAGAATCCATTTCCTTGCTTTTTTCAGTTTCTAGAGATAGCCCGCTTTCCTTGGTACCTGGCCCCCTTCCTCCATCTTCAAAGTCAGCAATGGCTGTGGCCAAGACTGTCATTCCATCAGTCTGATAGTCTTCTTCCTCCCTCCTCCACTTATAAGTACCCTTGTGATGACATTGGGCCCACCTGGATAATTCAGGATAATCTCCCCATTTCAAAGTCAGCTGATTAGCAACCTTAATTCCATCTGCAATCTTAATTGGCCCTTTCTAAGTATTATAAGATATTCACAGGCTTCAGGAGTTAGGACATGGACATATTCACAGGCTCCAGGAATTAGGACATGGACATCTTTGTGGGAGGCATTATTCTGCCTACCAAAGCTTCTTTCTTCTTTTTTTTTTTTTACACTGCTTTAAAACATTTAACAATGTAATAAATTCTTGAACAAGGAATTATGCAGTTTAGCTTCTCTTTCACTTCTTTTTTTTTTTTTTTAAGAAGCCCAATCTCCTGCCATAGACCTTTCTCAGACTAAATAAGTAGAAAAAAATGGAGTCTATATAATTTCTTGCTGGCAGGGATAGTTCTGAATAAATGACTGAGATATTAATAGGTCTCAGAATTGCATACAATATTTTAGTGTAACTTGAAGCTATATATATGATTATCTGATGTTTGGATTTACATAATAAGTAAAGGTTAGCTGAAAAAATTCCCACACAAATACCTGAACTGCCTTTATGAGATTTCAACTTACTATCTCCTTGTAATTCTCTCACTACAGTGCTTAGGATAGGTGTTTGAGAGACAACTGATGAAGGGTACACTGATATTTTCATTAATTAGTAATAGTCCCAAGATTGATGGTGTTCCCTAAAGTATAGAAAAATAAAATTACTTTTGTTACCGAATCAAACTTGGGTCCACTCACCTATGCACAGTAAAGCCAATCTATTGACACCGGGCTGTTGTGAAGGAAAGTGCAGCATTTATTGCAAGGTGACAGACAAGGATTCTGGGGCAGCTAATGCTCAAAAAACCCAAACTCCTCAATGGGTTTCAGGGAAGAGTTTTTAAAGGCCAGGTGAGGCAGGGAAGTAGCAGGGTGTGTGATCAGCTCATGCACAATTATCTGATTGGCTGATGGTGAGGTAACAGGGAGGTGTCACAGGGGTTAAAATGATCAATCCTCAGGCTCCAGTAGGTCTGGGGGCTAAGTACTCATGGTCATCATGTAGTTAGCTTCTTCCATTTGGTGGGAGTTTTAGTATTTGTAAAGCAACTCAGAATGTACATCAGATACTGTTATCTATGTACTTCAAGGAGGAATTAAAGATTCTGCAACTGCCATATGGCTGATTTACTGTTTAAGTTGTTACCAGTTTTCCTGGTCCAACTACTATTTTTGTCACTACATGTTCACATCCTTTCAATCATTAATTCGTGAGCCAGGTTTTTGTGACTCATGGGAGGCCCGGAAAACTATAGCTTTTCTACAAACAAGAGGTAGGCAGAGGACATGGGGTCAAGGGGTCTATCTCAGCAACTCCCTATAGGGTCCTGCTTGGTTACACTTTCTATAGGACCCTAAGAAGTATTGCTGAGTTGAAGTCAAAACAATCTTCATATACAGGCTACTTTAATTTATTTTTCTTTTCCTTTCAGTTACAGCTACACTAAATCACCTGTAATCACAGGTAAACAGAGAAGAATGCACAAACCACCTTGCTTATAGAAAACTAATGGGTAAACAAACTTCTAGTTAAATATGGCAAACTGACAACATGAATTTATCTTGTTTTCCTCCCAAAATTTTATCAAAATGTCAAGGAACTTCCCTGGTGGCACAGTGGTTAAGACTCCATGCTCCCAGTGCAGGGGGTCTGGGTTCAGTCCCTGATCAGGGAACTAGATCCCACATGCATGGCACAACTAACAGTTTGCTTGCCACAACTAAGGAGGCTGCATGATGCAACTAAATAGCTGGCAGGCTGCAACTAAGGAGCCCACAAGCCACAATTAAGGAGCCTGCCTGCTGCAGTTAAGACCTGGCGAAACCAAATAATTTTTTTAAAAAATGTCAAGGATAGGAATAATGAAAAGTATTCACTGACAGGGACTAAGAAAATAGGAGAGGAGACGAGAGTAGACAAAAGATTTCAACAGATTTTCAGAAAACAAAAAGTGGAAGGAAAAGTGTAAATGAATTCTGCAGAATAAAGAAATGTATAACTTAAGTGCCTGCAGAGGGGAAAGAGTAATGAGAAGTGACCCCTGTATCCCAGCAGAACCTGAGGGTCAGTGCCATAGAAGGTAGGGAAGTGGCACAGAATGATTGGTTGAAAGATAATATACAGAGTGTTTGGACTCACCAGGTCCCCTCTTCAGATCCATGCAGGTGGTGACTACCTCTACTTCTCCAATAGGAGATAAGAAGCTTAGTCTCTGGAAAAATTGAACTGGGGAGTCTCCAAACTCAAGGATGATAGTGTAGTTCAAGGATAAATCATGGAGCTGAGAAGTGTAACCAAGCAGGACCCTATGGGGCCTTGCTGGGACAGACCCCTCCCCCATATCCTCTGCTGTAGCTCCTCTCTGAAGTACCTAGGTAACAGTATCTGATGTACGTTTCCTGAGCTGTTTTACAGATGCTAAAACCCCCACCAAATGGAAGAAATTAATACATCCCCTTTGGAGTCTGGCAAGAACCAGGAAATATTTGCAACAGTTTATTGTATTTTTACTTTGCTTGACCATCAACCAACCAGAGAATTGTGCATGAGCTGAACACATACACTGTTGAAACCGTGCACCTCAGATTGGGACTTGAACCCATGTGCAGGGACTCGATCCCAGCCAAAACGCAGACTGGGACTTGAAACCACGAGGCTGGGACTCAAACCTGGCCAAAACACAGACTGGGACTTGAACCCATGCAGCCGGGACTCTAACCCGGCCAAAACCCACAGTCTTCCATCTGAGATCACACACCTGGTTTCAGGACTTAATGAAGCTCAGGTTCTTGATGGCTTATCGCAGAAAGAATTCAGTGAGAGACAAAGTGATAGGTAAGAAGTGTATTTATTTAGAGAGAAACACACTCCACAGACAGAGTGTGGGCCATCTCAGAAGGTGAGAAAGGCACCAGGGTATGGGGTTGTCAGTTTTTATAGTGGTGGGTAATTTCATAGGCTAATGAGTGGGAGGAGTATTCCAGCTTTTTGGGGAAAGGGTGGGGATTTCCAGGAATTGGGCCACTGCCCACTTTTTGATCCTATGTTCACCTTAGAACTGTCATGGCGCCTGTGGGTGTGTCATTTAGCTTGCTGATGTATTACAGTGAGCTTATACTGAGGTTCAAGGTCTAGTGCAAGTTGACTTGTCCACCATCTTGGACCCATTTGGTTCTAACCCGTTTATATCATGTCCTCAGGCTATGTCATTCTTTCAAAGGCTGTGCCCTGCCCACTTCCCTCCTGTTTCACGGTGACTCCCCTATCCTGCCTTGCCCTTTAAAATGCTTTGCTAAAACCCATTGAGGATGTCAGGGGTTTTGAGCACTAGCTGTCCTGACTCCTTGCTTGGCACCCTGCAATAAACACTGAACTTTCCTTCACCACAACGCAGTGTCAGTAGATGGTCTTTACCTCGTGTGGGCAAGTGGACCCAAGGTTTGGTTCAGTAACAAAAAGGGCAGTGGGACCCTCACTCTTTTCCTGTACCCTATTCTTAGACACAGCCAGGTATATACTACTACTGCTTTGCTCAAGATAATGAAGTGGGTAACTATTCTTAGAGAAACTAAGGTCCTTAGAGAAAAAGAACTCTGACATTTGGAGTGTCCCTATGAAGAGGCCAGCTTCTGCCTGGTCACACATACACATAGAGACTCTAATCACTTTTGAAACCGAGCAGGACTCTGTGGGGTTCCTGGATATGGAAGGCTTTCTGTGTCCCCCATTTCTTGCTTAGGCTTCAGCCTCCATGACCTTCCCTGAGTTTCAAAGGGCAGATTCAAACAGTTGCTAATCAGGGAAGGGAGGGGATGCAGAGACAAGGGAGGTGCAGTCAAGAAACAATAGTGCAGCCTTGGGACAGGGTCCTGGTTCCTCCTCAAGGGATATACATAACAATATCTTTGAGCTCTTCTGCAGAACTAAAAATCCCAACAAATGGAAGATGTTAACTACTCGATGAAGCATTCTTCATTCCAGAGAGAAGGTCACAGTTTGATAACCTTGAGAACCACAGGAGCTCATCAAGATACCACCTGAGGCCAGATTAAAGGAATGCAGGCCCTGTACACCCTCTGATCCTTATCAGCAACCCTGCTCTTGAATCATTGCTATAAAACTCCTCACCAAATCCCCCCAAGTTGGGACACACAATTTTGGGGGGCATGAGTCCATTGTGTCCCCCTTTGCCTGGCAAAGCAATAAAGTTATTCTTTTCTACTTCACCCAAAGCTCTGTCTCTGAGATTCAATTTGGCACTGGTGCACAGAGGCTGAGTTTTTGATATCACTTTCATAATGTATCACTGTTATATAGCCAAGAATTGCCAAGCAAGTCTCCAACTTGAGCAAAACCATTAAGATAAGACAGGTTACAAGAACTCAAAACTTTACTTTTCATGTATCTTTTCTCAGGTTGCATATGCTTTATCAAAGTGAGGGAGTAAACTGAAAAAGATAATAGGATATAGGAAGTAGGTGATCCAACACAGAATGATGAAAGCAGGTTATAAGAGAAGAACTGTGCCCCAGGCCTGCAGTGCAGAAGCAGCCATTCTAGATTGAAACAGGAGGATAAAGGACAGTGAAAAAGAGGCTTATAGGGAAAAATGGAACTGGTAGAGTTTTTGCAATTTTTTCTAAGTATTTGAGCGCTTGTAAAAAATATTGATGGGCATTTGACAATTCTGGACGGACATTTGGGGGAAAAGTTAATGTTAGGTAAACAGAAAACAAGGCAAATGAAAACAAACAAAAAAGAAAATTAGTGACAAAAAATTGTATGAGAAAAGAAATGGAATCGTGGTAGAACACTTAGTTCAACAGTGAATATTATTTACTGATATTTTAAATAATAATAGAAGTAAATCTGTGAGAGGAAAGCAGAGAGCTTAAAGTTTTCATGTGCCATTATAAGAAGTTAATAGACAATCCAGTTTTACAAAGTTGATAAGTCAAAAAATTGCAACATAAGCATATCCCTTAGAAATATGGAAGGAAATACTAGAAGAAATCGTTGAAAGTTTCAAGTGGGCCTGGGAAGTGGAGAAATATGAATAAAGGGACTGCTTTTTTCAAGTTAAACTTTATTTTTAAACTATATACATATATTACCTTGGTAACATTAAAAATTAAATAAAAAGAAAGAAAAGTAATGAAGCAAAATGAAATGAGCTGTCAAAGCAGGATGTGAAATAGTCATGGTGTGTCTGAAAGGAAGGTCTTTATAATGAACAAGAAATCAGCCGGTTTTGCCTCAAAAGCAATGATGGGGATAATACTACCAGCCAACCTTCAAATATGCTCTGTCGTGCTTGCTTCCGACTATTCTCTGGGGCTCATTTGGGGCTTTTAACAATGATGAATGTTAAGAACCATATATATCCTAAAATAAATGTTTCTGAATAAAAGTGGCATTTTCATTACAAATAATGTGTTATTCTTCATTTAGGGAGAAGGAATGCCCTTTGCATGGTTTTTCTATCGTTATGTATATTTAGGCCATTTACCTGATCTTTGGTCTAGTTCCGTTGGGGCCAACAGTGTACATTAGCCAAAGATCTAGCTAAGGTTAGGAGGTACATCCTAGAGCCCGGGAACAGAGCTGAGCCAACTAGCCTCACCTCCGGGAAATAAACTCAGGTCCTTCACCGAGTGTTGTACCAAGCCAATGTTTACTCCCAAGTTATTTGATTTTTAAGCTATCTGCTTCAATAATGCTTTTTCCTTACCTTATGTATGGGTTTATTTTGGTAGAGTTAACTAAAAATTCAAGACCGTGTCTCATGTCTCTGTGTTTCTTGCTTACTAATACTTCTGATAAGGCTACTATCTCTCTCTAACCAGGTTAGGGAAGTACTACATAGAAAAATCCCTTTCACTGTAACCACATTATATTTTTCTAATTCAATTCTGACACACAAAATTCCACCCCACTCCGTGAATGGCAGCTTAAGGGTCTTTCATACTCTACTTTATGGCTCTGAAGATACTTCCCAGTTTCTTCTTTTCTGATGGGAAAATAAGACTTACATTTTTATATGGTTATTACATTGAAATTACCACCAGAAAATTAATGTATTTAATAACTGTCAAAAAGAGTGAAAGATGTGTCTGAAACGTGAAGACAACTATATTTATAAATCCCTTCAACCTCTTAGAGGTGTTGGATAACAGGATAAATGTCATTATGATGTTGATCCAGGGCACTCTATCTCTTAAAATTTAGGTGAAAAGAAAATGTTCTTTATTCATCTAGAGCCGAGAGCATCCTAATGAATAAGCTCATTTTCTTTATGTTACTTTTCATTTGTTCAGGGTTAAATATCTTTGCATTTTAAGCACTGGCAAGAAAATGCACTGCTTATCTGGGATAAATTATAAACAATGTGGCGCTATGAAGGGATTAAATAATCAGATCTTAAAATCTAGAAAGAGTTCCTCAGTGTAGGGAGATCAACTAGTGATTAATAAAGGCTTAGCTTCCTAGACATTTTGTTCTCCCATCCTATATTTTACAGGCAGTAGAGTTTCCATTCCCATCATCCAATTGTTGCTACTGGAAATAGAAAGGATCCACTCATTCTTTTCATTACCTTCAGCAAAACCATGGGGTCAGAGAAGTTTGTTTCCTGTTCCCCACAATATCCACTCAAGACTTTTTGAGGGTGTGCCTGACAACAGCAGGCAGAGGAGAAGAGAGACTCTGCCTGGCTCCTTTTGCTTTGGTCACTCAGTGTAACTTTTCTTTCTCTCTGACCGGGAAAAAACCCTAGAATATCTGCCCCCCTGAAGAACTACTCACAAAAATGTGGCCTGCTGGTGAACCCTGGGTTCACCTTCTGTGGGTCAGAGCTATGGAAAAGTTTTCAGTACCCAGCTCACACAATTGAGCTGCTTGTAGGACTGCATCATTGGCCTAAATTGCCGTTGGGCTTGGGTTATAGGCTATTCCAGAATAATGGCATTCAGGATAGCGTGTGTGTGTGTGTGTGTGTGTGTGTGTGTGTGTGTGTGTGTGTGTTTTATTCTACTTCCCCAGCATCCCGGGTGTCTACTTCTTTTCTAAAACTGCCTCATGGCCCTTCTTTGCACTTTACAAATCTGGCTTTGACAACAGCGGAACTGAAAAAGAGCTCTTCTAAGATCCGATAGAGTTTCTGGCTTATCTGGAAGGCTCCTCCCTGTTTGTTTCGTAGGGAAGCAATATCTGCCACCCCTAATTTTATCTCTTAAACATGAGAATTAATTTAGGTTGATTATTCTTAAGGCCCCAAAGACTCAGGAAGAACCTTTGACCCTTCCCCTAATGTAACTGAGCAGGACCCTAAGGGGCTTTCCAGGAACAGACCCCTCTCCTATGTCCTCTGCTTTAGCAACTCTCTGAAGTACCTAGATAATAGTATCTGATGCACGTTTCCTGAGTTGTTTTGCAGATGCTAAAACTCCCACCAAATGGAAGAAGTTAGCTACTTGATGATCATGAGCACAGACCTTTCGGCACCTAAGGAATGACAAAGTTAACCCCATGACACCGCCCTGTTACCTCACCATCAACCAATCAGAGAATTGTGCACTAGCTAATCATATACCCTGTGACTTCCCTCCCTCACCTGACCTGTAAAAATGCTTTCCTGAAACCCATTGGGGAGTTTCCGTGTTTTGTCCTTGGACTCCTTGTCTGGCACCTTACAATAAATGCTGCACATTTCTTCACACAACCTGGTGTCAGTAGATTGGCTTTACTGCATGCAGGACCCAAGCTTGGTCGGTAACACTAACTACCTAAAAGAATATAGAGGACTTGTTCCAGGAAGGGTTATCACCTTGGATAACTATAGTATGAACTAGGTGTGTCAGGGAGGAACCTAGCAAAGTCTGCTTGTTAAAAATCTTCTCTGTCCCATTGTCTCTGTGAGGCCAGCAAAACATCTGTTTACCAAACATTTGCTTTTTCATCTCCATATGAATTGCTTTCCTCCCCTTTGAAGTCCCAAACCCTTACCCCAAACATCCTCTTTTGTCTTTAGCTGAAGATGGTATCTAAGGTGAGGGCTTCAGCCTTTTTCATAAATTTCTCAGTTTTCCTGGGTCTCTCCCATGTATATATGTTATTAAACTTTTGTTTGATTTTCTCCTCTTAATCTGTTTCATGTCAGTTTAATTCTTAGACCAGCCAGAGGAACCTAAAATTGTAGAGGAAAAATTCTTCCTCCCTGACAGTTTTGTACAGTCTTCTGTACTCCCTCTTTTCTTTTTGCCTAAACCCAGGTTTGTCCTGCTCTGCACCCCACCCCTGCTATTCCCTGGAACCACATTACAAAGGCTGTCCCAGTGCCATTTGGGATTTAGATCTCTGCCAAGTCAGAGCCCCTGACTACGCACACACCCAAGGGGAAGAAAAGGAACCTCATGAAACGCTATTCCAAACTTCTGTTAAAATAATTGTTTCTGCTTCTTTGAGTTCCAATTTAAACCCCATCATTTCTTTCTTTAATTCTTATATTTACACTGCCACAACTTCTTAATACATCTTTTCTTAATTTTCAAGACTCTGGTTGGAAAAATTCACAAGTACCCAGTATGGAATTTCTCTCTTTATGTGGTTCATAAATCCTTCTTAATTTTGATTCACGAACTCCACTTTTCATCTATAGTTGCCATTGTTTCCATTTTTCCTTTCTTTCTCATCACAGAGGCCAAGAAGCTGTATATCTTGGATGATCTTTCCAGACTATCCTGTATGGCACATTCCTCTTTCTGTCTGGTACAAACTCTCTCTCTCTCTCCCTCCCTCCCTCTCTTAATTTCTCTTTCTCTCATGAGACAAAAAATGCATAACTTTTTGCATCCCCTTAACCTGTCTCTATCTTATCTTACTAATTTAGCCATTAAAGTCATCAACAAAATAAGACAGCCTGTTCTCTCTGTGCTTATTACACTTCTGCAGCATCCCTTAAATATTGAATGTTTATCCTAAATGATCAGGTTAGCCACAAAGATAGCATTTACTTGGGGTTACATGTAACAATTGCAGTGTGTGTGTGTGTGTGTGTGTGTGTGTGTGTGTGTGTGAGAGAGAGAGAGAGAGAGAGAGAGAGAGAGAGAGAGAGAGAGAGAGAGAGAGAGTGAGTTGCTGAGCTTTGACTTTATTTGGAACAGAAATTCCTTCCTCATACTCTTCACTGAATGGGGCCAAGACCTGTGGGCCAGAAATAAGTAAACAAAGTCAAACTATAACTTGAGTTTACCATGGGAACGAACTGCTCTGAGGGTATTTTGGAAGATCCATAAGAATGAGCTCAGACAACAGCGAGTCCAAAATAAAATCCCCTCTTAGAGAAATCATGTCTTAAGAAACTCAACTTTCCATGGTCAAAGAAACCAGCCTTTCCATGAGAAAAGTCAACCTGTGCTTGAAACTGAGTCCCCCTAAAACCGAGCCCCTCTGCCGAGTTTATGATTAACTTCTCTATCCAAAATGGTATTCCTTTCTTGTCCAATACCTGTTCCCCTCAAGATTGAGGGGAATCAAAGAAAAGGGGGGATTGAAACTGAGCAGGAACCTGTGAGGCCCTCCAGGACATAAAATCCTTTCCATGTTCCCCATTTCTTGTTTGTAAGAAAAAGGCTTTTCAGCCTCCTAGACCTTCCCTGAGTTCCAAAGGGCAGTTTCAAAAAGTTACTAATTAGGAGAGTGAGGGAATGCAGAAAGAAACAATGGCACAGCTATAAAGCAGAGTCCTAATTCCTCCTCAAAGGCTATATATAACAATCTGGTACACATCTCTGAGTTCTTGTATAGTAACTAAGGCCACCGCCCAGGTGGAGGATGGTCACTTCAGGGTGAGCACAAGCACATGGACCCCAGACTGGTTGGAACCAGAAGACTGATGACTGAGATTCCTGGAACACCATCCTGTTACCTCACCACCAACCAATCAGAGGAAAGTCACACATCCTGTAGCCCTCCCCACCAAATTTTGCCTATAAAAACTCTTCTCTGAAACCCATCAGGGAGTTTAGGTCTTTTCAGCATGAGCCACCCATTCTCCTTGCTTGACCCTTACAATAAACCTTCCTCTGCTCTAAACTCCAACATTTTAGTTATGAACTTGGGTTCGACAATATGCTTACTTTTCCAGTCACGTTAGGCTATAGCACAATTTATCCTCTCTCAGTACCTTTCCAAAATGTGCCCAAAAGTCTGTTGTCATGTGTTTGGGGCCTTGACTTATTTGTGTCTCTGGCCAAAAGGAGAAGTACAGGGAGGCAGATTTTAGGTCAACATAAAGAGTAAGTTTAGAACTGTGAAAGTTGCCTGAAAATCAAACAGGCTGCCCCAGGAGGTTGTGTTTGAGCAGAAGCTAGGTGACCTCTTGATAGGAATGTTATCAAAAGGACTTAAGGATAAACCTGGTGGGGAGGAGTCTAGTATTTTTTCCTGACCCCTCATAGTCCATAATTTTATCATTTTTTAAAATAGTCTCTAGCAACTGTTTATCTGAATATGCCATGACCACTCCATCCAGGCATTCCTACTTAACCTATTTCTTTCTACAGCTCTAGGTTAGATAAGCCTTTGGACTGGTCCTTGCACTAATAGAAACATACATGAAGTTTCCTGGCTGGGACAGGTATTCACATGAAATTCAAATATCCTTTGTGCTAGTGCTTTAGGTTGTTTTCCAGTCTCCTTTGCCCTGTCCTGCTCCTTCTTTGCTTGAGGCTCTTCTGAGCTTGCCCTTTTGATCAACTGCTGGCTTTGCTTTTCAATAAGTTGGTCCTGCAGGTTTTTGTTTCCCCCAGATTGGTGACTCATTGCTCTGAACTTTGATTTACATGAGCTTTTATTTTTTTATTTAAAACAATTTTTTTTGGCTGCGCCCTGTGGCTTACAGGATCTCAGTTCCCTGACCAAGGACTGAACCTGGGCCATGGCAGTGGAAGCCTGGAATCCTAACCACTAGACCACCAGGGAACTCCCCTGCATGAGCTTTTAGACTCCAGATTTCCTACATCATTTGAAAAATTTAAACATGTGGGCTCTAAAAACAAAACTGCATGAGTTTAAATCCAGGCTGCTCTGCCACTTACCAGCCCTGTGACCTTAGACAACATGGTTGTCCTCTTAGGACTTCAGTTCCTCCTTCTGAGAGGTGGCAGACAAAAGTAACACCTACATAATTGGGTAGTTGTGAGGATTAAATAATCCTTCAATAATCACATGAGTGATTTTTTTAAGGCATCAGAAGCACTCTAGGAAATGTTGGAGCAACAATTAACAGAGATCTGTTTGGGTTGCTACAGCATTACCCCTTCAATGGCAACTCCTTGCAGATGTCTCAGTCACTACCTGGGTCCCTAGAATTATTTTTGTGTTATCTGCATCTTGAACTCCCCCATAAGAAATTTAGAGTGGCTTATAGTAAGACAGACATAGTAATAGATGCCCTAGTTTTACTCTCCCTCTATTACATGGCATTTGAGTGACCATGTGTCTGAGATGCAGTGTAGCAGAGTAAGGAAAGAGGTGGGCTCTGGAGTAAGACTGCTTTAATTCAAATCCCACCTTTACCACTTATTGACCATGTGAGCCTGGCAAGCTCCTGACTCTTTTTGTGCCTCAGCTCCCCTAAATGAAAAGTAGAGATGATAATAATAGCACCTACCCCACGGAGTCTACATGTGGATTGTACAAATTAACACACCTTAATACTATTTTCCTGGCACATAGTAAGTATTCAATTGATGTTAATTATTGTTTCTTCTTGTACAAAGAGGATATGTCACAGTTCTGTAAATAATAGTATTTCTTAAGTCTGGGGGGAGACAGCATTAGACAATCCAGGAAAGGAAGCAAATGTACTTTGAATTCCACCTCCTCAGGCGGTTTGGACAAGACTACTGTACATGTGATGGAGCTCAGGGCAGGCGGCCCCAAGATATGCCACTCTGGCATGAAGATTATTTTGAGCTGAAAACAACTGAACCCCAAAAGACAAAGGAAGAACCTTTAGAACTTCCCACTTACTGTCTGAAAGAATTTAAGGTAGGAGGCCTGTCCAGGAAGAAGATATCACCATAGGTAACTATAGTAAAGTATTAAATGTGGAGACAGGGAAGAACCTAGCAAAGCTCATTTGATCCAAGTCCTCTCTGTGTCCCATTGCCTTTGGATGACCCAGAAAACATCTGTTTATTGCCAAACATTAACTCTTTTTACCTTCTTGTAAATTACCTTACTTCCCCTTGAAGACTCAGACCCCTACCTCTTTCTCCTTAATCCAGAATATACCTATACCTCACCTTGCTGTGGCATCTTTGGAATTCTTCAAACTTATGTGAATTCCCAGTGCACACATAATAAATTTGATTTTCTCTTGTTAATCTGCCTTATGTCATTTTAATTGCAAGTAAAAGAACTAAGAGGGGAAAGGGGAAATTTCCTTTCCCCCCACATGCAAACAAGAATCTTTACTTCACATGGTTAAATATAAAACATAGCTTATTTTATTTTATTTTCAGCAATACTTCTATATGTATTTCTGAAAAGGCAATACATACACATGGTACAAAACTCAAAGTAAAGGATGTGGAATAGAATGTCGCCTCTCTCCTCTGTGCTCAGGCAGTGCTCAACTAGAGGCAGCTGCTGTTTGTTAACTTTTTCCTATTCATATATTTTTCACATTTCCTTATTAACTATTTTATTGTTTTCTCATTGTCATTTTATTTTATTGTCATTCTCATATAATGAATAACTTCCACTGTGGGGGGGGGGGGCGAAACAAACTAACCTACTCAGTTGCTCACCTTGAATTTAGTATACTCTTTGTTTTCCCAGTCATAGCTCTTAGCCTGTCTCTATATTGTTTTATTATCACCCATAGTCCTGACACTGAACTTCTCTAGGCTGCTGCAAGGGACATAACCCCACAACCTCTAAGGGCCCTGAGCAGGTACCACGTTCACCTAGCAATATTAAATTCCAAATACACAGACCCCAAACCTGGTGATTCTTATATTTGTGTCTGGGGAAGGGAGAAGCACCTTAAGGTGCTCACTAAGCATTAGCCTAGAACAGTCCAGACTAGGGGAGAAGAGATAGAGGCAGACAGGAGATAAACCACTTGGAGAAGAGAATGGAACTCACCTCAAAGTTCCATGGAGGTTAGGAATGAAAAGGCTGTGGTTCCACAATTTTTGCTGAGGAAGAATTTAGGGGAGTGGCATTGGAAGGAAAGGAAGAGGGCTCATTGAAGATATTTTTTAGAATAATATGGAATTCTGAGACAGGTTCGGAAATTCCCTATGTCTCTTATTTAGGCATAGCCTGGGAATGTAGGTAGCCAGGATTGACAGCTCACAGGCTCTGTTCCTGCACCTGCCACACCTTCGATTTGTTCATCTGAGACAGCCTTCTTGCCCTCTCAGTGCCACTTATGTTCACCATTAGTAAAATAGGGAAAAAACACCCTTGAACCCCAAATCTGGTAAAAGAACACAAGGAATTGTATCAGTGTTTGCCTCTGGGAGCAGCAGCAGAGATCTAAAAAGCCGTGGCCTGCTCTTTGTTCCGTAGGCCTGTGTATAAGCTGGGCTCCAGCCAGAATTCCAAACAATGACTTATTTGCTAATAATACGCTTCTTTCCAACAAGCTGTTTTGTAAGGGAAGAGTTTAAGAAGTGTACTTATACTGGGATAAGTACTATACTTATACTTCTTGGATAAGAGGTATACTCATCCCAAGAGGCCAGGGTTTGGAATCAGATCTTACTTTCACACTAACAAGTTGTATGACCTTGGGCAAGTTAATTATTCCTTGACTGACTTCATTTTTCGTCATTGTAAAATGGAGGAAAATACAGTATTGACCTTATAGGGCTTTTGTGAGGCTTGAGGTAAAGCACGTGAAGGACTTAGTTCGGTGCTTGGCACACAGTACATTCTAAATAAATGTGACCAATTGTTATAATTTAGCCTGACTATATTCCACTTTTGGATGCATCAGGGGAAATAGAGGGGGATGAAGAAAGGGATTAATACAAAGAAAGGCATCACACGAGCTGCTGCAGAGGGATGAGCTCAAAGTCACTGAGGAGTACATGTTGAGCAGGTGTGTGAGATAGCAAAATCAGGGTGCACATAAGGAAGGGAAAAGATTACACAGTAGTCAGTGGTTTCACTTTCTGCCATTTCAGTTACCTGTGGTCAACTGCAGCCTGAAAATATTAAGTGGAAAATCTTAAAAATAAACAATTCATAAGTTTTAAATTGTGAGCTGTTCTGAGTAGCTTGATGAAATCTTCTGCCCTCCCTTTCATCCCACCCAGGACTTGAATCATCCCTTTGTCGAGTGTGTCCTGCCATTGGTCACTTAGTAACCATCTTGTTATCAGATTGACTGTTGTGGTATCGCAGTACTTGTGCTCAGGTAACCCTTATTTGACTTAATAATGAGCCCCAGACACATTCATATTGCTGCTTCTTCATTATCAATGCATGTATCATTTTACCTGTAAATAAATATGAATTTCTTTTTCACATTTTTCACATTAATTTCTTTTCATTTTTTGATGTCTAGTGTTAGTAATACATATAATGTCTACAGTGTTTTGTATCATATAAGACAATATTGATGTAGGTACTGACGATTCATCTTGTAAACAGATAACATAAACTTACAGTGTATAGATAAATACACTACAGTATATAAATGTATTTTCTCTTCCTTACAATTTTATTAATAACACTTTCTTTTCTCTACCTTACTTTGTTATAAGAATACAGTATAGAATATATATAACATGCAAAATATGTATTAATGGACTGCTTATGTCATTGGTAAGGTTCTGGTCAACAGTAAACCATTAGTAGTTAAGTTTTTGGAAAGTCCAGTTACATGTGGATTTTCGACTTGAGGGAGAAGGTTGGCACCCTTAACCCCCACGTTGTTCAAGGGTCAACTGTATACTTCCAGAGACTATCTTGCCTCTGTGAAGTCCTGAGCCAGGCTACCATTCATAGCCCTTGTCACTCATTCAATTAATATTTATTGAAAATCTACTATGTCCAAGTATTGTAGTAGGAACTGAATATATAAAGAGAAAAGAAAGGAAGCAAAAAGACTTCAGTAGCAGTCTATCTTGTGTGCTCCAGGCAAGGGTCTATCTACTTTGCTGATCACCCTACCTCCACTGAGTCCCAAACACTGAAAGTCAGGAAGCTATTGCTTCCATTGTTGCATGATCCATGGAATAACTGAATATGCCTCTTGTAAGTCAGAATTTCTTTACATGATCATCTGACTTGATTCAGAACATGGTTTTCTTACAAGTTACAATTTTCCTCGGATTCAATTCCCTGATTCACCTCTCATAATGCTGTTCCCAGAGCAGACACCTCCCTAGGTCAAGGGTTTTACCACTATGATTCAAAGACCTTGAAGATTCCGCAAAGAGGTTATTGTGTTTCTGAAAGCATTCAGTTTGAATTACAATAATTATATTTTTAAATATCTTTCAAAATATAGTAAAATGAGGGCTTCCCTGGTGGCGCAGTGGTTGAGAGTCCGCCTGCCGATGCAGGGGACACGGGTTTGTGCCCCGGTCCGGGAAGATCCCGCATGCCTTGGAGAGGCTAGGCCCGAGAGCCATGGCCGCTGAGCCTGCGCATCCGGAGCCTGTGCTCCGCAACGGGAGAGGCCACAACAGTGAGAGGCCCGCATACCGGAAGAAAAAAAAAAAAAAAAATATATATATATATATATATAGTAAAATGACAACACACTCAAATGGAATAAATAGCAAATTGTAATATATTGGAAACCACTACAGTGTTAATTTGTGCTACCATGTAAATTAGTTTTAGGGGCAGATCTTGACTGAGAGCTACTCCTAACATTTCCACTTAATTCAGGAGTACCCTGAGACTGCATGTTGAGCTATCCAAAATACTGTTTCTATTTGCAATTTATCTGTGTGAATTGGGAATGTCTCTACACTGTGCAATCAAAACCTTATAGAAAAAATAAATTAGATTCTGAAGCTGAACATAAGAATACAACTGTCACCCAGAACCCCCTATTTCAAAGGTTTGTATTTATCAAAACTTCGTTCACATACTGATTATACCCTAAGTAAATGGTATAAATTTGAACTTAAAATATTCTAACATATGTTTACATATTACAGCACCCTGTAAGATTTCATTTGATAAAAATAAACCTACTGTTAAAAATAAAATTTAGAATACTACTCAGCCATTAAAAGAGGAAATCTTGCCATTTGAGACAATATGGATTGACCCTGAGGATATTATGTTAAGTGAAATAAGTCAGACGGAGAAAGACAAATACCATATGATTTCATTCACATGTGGAATATAAAAAAACAAACAAAAACTCCCAATAAAAGACCAAACCAAACCAAACAAAAACAAACACATAGATACAGAGAACAGAGTGGTGGTTACCAGAGGGGGAGAGGGGGTAGAGGTGGGATAGCAAAATGGGTAAAGGGTGGATCAACTGAATGGAAACTAAACTTTTGGTGGTAAGCACGCTGTAGTGTATACAGAAATAGAAATATAATGTTCTACACATTAAACTTATATAATGTTATAAATCAACATTACCTTAATTTAAAAAATCAAAAAAGTGGGGAGGGTGGGAGGGAGGGAGATGCAACAGGGAAGACATATGGGATCATATGTTTATGTATGACTGATTCACTTTGTTATAAAGCAGAAACTAACACACCATTGTAAAGCAATTATACCCCAATAAAGATGTTAAAAAAAAAAAAAACAAACAAAAAAGAATGAATGAAATAAAATTTAGTAACCACTGTCCTAAGTAAACTCTGATCTGCCCACCAAGTTTAGTGGGAAGAAGTCAATAACAAAGCATAAGCAAACACATGGCACCCTAATGAGGAGCCTTTATAAAAGAGATGCCTGACAAAGATGGGCACCTGTTTCCACATCAACCCATCTCTTCAAGAAACTGGAGGGCATTTTCACAGAGCTCTCCACTACTGTTAAGGCTCCTTAGTCTTACAGTGCTCTCTCTGCTCACTCCAACTAAAACTGACTGTTCTCTTATCATGACTATAAATACTCCCCTTTGAAGCAGTAAATGGCTCAGAAGAATATGAAGTACAGATTGCCCTGGATTCCCAATTCCACATAAGGGCTAAATACCTAAGAGACTTAGAAGAATATGGACCAAAGTTTTATATCTGAGAATTGACCACCCATTGCTATGCTTCATCCAGTATCCTTTAATCTATGCCACTAAAATTATACTCTTCCCACCTCACTTTGGTAGGATTCTCAGAGTTCTTCAAACCTAAATCAAGCAATTTGGGTGCAACTCATTTCAGTAATGTAACTTCTCACTTGTGGCCCTTTCTTGCCAATCCTGTTCCCTGGGCACTCAACCTGGTCCACTGGAGTAACTGAAACGGATCTTATGGTGCTTTCCTGGGGCAGGCCCCTCTCTCCACGTCCTCTGCCTGTTTGTATAAAAGCTGTAGTCTCCCAGACCTTCCCTGGGTCACGAAAGCCCGGCTCAAGAATTAATAATTGAAAGGATGTGAACGTGTAGTGACAAAAATAACAACTGGGCCAGGAGAACTGGTAAGAATTTAAACAGTAGATCAGCCATATGGCAGTCACAGAGTCTTTAGCTCCTCCCTGAAGTACATAGATAACAGTATCTGATGCACATTTCCTGAGTTGCTTTGCAGACACTAAAACTCCCACCAAATGGAAGGCATTAACTACTTGATGACCATGAGCATGTACTCAGCCCCCAGACCTAATGGAGCCTAAGGACTGATAATGTTAATCCCTGTGACACTCCCCTGTTACCTCACCATCAACCAATCAAAATTGTGCATGGGTCGATCACACACTCTGAGACTCCCCTCCCTCACCCTGCCCTTAAAAACTTCCCTGAAATCCATCAAGAAGTTTGGGATTTTTGAGTATTAGCTGCCCTGGACTCCTTGTTGGCACCTTACAGTAAATGCTGCAACTTTCCTTCAGCACAATCTGGTGTCAGTAGATTGGCTTTACTGCGCTTGAGCGAGTGGACCCAAGTTTGGTTTGGTAACACTGGCAGTCTATTTGAATGGTCCTTTGGCTTCTGTATTCCTGTCCCTGAGCAGTTTGATTGAGCCCTCTCTCAGTTTTTGCCCTGTATTCTGCTCTAGCTCCTGCTTGCTTGATCCACTTCCCTTTCTCCTTCTCCTATGCTCTCTCAGCAATGGCCTTAGCTCTGCTCTTCATGTCTTGTCTCTCCTCTGTCAACTCCCAGAGCTTCCCAGCGTACTCTGAACCATCTACCTCTCCAATGATCACACCTGCCTTAGTCTACCCCATTTGGGGCTGAAAACAAAAGCTGATATCCATATCATCTGCTTTGTGATCATCTGGAGGGATGAAGATGATTCCACCTTTTATAAAAATTGTAAAGTAAAAGATGGTGTTGCAGATAATTTTTTAAACGGTAATTCGGACTGCCTGTTCTCTGGATCCTGTAAACATATACCAATAAAACCTGCAAACACAGGAATTAAAAAAACATAATATAGTTAACAATTCAAATAAATCCCTCTGTGCCTAGGGCTTTTCAAACATATGTTATTTTACTGTGGGCTTGCCCAGCAAGGTGCCTCCATTCTCTGCTTCCTGTTAACTGCATTTTGAGAATTTCCCAAATTCCTTTCCTCGCCTTATTTCTAAAAGCCTGAATTACCATTTAAATTACATCTAAAAGCAACCAATTGTGTTTCCTCTGAAGCATAGCTGGCAAAGTGAGTGGGCAGGTTCTGGGGCAAATCCCACTGGGAGCTCGCTGCCTTTCCCCTCCTTGGGTACATTTATCCAAATGAAATCACATTAAGGTAAACATGAAAGACATTCTTGAGGGTCAGGGCAGACAAAAACTTGCAGCCTAAAGGGCTTATGCAAAAATTGGAAAGGAAAAATGCTTTGGGCCGAAGATGGTGGTTTAGGGGAGGAGGTTTCAGGTGTAGATGGTCTGTATGTAATCCTCAGCTAAGGAGTTCTCATTATTTTCCCTATCATCCTACAACCCACTGCATCCTCAGTGGGCAGTCCACTGCCCTGCCCACTTTGAAGAAAAGGAACTGGGGGAACTTCGGTGAAGTAATTAATGGAATATTAAGCTGATATTAAAAGAATAAGGTAGGGGCTTCCCTGGTGGTGCACTGGTTGAGAGTCTGCCTGCTGTTGTAGGGGACACGGGTTCATGCCCCGGTCCAGGAAGATCCCACATGCCGCGGAGCGGCTGGGCCCATGAGCCATGGCTGCTGAGCCTGCGTGTCCGGAGCCTGTGCTCCACAACGGGAGAGACCACAACAGCAAAAAAAAAAAAAAAAAAAAAAGAATAAGGTAGATCCATATGTGCTGATATTTAAAAACTTCCAGAAAATATTGCGAAAATGAAAAGGGGAAGAGGTTTTTATCTGTATCTATACATTTTATGCTGATGATACATAAAATGATACATTTTATCCTTTAAAACCCTAAAGACTGTAAATAGCATGTGAATGTAAAGGCATTCAAAAGAAGTGAAGATAGGACTTCCCTGGTGGCGCAGTGGTTGAGAGTCTGCCTGCCGATGCAGGGGACACGGGTTCGTGCCCCGGTCCAGGAAGATCCCACATGCCGCGGAGCGGCTGGGCCCATGAGCCATGGCCACTGAGCCTGCGCGTCCGGAGCCTGTGCTCCACAACAGAAGAGGCCACAGCAGTGAGAGGCCCGCGTACCGCAAAAAAAAAAAAAAAAAAAAAAAAAAAAAGTGAAGGTAAGGCCAGCAGGATATTTATAATTATGTTGGCTACCCTTGGTAAGGGATGTTGACAGGTGTTGATGGGGATTTTCATCTCTCATTTTATATACTTTGAAAAATTTAACAATAAACGAGGGTTATTTTTGTAACATATGGAAGAATAAAGAAAAGGAAAATGATTTCAGGATTGGAGATGAGACCAGTGTGATCCTCATAAGCCTCGCCCTTGAATCTTCTATTCTCCCCATCCACCAATACAAATTCAAATAGCTTAGGCTACAAAGGGCCAATTCAGCTCCTCAGAGAGTCCAGGCTTTCACATGTGCTTTCCTTTCAGCCTAGAATATCCTTCTCCTCCTTCCCCTATTTTCACGTGGTTAATTTCTTCTTGTCCTGCTGTTTCTGCTTAGATGTCACCTCCTCCAGAAAGGCGGCCCCACATTCTACTCCACACCATCTTCCTCCATTCCTTCATCCATCTGCCTGCAAGGCAGGGCTGAATCAAGAACCAGGGTGAGCATGCTGTCAGTTAGCCCAGTTAAATACCCAGTGAAAGGGAAAACAACAAGTTCAAGGAACTATTGCTACCGAACCAAAACTTGGGTCTGCTCACCCACGCACACACTGTAAAGCCAATCTACTGACACCAGGTTGTGGTGAAGGAAAATATAGGGTTTATCACAGGGCGCCAAGCAAGGAGTTCAGGGCAGCTAATGCTCAAAACACCCAAACTCCCCAGTGGGTTTCAGGAAAGCATTTTTAAAGGCAAGGAGAGGAGGGGACTTGCAGGGCAAGTGATCAGCTCATGCACAATTCTCTGGTTGGTTGATGGTGAGGTAACATGGTGGTGTCACAAGAGTTAACATTATCAATCCTCCGGCTCCAGTAGGTCTGGGGGCTACATGCTCATGGTCATCAAGTAGTTAACCTCTTCCCTTTGGTGGGACTTTTAGCATCAGCAAAACAACTCAGGAAAGGTGCATCAGATACTGTTATCTAGGTACTTAAGAGAAGAGCTAAAGCAGAGGACATGGGGGAGGCGGTCTGTCCTGGGAAGGCCCCCTAGGGTCCTGATCCACTAAGCTATAAGAGAAGAGTTATACTTCTAAGGTGAGTTGCCCCCAAATGCCTGGTCTCAACAAATCCATATCGAGCTCCCAGAGAACCTCAGCATTTGCCATTACAGCACTTACCATTCAGCATTGTAATTATCTGCTTGTCTGTGTGCCTCACTAAAATGCAAATGATATGGGACTATAAGGGAAGCCTGTCTATCTCATTCTCCACTGTAACTCAGAATTAGCACAGCAGATGCAAAATATTTGTCTTGGCTCAAGCTGTTATAACAAAATACCATAAACTGGGTGGTTTAGGCAATAAACATTTATTTTTCACAGTTCTGGAGGTCGTAAGTCCGAGATCAGGGTGCCATTGGGGTCAAATCCTTGGAGAGAGCCCTTTTCCTGGTGGCAGAAGGCTGACTTCTCGTATCCTAACATGGTTGAAAGGAAGCGAGCTAGCTCTCTGGCTTCTTCTTATAAGAACACTGATGCAACTGATGAGGGTTCTACTCTCATGACCTAATTACCTCCCAAAGGCCCCACTTCCTAATACCATCACACTAGGATTAGGGTTTCAACATATGAATCTTGGGGGGACACATTCAGTCCATAACAATCTTCATACATGGGATAGATGGGTAAATCACAAAGGTCAGAGACTTACTCAAGAGGAGTTCGTAGATAGAAAAAGTCTGTATCCTTTACTCTAGAGACTGTAGATTCTCCTAATCATAGGACTGAGAGAACTTAAGAGGAACAAAACACTGGGAAACAAACACAGCTTTTAGTGGGAAAAATTAAGTTTCCTTTCTCTGAATAGATGATTCCCTTGACATAGATGATTCCCATGATTCTTAGCGTTAACACTACAGACATCTTGGGCTGGATAATTCTATGTTGTAGGGGACTGTTGTGTGCATTGTGGGATGTTTAGCAGGATCCCTCCCTTCTACCTACTAGATACCAGTAACACAACTCACCAAGTTGTAACAACCAAAGTCTTACCGAATATTGCCTGGAAGGCAAAATCACTGGCATAGAGTTTTCACAGATATAATAGAGCAGCGCTGAGTAAAGGAGACAACACTCGCATGCTCATATGCAGCCCCTTTTTGACATATGATTTGAGCCTTACAAGCAGAAGGGCCCCAAGTGAGTGATTATGATTACTGGGTAGGTAAGGGCATGGGCCAAGTGTCTTACCTTAAGTGACAAAAGGGTTAATGTATACTCAACCTTTACTAAGCATTCCTAGGTCTGAAACTCAGTTCTAATTATTCTCAAGTGATTCTGAAGGTTCATGACACATAGTCATTTGTCAGTGTTCTGGGGCATGAAATTGGACCGTGTCCTCTCTGTAGCTGGTGTGTGGAGGTGATTTACTTAGCTAGTAAGTGAGACTACCTGATCAGCTACCACAGACATCATTTTCTTTTTCTTTAAGCGCCTGCTTTTTAAACACAGCTTTGTTGTTCTCTATTGGAAATGGATGACACAGCAATGTTTATGAATAGGCTGGGGCAAAGTAGCTTTCTTGTCCAAAGGTTGTACAGAGAATGCCAATTTCCAAGTAACGGTGATGAAAGTGAAGCGATCTAAGAGCATGGTGGTTTAAAATACTGGTAGACTTTAAGAGCTTTATGAATTATTTTAGACTGTATTTATAGGACTGTTAAAGACACAAAGCGTTCCCTTAAAATTTTCAGTCATACTTCACTACATTTTATCCCCATAGCATATCCCCATATTATATGCTAGAGTGGTATTCATGAATTTGAAAATCTGCAAAGATCTCAAGAAATAGCCCTCAAAATTCTAAGGAGCTCCTAAAATTTAAAGGTCTCAGATGTGTCTCTTCTTCTCTATGCCCAAAATCAAATTGCAACCAGCTGGATGACTACTTGCCTCCTTAATGCCACTGTTGGGGGAGGGGAAATGTCCCTTCTTTCCCCTCTTAGTTCTTTTGGCTGGCAATTAAAATGACATAAGGCAGAGTAATGGGGAAAATCAAATTTATTACATGTGCACGGGGAATTCACATAAATATCAAGAATCGCAAAGACGTCAAGGCAAGGTGAGATATATATATTCTGGATTAAGGAGAAGGAGGTAGGGGTCTGAGGCTTCAAGGGGAAGTAAGGTAATTCACAGGAAGATAAAGAATTAACGTTTGGTAAACAAATGTTTTCTGGGTCATCCAAAGGCAATGGGACACAGAGAGGACTTTGATCAAATGGGCTTTGCTAGGTTCCTCTCTTTCTACCATACTTAATACTTTACTATAGTTATCTCTGGTGATAACTTCTTCCTGGACAGGCCTCCTACCTTAAATTCTTTTAGGCAGTTAGGGGGAAGCTCAAAAGTTCTTCCTGAGATTTTTGGGGCTTGGTTGTTTTCAGCTTAAAATAATCTTCACGCCAGAGTGGCACCTCTTGGGGCGGCCTGCCCTGAGCTCCATCACCACCAAGTGTGCTTGCCCACGTCAACAAATATATTCCCTAAGTGATATTCAGATTATGTAACTCCCCTATTCTCAAGCCTGTATGTAGTATATCACCCCTATAGCATGTCAAATCCAAATAATAATTTTGCTTGTGAGTGAACTTTTAGGCTCTGCACCCAAAGTCTCCACTCCATGATTTCCCATCCCTTATTTTTCTGAACATTCTCATTCAGTTCTTCACTGTGGTCTCCTTTTCCTAAACCTAGATTCTTTCCCGCTACCTCCACATTGTCCATCAGGCCAGGAGAGGTCCAGTTAAAGAGCCCTCTTTACTTTCTGTCTTCCATACCACATTACTCCCTGCCTTACACATGATACGTAAGACTCACTACCGTGAAAATGCCATGTGGTATAAACTAAAAGAGCATAGCTTGTGGAATCAGACAGACCGAGGTTTCAATCCATTTCTGCTACTTATCACGTATGTGAGACTGAGCAAGTTACTTCATTCATCTCTAAAATCCTCACGGTTGTTGTGAGAATCATGAGAATTGATTATCTAACCCCCCCACACACACACTTGCTACCTCAAACTGGCTTTGCTTTTCATTTTCCCCACTATTCTTACTTCAGTCAATGTCATCTAGTACCTCATTTTAGAATCCTCCTATCACAAAGTCCTATCAATTCTACCACCTATTATCTTACATATACTCCCATCTCTCCATCCACACTATTACCATTCTTCCTTTATATCTTGCCTAGACCACACTAGTCTCCTAAGTGGTCTTCTTCCTTTCATCCTTCATATCCCCAATCAATTCTCCTTACAGCTTCCAAGGTGATCTTTAGAAAAAAAGATTAATTCAATTGTATTCATTACCTGTGTAAAACCTTCCGATGGCTTCTACATGAATTTAGGATACAAGCCACATTTTTTATTATGGCCTTCAAGATCCCAAATAATTTAGCCCCAAACTACCACTCTGGCCTCATTTCCTACCAATTTTCTCTGTCTCACACCACTAACTCCCCATTTCTGGATTATAACTGGTCTCCCTGCTTCCACTCTTACCCCCCTTCAATCTATTCTTCACACAGCAGCCAGAGTAATCTTAGAATTCATAAGAAGATAAAGAGGGAGATATTTTTCTATCTACCAATTCTACCTCTAAAATATATTTTGAGTTCATCTACTTCTTTCCATTTGCACCCTGGTTCCAGCTATCATCATCTTTCACTGGAATTTCTACAATAGATTCTTAACAGGTCTTCCTACTGTTTGACTTGACCCTCTCCAAATCATTCTCCACACAGCAACTAGAATGATATTTTGATAGCTCATTATGATCATCTCTCTCCCCTGTTTAAGACTCTTCAGTAGCTTTCCATTGACTTAATCAGTACAGCTGAATGGTTAAAGAATCGGGCTCTAGAGAAAAACTGGCTGGATTTTAATCCAAGCTCCACCACTTACTAGCTGCAGAACCTTGGAAAAGTAACTTCTCTAAAACTGAGTTTACTCACCTACACAAAGGAAACAGTAACAGTAACCTACCTCTTAAGGTTATTGTGAATCTTATACATAATACACATTCAGTAAAAGTGATTTGTTATTACTGTTGTTAACAATTCAAAATCTTTAAATAGGGCTTACAGAGTCCTGCAAAATCTCATTCCTACTCACCTTGCCAGCTTCCTCTTTTGCTATTTCTCCCTTTGCTCACTATGCTCTACCACTTTGGCCATTTTTCAGGCTCTCAGAGTAGGCCAGTAGTTCTCACACTTTAGATCAGAATCTTCTGGAGGGCTTGTTAAGACACAGATGGCTGGACTTTACCCCCAAAGTTTCTCATTAAGTAGGTCTAGGGTGGGGCCTGATAATTTGCATCTCTAATAAGTTTCCAGATGATGCTGATGCTGCTGGTTTGGGGACCACACTTTGGGAACCATTACAATAGCATTCCTTCTTGCCTCAGAACTCCCAAATACACACAAACCTTTACCCTGGTCATATATCAAGTGTAAACTTTAACAATCCTTCTTATGAAAGGCTTCCCTTGACCTTCCAGACTAGGCTAAATACTCTTGATGTATTTTTCATAGCATGCATAGTATTTGTAATTAGTTATTTGTGTAATTATTTTTTGACTTAAAAAAAAACATATGTCAAACTGCCTCATGAAGGCAAGGACCCTGTATGTTGTCTTGAAGTCTTATCTCCAGAGCCTGGCACACTCTTGACTCATAGCAGGCACTCAACAAATTTTGTTGAATAAATTTTTAATGAACAATTGTATTCTATATGTAAAAAAATAATAATGGTTAAAGTCACTCAATGATGCTGTTTCCCTTCACAAATATTCAATCTTTTCTTTCTGAGACTATCTCAGCCTGCTTGTACTTTCTCCAGTCACTACCTTTTGGCCACAGATTCCTCAGATTCTTCCCTCTTTCAATGCCCTTACCTGTGCCCTAAGCAAATATAGGGCTTTCAATTCAAACTATACCTTAAAATCACCTGAAGAGCTTTCCAAAATGTACAAGGCCCCACACATCTGACCAATTGAATCAGAATTTCTACATTTTTTAAATAGAACTTCTGCATATTTAAAAAATTTCCTCAGATGATTCTGATGCACAATAAGAGTTGAAAAGCAGTATGCATGAATGAGTCTCTCTCGAAGTAAAAATACTTGTGTACGTGTTGATGGTTCTGCAACAATACCAGCCACGTGGTTGGCATTCATCTTACACACTCTGAAAAAGGCATTTGTTTTGCTGCCTTCATTGCAAGTTCCTAGAACTGTGTTTCTCAAATTGTGATCTATAGACCTCTGCATCAATATGGCCTGGTGTTCTTGTCAAAAATACATGCTCCTGGGCCCTACCTCAAACCCACTGATTCAGAATCTTGGGTGGGGAATGTGGGTCAGGGCCAGGAATCTGGGTAATTTCAAATCAGTTTCCTGAGTGATCCCGATGCACAGTAATGTACAAGTACCACTGCACCAAAGAGTAGTAGGGCATAGCAAAAGAAAACGAAATAGCCAAGCTTCTACTCAAGATATAAAATTGAACACATTCATTCACAGGCTATAAATTAAGTAAATCTATAACAATGGAACCAATACCAGCCCTCTGATTGGTCAGAGCAGTGAATTCCAATCACAAAGGAACTATGTTTGACAAGGCATATTGGCAGTCATTTTAAGACAAAGGGCTGGTAGGGGAAAAGAGAATAAAAGGCTGCCCCTAGACCATTATCCGTGGGTAGCAGGAGAGAAGGTGTGTGAATGGAGTAAGAGCAGGGAGCAAGCAAGAGGGGTAGGTTTCATAAGTATATCTACCAAGTGACAGCAGCTGTGATTTGAATACAGCTATACCAAGTCCTACATTTCATACTCTTAATCCCTATAGCAGTGGTTCTCAAACGTCACTGGTTATCAGAACCACTTGGAGGTCTGTTAAACACAGACTCCTGGGAACCCCAGGGTTTCTGATTAATTAATCTGGTGGTGGGACCTGAGACTGCATTTTAAATAAGTTTTCAGCTGATACTGATGCTACTGGTCTGGAGATCACATTTTAAGAACCATTGCTCTACAGTGTTCATACTTTTGTTCATATTGTTGCTTCTTTCTGACCTGCCCTTCTCCCCAATCAATGACAGTGGACCCTGACCATCCTTCAAAGCACAGCTCCATACAGCCTTCTCTATGAAGCCTTCCCTGATCTCATGTCCTCTACCTGCAAGAACTATAATGTCTTCTGTGTCTATGGGATGGGATATGAGGAGCTGGCAATTCTGGAACACTAAGGGGCAATGGGTGCAGGGAGGGAGGGTTCTAAGGTTTGCAAAGATATTTTTCCAGTGAGTTCCATGCATTGCAGTTGTGGTTGTTCTAAAAACATTGTAAACCAGGTGACCCCAAAACAAAGCCATCAATACTTGTGTTTAGAAGAGGGAAACCAAGCCATTCAGCAAACATGACTCAGGAGGAGAACTGGCAACCATTTCAAGACAGGGGACTAGAAGGAAGAGGAGGTAAACAACTGGACAAATGGATATCTACAGAAAGGAAATAATGGGAATAGCAATACCTACTCAGGAGGCTTTCTCTGCCCAAGGTCAGAGGAGAATGCCTTAATTGAGTATGCACAGAAAAGAATATTACAACAGAGCAGAACGGAGGTGAGGACAAATTTAAGGTCCCTGACACATGAGATTTGTTTAGGGCCTGATATACAGGTAATAAGTGATAGACATGGGATTTCAACTCATTTCCATCTCATTCTAAATACCGTACATATAACATCTACAGCATTCTCTTAAAGGGTGGTCCATGACCCACTGTCATCAGAATTACTTAGGGAACTTAATAAAATAGTATGTCCCTACATCTCTCCACCAGAGAGTTCAATTCAATAGACTAACGCCCAGAAGTCTGAATCTTAATAAGTCCCTCCACATGACTGTGGTGTAGATGGTGGTTAAAATACATATTGACAAATATCACCAATCTCTAGTTTGTTGCACATGAAGACACGGAATGTTTCGTTTGCAGAAGAAAAAAATGTATTGGGAGTGGGGGGTGGGGAAGGTCTGGGGATTGGAGAAATGGCTCTGGGGAGGACAAAAAGGAGCTCAACAGGTTGAAATCTCTAGAAGGAGCTAGATTTTAAGGAAGAATTTTAAAACCAGAACTTTTCAAAAGAGAAATCTGCTACCTGAAGAATTCACGAGTTTTATCCTTACTGGAGATGTTACAGTAAAGGTGACAGAGGCATTTTCTGGGCTGTTGATAATCAGTATTTCTCTGTATAGATAATGATCCACTTGTATCTTTATCATCTAAGGGTACCTTTTTACCAAGGTAGATTGGGCTCCTCCAAAATCTACTGAATCAAAATCTCTAGGGGGTGGAGCCTTTTCAAGAAGCTACCCAGATAATTCTGATACAGTTGGACCATGGTTTACATTTTTAAGAGAAAAATTGTTAAAGAGGTTAAGTCCATATGCTTTGCATGAAATGGAATTGAGTTTAAATTTTTGGACAAAGACCTTATCTAATCTAGCACTGAGAGTAATTTCAGTAAGAGGTGAACAAGAGATTGAATGGGGGAGATAGGAGCCTTGGCACATCTTAGATCAGTGTTTTTCCATATAATTTGGCATTGACGGTCAAGAAGTGGTGGCTAAACATTTGTGTTTTTTAATCTCCCCAGAGGATTCCAGTGTACTGCAGATGTTGAAAACCACTATTCATGAATACTGTCTACCTCTAGAGTTAAAATTAGTTTGATCAAGGATCACCTGCATCAGAATCATCTTGGGAAGATTATTGGAAATGCAGATTGCTGGGCTTTACCCAACACCTAATAAGGCTAAATTCCTGAGAGGGAGGACCCAAGAATTTCCATTTTAAACAAGCTCCCCAAGTTATCCTTATAAATGCTAAAGTGTAAGAACCACAGCTCAATACATAATTCTATGTCTTCAGCTTCCTTTGCATCTCAGAGTTTATTTCTGTCTTTGGTGCTACAAAGTGAATTCAGTAGATTTCATTGACCAATCGACTGGTACAGCTGGAATTGTCAAATTGTATATTTTACCAAATATAATTACTAAATGAGATTTTCATTTGCTTCTATTTATAGTCAACAAAAGGTCTTTTAAGAAATTCATTCAATAAATTTGTACAATCACTATGTAGAACAGTATGGAGGTTCCTTAAAAAATTAAAACAGAGCTACCAAATGATCCTGCAATCCCACTCCTGGGCATATATCTGGAGAAAATCATAACTCCAAAAGACACATGCACCCCAATGTTCATTGCAGCACTATTTACAATAGCCAAGACATGGAAACAACCTAAAGGTTCATCAACAGGTGAATGGTTGAAGAAGATGTGGATATATACACAATGGAATATTACTTAGCTATAAGAATGAATGAAATATGCCATTTGCAGCAACATGGATGGACCTAGAGATTATCATACTAAGTGAAGTAAGCCAGACAAAGATAAATATTGTATAATATCACTTATATGTGGAATCTAAAACAAACAAACAAACCAACAAGATACAAATGAATTTATTTCCAAAACAGGACTCACAGACATAGAAAACAAACTTATGGTTACCAAAGGGGAAAGGGGCGTGGGGGTAGGGAAAAATTAGGAGGTTGGGATTAACATATACACACTACTATATATAAAATAGGTAACCAACAAGGACCTACTGTATAGCACAGGTAATTATATTCAATATTTTGTAATGACCTATAAGGGAAGAGAATCTGAAGAATATATACATATAAAACTGAATTGCTGTGTTGTACACCTAAAACTAACACGATACTGTAAATCAACTATGCTTCAATAAAAATAAATACATTTTAAAAATAAATAAAAATTTAAAAAACAAAAAAAATTTTTTAAAGAAATTCATTTTGCAGTAGTTTTAAAGAAATTCATATATGCAGTAGTTTTTCTTTGAAATAATTAAAACACCTTTTTTAAAGGGTGGAATTAGTTGTTGGGGGATGTGGATATATTTAGTTTTCCCAATTCTTAACTCATCTAGATGAAAACAATTTCTAGAAATAAGTTTGTGTGAAGGACATGGGGATAAAGCCTGTTGTGACATTTAAGCCAAATGCCAAATTTAGCAGATTATCTGGGTGTTGCTAAACACATGTGTATTTTACATCTGGATTTTTTCACACAGATGTTTTATCAGTGTATTAACCTGGTCATCATAAAGTACTAAGATGCAAGATTGCTATAATGGCCTAGTTATTTAACTAAAGTGCTTTTTAAAAAATATCTATTTTTTTCCACAGAATACTAGAAATTCTCCAAAATCATATCTAAGCAAAAGATTATCTAAAGGCTCTGGGAATATCATTATCATAATTATTTTCTCTTACTGTTTATAATTATAGTCTCTCAAACCACTTCTAATATGTTTCTATGGATTTTCAGCACATTTTCAAATACAAATGGGCTTTCCCAAGAAAATGCTTACTCATGAAATCATAACTTCGGATTTATATGTTCAAAGATACAGCCGGCAATCCTACTGCCATTTTATCCCTTGCTCTGGCATAAACCTCACAAAGACAGAACTTTCAGTGGCACTGTGAGACCTGGGATCAATGACCTGTTTTAGGCCCATCCCTTACCCTATCTGCCTCTTTCTAATGCCACAGGGCAGATAGATAGCCCAAGGGAATCATCTCTGCCTCAAGCCTGCCTTACCAGTATAACACTCTTATCTCAGTCTTGACCTGCTCAAATATATCATCCAATGCCTACTGAGTCACATATCTGTCCCTGTGTGTCTGTGTGTGTGATCATGTTATGCTTTGAGCAGGAGGTCCTGAAGGAAGTACCACTGTCACCATCAGCAGCAGCAGTATGTGTTGAGTATAATACTAGGTACTTTACACATATTTCCTATAATCCTCAAAACTGCATTATAAGCATAGGAACTGTATTATTACCTCATCACACAGTTGCAGAGACAAACGGTCAGAACAATTAAGCAACTTATCCAAGGTCAGAGTCAGTGATCTTGAAAAGCCAGAACTTTGACTATTATCTTTGGTTAGTACTATATTTAAGCAAATGTTCAAGGGAAGCATTCTAGCATGGTACTGAACAGCACTGGCTCTGGAGCTATATTGACTGCATCTGAATCCAGACTTTATCAATCATTGACTGTGTAATCTTGGGCAAGTTAACCTTAAACTTTCACACTCCTAGACAACTTTTAGACTCCTTTTTAGAGCTTAAAATATCTCTCCAGACATATATTGTTCCCTGTTTCAAATGCATATCATCAGCATTCCTTTTAAATGGTCTTTTTCAAATTTGCTAATTTATGACTATGAGATGTCTCCTCCCCTTCTCGGGAAGAACATCGGCAACCAAACCAATTAAGTGGCTCTTTATGACTAATGAATCACATTGGATTCCTACCTTCATGAAATCTACCTGCAGTGTCTCCTCAGTTTTACCCCCTGAGAGGGAATATCATCCTGTAAGAAGTTTTTCAATCATTGTCCTCAAGTTGACCTCTGATTACTGTTAAGTATACATATAAGACACTGAAAGAAATCAAAGATGACACAAATAGACGGAGAGAAATACCATGTTCTTGAACTGGAAGAATCAATATTGTGAAAATGACCATACTAACCAAAGCAATCTACAAATTCAATGCAATCCCTATCAAATTACCAACGGAATTTTTTACAGAACTAGAACAAAAAATCTTAAAATTTGTATGGAGACACAAAAGACCCCAAATAGCCAAAGTGATCTTGAGGGAAAAAAACAGAGCTGGAGGATTCAGACTCCCTGACTTCAGACTATACTACAAAGCTAAGTAATCAAGACAATATGGTACTGGCACAAAAACAGAAATATAGATCAATGGAACAGGAAAGCCCAGAGATAAACCCATGCACCTACTGTTGACTAATCTATGACAAAGGAGGCAAAGATATACAATGGAGAAAAGAGAGTCTCTTCAATAAGTGGTGCTGGGAAAACTGGACAGCTGCATGTAAAAGAATGAAATTAGAACACTCCCTAACACCATATACAAAAATAAACTCAAAATGGATTAAAGACCTAAATGTAAGACTGGACACTATAAAACTCTTAGAGGAAAACATAGGCAGAACACTCTTTGACATAAATCACAGCAAGATCTTTTTTGACCTACCTCTTAGAGTAATGGAAATAAAAATGCAAATAAACAAATGGGACCTAATAGGACTTAAAACCTTTTGCACAGCAAAGGAAACTATAAATAAAACAAAAAGACAACCCTCAGAATAAGAGAAAATATTTGCAAACAAACCAACAGACAAAGGATTAATCTCCAAAATATATAAACAGCTCACACAGCTCAATATTAAAAAAACAAACAACCCAATCAAAAAATGGGCAGAAGACCTAAATAGACATCTTTCCAAAGAAGACATACAGATGATCAAGAGGCACATGAAAAGCTGCTCAATGTCACTAATTATTAGAGAAATGCAAATCAAAACTACAATAAGGTATCACCTCACACCAGTTAGAATGGGCATCATCCGAAAATCTACAGACAACAGATGCTGGAGAGGGTGTGGAGGAAAGGGAACCCTGTTGCACTGTTGGTGGGAATGTAAATGATACAGCCACTATGGAGAACAGTATGGAGGTTCCTTAAAAAACTAAAAATACAATTACCATATGACCCAGCAATCCCACTACTGGACATATACCCAGAGAAAACCATAATTCAAAAAGACACATGCACCCCAATGTTCATTGCAGCACTATTTACAATAGCCAGGTCATGGAAGCACCCTAAATGCCCATTGACAGATGAATGAATAAAGAAGATGTGGTACATATATACAGTGGAATAATACTCAGCCATAAAAAGGAATGAAATTGGGTCATTTGTAGAGACGTGGATGGACCTAGAGACTATCATACAGAGTGAAGCAAGTCAGAAAGAGAAAAACAAATATCGTATATTAACACATATATGTGGAATCTAGAAAAATGGTACAGATGAACAGGTTTGTAAGGCAGAAATAGAGACACAGGTGTAGAGAACAAACGTATGGACACCAAGGGGGGAAAGTGAGGGGGTGGTGGTGGTGGGATGAATTGTGAGACTGGGATTGATATATATACACTAATATGTATAAAATAGATAACTAATAAGAACCTGCTGTATAAAAAAATAAATAAATAAAAATTAAAGAAAAAAGTATACATGGAGTCTTTTCAAGTCTAGATATAAGTCTCTATGAATACTCAACTCCTTTTGAATCACTAAATCACAGTATGGTTTTTGTGGGCAATAAATTGTAAAGAAACTGGTGCCAAAATTTCTAATATTCTTTTTTTAAAATAATTCAAGAACTGTTAAACCATATGTTTCTAGTGACTAATTAACCCTAAATTATGTTCCTGGAAATACTTTGGACAGTGAGCACATAGCTTGTCTACAACAGAACATGAGATTTGGAACCTCTGAAATATGTTATCTGTTTTTTTATTCCTTTTATAAATTCAAAAGATTATCCTCATTTCACAATGACAAAAGCTGAAGGTCAAAGAGTCTATGAGTGGTGTATTTGGTTGATGATAGCACTAATATTACTACTAAAGATTATATCAAATATGGTACCCAATGTTCAAGTTACTACTGCTGTGTAACAAATGACCCTAAAACTTAGTGGTTTAAAATAACAAAAATCATTTCATTCTCTCTCACGGGTTTCTGTGAGCCAGTAACTTCAGGAAGGGCTCAGATGGGTGGTTAAGGCTCAGTCTACATGTGACTACCATTACGTGGTGATTAGAGTTGGAATTGCAGAGGTGCTGAAGCAGGAGGGGGCTGACTGGGCATTCTTTTCCCTTCATGTAGCCTCAGGGCCTCTCCATGTTGCCTCTCCCTTTGGCCTTCCTCTTGGCACTGCATGGAGCCCTCAAGACACTTAGACTGCTTACATGGCAGCTCAGGGCTGCAAGCAAGTATTCAAAAGAACCAGGCAGACACTGTGTCACTTTTCATGACCTAGCCTCAGAAGTCACACTGCAACTCTTCTGCTGTAGTTACAAGCTCACCCAGATTAAAGGAGAGGCAACATAGATCTCACTTTTCCAGCAGAGAAGTGTCAGCATTACTTTGTAAGAAGAACACGTGGGACGGGAGGTATTGTTGCAGTTATCTTTGGAAAATGCAATCTGTCACACTTGGCATCTGTAGTTCTTTATATATTGTTGATTTATGCATCATATTTAAACAAAATGTTTTAAAGTATTTATTTATTTATTTGGCTGTGTTGGGTCTTAGTGCAGCACGCGGCTCTTCATCGTGGCACATGGGCTTCTCTCTAGTTGTGGCGTGCAGACTCAGTAGTTGCAGCTCATAGGCTTAGTTGCCCCACGGCATGTGGGATCTTAGTTACCTGACCAGGGATTGAACCCATGTACCCTGCATTAGAAGACGGATTCTTAACCACTGGACTACCAGAGAAGTCCCAACAAAATGTTTTCTGATGTCTTGATAATGTTTTCATAGAAAAAGTATCATTAAATGGGTAGATATGCTTTCCCACATTCATCCAGGACATTAGAAAAATCCGTTTAGATTAGGAAGACATAGCTAAAGAACCACCATCCACAACTCTCCAAACTTATTTGGTCATGGAGCCCTTTTTATATAGCACTTCTATCAACATTTCCTGAAATAGTATTCCATGGAATAGAGCTTGAAAAATTCTGCCATGAACCAACAGTAACAACTTTTTCTAAAGAGTTATAATTGTCATAATTACAAATGACCCATTTTAATAGTGTCAACATGTCTGTTAATACACCTCTATTCAAAAATGACAAAAGATGCTATTTCTTCTGTGTTAGCATCATGTGTAAATATGTTGCTTCATTTTTATTGAGATGTATTGTTGGATGCTATATCTGCCATTGATAAAAGGACTTCCTAATTGAATTTCATATCTTTGGTATTAAACATGGTTTAGCACATGATATCAATTGGCATTTGCAGTGAAGGAAAAAAAAGGTGAAGATTCATTGCTAAATATCTAACAAGAAGCTACCTTTGTGTGTACATAGTTCATTCTACTTCACTCCATTTCATAAATGATGGACATATCCCCCATCATCCAAAATCTTGGAAATTACTGTTTTATAATAAGTTAATCACAGGGTGTAGATCACAACACTTAAAAGATAGCATGTGAATACATCATTACTATCCTAGGCCAAGTTTAGCTAGAGAATAATTTCAAATGTTTTAATTGATATCCACAACGTATTTTTGTTTGATTAGAGTTTTAAATGAGAGTCAAGAGCAATGGTGACCTTCAAATATCCTATTCATTTTAAGACTGCAGTAGATGATTTTAAACCAATTAATTGTAAGCATTATAAGTCAATGAGTTATTAGCATTCATGAATTCTATAACAGCCAATTTGTTCCCAAACCATTGAGGTGCCTGTTTTATAATGTCTTGGAGATGTAACCATAGGAACTAAGTGGTTGCCAACATAAACCTTTAGGGTTAATGAGGGTAAGTTTTTACCTTTTTGAATCATTTTGAAATATATACAGAACCCAGGTAATATACCTCAAGGACTATAGTTTTGTTCAAAGTTAAAAAGTTGTCTTATAGCTATCCAACCTCTAGAGTTCATTTATTCAAGGTGCATCCACAGAGTACTTGCTTTGTGCCAGGTACTATGTTACATACCATGAAGGATAAAATAGGAAACAAACACTGTTGCTACCATCTAGGAACTTAAAATATAGGAGGAGAGGTACAACATTTACCCAGGTTAGTGTGCAATCAACCAGAATGTATAAAGTATCATAAGGGAGAAATAAACCAAGTTGTTTCCTTATAAAAACATTTTTTGCACAACTGGTAGGGCCTAACACCTCTTACCCCATAAAAGGCTATGAAAAATGCATAAAATCAAAAACAAAAAAACCCAAACCACCTCTCATCTACAGTGCTGGCAATATATGTAAATCTATAAAATGGATTAAGGCTTTGAACAAGAAAAGCTTGTCACTCCTCCCCTCTCTACCTCCCTTCCTCTCTTCACCCAGCCCCAACTATAACCCCTCACTTGGGAGATCTATATCTATTGATACAACTATATCATCTATATCTATCTCCATACCCCAAGGGAGTAGTATGGTATATTTATATGTAAATATTTGTATTTGTATAAATACATATATTTGGTATACTAAAAAGAAATATAGATATGTATCCTATAAATATGGATATTTGATATGGTATATATTTATATATGGGATAGAAGGAAAGAAGGCAAGTAGAAGAGGCAAAAAAAGAAAGGGAATGAGTCGTGTCTTTCCAGAATCAGGGAATTGAATGATACCCAACAGAAGATCCTGAGAATCCTTTCTCACTAACCACTACTACCTAAAAGACATGACTTCATAATCTCCATTATTTAACTGAGTCAATCACAGCAACAGTTTGTTTGTAAATGTTATGGTTTCAATTATGTTAACAATACTTGTCTATATAAAGGACTAGTTATCCAAAATAAAATGAAAAGACAACCTACAGAATGGGAGAAAATAGTCGCAAATGATGCAACCAACATGGGCTTAATTTCCAGAATATACAAAGAGCTCATACAACTCAACGACAAGAAAAACAACCCAATCGAAAAATGTCCAGAAGGACTAAATAGACATTTCTCTAAAGAAGAAATACAAATGGCCAACAGGCACATGAAAAGATGCTCATCATCACTAATTATTAGAGAAATGCAAATCAAAACTACAATGAGGTACAACCTCACACTGGTCAGAATGGCCATCATAAAAAAAAATCTACAAATAACAAGTGCTGGAGAGGGTGTGGAGAAAAGGGAACCCTCCTACACTGTTGGTGGAAATGTAAATTGGTCCAGCCACTATGGAAAACAGTATGGAGGTTCATTAAAAAACTAAAAATATACAGGGAAGACATATGGGAACATATGTTTATGTATGACTGATTCACTTTGTTATAAAGCAGAAACTAACACACCATTGTAAAGCAATTATACCCCAATAAAGATGTTAAAAAAAAAAAAAAAAACTAAAAATATAATTACCATATGATCCAGCAATCCCACTCCTGGGCATATATCCAGACAAAACTAATCCAAAAAGATACATGCACCCCTATGTTCATAGCAGCACTGTTCACAATAGCCAAAACTGGAAACAACCTAAATGTCCATCAACAGATGAATGGATGAAGATGACATGGTACATGTATACAATGGAATACTAGTCAGCCATAGAAAAGAATGAAATAAAGTCATTTGCAGCAACACAGATGCAACTAGAGATTATCATACAAAGTGAAGTAAGTCAGAAAGAGAAAGACAAATACCATTTATCACTTATATATGGAATCTAAAATATGGCACAAATGAACCTATCTCAGAAACAGACTCACAGACATAGAGAACAGACCGGTAGTTACCAAGGGGGAGGGGGTTGGGGGAGGGATGGAGTGGGAGGTTGGGGTGAGCAGATGTAAGCTATTATATATGGAATGGATAAACAACTAGGTCCTACTTCATAGCACAGAGAACTATATTCAGTATCTTATGATAAACCATAATGGAAAAGAATATTAGAAAAGAATGTATATATATATATATATATGTGTGTGTGTATGTATAACTGAATCACTTCGCTGTACAGCAGAAATTAACACAACCTTGTAAATCAACTATACTTCAATTAAAAAAAAAAAGGACTAGTTATCCAAAACACTGACTCACGCATGCTGCTCTACTTCTGCCATATAAGCACAGTCTTGGTGTGTCTCTAAATCTCTAGGTCTTGGAATTGAACTGTAGAACTTTTAGAGGAGAAAATCAATGCATTGGCATAATAGACTTTGCTACCTCTTCCATGGTGTTGGCAGGACAGAGTTAATTCACATTATATTTCCTGCAATTGAATGCATGTGTTTTGAATCACTTTTTGCCTTGATTTTCATGATAACATAAGAGATATACTCCTTGCAAAAGATAAAATGAAAACAAAACACAAGGATCACAAAGGAGAATAAAGAGGGGCATTCTGTATGATTTGAAACTGTATATTTAAGGAAGTATGCTAATTTTCTGACAAAATGTTAATACTCTTAAATTATGGTGTTTAAATGTATTCATAGTCAGCAGAAAACTTTAGAATTTCTAGAGATATAAAACAAAAACCTGACAGCTTTATTAAATCCACTAGGAAAAAAATGTACCCAACTTATATCAACCAACTCTTCTTTCTCAAGTTCTGAGGGTCAATGCATGTGGATTTTGGAGTCGTGTTTCCTACCACTTTGTAGATGGTACTAGCTTATTTCTAAATATAAACACTGGACAGAACAGAGAAGAGGGGAATATGAAAGAGATAAGAAAGCAGCAGAATCAACAATCCATAAAGAAAATGGAAAGGACAGTTCTTGTGACACATAAGTATTAAATGGGTAATGGCAGGAGGTTAAGGAGTGGTGCTGGGGATTGAAAGAGCCTTATGATAAAGGGAAGAATACATTCAATAAGTTACCAGCAGAATATACAATGTATTTTATCAAGCTCTGAAGTTGAGATATTTTAAAGTTCTGATTTTTCTTGATCAAAGTTCCATTTAGCAGGATAGTTTTTCCCCTCTAAAAGGCTAGTTTTGGGTTTCCCTGGTGGCGCAGTGGTTAAGAATCCGCCTGCCAACGCAGGGGACACTGGTTCGAGCCCTGGTCTGGGAAGAACCCACATTCCGCAGAACAAATAAGCCCGTGAGCCACAAGTACTGAAGCCCGCGCACCACATCTACTGAAGCCTGCACTCCTAGAGCCCATGCTCTGCAAGAAGAGCAGCCATCGCAATGAGAAGCCCGCGCACCACGCTGAAGAGTAGCCCCCGCTCGCCTCAACTAGAGAAAGCCCGCGCACAGCAACAAAGACCCAATGCAGCCAAAAAAAAAAAAAAAATTGAGGTCATCACATGACCTTTGCTTCAAAAAATAAATAAATAAATAAAAGTCTAGTGTTCTCTTTTGCTAAATGCTATATAGTTCTTTAGACTTCTTCTGTGCAGAGACTTGTTTCATGAATCACGGGAGGGAGATGCCTAAATATTCTTTACTGGTTGCTGCTTCTCCCAACACTGCATCTCTCTCTGCCATTGACTTTGATATTGGTTCAAATAGTCCTGTAATGTTGCTCCTTCTGTTGATTTAATCAATACATAGAATTAGTGAACTTTTCTTTAAATGTGTTCAACCTATTCTTTACCCGAGGCATAAACTTCTCTGACAAGGTGAGAGCTATTCTGTGCTCTCTGGCACCTGTTGAGGAGTGAAATTAG
This sequence comes from Tursiops truncatus, assembly GCF_011762595.2. NCBI lineage: Eukaryota > Metazoa > Chordata > Mammalia > Artiodactyla > Delphinidae > Tursiops > Tursiops truncatus. Next base: position 30,695,247 of record NC_047055.1, read on the forward strand.
TGTCCTTACAGAAGCTGGGACTTTTGGGTGTTCCTTTTTAGCTGACACTTCAGAGAGCAGGTGAACCCAATATGCACCAAAAGCTTTCACATCATCCTTTAAAATGAGCCAGAAAACATTTTCCCAAGGTTTGAGAATTCATCCAAGTTTACCATGCTGTCACTAGGCAACACGCTGAAATGACAGAGTACAATGCTCATCAACTAGCTAAGGTGTGACATTGGCTTCAGAATGACTAATGCTCAGAGAAAACCAAAACATCAGGCTTCTTTGCCTCCCTCCTTCTCCATCTGGAGTTTGCAGTGATTTCCCAGATCAGGCTAAATGCCAGCACCATATAGAAGTTACAATCAGCCCTTGAGGGTAGTTTCTTGCAGCAAAAGGCAACTGAGCATTTTTTATTCCTAGTTCGAGCACACCATCCCTAAGTAGCCTTAGGGACTAAGAAAATAACTCAGATGAAGGGTATCTAGAAAGAAGGGGAAAGTCAACAAATTCTGAGCCTTAGTTGAACAGCTTATTAATGATTTAGATTGATTTTAATAACCTCCAACTGTGGCAATGTCTCTTTTTATTTAAATAAACTTCTTATATTAGAATAGTTCTAGATTTGCAGATTAGAGCTAGTACAAAGTTCTTGAGTACCTCCCACACAGTTTCACCTATTTTAACATCTTACATTAATAGGGTATACATGCCACAATTAACGAACCAATACTGATACATTATTATTAACTAAAGTTCATACTTTAGAGAGATTTCCTTAGTTTTTACCTACTGTTCTTTTTTCTGTTCCAGATTCCGTCAGGATACCATGTTGCATTTAGTTGACATGCCTCCTTAGTTCTCTTGGCTGTGACAGTTTCTCAAAGTGTCTTTGGTTTTGAAGACCTTTGTTCCCCAACGCAAATTCGTGTGCCGAATGCACAGTGAGGCCAAACAAACCAAAACAGCGGAGTTTGCAGCAGAGAAAGGTTTACTGCAGGGCCATACAAGGAGAGCCGGGGGCTCACACCACCAAAAAACTCCAAGCTCCCAGAAGGGTTTCAGCAAAGCATTTTTAAAAGCCAGGTAAGGGCGGGGCATCACAGGTCAAGTGATCAGCTTGTGTACAATTCTCTGACTGGTTGATGGTGAGGTAATAGGGCGGTGTCACAGGTGTTAACGTTATCAATCCTTAGGCACCAGCAGGTCTGGGGGTCATGTGTCCATGATCATCACGTAGTTAATTTCTTCCATTTGGTGGTGTTTTCTAGCGTCTGAAAAACTCAGGAAATATGCATGAGATACTGTTATCTAAGTACTTCAGAGAGGAGCTACAGCAGAGGATATGGGGGAGGGGTCTGTCCCAGGGAGGCCCCATAGGGTCCTGCTCAGTTACACCGTGACACTTTTGAAAAGCTTGGACAAAGTGAGAGAGCGGCATGGACATATATACACTACCAAATGTAAAATAGAGAGCTAGTGGGAAGCAGCCGCATAGCACAGGGAGACCACCTCGGTGCTTTGTGACCACCTAGAGGGGTGGGATAGGGAGGGTGGGAGGGAGACGCAAGAGGGAGGAGATATGGGGATATATGTATATGTATAGCTGATTCACTTTGTCATAAAGCAGAAACTAACACACCATTGTAAAGCAATTATACTCCAATAAAGATGTTTAAAAAAAAGTACCGATCAGGTGTTTCATAGACTGTCCTTTAGTTGGTATTTTTCTGATGTTTTTCTCCTGTTTAGACTGAGGTAATGGATTTTAAGGAGGAAGATCATAGAGGTAAACCAGTTTCATCACATCACATCAAGGGTCCATGCTCTCCACATGTCTTATCACTGATGATGTTAACCTTGATCACCTGCCTGAGGTAGTGTTTGTCAGGCTTCTTCACTGTAAAGTTACTGTTTCACTCCCTTTCAATACTCTACAGTTTGGAAGAAAATCACTATGCACGCACAGCCTCCACTGTGCTCCACTCCTTGAGAGCAGAATATCTAGATAAATCTTCCAGAGGGAGATTTGTCTATTCTCCCCCATTTATTTCTTTATTCAATCATTTATTTATATTAGTATAAATTCAGATATTTATGTTTATAATTAGTGTTATAATCCAATACTACTTTATTTTGTTACACAAATTATTTCAGCTTTGGCTATTGGGAGCTCTTTCAGTTGGCTTCTCTGCCACTTTGACATAGCTCCATTATTGTGTTTTTGTTTTGTTTTGTTTTGTTTGAAATCTGCTTTATTTTCTGACACTAGAAGATGCTCTGGCACTAAAAGATGTATATCTCCTGCACTTGTCCTAGAATCAGTCATTTCTCCAGGAATGCTCAGTTCCTTTTATTGTTACTGTGGTATTGTTCATTTTAGGCCCTCTCAGCTGACAGAGCAAGAAAAGTTACGTGCATATACTAACCCATGTAAGTACACATATCTATAAATATTTCTACACGTACCTATCTTTACCCATATTAAGGCAAATACAAGGTCATACTAATATCACCAACTCTTATAATCCAATGGAATCATTCTAGCCCCCTGCCCTTGCTTATCTGTAACCTCACGTTTCAACAAGACACCATCTGCCATTCATTTACTTAATTGTTCATTTCCAATATACAGGTATATTGGTTTCCAAACTGTTAACCCACACCCCTATGAGAAATGCTTTTATCAAGTAGAGTACAGTGCTTATGTACAGTTCCTTTTAACTTTAAAGAGTCCACTCATTTCCAAAGTTATTTAGGTCAGCATCTTCTTCCCCCAGCCCTTCAGTGAGGTTATTTAATGCATTTTTAATTTAGTTGGATTTTTGTGTTACATTTTGTATTTCATCCTGGGATCCCCTAACTTCCTAAAAAACTTTAAAATTTTTGCATATGTTAAGGCTCACTCTTTGTACTGTCAAGTTTTATGGGTTTTTGGGGAGGTTTTTTGGGGTTTTTTTGTTTTTGTTTTTTTTTTGCGGTACGCAGGCCTCTCACTGTTGTGGCCTCTCCCGTTGCAGAGCACAGGCTCCGGACGCGCAGGCTCAGCAGCCATGGCTCACGGGCCCAGCTGCTCCACGGCATGTGGGATCTTCCCGGACCGGGCACGAACCCGTGTCCCCTGCATCGGCAGGCGGACTCTCAACCACTGCGCCACCAGGGAAGCCCAAGTTTTATGGGTTTTGACAGATACATAATGTCATGTATCCACTATTATGGTATCATATGGAATAATTTCAGTGCCCTAAAAAATCCCCTCTGTTTCACCTGTGTAACCCCTTCCCCCATTGGCAATCACTGATATGTTTGCTGTCTCTATAGTTTTGCCTTTTCCAAAATGTCATATAAATGGAATTATATAGTATATACCCTTTTTAGACTGCCTTCTCTCACTTAAGAATATGTACATAAGATTCATCTATGTCTTTGTATGGCTTGAGATCTCATTCTTCTTTTTTTTCCCTGAATGTATTCCATCGTATGGATATACCCCAATTCGTTTATACGTTCACCTATTGAACAACATCTTGGTGGCATCTAGTTTTTGGTGATTATTAATAAAGCTGCTATAAACATTTGTGCACAGGTTTTGTGTGGGCATAAGTTTTCAAATCAATTGGGTAAATATCTGGGAGCATGATTGCTGGATTGTATGGTAAGACTATGTTCAGCTTTGTAAGAATCTGCCCAACTATCCTCCAAAGTGGCTGTACCATTTTGCATTCCCATTACCAGTAAGCAAATGAGAGTTCTTGTTGCTTTGCATCCTTGCCAGGAGTTGGTATTGTCAGGGTATTTGTCTGTTTGTTTGTTTGTTCGTTTTTGCCATTCTAATACAGGTGTGCAATGTTTTCTTTGAACTTATCTCACTGAGGAAATGGTTTTCTATCCCTTCCTTGCAGGAATTCAAACTATATTGCTGATCTGGATGTATGCATGAAAGGAGGAGAGAAAGAATTTACTCAAAAATTACTTGGCAATTTTCCTACAAAAATTTTCCTACAAATAGTAATGATTTCCTACACAGTAATGGGCTTTGTGCAAGTGTTTTCAGAGCATCTCCTTTCTCCTTTAAGTTTCCTTCAGAGGCACATAGGTGGTTTAGGGGAGTGAAGAGCCCTTTGACATTCTGTAACAATCCTCTGTAAAAATCCTGTTCTACTACCACATGATAGGTGCAGGCTGGAAAGTTGGATATAAATTTTCTTTTTACTTGAGATTAATCAATTTCACTGCATCAACTCATCTTAGCATACAAAGATTTACCAAGCCACTTCTCAGTATCCTTTTACCTTCTAACCTTTAGCTCCTTGTCACACATTGAACCGCGGCAGTAGTTGTGAATCTCAGAAAAGCATAAATATGGAGAATGTGAAAGAAGAAGAGGTCTGTGAAATCCTCTAGATATGAGACAGAATATTTTGCAGGGATAAGGCATTGGTCCCATCTCCTTACTGAACGTACCAGGATGAGAGTACCATCAGGGAAATTACCATCAAGTAAAAAAAAAGGAAAATCACCTAAGAAGAGAATAGTTGGTAAGCTGGGCGAAAGACTTCTGTTCAGGACAGAATGGCATATTTCATGTTCCCTTCTCCACCTCCACCAGGCAGCTGTGATTTCATACTCCTAGTTGTTCTACTTCTATTATCTCTCCCTCTAATCTATTTTTATTCTATAGGCTACTGCTGGTGAAGTCATGTTGTTTTCCTGCTCAAATACTCTTACTAGCTCTCCGCTGCTTTCAGGACCAACTTCAATCCTTGTCTTACCTCCAAAACTCACTACAATCTAGCCTTAAACTATTACTGTAGTCTTTATCACCTACCTCTCTCTCTCATTCATTCAGCACCTCAAACTCTAGAAAGAATGGACAGATCACTTGAAATACGCCCTGTGCTTTCCCGTGCCTTTACATACCACATTACTCCCACTTCCCATACCTTCCATTCCCTCTCCAATCTCCAAATACTTATCCCCACCCATCTTTCTGAGTCTAGTTTATATGCCATTTATTCTATGCATTTTCTTTGACTCTCCTAGTTGGAAGGAACTAATTACTTTAAAATTTCCTCGCAGTTTGTTTTTTATTCTTTTTTCACAGCACTTTACTTCCTACTCTGTATTAGTGTTCATTAAATATAATGTTGTTTCTTTATCATTTCCTGGGCTTTTAAAGCAGTTTTTTCTCTTTCTCATCCCCCTGGTTTCCAGTTTCATTTGCCAACTTTCTCTGCCTGAAGGAGGAAGATAGGAAAGGTGGGCTGATGATCAACCATTGCCTAATAAGCTACCACTCTTGCATGGTGAACATTGCCTAGTCTCTTCTCTAGTCTGACTCAACAAATAATCCCAAATAATTGAGAGTTGGCTGATATTTTATTTTAACCATAATTTGGAGGGTCTTGACCTTCTTTTCATTCCCCCTTATCATAACAGCCTATGACTGGCATGTAAAGACTTGAACATGAGCAGTCAGAACCCATGGTTTGGAAAGATATCTTGTGTTCCTTGGTTGGAAGAATTAAAATTGTTAAAATGTCCATACTACTCAAAGCCATGTATAGATTAAATGGCAGTTTTTGTAGTAATAGAAAAAAAAATCCTAAAATTCATATGGAATCACAAAAGACCCCAAATAGCCAAGGCAGGTCTTGAGAAAGAAGAACAAAACTAGAGGTATCACACTTCTGATCTCAAGCTATATTACAAAACTACAATAATCAAAGACAGTATGGTACTGGCATAAAAACAGACACATAGAAAAATGGAACAGAATTGACGGAACAGAATTGACGGTACAGAAATAAACCCATGTATGTACAGTCAACTAATATTTAACAAGGGAGCCAAGAATACTCAATGGAGAAAAGAGAGTCTCTTCAATAAATAATGTTGGGGGACTTCCCTGGTGGTGCAGTGACTAGGAGTCTGCCTGCCAATTCAGGGGAGACGGGTTTGATCCCTGGTCTGGGAAGATCCCACATGCTGCGGAGCAACTAATCCCTTGCGCCACAACTACTGAGTCTGCGCTCTGGAGCCTATTGAGTCACAACTACCGAGCCCACATGCCACAACTACTGAAGCCCACACACTCTAGGGCCAGCTTGCTGCAACTAATGAGCCTGCATGCCACAACTACTGAAGCTCATGTGCCTAGAGCCTGTGCTCTGCAACATGAAAAGCCATTGCAATGAGAAGCCTGTGTACAGCAACGAAGAGTAGCCCCTGCTCGCCGCAACTAGAGAAAGTCCACGTGCAGCAACAAAGACCCAATGCAGCCAAAAAAATTTTTTAAAAATAAGTAGTGCTGGGAAAACTGGATATTCACATGTAAATGAATGAAATTGAACCCTGGTCTTATACCACTCACTAAAATTAACTCAAAATGGATTAAAGACTTAAATGTAAGAACTATAACCATAAAACTCCTGGAAGAAAACATAGGAAGAGAAATTAGTCAACGATTTTTTGTATGACATCAAAAGCACAGGCAACAAAAGCAAAAATAAACAAATGGGACTATGTCAACTAAAAACCTTCTGCACAGCAAAAGAAGTGATTAACAAAATGAAAAGGCAACCTGCAAAATGGCAAAAAGTATTTGCAAACCACTCTCTGATAAGGTGTTAATATCCAAAATATATAAGGAATTCATACAACTCAATAGCGAAAAACAATTTGATTAAAAACTGGGCATAAGGATTCAAATGGATAATTTTACAAAGAAGATATACAAATGGCCTACTGGTACATGAAAAGGTGTTCAACATCATGAATTATCAGGGAAATGCAAATCAAAACCGCAACGAGATATCACCTCACACCTGTTAGGATAGCTAATATCAAAAAGACAAAAGACAACAAGTATTGGTGAGGATGTGGTGAAAAGGGAACACTTGTATGCTGTTGGTGGGAATATTAATTGGTTCAGCCACTACGGAAAACAGTTTGGAATTTCCTCAAAAATTTAAAAATAGAACTACCATATGATTTAGCAACCCCACTTCTGAGTATATATCCAAAGGAAATGAAATCAGGATCTTCAAGAGATATCGCCCTTTCATGTTCATTGCAGCATTATACACAATAGCCAAGATATGGAAACAACCTAAGTGTCTGTCAGTGGATGAATGGATAAAGAAGATGTGAGATATATATATATATATATATATATATATATATACACAATGGAATATTATCCAGCCGCAAGAAAAGACATCCTGTCATTTGTGGTAACATGGATGAACCTTATGCTAAGTAAAATAAATCAGAGAGAGAAAGACAAATACTGCATGATTTCACTTATATGTAGAATCTAAAAAAACAAACTCATAGAAACAGAAAGTAGAAGAGCCGTGTCCAGGGGCTGAGGTGTGGAGGAAATGAGGAGAAGTTGGTCAAAGTATACAAACTTTCACTTACAAGATGAGTAAGTCTGGTGATCTATTGTACAACATGTGACTATAATGGACAATAATGTATTGTATACTTGAAAGTTACTAAGAGAGTAGGTCTTAAAAGTTCTTACCACACACACACACACACACACACACACACACACACACACAAAGTAACCATTTGCGATGATAGGTGTGTTAACTAACGTTATTGTGGTAATCATTTCAAAACGTGCACGTATGTCAAATCACCACATCGTACACCTTAAACTTACACAATGTCCTATGTCACTTATAGCTCAATAAAGCTGGGGAAAAAAGAACTTATGGTTTTACTTAGCTTCATCAATTGCTTGTTTATCTAAAGCTAGTCTCTTTATTTCTTCAGCCTCAAGTATTGGGGTAGAAATGTGCTTCTTAATCAATGTACCAAATTTTGACTCACCCTTGAGGGGATGAGAGGCTAAAGAGAGGTTTTCCAGAATTATATTTTCCTTTAAAAATGCACTGGCTTTCCAGTTAAATATGTGGGATAAATTCAATAGCTTTTCCTTATTATGTCAAGCTACTTTAAATATTTCTACTTTAAAACCAATGAGTTAAAATTATTGGCCTTCAGACCTAATACACAAGTGATTTTTAAAAGCATCTAGGGGCTTCCCTGGTGGCGCAGTGGTTGAGAGTCCGCCTGCTGATGCAGGGGACACGGGTTCATGCCCCGGTCCGGGAAGATCCCACATGCCACGGAGTGACTGGGCCCGTGAGCCATGGCCGCTGCGCCTGCGCGTCCGCAGCCTGTGTTCCGCAATGGGAGAGGCCACAACAGTGAGAGGCCTGCGTACAGCAAAAAAAAAAAAGCATCTAATTGTTAGGCTTCCAAAGCTTCTTACAATAAACATTTGGTATGGAATATAGACTTTAAGGAGGAATAGCCAAGGAATCAGGGACCAAGATTTTAGTCCTGGCTCTGACACTGTGTGACCTTGGGCAAGCCATGTAACCTCTGGGTGATGTATTTCCTAATCTGTAAGTTTGTGCTTTGGACCAGGTGGTCTTTATCATCCCTCTCAACCTAAAAAAATTTGTAATTTTTAAATGCAAAACCAAAAATTATTTTTCACTTTTAACTTCTACTATTGTACATTAAAAAAAATCAAATCTGAATATATTACTCAGCTTTTCCCTAATAAAAAATTCTATTAAATTTTTTATCAATAATAATAGTTTTATTCAGCCACTGATATTTTTATACCATCTGTCAGAGTATTTACTTACAGCCATTTTAGATTAAAGTTGATAGCTACTTAATTTTTCAAGTTCCGAAAGATGGAAAGTTCCATAAAGAATACAGTTGTCTTAGATTAGCACTGGTTTCTTATGATATTCAATAACTTTTGTAAAATCTGCTTAGTTTTAAAATCAAATGCTATACTTTCAGACATACAAACATGGCTCACTATAAATTCCCCAAAGTCTAAAGATTCTGTAACAAATTTTCCTCATAAGTGGGTTAGTTCAGTAATAAAGAGGTCAGGCTTTGGAGTCACATGTATCTGGGTGTATACCCATGCCCTTCCAATGTCTAATTTTACATCCTCAAAAATATTACGTATTTATGATCACTGTCTTCATCTGTAAAAGAAAGATAATATTAGCATCTGTTTATTGAAGTTCTGAGAATTGAATACCATAATGCATGTACAATTCCTGATACAGTAAGCACTCAAAAAATGACTCAAGGAAGAACATGCCTTCGCAGGTTTAGCAATCTAATCAAGAAGTTTTAACTTTTCTTTACTCCCACCTACTGCATTTCACAGAATGTCATTCTAGTAGCTCCTGTTGATCACTGTGGTCCTATCTTTAATGGGGTTGTGACATCTGAGGTGGCCAGATAATTCTACTGTTTCTGTTTATCACACTTCAGAAGAGAGCAACCAGTCTGTTGCTTAGGAGCCATTTCCCATACCATGATATCACAAGAAAAAAGAAAAAGCTGACACAGGAATGGGCACAGACGAGTCATCTGAAGGTCCAGGTCCAGAGATTTTATTAAACAAATGGAGGAACCAGAGTATGGGTGAAACACCCCATTTCTCTCAATGATCTAGCTGAAAACCCAGAAATAGCACACCAGGTACTCCATCCTGAATCCGCTGCCCTAATCATGTTCTCTGCAATTTCTACAGTGTAGTCATTTTGGTTTCTGTTTGAAAGATAAATGGTCTTTGGTGTTCAGTGACTCTTGGATGAAATCATGCCTAAGACATGGATGAAAAGCGAAGAATTAGAATCCAAAGAGTACTTCCAGCCTTTGTCACTTTATTTTCCATTTGGTTGAACGTATACTCACTGAGCATGTGGATAAGGTTCCTCAGATAGTGACAACTGATAAAAAAGGAAGAGTATAGTCAGGTGATGAAAAGTTCTGGATTACTTGTGGTACAAACACAACGTAAATATTTCATAGAATATTGTATGTCAGAGTTGGAAACAGTCTTAGCATCTAATCCAGTCTTCTCAATTTGCAATGAGTAAACTTACCTTGCTTTAGGTTATATACCTATACCTGTCAAAGACCCAAAAGCTCAAATTAGCTTACAGAGAATACAACATATTTATTTTTTGTTATAAATAAAATGAGATTAACGTGCAAGAAAAGAATTTCTGAGCCTCATTTTTCAAAGAAGAACCAATATATTTAAAAGATAAGATTGTATAGAGAAGCAAATAATTCATAATTTCACTTAAATCAATTAAGTCTAGAAATATAATGATTTATGTAGCATATTTGAATATTGGATCTATCTTTTCAATGTATTTTACAATAAATTCACTTGAAATGTTTTAGTTAATAATTTTTATTTATTTTTATATTTTAATCAATTGTATGACTTCTAAATGAATGTGAAAGAGCATTGTAAACTGTAAAGTATAAGTAGATTACTAATAACAGTAACATTTTTGCAAATCAGGGTTTTTTTAACTTTTTAATCTACATTATATTCTTAAGATTATTTCTTGAAACATTCTGCATTAAGTAAATAAAATGATTCGTAACATTCATGCAATTTATTACTAAAACTTCCATCTCAGTGTTAATATGTTTGCACCCAAGCTATACTCTTTTTTAAAATCAAAATATTTCTTTGACTGCTTCTTTCCTTTGCTCCATATGTAATGATATTGATGTACCATATCATTGGTCTGATTTGTGTTTCCTTCCCTTTATTATCACTCCAAATAGGAAGAGAAGATTGTATAAGAAGCTGGGTCCCAATGCATCTCTGGAAATGTTTGTTAAATTGTGTATTCTCCACACCATTTGCTAAGAATTAGTGATTCACTCAGATTTATACAGGAATCAGGGGTCATTGTAACTGGAATTGAAATCCCCTATCATTTTCCCCTTGTTCAGCCGTTTCCTTCGGCTTAAAAGCAAAAATAACCAGCTGAAAATCACTAAGAGGCATGGTTTACGTCTAGGGTTTCCATCCTTTTCAGGTTTCAAAAGCAATATTAAAAATTTTACTTCACACTAAAACTTCATTGTGCAGAGAAAATGTAATTTATTTATTTTGTCTATAACTAATTTAGGCTTCCTATTGAGTTTCCCACTCTCTGTTTGGTGAGGGTAAAAATTAATTTAATGTCCAATCCAGTTTAAATCTTAGTCTGATCTAATAAATTAAATAGTCTCTTTAGGGAGTGTTCAGTTTCTCTTGGTAAAAGAGCTTAGTCTCTAAGACAGCTTCCCCCTCCTCTCTACTTCTCTCCTAGGTCGAAGCATAGTTGTACGGGGGAGAAGGATATGGCTTCGGTGACCTCATGGCAGAGGGAATGCTGGGACCCTTGCATGTTAAGTCCCTGACCTCCTCTGGTCTCTGCGGTAATATCCTTTGCCCACATGGTTGCACGTTGCTGTGCTGTTATATAGAGCCAAAGATGTGGCTAGTGTAACTCACGATCCCCATCTCTCTCTTGGCTTTTTCAGAGCTAGTGCCATTCTTGACTAAGTCAAAATCACCTCAATTCCCACTAGTTGTTTATTCCTCATTCTCTCCACATCCTCCATTGAGCCAACTCGCCCAACAATCCAGGCCTAGCCTGGGCTTCTGGATCACCTTTTGCTGCCTTGGAGCGTCCATAGGCAGTGCCATTGACTCTTAATCTAACATCTAATCCAGTCAAGAATAAGGTAACTCAGTAAAGCCAAACCCTAGGAGTTCTGTTTGCACAACTAAACTAATACGGAGGTACCCCAGGTTAATGTAGGGACAGCCTGAGAAGGTATTACTTTCCAGAGTCCTAAGTGGGGAAAGAGGAGTAAGAACCCTCTGCCCTCGGGGTTACCCTTACTATTTTAATAAACTAATCGGGACCCACAATTTGGTTGTCACTTATTTAGTAAATCCCATCAGTGATCCTTGTCATAATTCCCTATGACCAGAAAAATGCAAATCTTCCCTTCGTCTTCATATATGCATAACCGCTCTATGCACCTCTGTCCTAGCCTGGGCTTAATATACTAAAGGAGGAAAAGAAGGAATGTACAAGTCAACTGCTTGGATTACAAGGCTTTTTTGCCTCACAATAAAATTTTTTTAAAATGTTTGATTAACTTTTCCCTTTTTTAAAGCTTGCATTTTTTTAAAAGAGAATAAGCAGTAAGTATGTAACTTTCAAAGCAACAATGGAAAAACATTTACCAGTCAAAAAGAGCACAGTAAAGAAGAGGTAAAAGGAAGTAGAGAAAAAAATAGGGATAAATAGAAAGCAGAAAATAAGATAGGAGGCATTATTCAAATAAATAAGTAATCACAATAAATGTAAAGTTACCTAAATCACCAATTAAAAGTTAGATATTCTAACACTGACTTTTTAAGGATACAGCTATATAATTTTATAAAAAATAAACTTAAATGTAAAAACACAGAAATGTTGAAAATAAAGGATTAGGAAAAATACACCAGGATAAAAACAACTTAAAAATGTACTGATAGCAATATCACATAAAATATAATTAGACGAAAATAGTAACAGCATGGTGAAAAACACTCAAATTCATCAGGATGATACGAAATTCTAAAACCTGGGTGGACATTAGTAGCCTATCTTCAAATAATTAAGGGGAAAATTGACAGAATTACATGTATAGATGAACAAATCCAGCATGATAAAATCTCTCTAACAAATTTATTTCAGTAATTGATAGGTGAAGTGGACAAAATAATTAATAAGGTTTTGAAAAGTTTGATAAACTTAATTGACAAATTGGTTTAAAAGATGTATATTTGTATATTACCCAGTTCTAGCAATTATAGAATCCGTATCCTTCTCAGGCATATAAGAAACATTTATGTGAAAGTGAAAGAATTTCTAGATCTTAAAGCAAGTCTGAAAATATTTTAGAAAATCAACTATATAGACTACAGTCTCTTATTCAACTATAATTATTTTTAAAAATGAAATAACAAAAAAATCATTGAGGGCTTCCCTGGTGGCGCAGTGGTTGACAGTCTGCCTACCGATGCAGGGGACATGGGTTCGTGCCCCGGTCCGGGAAGATCCCACGTGCCGCAGAGCGGATAGGCCAGTGAGCCATGGCCGCTGAGCCTGCGTGTCCGGAGCCTGTGCTCCACAACGGGAGAGGCCACAACAGTGAGAGGCCCGCGTAACGCAAAAAAAATAAAAATCATTGAAATCATAAATAATCTGTGTAAGATAGGGTTAACTTGTGATTGGGCTCTGCTAGTGCTATGCTTATCCTTGGCCCTTGGTCAAGGCAGGGATAAAATGTACTAGCTAGTGCTTTAAAATGTGTGCATAATCAGATTTTGAGCGTCAAAAGATGAATATCCTCCTTCTTTGCATTCCTTTTATAACATCTTTATTTTTCTCTATATCATCACCCACTGCAGATACCTGTAAATGTTCTGGGTAAACCAAGGTGTGAATCTTGTACTGGTAAAGACACACTAATAATTTTTCAGTACAGAGTATTGCAAGGGCAGGAAGAAGGGATGACTTTTCTATTCTTATAACAAGGAAGATAGAAATGGAGGTTTTTTTTTTTTAAGTAAGAGAGGTGAGATACAGCTAGTGTTATCCAACCCCCCCTCCTCATTCTGTTCAGCCCTCCACACAATTGCAAACATTGGTAAACCTATAATGTTCCAGATCGTCAAAGACAAAATTAATTCTGCTTAGAGAAATCTCTACTGCAGTATCAGTTGATATTTAAAAACAGGAAAAATAGGTGGGGAGAAAAATCATAGGGCTCACACATTTTCTTTTTCACCTCTCCTCCTCTACCTCCTCCTCCTTCTTTCTCTAAGTGGAAAGGAGAAACTATTTTAGGAACAGGATATGCAAGCAAATACAATATTCATTTAAGTGACAATTTACCAAATGATTTCTTGAACTTACGCTAAATTTTTTCTAAAAGCTTCCAAAGGTTGGAATGATAGATATATTTCACAGCTATTTGTTGGCATGTCAGACCTTTTTATTTATTTATTTTTTTGGTGCAGCCACTATGGAAAGCAATATGAACGTTCCTCAAAAAATTAAAAATAAATCTACCATATGATCTAGCAATCCCACTTCTGGGTATATATCCGAAGGAAATGAAAACAGGACATGGAAGAGATATACGTTCTCCCATGTTTACTGCATCCGTTCTGTATAGAAATTCGGAAACCTTCACTGGAGGTGAGACTTGTATAACAGGAGCTGACAGTAGATGCTTCAGTCAGAAACTATGCTAGGAATAACTAGTCCTAGCTCTACTGGAGAGGGCTGAAAAATAAAAAATTCCATTATGATTAGCATTAAAAATTCCACAAAATATCTCAAATATCCAGGTGTCTCTTTGACTATGATATAAGACCTAAAATTGTTTCCATATAATGTGTGTTTCCTCCTCTGAGGAAAACTGGGAGGGCCTCGAATGGACTAACTGCAAGTTCTCTTTCCCCTGTGCTCCCATCATAAGGTCCTCTAGCCAAACAACCCTCCTTATCAAGGGGACCAGGCACAGTGCCTGCTTATCCCTGAATAGCAAGTTTCAGTTCCCTGGTAGCCAGAGGAATTAGTCAAACAAGTCACTCACATCCTTTAACAGGAACCAAGGGTCATCTCATTCTCTTGCTACTACAAAACCTGCGTCTTACAGCTCCTACTTGTTCATTCTATTCCCGAGTGCAACCCTAGTGTGGTCCTTAGTGGTATGTTTCGAGTATATATGACTGATAACTGCTGTCAATCTCATCTGTTGAATTTCAGTGTTATGTGTTCAACCATCCCCATAAACCTAGGGAGGGAATCCTTCTCTCACCAATGGGGTGAAGTAGAAGTGAATAAAACAATTGGCATCATGAACAAGGTGGCTCAACAATGACCAATGACACCTGGACCTGGTCAGCTTTAACTGCTCTTGGCTAATGAATCCTGTGATACAGCAGCAGCTGCCTGGGACAGAACTGCCAGTTGCTCGTGGGCTTGTTCTTTGGCTTGCAGGGCACTTTGTTGTCTCTCTCATGTGTTACCATATCTTCCCACCCACCCTAAAGTACTCTCGTCTCTGAGATAAGATATGCTGTTAATTGGTTATACCCCAGGGTGACATGCCATTGGGTTCAGCCTGTGTTTGGCAGTGGTCTCTGAGGCTCCCATCTGTAACAGCAGTAACAATACAGTGTCCTAACCTGTTGGTGCTGAGTCCTGCTTACCAAGTTTTGGGCTGGTGACCATCACTGGCTGCTTGGGGCAGCCATAAGGACATTTTTTGTGATTGTACACTCCTGTGATTGACCCAGGGAAAGCTCTTTGTGAAGTTTCAAAGAAGGAGACCACCAACAGAGGGAGAATTAAGTATGGCATCCCAATTGCCGAATAGTCATTGTTGTTTAGGCAAGGATAGCTACCTTGCTTGTTTCCTGTGCCGCTCCTTTGCTGCTGTCATACACTCTCCAGACTCCTAAAGCTGTTGAGGTGCAAATCCATTACTGAGGGCAGCCCGTGGCCCAGACACTAACAAGAAAAGAAAAATGGAAGGAGCATTTGGTCTTAGCCCTTCCCCAGTTGAGGTAACTCAACTGCTCTCCCAATGCAAAACCCCTAGCCAATGTGCCTCGCCTGTGCTTACCAGGATGCCAAAGGGCTAATCTTGCCATCACGATGTTTGATGACCACCAACTAACTGGTCCATAGACAAAATGACCTTACTGCATGTGTACACTGATCTGGGGAAATTGACTGGAGGAACCTACGACTGTTTGTAAGGTGGGGGCCCAATCTCCTGCACTATTCCCAGAAACTCCACACCATGGACAGAAAGACAGAAACTAAAACTTCAACTTTACATGGCTAGAAATCCAAAATATTCTAAGAAACTACATCCAGAGTGAAAAGAAGAAAGAAAGAAAGGAAGAAAAAAAGAAAGAAAGAAAGAAAGAAAGAAAGAAAGAAAGAAAGAAAGAAAGAAAGAAAGAAAGAAAGAAGGAAGGAAGGAAGGAAGGAAGGAAGGAAGAAAGAAAGAAAGAAAGGAAGAAAGAAAGAAAGAAAGAAAGAAGGGAGGGAAGGAAGGAAGGAAGGAAGAAGGAAAGAAAGAAAGAAAGGAAGGAAGGGACAAAGAAAGAAAGGAAGAAAGAAAGAAAGAAGGGAGGGAGGGAGGGAAGGAAGGAAGGAAGAAGGAAAGAAAGAAAGAAAGAAAGAAAGAAAGAAAGAAAGAAAGAAAGAAAGAAAGAAAGAAAAAGAAAGAAAGAAGGAAGCAAGTAAGGAAGGAAAGAAAGAAAGAAAGAAAGAAGGAAGTAAGGAAGGAAGAAAGAAAGAAAGAAGGAAAGAAAGAAAGAAACAAAGAAAGAAAGAAAGAAACAAAGAAAGAAAGAAAGAGAAAGAAAGGAGGGAGGGAGGGAGGGAAGGAAGGAAGGAAGAAGGAAAGAAAGAAAGAAAGGAAGGAAGGAAGAAAGAAAGAAAGGGAGAAAGGGAACAAGCCAGCAAACCTGTGCAGCAAGAGAAAGCAGGATCTTAGTGGAAGATTGTCTTAAGCCATTGACCTCAGGGTTCTGAGCCCAGACTTCTTCTGCTGCACCACTCTGCTGCCTATTCCCATCCGGCAACAAAAGTCCTGAATGGGAGTTATAAGGAAAAGCACCCATGGTACCCCTATGGCACAGCACAAGGGTTAATTCTAACCCAACGTAAGCCTTGAGTCCTTAAACAACACAACCATTGCTGTGGGGTAGGCTTCCAACCTTGAATACACTGATTTTTTTAGGAGAACCACTGACCAGAACTGCACACCCTGGTTAGGTAACCATTTGCTTGACTTGTTTTACAACAGGAGGTTCTGGTAAGGAACATGGAACTAACAAGCCACCACCAACCAGAAGAATTTGGGAAAGGTCAAAAGGAGAGAGGAGACACCAGTCCATATGTCCTACCAACCTCCCAGAATCCTCGTTGCTGGAATTCATCTTGGCTGAGCTATGCGTGCACCACCAGGAAGGACCCTGAGTCAGAATGATTGGCCAGAGACAACCCGGAAACTAACCCCATCACCATAAAACCCGAGACTGTGAGCCACGTGGCAGAGCAGTTCTCCTGGGTTCCCTTACCCTCCTGCTCTCCACCCATGTGCCCCTTCCCAATAACGTCTCTTGCTTTGTCAGCACGTGTGTCTCCTCAGACAATTCATTTCCTACTGTTAGATAAGAGCCCACTCTCGGGCCCTGGAAAGAGTCCCCCTTCCTGCAACAAGGTGAGGCTCTCTGTAGGAAGAAAGTTATGAACATGAGCAGGGTAAAGAGAACCCTTCATTCCTGTAGTATATCCAGTGACAAAGCGATAATGAAAAAAAGGGGAATAAAATTTAAAAACCTGGATACTACTGGAGGAAACAAACAAAATAATGAAAGAAAAATCCAGAATTTGACCCAATTGGAAATTTGAAATTTACTAAAATAGTGTATACAGCAAAAAGATAAAAGTATGCTGTTTGGCTTTTGCATCTCTGCCTCATAGGTTCTGAATTAACTTGAACATCTGTTAAGTCACACCAATTGGCAAAACTTCATGAACTTCATCAATACTGGGGCTCAAATTAGAGTTATGCCTAGGAATGCACTAAATTTAAACATGGTTCTCCTATAATCTTAGGGGAGTTACAGTATATAACGTAGAGGACAAATAGATATGCTTCACCTTAACCATCATTTCCATTGCCTAAATCTTCCATAGTTATAGCACTGACAGGCTTGAAATATCCAAGTAGCATGGACACTCTAACCCAATGAGTAATAAATTAAAATTCAATAAATAGTTGACAGAAATTGGCTTAACAAAATAAAATCCCATGGACAACACTCCTCCCAGATAAAAATAGTTAATATGGCCCAATCAATGTAAATTAAACCAGGGTCTTCAAGGATTTAAACTTATTTATAAGACCTAGTAGTTGAAGGGGTGATTATCTCAGCTGCTTCTCCATTAAACATCTCATTTTGGCCTGTTCTTAATCCTGGAAAGAATGAGTCGTGCCTCATAATGAAAAAGGGTAAGATCCAAGGGTCAGCACAATTGGTCACCTGTCAGACAGTCATTGTAGAACTGGTTTCCCTGGGCAAGAAATGTCTGTATCTGCACAAGTTTACAGACTCCTGGACCATTGCCTAAAATTTGTCCCCTGTGGGGTAAAGAACTCTGAAAAGCTCTTGGCTTCACAGATACCCAAAATGTAAATCAAGGTAACAGATGTCTCTACATATACTAAAGCCACAACACAAAGCTGCACCAGGACACTCCTCATGCCCTTTGGAATTCCAGGCATTACCGGTAGTGACCAAAGCACTAGTTCCACTTCTCAAAATATACAGTGTTGAGCTTTTGAAGAAGGTATTCAATGGAACTTCCACCTCTCCTATAGGCCCTGGCAGCTGGCTTAATTGGGAGGCATAATGGGCTTCTTGAAGAACTCCTATTTTAGTTTAAAAATGTCAAGTGGACCCCATGCTGGTTGTTACCTTTGCCACAGGCATTGATTAATCTAAACGTGTCCCCTCTGGGGACATGTACTCTCTACCACAATGCCACACAATTCCCTCGATATACTTTATTGGCCATAAAAAGGGACACTTCTAAAGTTTATATTTTTTACAACAATCTCACCAAGTCCTTTTCTCCCCGGTCAAAGTAACTACTTTGCTTTCTAGGGAGGTATTTCTCTTACTCCCTAGAAGTCTTACTCATCATCAAGGTTTAAAGTGATGTCAAGGGTAAACTGTAGAATAAGTCCTAATATTATGGGTGCCTTGACATCTTGGGAAAACCAGAGGGGTCTCAGATAGCCTAACTGCAAGTTCCCCTTTCCCATTGTGCTCATCAGAATGAGGTCCCCTAGTCAAACAACACTCCTCATCACAGGGACCAGGCGTAATACCTGCCTCTACAGGTTTCAGTTCCCTTCCAACCAGCAGAATTACTTCTACAAACCAATCACATGCTCCCATAGGAACCAGGGGGCACCTCATCCTCTTGTTTACTAGAAAGCCTGCCTTCCACAGACCCTGCTCATCCATTCTGTACCTGAATGCAACACCTGTGTGACCCTGCATGGCATGGTGTTCTGTTTCCCCAGGTTGTGAATATATATGACTAATAAACTGTTGTCAGTCTCACTTGTCAAGTGTTTGTCATGTGCTCAACCATCCCTATAACACTAGAACAGGACTCCCTCCCTCCCCAACAAGGTGAAGTGGAGGTGAATAAAATATTGACCACTCAAGGACCAAGGAAGTAGGCATTAATTTTTTTAAATTGAAGTATAGTTGATTTACAATATTATATTAGTTTTAGGTGTACAACATAGCCATTCAATATTTTTATAGATATGCACCATAAAAATTGTTATAATTTATTGACTACTCCCTGTGCTTTATTTATCCCAGTGATTTATTTATTTTAAATAAATAAAATAAATTTATTTATTTTACTACTCCCTGTGCTTTATTTATCCCAGTGATTTATTTATTTTATAACTGGTAGTTTGTATCGTTTAACCCCTTCAGCTTTTTCACCCATTCCCCTACCCCTCTCTTCTCTGGCAACCACTAGTTAGGTCTCTGTATCTATGAGTCTGTTTCTGATTTGTTATATTTGTTCATTTGCTTTATTTTTTAGATTCCACATAGAATTGAAAGCATACAGTATTTGTCTTTCTCTGGCATACTTATTTCAGTAAGCATAATACCCTCCAGGTCCATCCATGTTATCAAATGGCAAGACAACTAAATATCAAAAAAAAAATCTGATTACAAAATGGGCAGAGGACCTGAATAAGCATTTTTCTAAAGAAGATATACAGATGGCCAACAAGCACATGAAAAGATGCTCAACATCACTAATCATATTAGGAAAATGCAAATCAAAACCACGAGATACCACTTCACACCTGTCAGAACGGTTATCATCAAAAAGACAAGAAATAACAAGTGTTGGTGAGGACATGGAAAAAAGGGAACCCTAGTACCCTGTTGGTGGCAACGTAAATTGGTGCAGCCACTGTGGGAAGCAGTATGGAGGTTCCTAAAAAAATTAAAAATAGAGCTACCATATGATCCAGCAATCCCACTCCTGGGTATGTATTTGAAGAAAATGAAAACGTTAATTTGAAAAGATATATGCACCTCAGTGTTCATTGCAGCATTATTTACAATTGCCAAGATATGGAAGCAACCTAAGTGTCCATTGACATGGATGGATAAAGAAGATATATTTATATGTAATGGAGTATTATACACCTATCAATATATATAATGGAGTATTACTCAGCCATAAAAAAGAATGAAATCTTGCCATTTGTGACAACAGGCATTACTTCTTTTAGGTATAAATTAAGAACAGAGTGGGCAAAATAATTTCTGAAAAAGAAAAGCTACGAGACAGGCCTCACCTGACCAGATATTAAAATGTACTATACAGGCGTGGTAAATAAAAGTCTTTGGCACATACACAGTCAGATCAATAAAACGGAAAACAGTCCAAAAGTAGACCAAAGTAAATATGGGAATTTAGTATATGATAAGAGTGCTTGTTTTAAAGTGGAAAAGATAAATTCCTCAATAAATAATGTTGAGACAACTGGTTATCTATTTTGAGAGAAAAAAAGATAAGCCTGGATTCTTAACTCACTTTTTACTTAAAAATAAATCCAGATAGCTCACAACTTTAAACATAAAGAATAGATTTGGAAAATGTTTCTTAGAAGACAACATGGGGAAAACGTTCATATCGAGGAACTGGTGAAGCCTTCCTAAAGCAACACACAGGACCCAGAAGCTTTAAGGAAAAAGAATGATAAATTTAACGACATGAAAAATTTACAAATTTTCTCAGCAAAAAACACGAAGTCAGAAGATAAACGAAAACTGGAAAATATATTTACAACACATATAGCAAAGTCAAAAGATAAACGAAAGATAAACGAAAAGTCAACGAAAAGATAAACGAAAACTGGAAAATATATTTACAACACATATAGCAAAGAAGGAGCTAGGTTTTCCAGATCTTTTTAAATAAGAAAAACATAAACCAAAGGATGGATATGCAAAGGGCACAAACAGGAAAATCACAGGAAAAGATATATGAATGACTTGTAAATATGGAAAAATGTTTAATCTCACCCATACATTAAAAAATCTGAATGAAAATAAGTGTACAATATTATTTCTCTTATCAGATTGCTGCAGA
Source organism: Tursiops truncatus (assembly GCF_011762595.2). Taxonomy (NCBI): domain Eukaryota; kingdom Metazoa; phylum Chordata; class Mammalia; order Artiodactyla; family Delphinidae; genus Tursiops; species Tursiops truncatus. Next base: position 30,716,381 of record NC_047055.1, read on the forward strand.
TCCAAATATCTAATCATACATAGAAGAATAGTGACCTACACAGAGTAGAGGAAGCTGTGAGCCAATAGGGACTCTCTTATATTGGTGGTTGAAGGAAATATTGAAGAAATTAGTTTGGAGGACAATTAAGAGCATTTATCAAAATTAAAAATACACATATCTTTTGATCCACTAACTCAGATTTTATTCTGTAGATATTTCATGCTAAATATGCATACATCCACACGCAAGGATATTTATTGCAGATCGGTTCACAATAGCAGGAGTAGAAACACTCCTCATGCCTTTCATTCAGGTAAATGTTTGAATAAATCCTGTGCAATGTTAAGCTTTTCAAAGAATGTGCCTGATTTATATGTACCTAATAAAAAGTTTCTCAGATTTTCAATACATACCTTGTTTTATTGCGCTTCGCTTTACTGCACTTTGTAGATACTGTTTTTGAAAAATTGAAGATTTGTGGTAACTCTGCGTGGAGCCAGTCTTTCAGCATCATTTTTCCAACAGTATTTTCTCACTTTGTGTCCCTGTGTCATATTTTGGTAATTTTCACAATATTTTAAACTTTAAAAAATTATTATTATATTTGCTGTGGTGATCTGTGATCAGTGATCTTTGATGTTACTATTGCAAAAAGATTATGACTTGCTGGAGACAGATGATGATTAGCATTTTTAGCAATAAAGAATTTTTATTATTATTATTTTTTTGCGGTACGTGGGCCTCTCCTTGCTGTGGCCTCTCCCGTTGCGGAGCACAGTCTCTGGACACGCAGGCTCAGTGGCCATGGCTCATGGGCCCAGCCGCTCCGCGGCATATGGGATCTTCCCGGACCAGGGCATGAACGCGTCCCCTGCATCAGCAGGCGGACTCTCAACCACTGCGCCACCAGGGAAGCCCTATACATTGTTTTTTAAGACATGCTATTCCACACTTAATAGACAGCCGTATAGTGTAAACATAACTTCTATATGCGCTGGGAAACCAAAAAATTGTGTGACTCTTTATTGCAATATTCACTTTATTTCAGTGGGCTGGAACTGAACCTGCAATATCTCTGAGGTATGCCTGTATATGATTAACTGTACAAAAGGAGAATACAGAACAGTTTGAAAAGTATACTCTTATTTGTGTAAACGAAAAATGGATATCACTTCTATATGAAAGCATACAAAAGACACTGTAAATAGCGTGTGCCTCTAAGGAAAGGAGGATCTGGGTGTCCAGGGTGGTAGGGAGATCTCTCTTATATTGTATACCCTTTGCCTTGTTGAAAAATTTTACCATTTGCATGTATTACTTTTTCAACAGAAGAATGTTGTGAATTACGAAAAAAGAAGGAAAGAGAGTCATGGGACATTTGGTTTGAGAACCAGACAGAAAGCATTCCTCTTAGCATGTATATTACCTGAAATAAAAGAGATGTTTATGAGTGTCGCCTTGAAACAGCCGAGGAAGGGTGTGGTTTAAAAGTTTCTAGCAGGCAAGGGATGGTAAATGGAAATTCATTGTCCAAATACCATTATTAAGAATTTAAGATTTGTAGAATATCATTGGTGAGCTCTTTGTTTAGTGTGCTGTTTTTGTTGTTGTTTTTAACTTTATTGAGGATTAATTGACAAATAAATTGCATATATTTGAAGTGTACAATGTGATGATTTGATATGCGTTGTGGAATGATTACCAAAATCTAGATAATTAACACATTCATCACCTCATTTCACATACTTAATGCTTTTGTTGTTTACTGTTTAAGAGCTTTCATCAGTTCATTCAAGATTTTTGTTCCCCTGACATTATTTTCCCATGTATTTTTCCTAATATTGAAATAATTTTTTGGTGTTTCTCTCATCATAAAAACCATAGACATTCATTATAAAATATTCATATAACATAGAAAAGTATAAAGAATATGTAAAATGTATCTCTAAACCTGCTACCTGGACAAAATGACTGCTATATTTTGGTGTCTATTCCGCCAGAATTATACATATGTATTAGTAAATATTATAATAAATACTATAAATTATGCATTTAACAGTGCAATACATACAATTTTATAATCAAATTTTACAACCAACATTAAATAACAGACAAGTTTCTATGCCAATTACTAAGGCTGTATATTATCGTATCATCATACATATATCATCATGTGTAATGAATGCAAAGTGTACTGTAGTGTTGAAGTTTTAAAATTTATTTACCGAGTTTATTATTTGTGGATGTAAACAGGGTTTTTAATTCCTTAAGCAGCATCTCACCTGCAACTGAGATTTGCAGAAGAACCACTTTATATTCCACATAACATTCTGTAGAAATGAATATATATGAATGACATTCATTAACTGCTCGTTGAAATTGAGTTCTTTCCAGGGTCTTTGAGGATTCATAGATGAATCTATTATAGGAATCGAGAAAAAGTGTTTTAAGAGTACAAAGGAAGGAACAATTTATTTGAGATGAAATGGTGGAAAAACTTTGTGGGGAAGTTAACATTTGCACTGGTCTTTGTAGGAGGAACGAGGAAGCGCATTCTGTGAAGGAAGTTTAGAATTTTTTAAAAGGTGAGCAAAGAGTCCGCGGGGAGAGCCTGGTTAGCTCTCTAGACAGTGCTCATAAATTGACAATTAACTTGGTGAACTCTCTACTGTATCCAGAAACTGGCATTCAGGCAGTTTATCAGGAGTCCTTTATTTATTTATCATACATATTGTGTGTAATATTTATAGTGTAAAATATAATGGAGGGTATAATTAATAATAACTTGGTAGCTTGGCATTTTTTTCAAAATATGAAGCAAATTTAAAATGCAACCAAAATTATATAAGCTTTTATTAAATATCTTCATAAATTAGACATCAATTTTAGCAGTGGAACATGAAGATGTATACATTTTTCCAGTTTAATTTAAAAAATATTTTTAAAACTACAGAGTTCATAGTTGTCAATATTTTTGATGATGTTATTTATAAATGTACATTTAAGGATAAAATGTACTTTTGTCTTTCTGCCAACCAGAAACATATTTATTTTGTAAAATGTTTTGGAGCTTCTGTTTTCACCCCAAAGATGTAGAGAACTTGAATGAGCATTGCTGTCACTTTAAAAACAGAGAAAAAGCTAGACAAACTGAAAATGAACGAACTTTCTTGAATCTTCCAGAGAACTAGGTTTTCAGGCCAAACGAGTAACTAAAAATCTGAAAAAAACAGGTCTCTGAAGGGAGAAAGAGGACTTACTTTTATTTATTTATTTATTTATTTATTTATTTATTTATTGGCTTGCGGGATCTTAGTTCCCTGACCAGGGATTGAACCCGGGACCTTGGCAGTGAAAGTGTGTAGTCCTAACTACTGGACCGCCAGGTAATTCCTGGGACTTACTTTAAAATGCATATAGTAGTCCTTATCTTCACTACTAAAAACAGAAAAAGAGGTACGAGTAATACACAATTAGTGGAGATGAAATAGAATCATAAAAAGCTCAATTAAACCCAGATCACGTAGAAAGAGGGGAAAAGAAACATAGAACAAGGGGTACACACACACACACACACACACAAACCAAATGTTTTCAGATGTTTAGTGCAACTATTGGCACATTGTAGGATGCTAGTAGGCTCAGTGTATATTGAATGGAATACCCTATAGGAGTATTTGAAATTGAAGTGGTCAGGATTGGCCAAGCTTTGCTTATAGACAAGGTTGGACCCATTTGTAGCCTTGTTGGATGACCAGGATGACCAGAGCAGAGAGGATATTCTTAGAAGGGGAGGGGGGTGGGAAGAGGTGTGTGTGTGTGTGTGTGTGTGTGTGTGTGTGTGTGTGTAGGATCGGGGCGAAATTAGTAAGGGGGTAGATATGGATGTGAACCAAGACTGATGTATAAGATGATAAATCATAAATCCCTGAGGTAGTTCAAGTTACACACACAAAAAGAGCAAGGCTAAGGATTTCTAGTTTATAAAACAAAAGATGGAAGTTTCCAGTTTGCTGACTCTCATGGATCCAGCAGTGGTATCTGTGCCCAAGAAAATCAATCTTGGTGCCATTTTGACTTGGTAGTGGCGTGATGGTGGGGTGCAGGCTGTGGTAAAAAGAGGCTGCCAACTCCTGTTAGGTAACAAAGCTCTTTGGAACCTGCAAAATTCAAGGTGAGTTCTGTAGCAGCCGTAGGACTGAAGACACCTGGGATTAAATTCAGAGAGCTTCATCTTTTCTCATACCCCCCATTATTTGTTTCCCAAAGTGATGTTAAGCCTCGGCAAATCTTCAGGGAACCGCTGCATTTGGAGACTCCAGCTGTGCTTTGTTTCTATCTGCAAGCCGCTAGCAACACCCTATGGTGAATCTGCCCCTGCGGGATGAGACCTGGAAAAAGAAAAAGGGAAGAATCTCTAAATGTAAAGCTTTTCAAAATGGAGACCATGTAAAGGATCCAGTGGAGCCAGTGAAGTAAAATATTACTTGTGTATTGCAGTCACCTTATTGCAATCCTGACTAACCAAATGGGGCCTTGGTTTGCTTGGTTTCTGCCTGCTGGGCTTGGGGGATGATGGGAATTAAGCTAGTATAATGCCATAAATGCCAAAGAACAAGGACAGCACACTAGATGCCTTCGTGTGGAGGAGTAGAGAGTTGCATTTTATTCTGATGTAAACTTATGAAAAATTGGGACAAAAGTGGGAAGAGGGAAAGTGGGACTGGCACTCAGTTATTTCTCAAATTCATGTGAAATAAAAACAGTTGATAGTATAATGTGAAAAATGTAGAACATTATGCTGTCTCATTCATTAATTCAGCTCTATCCTGATCTCCCTCACTTGTCTTAACCTGCCCCTTTCCATCCTCCACCATGGCTTTTCTTAAAAGTAAATCTGAGCATGTCTCTCCCCTACTTGAAAACCTTCAATGACTCTCTAATACCAATAGGAAAGAGCATAATAATCTTAGCAAATACTTGTGATCAGATCCCACGAATATCTCCAGCTTTTTCTCTCTCTGAAACTGTCCCCACTCATGTACTTTATGCTCCATAAATATCAGAAAGCTTCTAATTTCCTGCACATACTCTATTAATGGCATGTTCCTATATCTTTGCACAGCCTGATCCTTCTCTGGAATGCTGTTTCTGCCTATCCTGCCTGGATAACTCCCACTTCCTCTACCATGATCCAATAGCTTTTCACTCTCTCTGAGATTTCCTCCAACCTCATAGAGGAATATCTCCCTGTGCTGCCACTGTTACTTGTGCATGGTTTTATTGCTGCATTCATTACAATGCATTGGAAATTATTTACTTATATGCCTTCCGTCATAGACCGCAAGTTCCTTGAGGCTAGAGACTTCTCCTTCTTTGGTTATCAGAGATTTAGTATATAATAAATATTCAGTGCATGTGTGGTCAATGTGGGATAGATCATTGTGGTTCTTAATGACTCCAAGAGCTATAAGAAGATAGAATCTGAGCAGCATATTCTATGGCTTGTTTGTTTTCAGACCCATCCTCCCAGGTAATCACTTAGACTGCAAGACTTTTCTTTAGACAATTGGTGGATAGTTTCTTTTTTCCAAAACCTTTTAAACTCTTCAATCTGTTGATCAAACAGTATGTACTGTGTGCTAAAGTAGGCCTATAAGTCATGGCTGTAGCCTTTGAGGAATTTGCAATCTGGTTCAGATTCCTGGGTTTGTATATGGACCGTGGTTATCAACCATCCGGATGGCCTGGGATTGTCCCAGTTTTAGCACTGAAAGTTCCATGTCCGGGGAAACCCCTCAGTCCCAGGCAAACCAGATGGTCAGTCATCCTAGTGAAACAGAGCAGGATCCTATGGTCCTTGTCCCCCATGTCCTCAGCCTGCCTTTTGTCTGTGGGAAAATTTTAGCCAAAGAATAAGTTTAATCAGAGAAGTGAGAAAATGCAAAAACAAAGGAAAACAGTCCAACAAGACTAAATAATAATAGTTTAGGCATTAAACAAAGTCAAGGACTTTTAGTTCCTCTTCAAGAGCTATAGATAATATTCTGAGCCACATCCTGTGAGCTGTCTTATAGATACTGAAACCCACACCAGTTGGAAGAAGTTAACTACATGACGACCAGGCTATAGCCGTGACATAAGCTGCCATAATTCCGAGAACTGGCCTCAAAGAAATGGGAACAAACTGACCCTGGAACTGAAGATTAACTAACTGTACTTAAAACAATCAAGAGACGCTGATCAGACCATTGCATGACCAAATTCAAGATGACTGTCAGAGCTGACTGTGCTGATTCTGCATGTAGCCCCCTCCCTCTACCAATAAAAGCTCTTGCCCCGATTGTCGGCCGGGGGGGGGGGGCAGTGCGGGGAGTCGGCCTTTGGATGGGCGTCTGCCCTCCCCATCCCCCCAGGTTGCCAGCCTCCAAAATAAAGCAAACTTTCCTTTCCACCAACCTTGCCTTTTTATAGGCTTTTGAGCAGGGAGCAGCCAGACTCCCACTTTTGGTCACACTAGTAGATACAAAGTGTATCTTCTTTCTTCCTTAACCCTAATCTAAACCAGAACAAGGGCAATCACAATTTGAATGTGAATACTACTGATATGAATTGTGTCCTCACAGTGCCTTTCAGGGATGAAAGTAGAAGGGGAAAGGAGGGCCTAAAATAAAGAGATCCCTCTACTCTGAAGTTTTCCAGAGAAAACTAGTGAGTAAGTCTTTACTGATATTTTGGATTCAGGGCCATGAATTGAAATCTCTCTTGCTAACAGAGGGTGGTCAGTTTGCTTAGAAGGTGGTTGCTCATTGTTTTGGGTAGTTGGACTAACAGAAGAGATATCTTTTTTATACACACAGTGAGGCTTGGTTGAAGCCTGATTCTACCCCTTCTGAACAATGAAGTTTGTGTGATCATCCCATGTTTTAGTTTCATTATCTTTTGTACAGAATAGCCAAAGTAACTACCTCAGAGGGCTGTGAGGAAAATAAAATTAAATAATGCAAGTGAAATTTTACATTGTAAAACGTATTAAAAATTTTCATTTAGCTTGGGTAAGTGGCCATCAGGCCACTGGGTAACAAAATAGAAGACTGTGTTTTGACATTTTGACATTTTGAGCTCTTGATAATGGTGGAAATCAGCATCTAGGGGGATATTATCATTTCTTCACACAATTATTGCCTTTTAGATAAACATTTAATCAACATATTCTATGAGTCAAGCACTGTGCTAAAGGTTGAGGAAACATTGATAACTGGTAAGGAAATCAATTACTGTTTCAGTTTTAATGAATTCATATTCTGGGAAAGTGAAGGTGAGCTTCTTTGTTACCTTTTTACATTAGGAAGGAAAGTGGTCTAATCCTGGATTAAGTAGTGACGATTAAGGGGACAATGGTATGCAAATTTTTAGATACCAGATGATAAGGGAAACTTGGATGATCTTAGAAGCTAGGCGAAATTACTTAACAAGTCTGAGCCAGGTTATTTGAATAGTCTGAGTGGTAACACAATCTGTTTGGAGGTTCAATTTTTTTAGAAGCAGCCAAAATTTGGAGCCAAAGCTGTGAATAAAGTGGGCGATTAAACTAGGGAGCAAGATTTTCATTGAAAGAAATAGGTTGTGACTATTAAAATGGTGATCACATTTTTCTTATGTGGCTTATAAACTTATCTGAAGATATTTTTCAGAACGGAATTCTAAAAGGGTCTTGGATGTGTAGCATAATTGCTGGAAAGTGTGTATTTTTCTAAGATGACAGCTTTAAGGGAAGAACTTTCATTGAAAGTACACTTTTTTATGTTTGTGTTTTTCAATCACATTTTTTAATAACTTATAAGCCCATTATTAAAACCAGTTAGAGAAAAATAATGCCTGTGACCCCATCATCCTCACAAAGTTAATGTTTTCTTGTATTATGTTTTGTTACATAACTGTCACTTTTCATTATGTGTTATTATTCATTTATGAGATATACATCTCAGTCATCTGAAGCCCCAGATAAAAAAATAGACAAACAAAAATAAATAAAATAAAATAAAAAGTTTGTTTTAGGCTGGAAAGACTATCCAGCAAAGACTATTTGCTGACCTTTTGGATACAATTAACAAATGCAAAGTTGCTCAAAGTATTTTGTGTAGCTTCTTTGGTTTGAAAGTTTCAGACATGCAGCTTTGAAGTAGCAATGTTCTGGCTCTCTTTTGTTTCCTGCTATGAGTCCCAGCTTCCCAGAAGTGACTGCTGCTTGAGGAGTCTGTAGCTAGTTAAATGAGGATTACTGTATATAACTTCATATGACTTACCAAGGAGCATGACAGGGCTCTCCATGGGGAAGCAACAAATGTAGAAGATCTGGCAGTTTAATGGAACACACACAGAAAATTCCTCATGTTGTGCTGTAAACACAATTGTTAGTAGACTCCATGCAATGAAAAAGTCTGGTACGTTCTTGGAACCTAGAACTTCGTATTACAGTTAGAAAATTCTTTTCAGAATTATAAGTAAACTAAGGTGTATGAAAATGATTACGGTAGATGGAAAATTACTAGAGCTACAACTTTGGAAACTGTGCCGCACTCTGTGGGGAAAAACAAAAACAACAACAACAAAAAACTTTGGTTGTGAAGAATAAAAACAACAACAAAACAAAAACAACAAAAAACCTTAAAATGCAAAAGAACACTTTCTTACTGGTATCACAAGGTGCTCCAGGTTTACCTTGTATTTTCTCTGCCCAGCCAAAGAATCAACCACTTCTGCAACTCAAAAGAGTACAGGAAGAACATGGAATAACTCCCAGTGGCTTAAGGTGCTGTTTGAATCTCCTCCTCTTCACCCTATAGGCGAGGGAAGGATTCCTATCCTAGGATTATGAGAATGGCCAAACACGTGACACCCAACACTAGACAGATGAGATTGATAAAAGTTTATTGGTCACATATACTCACAGCCCAGGGGACTAGGGCATCACATGTCACATAAGGACACAAGGGTGTTACACTTGGGGACATAGTGACCAAGCAGGGTCCGCAGGAGGCAAGCTTGTAGTATCAAGAGGGTGGGGACTTCCCTGGTGGTCCAGTGGTTAAGACTCCTTGCTTTCAATGTAGGGCGCATGCAGGGGTTTGATCCGCATGCCGTGCGGCGTGGCCAAAAAAAAAAAAAAAAAGGAGGGTGGATTCCCCCTGGTTCCTATAGGAGGATGCAATTGGCTTGTTTGAAAAATTCCACCGTTTGGCAGAGAACTGAAACCCACTACTCAGGGATAAGCAGGCACTGTGCCTGGACCCCTCGATAAGGAGAATTGTTTGGCTCGGGGACTTACCTGCAGGAGCAGAATGAGGAGGGAAGCTTGTGATTAGGCCATTTGAAGCCCTCCTGATCTCACCAGATGTCAAGGCAACACATAATAATAGACCTTCATTTTAGGCCTTCCATCACAAATGGATTAAGTTGAACTATAAAATAAATAACAGTATTTGATTACAACCCATAGAATAAAATAAATATCCATGAGTTCATACTGAGATAAATAATAGAATAGGAAATAACCCTTCCTTACAGAAGAGATCTACTTTAACAAATCTAGAAGAAAAGAAGATAATAGAAAAATTACCATTAAAACATCCCAGTAATAATTGTTGCTGGAAAGATCTGCTGAAGGATGCTAACATTAATGGGCAAAATTTAGCGGAGAAACAGCAAATCTGTATAGTCTCAAAGTACCTTCTCCAAGATGTTTATTACTTACAAAGAGAATAATAGTAAACTTACATAGTAGAGAAAGCTGGCAGACACTACCCTTAACCATGTGATCAAGGTTAATGTCACTGGTAGGAAGACATATACACATCATGTACCCCTGATATGATGCACCGAGAAGGGTGCAACCCCACCTCTGTAGTAATCTTCCAAAAAATGCATAACTTCAATCTGATCATCAGAAACCATCAGAGAAACCCAGTTGAGGAGCATTCTAGAAAATAACTGGCCAGTACACTTCAAAAGTATTAGGACATGAAAGACAAGGAAAGGCTGAAGAATTTTCAAAGCTCAGGGGAACCTAAGGAAATACGATAACTCAGTGCAGCATGGTATCCAGGATTGGATCCTGGAACACGAAAAGGGTATTAGTGGAAAAGCAATGAAATCTGAAAGTCTGTAGTTTATTTAATAGTACTGTATAAATGTTAATTTTTAGATTTGATAAATGCAAAAATTTACCTAGTATTTTTGAAAAGTTCTTGGACATCTAGGTCCCTTGAGTTGAGCTTTATTCAGATATTTCTATTCTTTTATATGAAATTGCCTTGTGTTAAAGATCCATTTTTTTAAAAATTGAAGTATAGTTGATTTACAACATTTTATTAGTTTCAAGTGTGCAAAATAATGATTCTATTTCTATAGATTATATTCCATTTTTATTGCAAAATGATGGCTATATTTCCCTGTGCTGTACGATATATCTTTGTTGCTTACTTATTTTATGCCTAGTAGTTTGTGTCTCTTAATCCCCTACCCCTATCTCGCCCCTTCCCTCAGCCCTCTCCCCACTGGTAAACACTAGTTTATTCTCCATATCTGTGAATCTGTTTCTGTTTTGTTATATACATTCATTTGTTTTATTTTTTCAGATTCCACATATAAGTAATAACATAGAGTATTTGTCTTTCTCCATGTGACTTATGTCACTAAGCGTAATACTCTTGAGGTCCATCCATGTTGCAAATGACAGAATTTCATTCATTTTTATGGCTGAGTAATAGTCCATTTTGTGTGTGTGTGTGTGTGTGTATATATACACACACACACATATACATAATGCTACATAATTTTATCTTTAAAGTGTGTTGACAGCTTTTTCTAGATTTATATGTAAGTCTCTAATTTTTTGTTGCTATTTTGAATTATAGCTCTCTTTCTATGTTACACCATTGGTAAATTTTAATGAATGGGAACTTGATTTTTGTTTGTTGAGATAATCTACTGACACTGAGTTGTGGTGAAGGAAAGTGCAGTGTTTATTGCAGGGCACCAAGCAAGGAACCCAGGTAGCCAGTGCTTAAAAGGCCCAAACTCCCTGAAGGCTCTCAGGGAAAGGTTTTTAAAGACAGGGTGGGGGAGGGGAGTTGTGAGGTGCGTGATCAGCTCGTGAACATTCTTCTGATTGGTTGGTGGTGAGGTCATCTGGAGCCAGCATCATCAGCCTTCTGGTTCCAGCCAGTCTGGGGTCTCCCTGCTTGTGGGCGGCATACAGTTAACTTCTTCCACCTGGTGGGGGTTTCTGTATCTGCAAAACAGCTCAAAGGACAAGGCTCAGAATATTATCTCTAGCCCTTGAGGAGGAGTTAAAGGTCCTTGACTTTGTTTAATGGCCAAACTATTATTATGTTGTCTTGCTTGACTGTTTTCCTTTCTTTCTGCATTTTCTCACTTCTCTGATTAAACTTACTCTTTGGAACTTGGGGAAGGCCTAAGAGGCTAGAGTTTTTCTGCAGACAAGAGACAGGCGCAGGACATGCAGTATGGTGTTCTGTTCAGGGAAGGCCCTGTCGGGTCCTGCTCGGTTACATTTTTATGTAATCAATTTATCTCCAATAATTGCCTTTCCCCTCATTCCCATTCCTTTATGCCTCCTCTCCTCTCTCTCCACTCTTCCCCCTTCTTGCCTCCCTTCTCATTTCTTTCTCACTTTATTGCATTAACTAGAAGCTCCAGGATGATGTTAAATAATAGCACTGAAAATAGGTAATATTGTATTTTTCATCATTTAATAAGAATGTTTCTACAATTTTGCCAATATGATGTTAGGATGCTATTTTTAGATGTCCTTTTGACTTTCAAGTAAAAATGTGAGTGGCATTTGGATATAGGCCTGGAAATTAAGGGAGAAATAAACTAGAGGTATGGGAAGCCGTGGGCCTTAATGAGATTCCCTAGGTAATAAGTATAAAGAGAGAAGAAAAATCTTGAAGCATTCCAAGGTTTAGATAACTGTTAGCTATTTTCATCTTAATCTGTTTTTAAACCTTCACAAGTTTTTTATATTCTCAGTAGTTATTTAAATTTATCATAACACCCACCAATTTTTATTAATCATTGCTTATTCCTTTTTTATTGTGAAATAAAACATAAATCCAGAAAAGTACATGAAATATACATTTACAGTTTAATGAATAATTATAAAAGGAACATCCAAGAAACCACCATAGGTCAAGAAATAGAAAATTTCCAGCATCCCTGAAGGCCTCTGCATGTTCTACTCTCATCAGAACTCCATCTCTTCCCCTGACAAACTCTTCTGACTTTTGTAATAATAATTTCCTTGCTTTCCTTTATAGTTTGATTACCAATGTATGTATCCCTAAATATTCATTTAGTCAAAACATATGGCATATGTTTACATTCAAGAAACCATCACTGCAGTCAAGATAATGAACATTTCTTTACCCCCAAAGACTCTTTGTATGTTTTTGTAATACCTCCGTCCAGTACTTCCCTGTTCTTACCTCCACTTATCTGCCTTCTGCTACTATAGATTAGTTTTCATCTTCTAGAATTTTATATAAATGGAATAATTCAGTATTAACTCTCTTTTTTGTCTGGCTTCTGTCTATGCTCTTTCATTGAGCATAATTATTTTGAGATCCACCCATGTTACTGTGTATATCATATTGTAGTGTGTCTTCATTCCCTTTTATTATTCAGTAGTATTCCGTGGTATGGATGGACTACAGTTAATCTGTTCACCTGCTGATGGGTTGTTTCCAGTTTGGGCTATCACATATAAAGCTATTACAAATATTTGTGGACAAATCTTTGCATAGACATATATCTTCCTAACTAGTTCTTACATAGATATCTGGGAATAGAATGGCTGGATCATTTAATAGGTGTATGTTTAACTTTTAAGAAACTACCAAACTGCCTTCCCACAAAGAGTGTATGAGAGTTCTTGTCCCTCCAACTCTCTCCGATAGTTTGTATGGTTAGTCTTTTGAATTTTATCCATTTTAATACATGTGAAGTAGAATCTCATTCTGGTTTTGATTTGCATTTCCCTAATGATAATGATGTTAAACATCATTTCATATGCTTATTTGTCTTCCAAATATCTTATTTGGTAAAGTGTTCAAATATTTTTCCATTTGTTAATTGAGGTGTTTATTTTTTATTACTGAATTTTGAGAGTTTTTATATATTCTGGATACACATACTTTACAGTCAGATGTATTATTTGTAGGTGGATTTTTTCTCTTCTGCTCTCTCAAAACAAGGTAGCCCTTCAATTGTTCTGGCTTTCTTCAGAAGATTCTACAAATTTTAGTTCTAAATCCTATGTTCCTCAGTTCCAAAGTTTTCTCTCCTGCCTCCAAGCAGTAATTTTTGAAATCCAAGCCACTTAAAAAAAAACCAGATGGACCTTCCTCCTTGCAATATCCCACTCTAAGCAGCCAAAGCTTGAGCTCTGCTTGCATCATTTTCTTTTTGTTCAGGTTTTCTCTTTGTATTGCCAGCCCCTGCTCCCACCTCACTTACTTTCTTGCAACCTTTAGCTATTTGTATAAAAGGATGTTTGCTACACTTAATCCAATATTTCTAGGATTTACTGATGACAGTGAAGCCAGCCATAGCCATGAACTGTTTATGGAAAGGCACACCAAACCCTTCACAATACAACACTTGCTGCTTATTAGTTTGCCTGTTAATTGTTTTATAAATATTGAATTGACTTGAAATTCTAAGACAGAGGAATTTGGACTTGATACAATGGTTGACAGGGAGAAAATACGTGTTCCCCAAAAAGGAAGAAGAACGTGATTAGGCCACCATGATCTCTCGTCTGGAATATTGCCATAGCCTCTTGTAACTGGCCTCCTAAATTCTGCCCTTGCCACCTACCGTCTATTCTCCAAACAGCAACAAGTGTGATCCATTTAAAATTTAAATCAAATGATGTCACTCCTTTGTTAAAAGCCATACAATGTCTTTTCGTCTCCTGATAATAAGACAAAATCCTAACGACCTACAAAGTCCCTACATGATCTGATCCCTGCCATCTTTCTTACCACATTTGCTAATACACTTTTACTCTCATTCCACTTCAACCATATTGTCTTTCAATTATTTTTTCCCCCTCAACTTTATTGAGAAATAATTGACAAATATAATTGTATATTTTTAAAGGATACATGATGATTTTATATATTTATACAAATGATCACCAAGATCAAGATAATTTTAACATATCCATCACCTCACAGACTTAAGTCTTTTCTTGTGTGTGTGGTGAGAATGCTTAAGATCCAGTCTCAGCAATTTTCAAGTATACAATACTGTATTATTAACTATAGTCACCATGCTGTACGTTACCCTCAAAAGTTATTCTTCTTATAACTGAAAGTTTGCGCCCTTTGATCTATAAAGTTCCTGAACATACCAAGCATATACTTGACTAAGAGCATTTGCATTTTCTCTTCTCTATAATGAATACTCCTCCCTCATATAGCTGTCCTGAATTAACTATTTAAACTTTATTAATACTGATAAAACATAGGAACTATATGATTCCAGTAGAGATATTGCTCATTCTTAAAGAAAGTTAATCTTTCAAGACTGAAAAGTTAGACTTAAAAAATACTTTACTGAGATATAATTTGCATATGAAATTTACCCATTTTCAGTGTACAATTCAACAATTTTTCGTAAATATACTGAGTTGTTTAACCATCACTAAAATCCAGTTTTAGAACTTTCTCCTCATCCCAGTAAGATCCTTTGTGCTATTTGTAGTCAATTCCTGTTTCCAGTCTCAACCCCAGGCAACACTGGTCTACTTTCTTTTTCTTTTTTTGGATGAAGACCAAAAGTATATTTTTTATTATAAATCACAATATCATAGGCATGCACAGGAGGAGGCAGGAATTGTTGGGAACTACTGTAGAGGCTGTCTACCACATCTTCCTACAGATTAATTGCTAAACAGCTACCCAAGTGATCCAGTTAAAATGTAAATCAATCGTAACATGATCCTGCTCAAACACTCCAATGGCTGCCCATCACTGATATACTTTCTGATATTAATGATTCTTATAAATGGAATCATACAACATGTGGTCCTTTGTGACTGGCTTCTTGCACCTAATGTTTTTGCGTTTTATCCATGTTGCAGAAGGTATGAGTATTTTATAAAAATGTTATTGAAACCCTTAGCCTCAGTTTCCATTTATTCATTAATTCTACTATTTTTCTTTATTTTGATTCATGGATTTCTGCTTTGGTGACTAAATTTTTCAAAATAATTTCCTTAGCTTTATTTTGCTGTTTTTCTAGTTTCTTTAGCTTAAAGATTAGCTAATTTATTTACATTTTCTTGTTTTGTAACAAAGGCCTTTAATTATACCAAAATCTTCTGAACAGAGTTTTGTTGTATCACAAAATTAATTGTCCCTATTTTCTAATAACATACACTTTCAGTTTTGATTTGCTTTTTGACTCCATATTTTCTAAAGATCAATTTACAATTTTTTCAAAGTTGTTTGTTTTTTGTTTTTTTAACACTCAACTTCCAGTGTTTTTGTACTTTAGTCATAGCACTCAACTATTATAATTTCAGCTACACTGAGGAGTTTGAGCTATCTACTTAAAAAGTACAGTTAAAAATACCATATTTGGGGCTTCCCTGGTGGCGCAGTGATCGAGAGTCCGCCTGCCGATGCAGGGGACACAGGTTCGTGCCCCGGTGCGGGAAGATCCCACATGCCGCAGAGCGGCTGGGCCCGTGAGCCATGGCCGCTGAGCCTGTGCATCCGGAGCCTGTGCTCCGCAACGGGAGCGGCCACAACAGTGAGAGGCCCGCGTACCGCAAAAAAAAAAAAAAAAAAAAAATACCATATCTGGGGGCTTCCCTGGTGGCTCAGAGTCCGCCTGCCGATGCAGGGGATGCGGGTTCGTGTCCCGGTCTTGAATATCCCACATGCCACGGAGCGGCTGGGCCTGTGAGCCATGGCCGCTGAGCCTGCGCGTCCGGAGCCTGTGCTCCGCAGCGGGAGAGGCCACAACAGTGAGAGGCCCACGTACCGCAAAAAAAAAAAAATACCATATCTGGGCTTTCCTGGTGGCTCAGTGGTAGAGAGTCAGCCTGCCGATGCAGGGGACACGGGTTCGTGCCCTGGTCTGGGAATATCCCACATGCCGTGGAGCGGCTGGGCCCATGAGCCATTGCCACTGAGCCTGCGCGTGCGGAACCTGTGCTCTGCAACGGGAGAGGCCACAGTAGTGAGAGGCCTGCGTACCGCAAAAAAAAAAAAACCAAAAAAACCATATTTGCATTTGAACTGAATATGTATTCTCAATGGTAATATGCAAAGTTTAATGTGTTTTTTAAAGTTTAACCTATTAATTTTATCATTCAATTTCCCATAGGTGGTCTGTCAATCAGTCTTCTTTTCTCTTCTTCTTTCTATTTTTATAAATGAAAAAAATGCAAAGCTCTACAAAAAATATCAAAACATCCATGTGCCTATCATCAAGATTTGATAATTATCACATATTTTCATATTCACTTAAACATAATTTTAATGACAGAACGTAGACTTGAGATCCCCTTTGCCACCTCCAGTTCTAATTCCCTCCTTCCTACACAGAAGAAATTATCAAGAATTATTATGTATCCTTCACACCCATTTAAAAATACTTTCATGCATTAGGTTTGTATTCTTTGACCACATATATACATACAATAATTATGTATGTATTTTCTTTAATTTGATATATGTGGTATCATGATCTGAAGCTCTGAAAAGTCTTTGATTTCCCTCCAAATTACGTTATTTGAGATCTATGTGGATTTTCATCATGTTAGTTACCTATTATTGTTCTTTAGTATTTCATGGCATGCATATATCTTATTATTATACATGAATTCCATTGATACATGCTTAGATTGCTTCCAGTTTTATCTATAACCAAAAAATGTTGAAATAAACCTATAGGTGCAGCTTTCATTTTGCACAGGTGAGAATACTTATAGGTAAATAGTTGATATATCTAGAAGTGGTATGCACATTTACAATTTTACTGGTTATATCTGAATTACTTTTCCTAGTTGTTTACTAGTTTATACTGCATCTAGCAACATATGAACATTCTCCTTTCCCCTGATCTTTACCAATATTTGATATAGTCATACTTCTTTAATATTGTCAATCTACTTGCATTGAAATGATACCATAGTACTGTTCCCTGAATACTACTAAAATTGAGCATCTTCTCTAATGGTTATTGGTCATTTATAAAGACACTTTTATTTCCTATTACTGTGTTATTATTTATGTTTATCTTTTTATTACAAACTTGTAAGAATATATTATATATTTGGTATACTAATTTGTTGTAGGTTTTGCTGGTTGCAAATATCACCTTGTAATTTCTAGCTTGATTTGTTGTTTTTTATACAGATTTTTAAAACATACGACCTGGTAAATTTATGAAACTTTTCCTTCATGGCTCTTGCTTTTTGTGTCTTGTTTAAAGAGTTCTAACTCAATGTTAAATTATTTTATTTGTCTGTTTTCTTTGATACCTTTCTGAGTCTTGATTTTGACATTCATCTCTATGTCAGGTATGAGTGTAAGGTAGGGATCTAATTTTTAAAATGTAAATAAACCTAAATGAACATACATGTACTCATCACATAGTATCCACAGTTATCAATAGTTGGCCAATGCTTTTCAACATATACCCCCAAAATTTGGGGGAGAAGGCTGGAATATTTTAAAGCAAATTCCAGACTTCATGTCATTTCATGCATGTCTAGCTGAAGACATTTTTAAAACATAGCAACAATAGCATTGTAGATGAATAAACAACAGCATTGTTGCTATGTTTAAAAAATCTTTAATATCATCTAATACTGAATCCATATTCAATCCTGTGTATTGAATCCTATGTATTTAAATTTCCCAATTATCTCAAAATTGCTTCTTATTTTATATTTATTCAGATTAGGATTCAAATGACGTCAAGGTCCACATATGCATTTGTCTGTTATTTGTCCAAGTCACTCTTCCCAATTTTATTTTTATGCCATTGATTTGTTGGAAAACTGGGTAGTTTACCTATGAAATAACTTATATTCAGCATTTGACTGCTTCCTCATCTTAGTGCTTAACTTCATCCTTTTCTGTTTCCTATAATCTCCTAGTTATGATTAGATTCAATTTCAAATCAATTTCAATTTTCTGTGGCACAACACAGGTGCTGTTGTGCACTTCTTATTACATAATATTATGAGGTACATAACATCTGCATTTCTCATTTTTAATGATGTGGAGTTTGATCAGTGTGTTTAGATGGTGTCAATCTGGTCTCCCCAGTATAAACTTCCCTCATCCAGCTTTCACCTACTGGTTCTGGCATATGTTGGGTAATAGTCTGAATCTATTATTTCATTCGAGGTTGCAAATTGGTGATTTTCTAATCTTATTCCTTCTGTATTTATTAGCTGGAATTCTTGTATAAGGGGGAATTTCCCCCTTTGACTATTTGATTACTCTAAAATACAGTTTACACAAGAAAGATAGGCTAAGCGATATTTTTTTTTTTTTTTTTTTTTTTTTTTGGTGGTACGCGGGGCTCCGGACACGCAGGCTCAGCGGCCATGGCTCACGGGCCCAGCCGCTCCGCGGCATGTGGGATCCTCGTGGACCGGGGCACGAACCCGTGTCCCCTGCATCAGCAGGCGGACTCTCAACCACTGCGCCACCAGGGAAGCCCTAAGTGATAGATTTTTAAAATTCTACTAATGTTCAGAATAATGGGTTGATATTGTAGTAACATACATTGTTGACCAATGAAGTTTTTACTTTTTAAATATTGCTCTAAGCACACTTAAAAAATACTGATATGTTTTAATCATTTTCAGACATTTTTCCATCTTTAGCTAGTCAGAGCCCCTTTAATTGGCCTTATGTATTCTTTAACATGACCCCGCTAGACCTTGATAATTTCCTGGTCTGGCACAATTAAACGTCTCCAGCTTCCTGTTTCAATTCCTTCTCAAGACTGGATAGATCCTTGATAATGGCAGTAAACAACCACAGGTGACCAAGTAATAGTTCCAATTCTAGCTTCCATGTGGCATGTGGCATTTTTCTAGAGCAGATCAATAATACCTCGCTTACATGGTATGACTTTGGAGAATGCATTCTTTTCTCTCTCAATTACAAACTGTCTATGTTCCCCTCCAATGGAAACAATGTACCTTTATATATTTAATCATAGTACATCAACATGCATAGTCATACATAGTTTTTGAAAAGTTCTGGATAATATGGATATCCCATAAGAACATTATATAGATCCATTACATTGATGCTATTACGCTGTTCACGCTGGGTGAACAACAGCATGTTAGAGGCCTTAATAAGACAGCTGAGAAGCTGTTTTCTGAGTTCTGAATTTTATTTTCCACAGGCTTATCTGAACTCGAGTGTTCAAAATGACACTAGAAAATCGGCCTCTACAGTTTGGGGATTATGTCTTATTGATGTTTGTATCTCCTTACCACGCAACACAATGCCTGGCTCTAAAAAAAAAAAGTTAATAAAAGGTTTTTTTATTATTATAAGTTATAAAGTTCAAATTTTATACTACATGAATGAAATCCTAATTGGTAAAATGGGGATTTGTACAGTGTGAGCAAGTTTACGTAAACTATAATATACATCAATCAAAAACAGTTACTGTAGGGGCTTTCCTGGTGGCGCAGTGGTTGAGAGTCCGCCTACCGATGCAGGGGACATGGGTTCGTGCCCCGGTCTGGGAAGATCCCACATGCCGTGGAGCGGCTGGGCCAGTGAGCCATGGCCGCTGAGCCTGCGCGTCCAGAGCCTGTGCTCCGCAACGGGAGAGGCCACAACAGTGAGAGGCCCGGGAAGAGATATGGGGATATATGTATAACTGATTCACTTTGTTATAAAGCAGAAACTAACACACCATTGTAAAGCACTTATACTCCAATAAAGATGTTAAAATAAATAAATAAATAAATAAATAAATAAATAAATAAAACATAAAGAAAGCCTGCACACAGCAACGAAAAAAAATAGTTACCATGTTTCTGCTGTGTGTAATAGGTACCAATGTTAAAAGGCTATGCCTGGTCTCAAATATTTTGAAAACTGGTTGCAGCATGATGTAACACAATATACTTACCAAATATTTAGTAAATGTTAAGTATGCGTCTGTATTCACTGGGAGACTGAGCAGCCTGAGATAAACAGATTGTTATTTTGTTTTATAATCTTTTTTTTTTTTTGGCTGTTTTGGGTCTTCGTTTCTGTGCGAAGGCTTTCTCCAGCTGCAGCGAGCGGCAGCCGCTCTTCATCGCGGTGCGTAGGCCTCTCACTCTCGCGGCTTTTCGTTGAGGAGCATGGGTTCCAGACGCGCAGGCGCGCAGGCTCACTGTCTTGGCCTCTCGTTGCAGAGCATGGGCTCCAGATGCACAGGCGCGCAGGCTCAGTAGTAGTCGTGGCTCACGGCCCCAGTAGCTCCGCGGTATGTGGGATCTTCCCAGGCGAGGGCTCGAAGCCGTGTGCCCTGCATTGGCAGGAAGATTCTCAACCACTGCGCCACCAGGGAAGCCCTATAATCTTTGTGTCCGTATCCACTTCTTAATGAACTCCACTGACTTCCTCAGGCTTTTACGCTAACCTAGCTCTGAAGTAGCTGACTCTACTGAGTATTGGTAACACTCACAGCACAAGGGGGCGTTCTACTTCCCATAAAGACAGAAAGAGGGTTGCGTGGAAAGGTCACGTATCAGAGGTCACATCCTGTTTTCGCGTTCTGTCTGAGGTGAGATGCGTCAGAGAGTGCTTTGCTTAGAATGGCTTTAAATTTTAATGACCCGGCCTGTGGCTTCTATCAGAGGGAGGTTGTAGATTTCTTAAATGAGCAAATACTTCAAAATGGAGTCAGTCCCTACTTCTACTTGTGCAAGAGCAAGTCTTGGAGGGATATGGAGAGGAAGTTAAGGGACATTGTGACTAACCGAGCTACATCGCGACGCTTCATGGAGGCTTGTGCCTGGAGCTCCCTGGTCCTAGCAGTGCAGTTTGCTGTGAGACAGAAGTTGGAAGATACAGAAAAGGTAAAAAAGCTCCGGGATCAGCTCGAGGAGCAGAAGCTTCTCACGACTGCCTTGAGGGGGACGGTGAGTAGACTCAGGGGGATAATAAAAGAGAGGGAAAAGGAGAAGGCCCAGTCCCAACTTCAGCAAAGTCTCCCAGTCCTTCATGGAGTAGAGGAAGGGCGAAATTTACCCAGGAGTGAGCTTTGTAGGGTGTTAAGCACTCAGTCTCAGCAGAAGGCCAGAACTCAGGGAGAGGAGAAGGAAAAGGAGGCACAGACGTCAGGGATGCTGACGTGTTCTCAAGGCACAGCAAGTTGCTGGCTGATGGCGGGGGCGGGGAAGGAATCAGACCAAGAGACCGCTGCTGCTCCTGGGATGGCTGCTGTAGAGGGAGAGGCAAAGAAGGACAAAGTGATTTCTCTATGTGGGAGCAACGAGGTGGTAGCTAATTTTTCTTGCCCTCAGTTCTTGGGTCCCAAGGCTCAGGCTGGTCAACAGCTACCCCTTAATCTCTCTCAATTCTCGTATTCATCCCTATCTACAGTTTCTTTCGCAGGAGCAACAGCTGAAGCTGCAGCAGCTCCTCCTGTGAATAATTCCAGAAATAGGTGGAATGGAAAGCATAGCCATACCAGGAGGTTCTTGCCAGGAATGTTTAAGCAATACCCTGGCGTCTCTCACTCTGCAAAACGTACCTTCAGGCGCAGAATGGGAGACTGGGACTGTGCTCAGTGTTGTTCGATGAATTTCTTATGGCGAACGACGTGTTTTAAATGTAAAACACCCCGGCACACAAGGGAAAGTAGAGGCTCCGCCCCCAATTGGGGACCTCAATGAATTATGACAAATTCATTTCCTGACATCCTTTTCTGATTAGAAAGGGAACAAGAGCATGTTCTTGATGAGATATTATGTACAAACAGACAAGCAAAAAGGAATAAGATATGACGAAACAGCTAACATTTTACCTATTTACTTCCAGCCCTGACTATAACTACATATACGAGTTCTCATCGTTGTATTCAATAATTTTCTGATCAAAATAGAATCATTTTGAAAATTAAGTTTACAATTTGCTTTAAAATGTTCTTTACTTGATTTTCCAAAATGTGGAAGATACAGGGAAAAAGTACAAATAAGAGGATAAAACTCACACAAAAGGCCATCACCTAGAAACAATCCTGAACTCAGTTTTGCCAGTCTGCTGTTGTGAAGACAGACATACACACCCAAATGCACACGTACATGCATGCAGAAACATGCGACTTTTATTTCTAAAATGAGATCAGACTGACTATATATTTTGGGAATTACATTCATTTAAATTTGGAAAATTCAGCGATACACACATGTTCACATAAAATGCTAATCCAACCACCTGGAGAAACTATCTTCCAATATTTAGTTGCATATATTTTCAACCAGTTTTAGTTGTGTTGTGTGTATATATACACACATATATATATATGTGTATATATACACACACACGTATGTTGTTATTATTAAAGTCAACTCGTTTTTCTTATTTCTAAAGTAAAAAACTGAAGGTTAGAAACAGCAGAGAAGCAAATAGAAGAAAATACGTTTTATGCGTAATCTCATTATTCAGAAAACCATTTTATCTATATACAAATTATTTTTTAAAAATTTGTATGTTTTGACATTAGTGAGATGTTAATAATAATGAGGCTAAGTATATACATATTATTTAAAGTTTTTGATATGTGTGTAGTATATATAAAAATTTAAAATAACATATAGATTTACTTTTAATGCTCCAGTTAGTTTAATTACATAACATTTTTCCTGATTATAAAACTAATATGGTTTTGTTTTAAAAATTTTTATAGTGTGTGAAAGGCATTAAGGAAGAACAAAATTCCCTGGTGAACTTTTCACTCAGATATAACTACTGTCATTATTTTGATGAAAATGCTTTTGTTTTGGGGGGGTTTTTTAAAATTGAATGAAAGTCTTTAAATTCTATAATGCTTTACAATTTTCAAAAGTTTCACACACATAATTTCATATAATCTCATAATAACCCTTTTCTCCCCCCTACCCCTATATTGCCCCTCCCTCCTTCCCTCTCCCCACTGGTAACCACTAGTTTGCTCTCTATATCTGTAAGTCTGCTTCTTTTTTGTTTTATTCACTATTTTGTTTTATTTTTTAGATTCTACATATAACTGATATCATACAGTATCTGTCTTAGTCTGACTTGATTCACTTAGCATAATACCCTCCAAATCTAACCATATTGCTACAAATGACGAAATTTCATTCTTTTTATGGCTAATATTCCATTGTATATATATCCACATCTTCTTTATCCATTAATCTGTCGATGGACGTTTAGGTTGCTTCCATTCCTTGGCAGTTGTAAATAATGCTGCTATGAACATTGGGGTGCTTAACATTACTCCCTATCTTTTTTTGGGGGGTACTGTTTATTAGATTTGGCTATTCATTCCTTAAATGGGTTTGCTGGAGATTAGTTTTTGTTGTTGTTTTTCTCTTTTTGGTCCATTCAAAGAATCTGCTCCTGATTTTATTTATCAGTTCTATTACTTATGTACTATCAACTGCTTTCATTCTTCTCCCATTCCTTCTACTTTCTTGAGGATTTGTTGTTATTTTTGTTTGCATTCCAAGTTCTTGATTTTATGCTCAGTTCATTTATTTTCATTGTTTTTTGTAATGTTTAAAAATGAGAAATTTCTGGGCTTCCCTGGTGGCCCAGTGGTTGAGAGTCCGCCTGCTGATGCAGGGGACACGGGTTCGTGCCCCGGTCCAGGAAGATCCCACATGCCGTGGAGTGGCTGGGCCCGTGAGCCATGGCCACTGAGCCTGCGCATTCGGAGCCTGTGCTCTGCAACGGGAGAGGCCACAACAGTGAGAGGCCCGCGTACTGCAAAAAAAAAGAGAAATTTCTGCAACTTGATCTTTTGGTCTTTGTACCATAAAATGTGTATCTATACATATACATATAATTGTATATATTTTAAAGTGCACATGTATTTGTGTGTATATATATATAATACACATATGTATATATGTATATATATATATTTTTTCTTGTTTTATATATTTTTTTCTTTCCCCCCTACTCTGGGATTCTAATCTGATGCTCCTAATTAAAATGGTAAAAATTGGGCAGGGGAAATTTTACTTGGTAAATTTTTAAACCATGTTTTGTGACTACATTTCAACCTGTGGTGGTTGTGCAGTTACCACAGATGGCAAAATTGGGAGAACAAGCATGGTATATTTAAATCCATGCAAAGATTAGGACATTTGCACAAAATTTTTCTATGGCAATAATTTTCGGAGTCTTCTGTGTTTATTTTAATAAGGAACAAAACCTTTTGCAATACATAAAAATGCTCCAATTGTTGTTTAAATGGTTTTTAGGGAGTATTTAATGTAAGGTGAATATGTAAAATAACTAGAATATACTGTAATCCAATTTGTGCATTTTCAGACATCAATGTTACGAAAATATATAAGAACCTATAGAAATGAATCCACATGCGCTTACTGCTTGGGGAGTTTAAAAGATGTAATAGTAAAAACTTTCTTCTGTTGATTCTTGATATGAATGTTACTGTGTTTTCTGACATTTTAGGTTGCTTTGAGGAATGTTAAGATAATGAAACACTCTGGTAATGGATCAAATCTCTATATATCTAAAAACCACTGAAACGTTAACATTCCCTACTCAAAATTTTATTGGGGGACAATAATTAGAATAGAATAGCATTAATAAAACAGTTGTGATGTGGAAAAGACCTACTTTCAAAATTAAGTACTTAAATAAAGTGATACAAGTCTGCATTTTGGCCCATGAAAATGAAAATGAAGAACATTTTTAAAAGAGCCTTTGAAAGCCAGAGTTTTCATATTTTCCTTTCAATTCATATGTATTAAAGAGTGTTAGGGGACTCTGTGATGTTAGATGATCTATGCTTTTAGATTCCCTACTCTTCCCTTGGAGGTAGGATTTCCAGGTAAAATACAGGATGTTCAGTTAAATTTGAATTTCAGATAAACAACAGGCTTTGTTTTGGTACAAGTTATGTGCTAAATATTGCATGTATTTTTATTTGCTAAGTCTGACAACATTACTTGGAGAAAGATTGGCACTTATTTTCCTTTTCAAGTAAAAATAGTATAGATTATTCTTGTAGTGAGGAGGATTTGGACCTTTACAATTTGGAGGAAATTCCAGGATCCACGGAGGAAATTCCAGGATCCACGGATGAAGAGCCAAAAAGAAGAAAAAGGAAACGGAAGCTTCTAAAGATTCATCAACAGTGAAATCTGAATGCATTGAGCTGGGTATGACAATATATAGCATTGTATGCCAGTCATGATTGGTGAAAAGAGATTTGGAAAAGCTAGAGATAAATTGGAAATATGTGCTTTTGCCCTGGAAGTCTCTTGCTCTGTCACTGCAATAGCCTAAATGGTCTCTAAAATCGCCTTACCCGTTACCAGTAGTAGCATTGTGGAAAAATCTGTGCTGTACCCTAGCGCCCAGATTTTGGCTCCTTAAACTATTCTCCACTAAAAGGAACCAGGGCTCCTTGGAGGGTAGCTGGCACCAAATCTTGGGGCAGGAGAAAGCAAGATGAGCCTGGAACATCTTGCCATTTACAGAAAGTGAGAATGCTGACTGGGGATACAAAGGACAAAGAGACCTGAGGAAGGCTCTTATCAGGCAGAGTGACATACTGAGTATTAAAAAACAGGCTTGCCTGAAGAAGCCTCTCACTGGGCAAAGAGTGAAAATTGAGCATCGAAAAAAGAAAACTAGCAAGAGTTGCGGTCAATTGGAACAGTTGAGTCCATTAAAAAAATGACAAATCCATAATGATACTAAAAAGTACAAGTAATGTGACGCATGCTAAAAGATGCTTGTAAGGCATACAAGAATGTCTAATATTGTCTATTAAAATGCTATATATTGATGAATCCAACTTATACAACACCTACACTCAACTTTTTTGTCAGCGAAGAAGTTAATACAAGCGGTGGAGACATGGACTCTGTGGTTAATTAATATATAAAAAGTGTTCGTTTTAACTTGGAGAGAGAAAGATGTGGTGGACTGCAAAGGCGAGCTTCACTTTGTAAGGAGATACAGAAGGACATATACAACAAGTAGGAATAATACTCTTCAGAATAACAATTTAGAATTTAGCTTTAGAATTTGAGATTCTGTTGAATTAGAGAGTTTGTAAAGGTTTTAAAGTATTTTGTATGTTACATTGTTAGAAAGGAAATGTTATAAATTACTGGATTTAAGATTTCTTGGTCTGTGAAATACATGAAGATACAAATAAGAAGGAGCATTCAAAATTGTTTCTGTTTTTGTGCCCACATATTGAGCTTGCATACTCAAGAGTGTCTTTGAGTATGATATTTATCTAGCTGGTGTGATCATAGGTGGCATAAATAAACCAGTTATTGTGAATCCACATTACCTCATGTGTTCTGTGCGTTGCTATTGCCACATGGAAAGAAATGTTAGAGGGAACAGGGTAGGATCAGCATATTTGCACAACATCATTTCTCGTAAAAGCTGAACACCCATGAAATAATTTTCTCTGCCTGCTCCCTTCCTTCAAATGTCATTAATTTATACTTTCATTTGTGGCTAGTTACAGCAAGAAGGGTCCATACTGTGAGTTTGTTGGGTTCTGAGATTACCAGTTTATCTTGGGAAATTGTGGGATTTGACCCTTAGGTTGTAAATTTATTGAAAGATCTTCTTTTATTGGGAAATCAGCTGATTTATCTATAATTTTGCAGGTATGGGGCCAGTGTTGGGATATTTTAATGTCCTAGTAAGTAAAGCATTTAGACACATTGACTAGTTTTTGCATTCTAGAAACAAACCTTTGGTCATGATATATTCTTTGATGCACTGATAGCTTTGATTTTTAACATTTTGTTTGTAATTTTTGCAACTGTTTTAAAAAGTCAGATAGTTCTGCATTTTTAAAACATGATTCTCAGGCCTCCCTGGTGGTGCAGTGGTTGAGAGTCCGCCTGCTGATGCAGGGGACATGGGTTCGTGCCCCAGTCCCGGAAGATCCCACATGCCGCAGAGCGGCTGGGCCTGTGAGCCATGGCCCCTGAGCCTACACGTCCGGAGCCTGTGCTATAGGCATTGAATCATTTTGCATTCCCAAAAGTAATGTATTATACATATGTAGGAAACAATCTTATGCTTACCAGGGGGGAAAGGGGGGAGGAATAAATTGGGAGATTGGGATTGACATATACACACTGCTATTATATAAAATAGACAACTAACAAGGACCTACTGTACAGCACAGGGAACTCTACTCAATACTCTTTAATGACCTATATGGGGAAAGAATCTAAAAAAGCGTGGATATATGTGTATGTATAACTGATTCACTTTGTTGTACACCTGAAACTAACACGACATTGTAAATCAACTATACTCCAATAAATGTTTTTTTAAAAAGCAATGTATTATAAGAGTGCCGGTTTTCCCACAGCCCAGAAAGTGATGAGGGAGTTCCATCAGTTTTCATGAAAGGTATTCTAGGTGCTGCTCTGCAGCTGTTGCTGCAGTTGCTAAGGAGATAAATGGCACAGTTTCTAACCAAGTATTCTTCCTCCTGGGCCTGAGCAGAATAAGAAAATTTAAAAAGATGAGGGAGATGCTTTGTACTTAAATAGGACACTTTTCTCACACTGTGGGAGCAAAAGAGTAGAGATGTGTTTTGTCAGGAGTTTAATTTACCTGTGGAAAGAAAAGATTGGAAATCAGTTGGACCCTATAGCGATCAATTTTATAGAGAAATGATATATAGAGGGTGTTAAGCATTTTCTGTTATTTACAGTGTTTGCAACTTTTCTCTGATAAACATTTTATAACCGCTTTCTTTGGTGGGCTACATTAGATAATTGAGCATAGATGAAGATGGGAAATAGACTAGGTTACTTTTTTGGCCTAATTAGTATTAAGAATGTACATTTCACTGATGTTTCCACTTTGATGTGTATATGTGCTTAGTGAATATACTGTGGCAGGGTTCAGGCATGTAGGATCTGACCAAACATCCATTTCATTGCAAGATATGACCAAGAAGGGTCATCCCTCTTTCTTCTTGGAACTCTCTCTTCTTGGCTGCAGGTTTTCCTGTACTCTGACAGCTCAGTTTCTGTCTCTTCCTCTGATTCCTCTTCCTCTAACCCCTTTCCAGATATTTACAAACTCTGGGTTTTTCAAACTTCTTCTCTTCTTACTCTGTACTTTCTCTGGGAATGGTTTCATCCCCTGTCCTGCATTTGAATCCTAAATGCTGTGTCTGTAGGTGTCTCTCCAAACCTGTATATCAAGCTAGATGTACCATAACCTGTCCCAAACTGCCTTCACTAACCCTTTCAACTTGTTTTTTTTTTTTTTAAATTGAAGTATAGTCGATTTACAATGTTTCAGGTGTACAGCAAAGTAATTCAGCTGTGTGTGTGTGTGTGTGTGTGTGCGCATACATTTTTTTTTTGCTCGCACCCATGCAGCATGAGGGATCTTCCCCGTCTAGGGATTGAACCAGTGCCCCCCTGCAGTGGAAGTATGGAGTCCTAACCACTGGACTGCCAGGGAATTCCCTCTGCATTTTAATTTAATTATATCTGCAAATTCCCCTTTGCCGTGCAACAGATATCAGGGATTAGGATGTGAACATCTTTGGTGAGACATGATTCTGCCTACCATACAATGAAAGGTGAGACGTTTCACCTTTGTGATTTGTGAGAGAAAGTATAAAGTATAGGACTTGGTAACTAACTAACTTACTAGTCAATAGAGTGAGGCATGACTCAGAATTATAAAAATGGGACAAGGATAGTGGTGGTATCATTCCATAAGCCAAATCTGCCCAAATGGAGGATACTATGGTTTGAGGCCATTAAACTTTTCAGACAGCTGTGTTTGAAATTATAGCACGTGGTGATGTCCTGCTGACTGTTAGAGGAGGTATTTGTCCCTATAACCTGTGATACTGATTGCATCAAATTGAATGCGGATTTTTTCTAGTATTAGTCTGTATGTCAAAGCTACATTTAACTAAGAAGTAGAAGACATGATTTTTTTCTTGGGACTGGCTACATATTAGATAAATGTTTCTCTGTTTGCAAGACCGGGCCCTCAGCCTTGTAGATTCAAAAATCAGACACTCCTTTTCATGTGTTTGTTGGCAATCTGTATATCTTCTTTGGAGAAATGTCTACTTAGGACTTCTGCCCATTTTTGGATTGGGTTGTTTGTTTTTTTTGATATTGAGCTGCATGAGCTGCCTGTATAGTTTGGAGATTAATCCTTTGTCAGTTGCTTATTTGTAGTGAGGTGGATGGACCTAGACTCTGTCATACAGAGTGAAGTAAGTCAGAAAGAGAAAAACAAATACTGTATGCTAACACATATATATGGAATCTAAAAAATAAAATGGTTCTGAAGAACCTAGGGGCAGGACAGGAATAAAGCCCCATGTTCTGCTTTCTCCAGTATTCCCTATTTAAATTAATGGCATCAACATTCATAAGAGTTTTTCTTTTCTCCATTTATCCCACTCCTAGGTTTAATCAATCACCTAGTCTAGCTGATTTTACCTTCAAAATATATGGTAACTATGTGAGGTTATGGATATGCTAATTAGCATAATTGTGATTATTTCACGATGCATATGTATATCAAGTCATCAAGTTGTACATCTTAAATATATACAGTTTTTATTTGTCAATTATACCTCGATAAACTAGAAAAAATTATAAGTAAATAAATATGTACATACACAAACACATAAATAAATACACTTCTTACCATGTAATTCTCTTGCTTGATATCATTCAGTAACACCCCTTCACCTGTAGGGAGTATACAATTTGAGAGTCCCTAGCATAATTTGCAGTGTCATTTATGTCCTGAGTACCTCTGCAGGGCGTGTCACACCACAATTGTATGAGCCTGCGTACATATATGGTTTTTGATCTTTAGTCTTTTTATTCTCTCTGTCTGTAGTGTCTTTACCTATTTCAACTGAACAATTCCTAACAGTATTTGAAGATTCAGTGAAGGCACCACCAAGAAGCTTTGCATGACTGCCTCTTCCAGCTAAATCTAGTAGATTTCCCTCTACTGAATTGCTGTAGTACCTGGCGCTTACCTTTATCCCAGCGCTTAACATGTTAACATAGGATAACTGTTTAGATGACTGTTTTTATCCTTGAAGGAAGGATAAATATTCTCTTCATCTCCACTTCTGCAATGCATAAAGGACTCCCTGGCACATGTATACATTCAGTTAAATGTTTGACAAATGAATGAGTAATATAATGAATGTATTTAATGGAACTTCATTTACAGTTCTAAAGTACAAGTGTATGATAAAGGATAGCTGTTGAACTGGGGAAAAGAGGAATACCAAAGGCCCAGATGATAACAATAATGATGCAACTAGACCACCTAATGAAATACCTTATTATGCCAATATAATTACTCAGAGCTGTAGCAATTTCAGGCAGATTCAAGTATATATTGACTGATTCAGGGGGCTCAAGGGACAGTTTGATTGTGAATTCATCCTCTTCTTTAAATATACTTCATACTGGCTTAAATAACTTCAACTAAGAGCCCCACAGTGTGGCATGATGTCAGGCCAGGAGTCTGCTTCCATTTGTTCTGGATTCTGCTGAGCACTAATCAAAGGTGATCCTAATTGACGATGAAGACTCTTGATGTCAAGAACACAGTGTAACACTGAGTACTTGAACTATTAAACATCCATCATACCTCAATCAATTGGGCTGCAGTTGGCTATTAAAGTATGTCTTCTGATAATTTCACTTATAGCAGCAGGAAGCCTTCTGTTCTGCGTTTGAAATAGTATTGTTTGAAAAGATGGCATTTAATAAGCTAGAATACCAAAAGAACTTGGCTTGGAATTCAATAACGCTTAGTATGAATAAAATAAATCCAAATGTCTAATAGGGTTCAGTGTCAATTCATTAACGTTGTACAGCATAATAATTACTGATAGCATTTCAGATCCATTTTTAAGGTCAATGCAGCACAACAAAAAGTTTGGGTTTTACCCATGGAATGACTTTGAGCGATTCAACAATATTCTGTACTTGTGACTATACAATGGCATGGAATAGATCATAAAGTTATATCACATATTTTCCATCAGCACCCTGACCACCTGCCTCTCAGATGTGGGCAGCTGAACAGGATGACTGAAATAATATGGTCGTCTCTATCTCATTTTGTTTCCTATCAGGCAAGTATTTGTCTATTTTTGCTTTTGGTTCTAAAGCTAAGCCGTCACCCTATAGTGCTAAAAACAGCACCATTCACTGCCCATGCACCTCAAACATTGACTGGAATAACTGAACACATTGTGGAGGATTGGTGGGTGTTGGCCTTATGCAAATTTTAGGCTCTTTCCCCAAGTTCTTAATTTCTCTTGCCTGATTATTAAAAGCGAAATAATCATATGAAAGCCAGTGCTCTAAGCTAGGAGCAAGTGCTTAACTATTTCAATAGGCATGTTAGATGTTAGGAGATCAAATTGTTAAGAGGCACATTTTTAAACACAGATGAAAGCACATTATTATTTTTTCACATGACTTTTATTATCAAATTCTTAAATGTTATTTGTCATGTTTATGACTAAAGGACTAGAATCCAGAAAACAAAAATGCTTCTAAAACTAAATACCTTGGTTAACTCTGCTGATAGATGCCTCCTAGTATGTAACATAAGACTGTTACATTTTCTTATTTTACCTCTTGTGGGAACCTTAAAAACTTAACACTGGAATTTATAAGACCTTAGCTATAAAGCAACAAGAAAGTGCTTTTAGGTCTACTCTAATGTGGAGGTGTATTTTTCTTTTCCCTGAATATTCTGGGGGAAATTATCACCTTAGAGTGAAAAGTATGGTGAACTTGGATTACAGCAACCTGATTCTTGTCCCCAGTTTGTTCTCTCGCCCCTGAGAAACTAGAGAACGTCATTTAAATTCTGTCAGCCTCTGTTATTCATCCTTAAAATGAAGAGACTGGGCTATTTCTTATTATAAAACTCAAGAAATATTTGTTGACATAAATGAATAAATTTATGAACAGATCTAATAATGATATGTAAAGTCCATTCTTTCCAGGATAATCTGTGGTTCTCTAGTTAGTCCTTTCATTGAACTTAACCAAGCAGAAGCTAAAACTTGTTATGAATGCTATCAGAGGAATTCTTGCATTGGACATAGGTTGAACTGGAGATCTCTTAGGTTTCTTCCACCTCTGCTAATCTATGGTGCTATTTACATACAAGACAGTGTTCTTGGAGCTATTGTTAAACCATCCTGGTCAAAACTGTAGAAGGAAAGAGAGCACTCAAATGATATATAATATGACAAAAAAAATTAGCCTCACAAATAATTACAGAAAAATAAGTTGAAAAAATAACACAATATGACTTTTTGCCTAGCAAGTTGGCATAGAGTTAACAATAAAATTATAGTATTGGCAAAGGTGTTAGGTACTCTCATATACTCCTTGTGGGAGTATAATTTTTTTTTGGGGGGGGAGTATAATTTGATCCAGATTTTCTGAAGGCTCTTCATCTGGTTGGCTGCTTCTTATGCTTCAGGTCTCAGCCTAGAAGGTAATTCATCAGACTTTCCTTGACCACAGAAGTAGATTCTCCTTCATCCCCCACTCCATACCATCCCTGCCAATTTTTCCCTTCATAGCATGTATTGCAATTTACAATTATACATTTATTTGTGTTTTTACTGACGTATCAGTCAAGACTCCAGATTCAAGAGAAAGAATCAATAAGAGTTTGTGTGTGTATCTCCTATTATGTATATATATACATATATGTATAGATGTATGTACACATACACACATATATGCGTATGCATATATCTATTTAGAGAAATTTGTTTTAAGGAATTGGCTCACATGACTGTGGATGGCTGGCAAGCTTGAAATCTTTAGGGCAGGCCAATAGGCTGGAATCCAGGCAGAAGCTGATGCTATAGTTCTGAGGTGGAATTTCTTCTTCTCCAGGAACCTCAGTTTTGCTCTTAAGGTCCTAACTGATTAGATGAGACCCACCCACATTGTCAGGGGTTAGTTACTTTTTTTTTTTTTTTTTTGCGGTACGCGGGCCTCTCACTGCTGTGGCCCCTCCCGTTGCGGAGCACAGGCTCCGGACGCGCAGGCTCAGCGGCCATGGCTCACGGGCCCAGCCGCTGCGCGGCATGTGGGATCTTCCCAGACCCGGGCACGATCCCGTGTCCCCTGCATCGGCAGGCGGACTCTCAACCACTGCGCCGCCAGGGAAGCCCAGGGGTTAGTTACTTTAAAGTCAGCTGATTGTAGATGGTAAGCACATCTACAAAATACCTTCAAAGCAACACCTGGATTAATTACTAACTAACTAATATAGCATTTCCAAGTTGACACATAAAAATAACCATCACAACAAGTTTGTTGATTGATTCTCCCACTAGATGATAAGCTATATAAAAGGACAGAGACCTTGGTTTTCTTGGTTACCTCTAGCACAGTGCCAGTCACACACTATGTGTTCAGTACATATAGTAGTTGCTTAAATATTTGCTGAATGAATACATGACTGTATGATATTTGATGACTATTGATGCTCTCACATCTTATGGCTTGGTAGTCCAATGGTACTTTTTTGATCAAGATCATTTTCAGTACCTGGTCAGTTTGGGTATACCATAAAGAAGTATTGGAAAGTACAGTGTTTTAAAAAATTAGTATTTAAACACACAAACAGGCAACAAACAAATACATGAACAGTCAAATCATAAAATATAGAACTATTCAGAATGAATGCTCAGTTTGCCCTTCACCTTATATGTTTGTATCTTAATTATGCTTTTAATTTCAGATAAACTTGGAGGACATCAGAGATCAATGAAAATCAATATCAATATTGCCCTTATGCAGTACTAATAACCAACTAGAAAATGTAATAAGGCAAAAAGATCTCATTCAAAATAGCAATGAACCTTTAAAGTACCTATGAATAAATATAAAAATTAAATAAATTCAAGATCTTTGTCCAGAAATTATTGAGGACATAACTAGAAAGACCTGCTTTACTCATTATAAAAATGTCAGTTCTCCACCAAATTAATCTATAAGTTAAATGCAATTCTAATAGAAATCCAATATATTTTTCTTGGAACAAAAAAAATGGATTCCAAAATTCATCTAGAAGAGTAAAATCCAAGAAATAAGGCAAACTGAAAAAGAAGACTATGATGGGGGAACAGGTGCTATAAGATTTCAGATGTATTTTAAAGCTGCAATAATTTAAAAATTGATGTATTGGCACAGAGATAGACAAATGACAAAAGGAACACACTAGTGCCCTGAAATATGTCTATGTATATAAGAAATTTTGGCAGGATGACAGATGTGGCATTGTAAGTCTGTAGAAATGAATGCAGTTTGGTCATGATGTATTATTATCTTTCTCATACATTGCTGAATTTGGTAACACTTTCTCATAAAATTGTACCAGATTTTTTTTTTCTTATATGGGAAATTTTTAAATTACTAATTTTGATTCTTTAAGTGGGATTATAGGAATATCCAGGAATACTTCTTCTTGAGTCAGTTAAGTAAGTTATAGTTTTTCTAGGTATTTTTCTATTTTACCTAGATTTTCAAATTTATTGACATAAAGATATTCTTAATTATCCTCTTGCAATTCCATTCCAGCTTTACTGAGATATAATTGACATCTAACATTATGTAAGTATAAGATGTACAATGTATTGATGTGATAGACATATATTGTAAAATGATTACCACCGTAGGGCTTCCCTGGTAGCGCAGTGGTTGAGAGTCCGCCTACCGATACAGCGGACGTGGGCTCGTGCCCCGCTCCGGGAAGATCCCACATGCTGCGGAGCGGCTGGGCCCGTGAGCCATGGCCGCTGAGCCTGCGCGTCCGGAGCCTGTGCTCCGCAACGGGAGAGGCCACAACAGTGAAAGGCCCGTGTACCGAAAAAAAAAAGATTACCACCATAGCTTTAGCTAACACCTCCATCAGATAACTATCATTTTTCTTGTGGTGAGAACATTTAAGATTTACCCTCTTAGCAAATTTCAAGAATATAATGCAGTATTGTTAACTATAGTCACCATGTTGTACATTAAATCCCCAGATTTATTCATCTTATATCTGGAAGTTTGTACCCTTTGACCAACATCTCCCGTTTTCCCCACTCCGCAGTACCTGGTAACCTCTATTCTACTCTGTGTTTCTATGAGTTCAGCTTTTTTAGATTCCATATACAAGTGAGATCATACAGTATTTGTCTTTCTCTGTCTGACATATCACTTAGCATAATGCCCTCAGTAATTTCCAAGAACGCTGATTGAAACCTTGTATTTAATTGTGAAAAAAATCAGATGCCCATAATCCAGAGAATGAATTAATTCATTTTGATACATTAATACAATGGAAAACAATACAGCAGTGAAAATGAATGAACTGAATCTACACATGTCAACATGGATAAACATCATAAACATAACAGTAAGTGAGAAAATTAAGTTCCAGAACTTTACATACAGTATGAAATCATTCTGTATATGATTTAGAATGAACACATATGCATATATGTTGAAAAAATAAGAAAATATGGACTGCAGAGAAGGCAAATTCATGATGGGGATTGCCTCTGGGGAAAGGATTTGGGACTGCAGAGTAGAGCACAGGGAAATTCAACTTCGTAATGTTTTATTTCTTTAAAAAAGTCTCAAGTAAATATGAGCATCTATTCAAGAGGGATATTTTACTTTTATTAAAATTGTGATGATAATAATAATAAACAAAGGTTCTGACATGGAAAAGAGCTTTTCAAGTCTCATAAAGGTAGCAGTGTGACTAGAATGCAATTAAGAGGGATAGAGTGCTATGAGATGTGGTTTTAGAGGTAGACAATTGCCAATCGATGCAGCATTTTGAGGCCATGGTAAGAAGTTTGTGTTTTATTTGGTTTTACATAGAAGAACCATCTTTGCCAAAGGAATTATGAATAAAATCTCATGCTTAGTTGTACAAACAGTAGTAGAAATCTTGTCCATCATGGGGTAAGAGCATCTCAGTTTGATTCCTTGCCCATTCCTCTGCATGCTTTATTTTTGGGAGGCAGTGAAAGCTCTGCATGCAGTAACATTTTTTTCTATCAAATAGACTTAGTGCCTAACATATAAAGACAAATGAATAAGTAGAATGAATGAATAAATAAATGGTTAAGGATATGGTCTCAGGAATCAAACACCCGGAGGCTGAATCTCAAATCTACTATTCACTGCTGTGTGACTTTGCACAAGTTAACTTAATTTTCTAAAATTGTTTTCCTCATCTGTTAATGGCAATAATAATAGTACCTACCTCACAGGATATTTTAAGTATGCTATTAGAAAGCCTATGTGAAAATGTCCCATATATTATTGGATACATAAGTACTCAAAGATGCCTTATTATTAAGCTTATAGCTTATTATTTCTGAAAAAGGGGGGACAGAGTTCATTAGGTGGGATGGTATGGAATGGAGGAGGGAGACTGGGATAGCCAATAAAGGCTTTAATCAGGAGTTTACTTTTTTAAAAAATTGGGGTATAGTTGCTTTACAATGTTTTGTTAGATTCTGCTGTACGATGAAGTGAATCAGCTATATGTATATCCCCTCCCTCTTGGACCTCCCTCCCATCCCCCCATCCCGCCCATCTAGGTCACCACAGAGCACGGAGCTGAGCTCCCTGTACTATACAGCAGGTTCCCACCAGCTATCTGTTTTACACACGGTAGTGTATATATGTCAATCCCAATCTCCCAATTCATCTCACCCCCCTTTCCCCCCACCATGTCCACACATCCGTTCTCTATGTCTACATCTCTATTCCTGCCCTAAAAATAGGTTTATCTGTACCATTTTTCTAGATTCCACATATATGCGTTAATATACAATATTTGTTTTGCTCTTTCTGACTTACTTCACTCTGTATGACAGACTCTAGGTCCATCCACCTCAGTACAAATAACTCAGTTTTGTTCCTTTATATGGCTGAGTAATATTCCATTGTATATATGTACCACATCTTCTTTATCCATTCATCTGTCGATGGACATTTAGTTTGCTTCCATGTCCTGGCTATTGTAAAGGAGTTTACATTTGAACTGAGTTATAATGGATTAAAAAGAGTTTGCTAGGCAGGAGGAAGTTGGGGGAGAGTAGTATTCTAGCAAACAGCATGTTTAAAAGCATGGAGGAATGGAAATGGTACAATGCTTCATTAGGCAGAGTGTACAGCTATATATGACAGAATATAAAAATAGAGAAAAAGATTTGCTCTAAATTGTGAAGGACTTTTTATTATGTTGGAGTAAGGAGTTAAAATCTAACCCTGATTGCAACAGGGAGTCAATAGAAGTTTGTGAGCAGGAGAGTAACATAAGATTTTGAGAAGGGTGACTATTCCAAGGGGTATCCTTTAGTCAAGGGTAGGCCTAGGCAACATTGTGAAATAGGTAAAGTTTAAATTCTCCTCCAAACTTGCCCCTCTTCCCCTCTTTTATCATCCTCTTTCCAGACATGAATAGTGTTGCCATGCATCCTTAGATCCATCAAGTCTGTTTTCCCTGGGTCAGGATAGATGTCCTTATCATACGAACATTGGTACCCAATATCTCTATTTAGTTAATAGCCATGTTTACCAGCAGAGTAAGCTCCAGGAGACAAAGTATGACTTAGATGACTGTTATGTCCCCAGAATCTCACACAATACCTAGCATATCACATATTAGAGTCAGTGAATGTTCATGGCCTGTTAGATTAATGGATGAGTCAACAGCAGGAAGGACTCAATTCTTCTTTTTTTTGGCAATAAAATGTATGGTTAAGAGGTGAGTTGGTCTCCTCTCTGGTGATGACAAAATCAAAAATTGAAAGCTAGCCTGTGATCACTTGTGCAATCATGAATTCATTGCCTTATAAGCAGGTCTTGGGTTTCAGGAAAAAAAAAAAAGAGAGAGATGATTTTCTAAGTATCTTTTAAGGCTGTGTTGATAAACCAAGCCAGTATTCTCTATAAAGTCCTAACTGCCTCATAATCTCCCTCAGGCTCAAGTCATTCTAGGCTTTGTGTCCCAGCAAAGATATTTTCGGATAAAGCTGGATCCCATTCCACATCTGTGCATAGGGTTGTTTTAAAGCAAATTCGGTACTAGGCTTTTGACAGCTTAGGAATTGGTACTTTATTACAGTAGTCTATAAAGTGGCTGTCATAAAAAGGACTATCCAATGTCGGTAGGAAAAAGGTACTGAAATTCTGTGCTTGTTTAGAGACCAAAATGGTCAGATAGGGGAGGATCATGGTTGGCTACAGGACTTCTACAGAACTAGCTTAGGAGCTCTGGCCTGGTGCTGGAAGGGACTGACTTTGTTCATAGGCCATTTCTCCTGAGCAAGTGTATATAGCTTTGCAGAAGTGTGAAGGTAATGCTACTCTGGCTTGCTGAAATGGGTCAAAGACAGGAAAGAGTGGGAGATAAGGATAGTTGGGGAGAGATTAGAGAAGATAGAATTGAAAGAAATAAGTGGACATTTGTTGAGTTATAGGGGGAAGATGAACATCTTAAAAGTAATGAATACAATAGCCATGGGAAGTAATCTTCTGTGACGGCAGGAGCTTAGTATTTCTTGGCTCAGAGTAAGTGTGACATATTGGCCTCGGTCTCTTCAATTGTAAAATAAGGGGATTGTACTAGTGGCTATTTGCAGTCCCTTCCAGAGCCAATATTCTGTAATTCTATGGTGGAAATGATGCAGCAGCAAATTACAGTTTGCCTGGTTCAAATGACAGAGAGGATGGAAACTTGGAACTTGGTGATCAATACAACTTATTCATGTAAGTGAAGCCCCATTACATTGTCTCAGATGAATAGCTATATAACTGACCCAAAAGACATAGAGATTGCTGCTTTTTAGGGGCAACATATTTACCAAAGATAAATTAGTATGTAAATAAGCAGAATGAAGGTTCGTTACAAGTATCTTTCCCAGGACACAATAGTTTAAAACAACCATAAAAATGTTTTTGGATGAATGTGCCCAAGGTTTAAATGAAATGGATGGGACTCATAAGATCTCAGTTCTGCTGTTCCTTCTCTGGTAGGTGGAAAGAAAGGAATGATTTCAAGGTACTCCCTGTAGAGGGGTGTCCAGACAAACTATATATCTACCACCAATACTACCACCCACCCCTAACAAAACATATATTGGAAACCAATGAAATCAGATTAAAATGAGCATCAATAACAGATCCGAGGATAAAGTCAGAAAAACACAGATACATTGTGGAAGGAGTGGGGAGAACCATGGATAGAAAGAGCCAGTCCTACCGTTTTACCTTAGTAATGATGTTGAGAGCAAAGTTATTGGATGAGTGTTTATGTAACAGCCCGTTGGCATTTTTAGCAATAGCTTGTGAGAATCACCTTTTCTTCTCTTACCATCTCCTTTTTCTGGGTCTCTGTTCAGTTCTGCCAGTATTAGGGCCCCAAGTTATGGCACTCAGGATATTCAAGAGACAGAAAGGCTGTCCCCATATCCTCAGGTGGTGGGAGAATGCCAACAAAATTGGCTGAAACCTACATTCATCCACTTATTTGCTCATTTATTGAACCAAAGTTTGTGCTGGGCCTTGTGCTGGCCATTGCTGTAAAATTACAAGCAAGATAGACATGGTCCCATGCCCTGTAAAGCTTATCTTCTAGATAATAGTAAAATAATAATAAAAAGGATCACACAAGTACATGTATGCAAATTGTGATGTGTTTATAAAGGAAAAGAGCCTTTTAGACACTTTAACAGCAGTCTAATTTAGAAATGGGATGAGAAGAGAGTCAGGGGAAACTTTTCTGTTGAAGTGACATTTGAACTAAGATCTGACTGATGAGTAGGTGTTCATCTGGGCAAAGACTGGGTTAAAACATGAGGCAGTAGAAGCAACATACACAAGTGCCTCAAAGCAGGAAACGCTAGGAATATTCAAATAATCAAAAGAGGGTTGCTAGGGTGAAGAAGAGTGCAAGAGTGTTATGGGGTTCAAGGGCCCAGCTTGACTCAGAAAATGAAGGTTTTGCAGTAAGTTCTGCTAGAGAGTGGGAAAGTCAAACTGGAGAAAGTAAATGGGCCAAAAGGAGAAATACATTGGGAAAGGGTGAGAAATACAGCTCCGTGTCCCAGGGGAACTCAAGAACGGAAACAGGATCAAAATGGAGATGAGGTGAAAGTTTGTAGAATTTTAGCCAAGAATTGGGTGGTAGGGTGGGTGAGCTGTGTAATGGTTTTAGAAAAGGGAATGTCAGCATTGGGCCCTACTTCTGCTGCTCTGATAACTAGTGAAATGTCATTAAGGGCTGTTTTAGCTTTCTCTACCCATGGAGGAATCAAGGGGGTTTGAAATGCCTAGTAACCCTTCCAGTGGGGGCAGTTTAGGATACTTAGCCAATGGAAAAACATGGGAAAAGCCCTTCTTTTCCCTGTTCATCAAGGGAACAGTAATGACTCTGGGAAGCCAGAAAGACTTCCATCATCTGTGAGCAAGGAGCAAAAAGAATAGATGGCTGGTTTTCAATAAAAGCTAATTGCTGAGCCACTCCCACTTTGACTTCAATTATAGAATGGACTCTTTTTTAAGGTTTCCAAATTGGGGTGACATTATTATTTATTAATTTTAGTTATTGTGGTAAAAAATATATAACATAAAATTTATGGTTTTCATCATTTTTAACTGTTCAGTGGCATTAAGTATATTCCCATTGTTGTTCAACCATCACCAGAACATTATCATCATCCCATACTGAAAATCTTCACCCATTAAACCATAACTCCTTATTTACCTCTATTCCCAGCACTGGTAACCACTGGTCTACTTTATTTCTCTATGAATTTGGCTATTATGTGTGCCTAATATAAGTGGTATAATACAGTATTTGTCCTTTTGTATTTAGCTTATTTCACTTAGTATCATGTCTTCAAGGTTCATCCATGTTGTAGCATGTATCAGAATGTCATTTCTTTTTACAGCTGAATAATATTCCACTGTATGCACTTAGCACAATTTGTTTAATCTGTTCATCAGTCAAGGCATATTTGGATTGCTTCCACCTTTTGGCTTTGTGAGTAGTGTTGGTATGAACATGAGCACACAAATATCTGTTCAAGTGTCTGCTTTAAGTTCTTTTGTATATATACCCACAAGTGGAATTGCTAAATCATATAGTAATTCTATGTATAAAATTTTGAGTAACTGTTATACTATTTTCCATAGTAGCCGCACCATTTTACATTCCCATCAGCAAGGCACAGGAGTCCAATTTCTCCACATCCTATCTAACACTTGTCTTTTGTGCTTGTTTTTACTAATAGCCATCCTAATGGGTGCAAAGTAGTTATCTAATTGTGGTTTTGATTTGTATTCCCCTAATGATTAGTGATGTTGAGCACCTTTTTACATGATTATTGGCCATTTGTATATTTTTGGAGAAAAGTCAATTCAAGTCCTTGGCCCATATTTGACATTTTTATTTTTTTTTCTTTTGTTGACTTGTAGGAGTTCATTATATATTCTGGATATTAATCTTTTATCAGGTATAAGATTTGCAAGTATTTTCCGTCATTCTGTTGTTGCCTTTTCACTCTGTTGATAATGTCCTTTGATGCACAAAAGTTTTTAATTCGATGAACACAAATTTATCTATTTTTTGTTCTGTTACCTGTACTGTTGCTGTTATATCCAAGAAATCATTACCCAATCTAATA
Source organism: Tursiops truncatus (assembly GCF_011762595.2). Lineage (NCBI taxonomy): Eukaryota > Metazoa > Chordata > Mammalia > Artiodactyla > Delphinidae > Tursiops > Tursiops truncatus. The sequence goes on from NC_047055.1 coordinate 30,758,429, forward strand.
TCATAAGTCTTTTCCCCCATTTTTTTCCCAAGAGTTTTAGCTCTTATGTTTAGGTTTTTGATTCATTTTGAGTTAATTTTTATATATGGTGTAAGGTAATGGCCCAATTTCATTCTTTTGCACATGGATGTTTAGTTTTCTCAGCACCATTTGTTTTAAATGCTGTCCTTTCCTCCATCTGATGGTCTTGACACCCTTGTTAAAAATTATTTGACCATATATACAAGAGTTTATTTCTCAGCTCTGTATTCTATTCCATTTGTCAATATGTCTGTCCTTATGCCAGTGCCACATTGTTTTGATTTCTATAGACTTGCTGCAAGTTTTGAAATCAGGGAGTGTGAGTCTCCCAACTTTGTTTTTCTTTTTCGAGGTTGTTTTGGTTATTTAAGGTCCCATGAGCTTCCATATGAATTTCAGGGTGGATTTTTGTATTTCTGCAAAAAACATCATTGATGTTTTGATAGGGATTGCATTGAATCTGTAGATCACTTCAGATAACATTGACATCTTAACAATATTAAATTTTCCAATCCATGAATATAAGATGCCTTTGCACTTACTCATGTCTTTCATTTCTTTCAACAATATTTTGTAATTTTCAGTATACAAGTGTTTCACCTCCTTGGTTAATTCCTAAGTATTTTATTTTTCTGATGATATTGTAAATGGAATTATCTTACTTTCCTTTGCAGGTTGCTCATTGTAAGTATAAAGAAACACAACTGATTTTTGTGTATTCATTTTGTATCCTGCAACTTCGCTGAATTCATTTATTAGTCCTAACAGATTCTTTGTGTGTGGAATCTTTAGGGTTTTCTCTATACAAGATCATGTCATAAATGAACAGAGATAATTTTACTTCTTTCTTTCCAATTTAGATGCTTTTGATTTCTTTTTCTTGCCTAATTACTTAGACTATAACTCCCAAAAATAGAAGTGGTGAAAGTGGGAATCTTTGTCTTGTTCCTGATCTTAGAGGAAAAGTTTCAGTCTTTCATCATTGAATATGATAGCTATAGGTAAGATGAACTATTGATACAGCAGCTTTTCAGGGGAGAATTCTGAATTAAATGATGACATTAAGTGATCACATTTATTATAAAACATATGCCAAATTCAGAACTGTTAAAATGTGAAAAAATGCATCCTATAAGAATTATAAGGGACTACAGTTCTTTCTACTGTCACTGAATTGCTTCTCTAGATGTCCTATCAACAGTGGCTGAAACTAGACACATCCTCTTGCCTGCACACCAGCTTTTTTGTTACTCACGCTCTCAATTCATAGTGTATGCAGTCCTCCAATCCAGAAAAAAACTGGTAATCTTAGACTCCTCCTTCTCCTCCACCTTCTCCCTTCTTTCATCTGATTGGTTATGCAATTCTTTTGCTTTTACCACAGAAGTAGATAGCTCCCTTACTTGTCCACTGCTTTTAATCTCCACTGTCCACTTACTTTAGTACCTACTATTCTCAACTCTTTCCTTAACTGTGGTAGCAACCTCTTAACTGGTCTCTTTGACACCAATCTCTCCCTCTTCAATATATCATTACGTTGCCAGTAGTTATCTTTCTATAACATAAATCTGACCATGTCTGGTAGAGCCAGAGATATCAGATGTAAAAGCAAGCATCAAGTGTTCATGCTTAAACGTCTTCCCATTTTCCTGCTATCGTTGCTTGTGTGTCCATATCCCCACATACTTCAAACATTCCCCTACTGATAAGATATAGGAAGTGGGGTGATGCAAAATGGTTTTTGAGGATATTAAAAATAGGAAGAAAAAGCAATAAAACATTCACCTCATGATCTCTTTTGGTGCTTAGTTCAGGCCAGATTCTGCCACGACATCTGTGACTTGGAGAGAGAGAATTACGGGCTTCAGTCACATACTCAAGATCAAGTTGGATATTTAACATGCTTTTCTGAATTAGATTTTGTAGCTCCTATTGGCCTCATGCCACATGTGGCTACCATGTGTAGGAATAAATATAGAAATATAATTACCACAAATGAGAAGTTTTCTGTGTCTCAAAGTTTAGACTTAGAAATCTACCAGGCACATTCATGGTACCTAAGTTGCCAGTCATCTTCAGATGCAGCTCCAGGTGAGGTTGCTGAGGCAGTAAAACCAAGATCGGACAATATAGGGAAACCCTTCTACCATTAAAGCCATGCTTCTAAACCTCTTTTGGTTCCCAACTATCTACTGGATAAAGTCTAACTTCTTAGTTACACATCCAAAGCTCTTTATAATGTTTTCCCTACCAAACTCTCACAACTGGCCGACTTGCACCTCTTCCCATATACTGTATGCTCCCATATATTGTATGTAACAAATGTCTCACCATTTTCTGAAGACTTCATACCCTTTTGCAACCCCATGCCTTTGCCCATCCCACTTATTCTACTTATAATACACTGCTACCTCTTTCATGATTATCAAACTCTTCTGTCAATACCCACAAAATACAGGTCATATGTCACCACCTCTGTGAAACTTTCCCCACATCTTCTTGGTATTTATAGTTCATACATATAGTATTTATCAAATTTGTTTCCCCTCCCCTTAAGTATGAGTTTCTTAAAGGCAGAGGATTTATAATAGTACAATCCTAATGTTTACTGTAGTAGGTATTCCATAAATGGTTGTGGAATATAAAATGAATTGAAATGTACAATATCAGGAGTGAACCCTAACATAAACTATGGACTTTGGATGATTATGATATGTCAATGTAGGTTCCTCTATTGTTAACAAATATACCAGTCTGGTGAGAGATGTTGATAATAGGGGAAACTATGCATGTGTGAGAGAAGAGGATATATGGGAAATACCTGTTCTTTCCTCTTAAATTTTTCTATGAACCTAAAACCACTCTAAAAAATAAAATCTTTAATAAAAAAGTTCATTGCAAGTGTGCATATTTTGTTCGACTTCCATCACAGTGGAGAGAGTTTTATTTATGTAGTATGACTTTGAGTGTGAGAGTTTTGTGCGTGAGTTTGCTTATATACCCATACATAGGCACTCTACCTACCCAGGTAAAGCTACTAAGATTCTACTTGATACTGATCAATTTAAAGCACATGGCTGATCTTCAAATGAAGACAGAGGGAAGCTATGCAATTTCAGGTCAGAACACTAATAGACCTTCAGCAAGTTTTCTATGGAAAGCATCTGGTTAGAGGCATTTGATTATTCTGGGCACTCAGTCATTTCCATGTACTCCTTCAAGCTGCTTATGGATTGAGTTGATTTAGGGGAAATGTACTCTGAGAGGCTGAAGTGGTCACTGGAACCCAGATGGCTCTAAGATGATGCACCAGGTTATCTTTCCTCTCTCCTCAAATAATCTACTTTGAGGCATTCCCATTTATCACCCTAGAAGTGATATTTTCTAAGGTCAAGGTTTTATTCTAAGAAAAATTAGCTCTTGGACCACTGGAATGCAATGCAATGCTGTGGCGGGGAAGTATGCAGGTCTTTTTTTTTTTTTTTTTTTTAAAGGAATCTCTAGTGTATCACTGGCTAAATCAGAAACAGGAAAGCAGGTGCTGAGACATCAGGAAGCCACTTAGCTTGTCATATCTCCATCCTGAGTCTTTTGCAATGACTTTATACTTACCTTCTCTGAGGAGATAAGCCAAATAGATGGCACACTGTGTTTACAAATCCAGGAATTGGTTTAGAGCACTTTGTCTTCTCATTTATAAAGGGAAGGGGAACAGGGAGGGAGCCCTCTGAATAATGCAGATTTATAAAAACAAAAGCCTTAATCATCTGTCTACATCAGGCAAAATTTGGGTTGAATTATCTGAATAATTTCCTTATTACTTCATGTCATTATGTAGGTGAGACAATCAAATAAACCCATTTCCTTTCATTTAGCTTCCTTTCAGCTTGAGAAATGGTGTACTCAATTTAATGCACTGTTGGAAAGCAGAACAATCTCTTCTAATTTCCTGATTTCAACTCATTCAACAAACATTTATGGAGCACCTACTGTGTGCCAGGAACTGCATTTTAAAATTTAAATGAGTCAGATTTAATATGTCAGTAATGTATTTTCATGACTTTATAACTTTGTCAAACAATTATGAATGCACATATTTAGTTGAAAGGCTAATGGCATCGTAACAAGCAAGCAATTCTAGCCCAGCTGCATGACAATTTAAACAACTGAAGCTGATTTTGTCAAACTTGGCCCTTAGATGAGGATTGATTTTCACACTAGCTTGCGTGCCAGAACCAAAGCTACTAGCTTCAGCCTTCCCTTCCTCAGAAATCGCTGGATCCTAGGCCTTCTGTCTAAAGCTCTTGAGTCAACTTTACTATTGAATAAATAAAGCCAGATTTTTGTCTGCGTGCGCATGTGGGCATGTCACAGCTAGCAAAAATAGATGCAGGAAGGCATATTGCTTGCTTGCCCTCCCTTAGCTGTTTGCGGTAGGCTTCAAACTTCTGAATAGTAAAAACCCTACACATTCCTAATGTTTGTTGTTGCTTTCATTCCCTAGGGTCCCCACCTGCTGCTTGTTTTCTGCAATTTGGGGTTTATACCCTTCAGCAACCCTATGATTTTTGCCCCTAACCTTGACCCCAACTCATTGGGCATTCTAACTGGTTTCCTTTAGACACTGATCCTGGAACATTTTCCCAGATTAGGCCAGCACCTCACTGCTCTTCAATGAATAGTGTATATATCACAGAGGGGCCCTTCTAAAACCTATTTCCTCCATTAAGATCTGAAGGCTAATAAATACCCCGTTCAATGAATAAGCATTGAAATAGCCTTCCAATTCTTATTATACCACTTACAGGCAAGATGGTAAAGTCCACAAAGGTTCTTGGTGAGGTTCTCCCAACTCTCATTCTGGACCTCATTCCTTCCTGTCTTGGTTCATACTCAGGCATATTTCTCCTTTCCCAAGTAGGTAAATGATAGTTTCATTCATACTCAAGTAACAGAGCCTTATATGACATATCTTTTAAGTAGATTTGCATTTTGAAAAAAAAAATTGGGGATAAGAAAATCCTCAAGAAACAGAACACATATTTAGTAGGAGAATTTCATCCATCAGGAGATGAGGTAATTACGGATGGGGGTGCCGTCCAGATACTCCACAAATCGCAGTACAATGGCTCAGCAGCTTTCAGCTCTCTGACAAAACACTTAAGCCGGTGTTCAAAGACCACAGATAGAAGGAGTTGCCAGACCATGACTTTAGCAAGGCCATGACTCGGCCCAGTGGTCTCTGGTCTCTACGGACAAGAGACTTGCCTGGTGCATTATTTCTAGAACTGTCTTTTAACTTAGAATTCTCTTATTTTTATTATTAAATACAACAGATATATAAAATATATATGCATATATAGATAGATATAGATATAGATGATATAGATATAGATATAGTTATAGATATAGATTTTGGCCATGTCACATGGCTTGCAGGATCTTAGTTCCCTGACCAGGGATTGAACCTGGGCTCCGGCAGTGAAAGTGCTGAGTCTTAACTACTGGACTGCCAGGGAATTCCCTGCATATATTTAAAATAATAAAAATAAAAGAAACGTATGTATAACCACCACCAATCCTAAACAATGAAACGTTGCCAGTTTCTTTGATGTCCTATCTAAGCCCTTGCCTGTTTTCCCTCCCTCCCAAGTAAGAAACCAAATATCCTAAATTATATATTCATCATTCCAATGCTTTCCATCATAGTTTTTCCACGTATGTATGAACCTCTTAAAATTTGGATTTGTTCAATTGGTTAGGGCTCTAAAAAGATGCCCTCAGAATTCTCTGCTTTTTCCTGTTTCAAATCACCCTGATGTATAAAATAAAAATGTATTCTACAGTGTTCCTCAAAAAAAAAAAGTAGTTTAATTTTTTCATGTCTTTGATTTTATATAAACAGAATCATCCTGTGTGTATTCTTCCATGACCTGTTATAGTTGTCTCATTCATTTTCTCTGCTTTATTTATTTATTCTCCAATGTTTGGATGTGACATTTCTGTCTGCTTCTTTCACAGACTGTTTTTTAGCTATTTCAACAACTTCTTTGGATATGTTTCCTGCACATTTCTAACAGTTTTTTTAGAGTCTAAAATAAAAGTGTAATTGGTAGGTCACCTGCTAAGCGTAGGTACTACTCTACTGGGTAATGCTAAATGGTTTTCCACAGTGCTTGTACCAACTTACACTCCATTACAGTGTAAAGAACTAAGTTCAGAGGGGTTTTTGTGGAAAACAAATACAACCAGTGGTAATTATACTACCCAACAGAGCCATTCATCAACAAAATAGACCACAACCCTCACTCATTTAGATATTTAAGTCCACACCCTATCTAGCTTTATATTTCATGGCTACAGCTTCAGGAAATACTCCATTCAGAAAATCACACAGTATAAAAGAGTTACTTGTAGTGAGGTGGATGGACCTAGAGACTGTCATACAGAGTGAAGTAAGTCAGAAAGAGAACAACAAATACCATATGCGAACACATATATATGGGATCTAAAGAAAAAAAAATGGTTCTGAAGAACCTAGGGGCAGGACAGAAATAAAGATGCAGACATAGGGAATGGACCAGAGGACACGGGGAGGGGAGGGGTAAGCTGGGACGAAGTGAGAGAGTGGCATGGATATATACACACTACCAAATGTAAAATAGCTAGTGGGAAGCAGCCGCATAGCACAGGGAGATCAGCATAGCACAGGGAGATCAGCTCGGTGCTTTGTGACCACCTAGAGGGGTGGGATAGGGAGGGTGGGAGGGAGGCTCAACAGGGAGGGGATATGGGGATATATGTATATGTATAGCTGATTCACCTTGTTATATAGCAGAAACTAACAAAACAATGTAAAGCAATTATACTCCAATAAAGATGTTAAAAATAATAATAATAAAAAGGTAAATAAATAAAATCAGGTTGTTTGTTTAAAAAAAAAAGCCCATGAAAAGGCATGATTTATGTTATGCACGATAACCCTGAAAAGGAAGAAGAAAAATGGTAGATGACTGAGAAGAAAGTAAACACAATATCCCACCATCCTGTTCCATCCACTCCATGGCTTGAGTTTTTATTTGTGTGTTTCTCATTTATGACAAAAAATTTGTATGTGTAAATAATGATTTTTAATGAAAAATTTCAAATAAACTACACAAAAGGAATAGATTGAACACCTGTGTATTCATCACCTAGATTTAACAAATGTTAACATTTTGCATATTTTCTTAAAGATAGGTAGATAGATAACAGTAAAATGATTCTATTACCAATTCTGACTTGGAGGGGAGTTTCTTATAATTCAACTCAATTCTGAAGCTACCTACTGGGAGATAGGATTAGATCCCACAGGTTAATTACTCAGTCCTACAAGACTGCCCCCTCACACCACATCAGATGCCAATTTCAAGTCCAGATTGTCACATGTGCTTCTGGCCTGCTGGCTATAGAGTGGCAGTTCCAAACCCTCCTTGGGTTTGATTAATTTGGTAGAACAGCTCACAGATCTCAGAGAAACATTTTACTTACTAGTCTACCAGTTTAAAAACCAGATGGAAGAGATGCATCAGGTAAGGTGTGAAGGCATGAGCTCCCGTGCCCTTTCCAAAGGCACCACTCTGCCCAAACCTCCACGTGTACACCAACCCAGAAGCTCTTTAAACCCTTGACCTTTCGAGTTTTTATGGGGACTTTGCTACATAAGCAAGCTGGATTGAATCATTAGTCCGGTGACTAAACGCAATCTCCAGTCCTTTTCCCCACGCTAGAAGTCAGTAGGGTGGGACTGAAAGTTTCAACCCCCTAGTCACACAGTTGGCTCTACTGCCAGCCAGCCACCATCCTTAGGTGCTTTCCAAAAGTCACTTCATTAACAAAACTAAGATACCTTTATTGCTCTCATCACTTAGGAAATTCCAAGGGCTTTAGGACCTCTGTGACTGAAAAAAGACCAAATATATATTTGTTATTTTAAATCACAATATCACAGATAGATATGAAATAACATATTTCAATTAAAAGTGAGGCCCTTTGTAATCCTCTGCTATGCATTCCCCCCCACCTGTCTCCCCAGAAGTAACCTCTCTCTTAGAAGTTGTTGCGTTTCTCTTCTTTTTATTTATAGACCCAAATGTATGTGCCCATAAACTATATATAATTTTTTATTCACTTAAAAATTTTACATAAGTTGCATCATGTATTTGTCATTTGGGAATATATGTTTTTAAATTTTTATTTATTTATTTTTTTATACAGCAGCTTCTTATTAGTTATCTATTTTATACATATTAGTGTACATATGTCAATCCCAATCTCCCAATTCATCCCACAGGAATATAGTTTTTAATTCAACATTAGGTTTTGGACATTTGTCCATGTAGTATACCACTACCTCTTTAATTGTTACTCCCTATATGATTCCTTTATGTAAGGAGACCGTAATAATGTGTTTATTCATTCTGTTATTTACGTGGGATTCTTTGCTCTTCTCATATCACATTTCACAATTGTAAGAAAAACTGCAATGAAGATACCAGTGCACTTCCTGAAGTTTTCAATGGTGTACCCAGAAGTGGAATAATAAGACTGCAGAGAGCAAACACTTTCTGCTTTATTATAGGTTGCCACATGGCTCTCAACCCTGACTGTGCCAATGTACCCTTTCTCCAGAAGAGTATAAACATTCCTGCCTCCCTCTCCTCATAACACTTCCTTTCTCAGAGTGTAAATTATGAGGGGATGGGGGAATAGTGACCTGAGAAGAAACTAGAGAGTTGGCAAGGGCTAGATCATGAGGTGACTTACCGAACACCCTAGGGAGCTGGATCCTATTCTGAGAAGCCATTGAAGGGTTTTCATCAGGAGAATGTCACGATCATTTTTCCCTTTAGAAAGATCACAGGAGGCAGTATGGAGAATGGATTGGAGTGGGAAGGCAGGCTTTAGGAAAGGCCTTTGGAGTAGGGAGGGATTGAGGGCTACTCAAATTTTTTCTCAGTTCGCTAGATCTCTTTGTTTTGTTTTTCAATGCAAACGATAAATTCTCCTGCCCACATTAATTGATTTTCTCTAGTGGCCCTTCAAGGTCATGAAGCTCTAGCCTAAAGGAGAAGAGAACAGGTTTTGCCTCCATTGTCTGGCAGTTTTATAAAGGACACATACTGTGCAGAAGAGACACACAGCCTCTGTCAATTGCACGAACCAATAAACACACCTTTATTGCTAATTACCATTTTCTTTTTGTGCTACTGTTTGCCAAATGGCAATGAAAGCTGAAGCACAGATGCTCATTAACATCCTTCTTGATTTACTGACAATTCAGCACTGACAGTTTAATAAGCTTAGGATTCAACCCAAAGATTATTTGTCACATTTTGGGGGCAGTGTCTTTTCTCACCTCTTGAATGGAGTAGCCTGTCCACGTTTGTAACAATTGCACCAAAAATACTAACGTTTTAAATTTATGTTGTGTATTTTTAATGAAAAGCTCAAAACATGTCTCTGCTGTAGGGGAGCAATATTTACCAGCGCAATGTGTCTCTTTGGCAAGAGGATTCATTTAGGCTGATTATTTTTAAGGCCCAAAAGACTCAGGAAGAACCTTTGACCTTCCCCCTAACTGCCTAAAAGAATGTAGATGGAGGACCTGTTCCAGGAAGGGGTATCACCATAGATAACTATACTACGGACTAGCTGTGCTGACAGGGAGAAATCCAGCAAAGTCTGCTTATTAAAATTCCTCTCCGTGTCCCATTGTCTCTGCCTGGCCCAGCAAATATTTACCAAACATTCGCTTTTCCATCTCCATGTCAATGTCTTCCTCTCCTTTGAAGTACCAAACCTCTACCCCCAACATCCTCTTTTGTCTTTAGCTGAAGATGGCATTTAAGGTGAGGGTTTTGGCCATTTTGATGAATTACTCAGTTTTCCTGGGTCTCTGCCATGTGTATATGTTACTAAACTTTTGTTTGATTTTCTCCCGTTAATCTTTCTCACGTCAATTTAATTCTTAGACCAGCCAGAAGAACCTAGTAGGCGAAAAATTCTTCCTCCCCGACACTCCCCTTCTTTAATTTACCTTCACAATAAAATCTACGAACAAGAAAGAGGTTTTATGGACATCATTTCCCATAAGGGGAAACTGTGGGGAGGAGGGTATGCTCAAATGATGTTTAAACTTATTCGACCTATCTATAGCTGAATGTAGAGAGCAAAAACTGCGTACTTCTTTGTCTGAGAGACAAGAGACTTCTTTTTTCCCCAGTTTTATTGAGATATGATTGACATATAACATTGTATTCGTTTCAGGTGTACAACATAATGATTAGATACATGTATACACTGAGAAATGATTAGCACAATAACTTAATTAATATCCATCACTTCACATAGTTACAATAATTTTTCTTGTAATAAGAACTTTTAAGATCTACTCTCTTAGCGACTTTCAAATATACGTTACAGTACTGTTAGCTATAGTCACCATGCTGTACGTTACATCCCCAGAACTTATTCATGTTATAACTGGAAGTTTGTACCTTTTGACCACCTTCACCAATTTCCCTCACCCTCCACCCTCTACCTCTGGCAGCCATTGATCTGTAAGAGACTTCTGGAAAGTGGAGCTTTAACCTACTTGTGGCTACCTGGGTGAGGAAACATTGAATATAACAGAATAAACTCTTTTTGAACCCATCTTAAATGGCTGGTCTATGTAAGACCTTCCCATATATTCATCTAGGAGGAGGGATCCCAGAGCAAAATCAGGCCTCAGCAGATGTTGCTGAGATAATATGAAGCTCCAGCCAAAAACATTGCTTCCTTTACTCTGCACTTTCCTTGATAGTTCATTCTTTATGTTGGAGACAGGAGATATTTTCATATTGGCCAATTTATAAATCGTCTGACATTCAATAACCTCATATGAGGGAATATTTTAAAATATGTCTATTTTTCTTTTTGTCCACTGGATTCCCTTTCACACATATTCACTCAACGCATGATCTTTAATCTCTATTGGATTTGGTCAACATAGGATCGCTGCACACATTTCCCTGGTGTAGGATATACCAAGGCATATCCTTGGTTGATTGTTTAATAGTTGTTAACATTTCCTAGTTGATGTTTTCATCTAAGATTTTTTTAAAAACACTAAATATAGGGCTCAAATGATATAAGAGCTTATACATATCAGGGTAGGATTGTGGTGATAGTAGTGGTGGCCCACTTTTTACAGATTCTTTTCTACAACTAAAGACTTTCATTGGGACTTTGATTTGGGACTTTCCTTTTAACAAAGTTACTAGTAGATGCTAAGCCTTTTATAGTCTTTTCCTTGAATAAAACCATCATGGAATGGCAAAGAAGAGAGAGAGGCACCCTGTCTCTGAGAACTCTCAGACACACAAAAACTTGTATGCAAATGTTCATAGGAGCTTTATCGGTAATAGCCCAAAACTGGAAACAAACAAAATAACCTATAATGGATGAGTGGTTAAACAAACTGTGATACATCCATACCATGAAATTTTACTCAGCAATAAAAAGAAGCTATTTATAGTATACAATAACTTGGATGTGTTTCAAATACATTATGCCAAGTGTAAAAAAAGCCAGTCTCAGAATGTTATATCTGGTATGATTTCATTTATAATATTCTTGAAATGACAAAATTATAGAGATGGAGAACACATGAGTAGTTGCTAGGGGTCAGTTATGGTAGTGGATGGTGTGGGGGAAGCATGTAACTACAAAGGAGTTACACAAAGGATCTTTGTGGAGATGGGATGGTTTTTCTGGATTTGATGCTATAATATGATTAACTAAGATGTAAACCATCTTAGGGAACTGGGTGAAGCGTACCCTGGACCTTTCTTTACTATCTTTGTAACTTCCTTTGAGTCTATAATTATTTCAAAACAAAAAGTTAAGAAAATAAAACACAAATTTAAAAAAAAATGGATTCTAAAAAAATGTAAAACGGTTTCTCTAAAGCATTATGTTCAATCAAACTTTAGTTTTAACCAGACACAATAGAGTATTTAAAAGTCATAATAATTTCAAATGGAAAAATCTTATGTTCCAAAAATAATTATTCAATCATGGCTTAATCAATTGAATTTGCTTAAAGAATATTTTGGTTTTTTATTTTTATTATTTATTTATTTATTTATTTACTCTGCTACAGCAGTGTGAGTATTTTCTGATTTTTTTCACTTAGAACCATTCACACATAACCTGGTCTTCCTACTCTAATTGAGAATGAATAGAGCATGGATATTGATCAAAAACTCTTCCAAACTGGCAAAGGAATCCTACATATAGTAGGATGCAGGGGATTGGATCATAAATTTATGCTGAGTGGACAACATGATGTCACCAGGTGGCAGTAGAGTATTATGACCACTCTTGTAAGAACTGGATATTAGACTTAAAATATTTGCTAAGAAAAACTACTAAAACTCTGTATATTCCCCATATTCTCTAACAATACTGTAACATATATTTCAATCCCATAAAATATATATACAAGTTTGAGCAGAGAATAACAGAGCCATGTTAAGATACATAAGCTTGGGAGAGAGCTTGGCTCACTCATAAGCTAAGAGATGCACTGCCACATACTAACCTTGCCGGGTGTGCTGTTCATGCCTCAGTAAAATTACAGATCGTTGCATGCCATTAATATTTGGGTCTTCTGTGGATATCTGAAACTTTGAATTTTAAATCCTCAAATCCCAAAGATTTACTCTACTTAGCTTAGGGGAAAGCATTGGATTAAGAGATTAGTTTTTCTCTTGTTTCAAGTATTAAAAATAGAATTCTGTATTAACCAGCTAAACTAACAACTTTAATCAACAAAGTATATGTCTTTTAGAGAAAACACTTTTAAATGAATCAATGTTCATATACACTTATATAACTATTTCAGTAAACACAGTTATTAAAATGCTGATATAATCATAAATTGCATTAATAATGATAACCCAGGGACCAATGAAGCCTATTGGTCAGATCATATGTCTGAATATTTTAAAAGGCTAACAGAAATTCATGCAGTTCAAGGAATTGAATTATTTTGTTCTGATTAAAAGTAAAGAAACATGTAATAGCAGACCTTAATTCTCCAGAAGGGATTTGCTTTGTGTTTTTCAAGAAGGTTGGAAGAGATGGAAGAAGCTATGGATGCAGATTTCAGGTCAGCCTAAGAGAAAACCTTTGAATGAATAGACCTTTGGTTTAATCAGCGGGATAGTCTGCAGCAGGAAATAGCAAAGTCCCTCCTTTTATGGGAGCTTTCAGCAGAGACTCAAACTCAGGTTTCCAGTCAGAGAGACTGTGATACTCAAATACTCAAGTTTTTATTTTATCTTTTTATGATCTCCTCTGCCTTATCCATACTTCGTAATAAAAATAGCTTACACTTTTGAGCACTTATCATCTGTCAGGCACTTTTCTACTTGCTTTTCATGGCTTCACTTATCAGATATTTATTGAACAACTACAATGTGCCAGGAATAATTTTAGGTACTGGGGATATAGCAATGAAAAGAACAAACAAAGGGCCTCTCAAGTTGCTTACATTCTACTGAAGGAAGAAAGATGATAAATAATATATCAGATAGTGGTAAGTGCATTGAAGAAAAATGAAGCAAATCAACACACAGAGAATGACGTGGAAGGAAATGATCCTAGATTGAGAGGTTAAGGAAGTTCTCTCTGATTAGGCGATATTTGAGCATAGGCTACAATGAAGTGAGAGAGAGAGCCATGTGAAGTTTTGGAGGAGGCTGGAGCTTGCTTGGCATGTTCAAGGCACGGAAAGTTGGCTTTGATTTCTGGCTGATCTACCACCCCATCTTGCACACTCCCATTCTTGAAATACTTTGGCCATACTTGCTTCTGTGCAGTGTGGCAGTAAATAGTCTCTCTGGGCTTTTTCATGTGTGTATTCTTTGCCATAGGCACCATACTTAATAAAATGTAAATGCTATGTAAATAGTTGTCAGATAGGCAAATTCAAATTTTGATTTTGGAACTTTCTAGAATTTTTTTCCCGAAATTTTTCAATCCACAGTTGGTTGAATCAGTGGATGTGGCATCTACGGATGTGGAGGGCCGACTGAATATCTTGCTCATGTTTTAATACTGTAGGGACTACTAAGGGTCTGGCGAAACATGGCTGCTTAATATATGTTTTACTCAATAAAAGAATGGATATAGTGGGATCCCTGAGAACACAGAGTTGATTCTGGGAACAATTTGTTCCTGTACTCCAGAAGCAGTTCATATGTATAGTAGCATATATCAATATTTTGTGTTTTCCTTTGGGTATATGGAGGTTGAGCTTGGGGGATGTGTGGTGACGATTGTGACGTGTAGCCAGAAGAAAGAAGAAAGAGGACAACCGGGCTTGGGACATTTTTTTCTTTGCAAGTTTCTGCTGACAACTAACTCTATGTACTTGCAAGCCTCACTCTGAGAAACTTTCTTTGAAAAGAAAGACACCATGGAAATTTAAGGTATCAAAATTACTTTCACTTAAAGGAGCAATTTCACATCTGATACTAGAAATTACAGCCTATGATTTCCAGCCATTCTCTGAAATAAGATGTGAATTTTGGCCATTATTAACTTGATAAGATTTTCTCAACTATGTCTGACATTTTCAGAGGCTTTAGTAGTTGATCTGCCTTCCCTTTCTTTCTCTCGGAGTCTTTATATGCCCCCTTTCCACATATCAGATGTCTCCAAATCACTTTACTCAGATTGTTCTCCCCTCGACTTCGATTCAGCTGGATATTTTCTACCATCTGGTTTCAAGCTTTTAAATGGGTATCTGGAGGCTAATATTTCCACATTCTAGTAAGAAATGGTAATTAAAAAATATGTTGCTTTTATTACCCTGTGGTGACTGAAGGAAACCATAGGCAGACAGCATTACATTTTCTCTTCTTTTAATGCAGCTGCATATCAATCAGATTGTCAGCTACTTGTGGATTTCTTTTTTCTGCTAGGTTAATGCAAAATTAGATTTCCCAACAAACAGAATGTATAGCTTCCTACAAGTCACAAAAGCCGGGACAAATTTGTCAGCTCCGGTACTAAATCTTTCACTGGGTCTATGGCTCTCAAGGGAAGTTATTCTTTCTTGGGATAGCAGGGAGAATGGCATGTTATGATCATTTGTCCTAACCAATAACGTAGGTATGATAAAAGCAATTATGTATATCTCTATTTATCTGAATATCTATACAGCAACTGACATAATTTATGTACTGTTTTGACAATAACCACTTCAAAAATAATTACTACTTAAGGCAGTTAGGAAATGAAAATTAATGATTACATTATGTGGCAATGAAGCTTAAGTCCTCCTCAGCTCTGAGATATTATAAACAGAATTAGATATTTGGCTAAACATCAGTTACATTAGTATCAATGATTTTCTAGAAGAAGCCAAAATAAACTTAAATTACACCATGAACAAGAAATGGATTTCACAACAATTGAGTAAGGAAAGGACAATCTCTTCAGTAGAACTTGTGGTATCTGTTCAGAGCCTTCTTCTGACAGAAGAAATCTCACAGTAGAACTTCTTTGTTTTAATTTTAGGGTTTAATCCATTTTCAAAAGTTAAATTCAGTTGGGAGGAGAAAACAATTGAGGCTTACCAGCCTGTCACTCCTAAGTCTCAATGAGCTTATCTCCTCACTTCTCGAAAACTAATGCTTCAGAACTAGGGAAGAATGTAAGAGAATGGTTTTGAGAATACTGATTGTACCACTGTGGAGAAAAGAAGACATGGAAAGGAGTGGCCAAAAGAACTAAACTCTTACTTGGTAAATTTCACTATTGTGCTGGTAAAGAGTCTATTCATTCATTCGTTCAACAATTATTCACTAGGCACTGGGAGTACAAGATGGACAAACACAGATATGCCCTCATAGAGTTTAGAGTCTGGACTCTGGAAAGAAAATGCAGGCAATAATAACGATACAAATAAACAACTACAAACTAAGAGTGATACTAGGAAAAAGGAAAGGGTATCACAAAGGGATATGACTTGAGTTCTGCAGGATGACTTGGAGGGACATGGGATAAAATGTTCTAGGAAACAAGAGGTAGCATATGCAAAGGACTTGTGCTGTGAGGGAACAGGGCAAGAAAGCCCTGAAAGGTAGGCAAAGGCCAGACTACACAGAGCGTTGTTGAAAATGTTAAGGAGTTTTAACCATATCCTAAGAGCAATGGTAAAACACTGAAAGAGTTTAAATTGAGAGAGGGACCACGATAAGATCTGCATTACAAATTTTGGCAGCCGTTGGAAGCAGATAGGAAAGGGGTAATAATGAATGCAATAAGACAAAATTGGGAAGCTGTCATAGTTCATTCAGGAGACACTGGCTTCCATTAGGGTGTTGACAGTGGAGATGGAAAAAACTGGATAAATGAAACAGATTTGGAAGGTAAAATCTATGAGCCAGTTCTGGATTAGCAATGGGGTAGGCATGAGGTGCCGTCAAGGGTCCATTTTGGTAAGGGGATCCTGGAAGAGGACTGTATTTGGTGGGGTAGATGTGTGTGAATATGTGTGTGTGTATGTGAGATGTGTTCATTGTTGGTCTGAGGTAACTTTAAAACAACTGAGGAAAGAACAAATACAATGAGTTGAATATTCTGTTATCCATTGAATATACTGCTTTGGATCACAGATGTCAGATGTCTGATATATATACACACACACAATACTTAACATAATGTATACACAATACTTAACGGTTACTACTTTTCTGTCTCTGTCTCTTTGTACTTTTTTTTTTTTACTCACTTGGGTATATGTGCTAGTTGAAACCAGGGGGAAGACTATAGAATGAGAAACCAGTGGGGTTTATGAACAAACCTTGATGAATTCTAACATGTAACATAGATTGGCTGGTAGATCAGGATGAGCCTGCAAAGGAGCAGAGAAGGAATGGGCAGAGACACAGTTAAGTATTGTGTTGTAGATGGTAACAAAAAAGAGTGTTTCAAGAAGGTTTGGGTAGTTTAACAGTGAATGCTGCTGATGAGAGGTCAAATAAAACATGAACTGTATTTTATTTAGTGACACTGATGGCATCAAGCAGATCTGTTTTTATAGAGGGAGGGGGCAAAAAGTTAGATTGAACAGGGTGAGTGGAAGGTAAAGAAATGGAGACAGTGAGTATAAATAATGTGGAGAAATTAGTCTTAGAATAAAGGGCAGCCTCATTATCCTAATTGGAGAGAAGGATGATAAGCTGTTTGAAGTTTTTAAGTAAATGTGTGGATTTTGTATAGAGAAAATGAGAAACTTTCCTTCTGGAAGTTTCTTTCTATCTTCTATTCTCAAATTTTGGACCCCTTCTCCCTCTTTCTGCATCAGCACAGAAAGGGAGAGAGAATCAGAGACTCAAGGATGGTAGAGAAGTTTTGAAATAGTGACTTAGAGAAAGATGGTGAGGATACTGAGTAAGGTTGAAGTCTTACATAAAGTTAGTGAGTGTAATCTTACACTGGGAATATTGGCTGGGCATTACTGAAATGATGGGCCATGAAATCTACATTGATTTCCTCTTTGATTTCTTCAGTGATCACTTGATTATTAAGTAGTGCATTGTTTAGCCTCCATGTGTTTGTATTTTTTACAGATCTTTTCCCGTAATTGATATCTAGTCTCATAGCATTGTGGTCAGAAATTATACTTGATACGATTTCAATTTTCTTAAATTTACCAAGGCTTGATTTGTGACCCAAGATATGATCTATCCTGGAGAATGTTCCATGAGCACTTGAGAAAAATGTGTATTCTGTTGTTTTTGGATGGAATGTCCTATAAATATCAATTAAGTCCATGTTGTTTAATGTATCATTTAAAGCTTGTGTTTCCTTATTTATTTTCATTTTGGATGATCTGTCCATTGGTGAAAGTGGGGTGTTAAGTCCCCTACTATGAATGTGTTACTGTCAATTTCCCCTTTTATGGCTGTTAGTATTTGCCTTATGTATTGACGTGCTCCTATGTTGGGTGCATAAATATTTACAATTGTTATATCTTCTTTTGGGATCGATCCCTTGATCATTATGTGGTGTCCTTCTTTGTCTCTTGTAACAGTCTTTATTTTAAAGTCTATTTTGTCTGATATGAGAATTGCTACTCCAGCTTTCTTTTGGTTTTCATTTCCATGGAACATCTTTCTCCATCCCCTCACTTTCAGTCTGTATGTGTCTCTAGGTCTGAAGTGGGTCTCTTGTAGACAGCATATATATGGGTCTTGTTTTTGTATCCATTCAGCCAGTCTGTGTCTTTTGGTGGGAGCATCTAATCCATTTACATTTAAGGTAATTATCAATATGTATGTTCCTATTCCCATTTTCTTAATTGTTTTGGGTTTGTTATTGTAGGTCTTTTCCTTCTCTTGTGTTTCTTGCCTAGAGAAGTTCCTTTAGCATTTGTTGTAAAGCTGGTTTGGTGGTGCTGAACTCTCAGCTTTTGCTTGTCTGTAAAGGTTTTAATTTCTCCATCAAATCTGAATGAGATCCTTGCTGGGTAGAGTAATCTTGGTTGCAGGTTTTTCTCCTTCATCACTTTAAATATGTCCTGCCAGTCCCTTCTGGCTTGCAGAGTTTCTGCTGAAAGATCAGCTGTTAACCTTATGGGGATTCCCTTGTGTGTTATTTGTTGTTTTTCCCTTGTTGCTTTTAATATGTTTTCTTTGTATTTAATTTTTGACAGTTTGATTAATATGTGTCTTGGCATGTTTCTCCTTGGATTTATCCTGTATGGGACTCCCTGTGCTTCCTGGACTTGATTAACTATTTCCTTTCCCATATTAGGGAAGTTTTCAACTATAATCTCTTCAAATATTTTCTCAGTCCCTTTCTTTTTCTCTTCTTCTTCTGGAACCCCTATAATTTGAATGTTGGTGCGTTTAATGTTGTCCCAGAGGTCTCTGAGACTGTCCTCAGTTCTTTTCATTCTTTTTTCTTTATTCTGCTCTGCAGTAGTTATTTCCACTATTTTATCTTCCAGGTCACTTATCCGTTCTTCTGACTCAGTTATTCTGGTATTGATCCCTTCTAGAGTATTTTTAATTTCATTTATTGTGTTGTTCATCATTGCTTGTTTCATCTTTAGTTCTTCTAGGTCCTTGTTAAATGTTTCTTGCATTTTGTCTATTCTATTTCCAAGATTTTGGGTCATCTTTACTATCATTCTGAATTCTTTTTCAAGGGTAGACTGCCTATTTCCTCTTCATTTGTTAGGTCTGGTGGGTTTTTATCTTGCTCCTTCATCTGCTGTGTTTTTCTGTCTTCTCATTTTGCTTATCTGACTGTGTTTGGGGTCTCCTTTTCATGGGATGCAGGTTCGTAGTTCCCGTTATTTTTGGTGTCTGTCCCCATTGCCTAAAGTTGGTTCAGTGGGTTGTGCAGGCTTCCTGGTGGAGGGGACTAATGCCTGTGTTCTGGTGGATGAGGCTGGATCTTGTCTTTCTGGTGGGCAGGTCCCCGTCCGTTGGTGTGTTTTGGGGTGTCTGTGGAATTATTATGATTTTAGTCAGCCTCTCTTTTAATGGGTGGGGTTGTGTTCCTGTCTTGCTAGTTGTTTGGCATAGGATGTCCAGCACTGTAGCTTGCTGGTTGTTGAGTGAAGCTGGGTGTTGGTGTTGAGATGGAGATCTCTGGGAGATTTTCGTCGTTTGATATTACGTGGAGCTGGGAGGTCTCTTGTGGACCAGTGTCCTGAAGTTGGCTCTCCCACCTCAGAGGCACAGCACTGACTCCTGGCTGCAGCATCAAGAGCCTTTCATCCACATGGCTCAGAATAAAAGGGAGAAAAAGTAGAAAGAAAGAAAGAAACAAAGAGGATAAAAAAAATAAAATAAAGTAAGAAAAATTAAAGTTATTAAAATAAAAATAATTATTAAGAAAAAACTTTTTTAAAAAGTAAAAAAAAACCCCAAAAAACGGATGGATAGAATCCTAGGAGAAATGGTGGAAGCAAAGCTATACAGACAACATCTCACACAGAAGCATACACATACACACTCACAAAAAGAGGAAAAGGGGAAAAAAATCATAAATCTTGCCCTCAAAGCCCACGTCCTCAATTTGGGATGATTCGTTGTCTATTCAGGTATTCCACAGATGCAGGGTACATCAAGTTGATTGTGGAGCTTTAATCCGCTGCTCCTGAGGCTGCTGGGAGAGATTTCCCTTTCTCTTCTTTGTTCTCACAGCTCCCAGGGGCTCAGCTTTGGATTTGGCCCTGCCTCTGCTTGTAGGCCGCCAGAGGGCGTCTGTTCTTCGCTCAGACAGGACGGCGTTAAAGGAGCCGCTGATTCGGGGGCTCTGGCTCACTCAGGCCGGGGGGAGGGAGGGGCACGGAGTGCGCGGCGAGCCTGCGGCGGCAGAGGCCGGCGTGACGGCGTGACGTTGCGCCGGCGTGACGTTGCACCAGCCTGAGGCGTGCCGTGTGTTCTCCCGGGGAAGTTGTCCCTGGATCATGGGATTCTGGCCGTGGTGGGCTGCACAGTCTCCCCGGAAGGAAGGTATGGAGAGTGACATGTACTCGCACACAGGCATCTTGTTGGCGGCAGCAGCAGCGTTAGTGTCTCATGCCCGTCTCTGGGGTCCGCGCTGATAGCCGCCGCTCGCGCCCGTCTCTGGAGCTCCTTTAAGCAGCGCTCTTAATCCCCTCTCCTCGCGCACCAGGAAACAAAGACGGAGGAAAAAGTCTCTTACCTCTTTGGCAGGTCCAGACTTTTCCCCGGACTCCCTCCCGGCCAGCCGTGGCGCACTTAACCCCCTGCAGGCTGCGTTCACGCCGCCAACCCCAGTCGTCTCCCTGCGCTCCGACCGAAGCCCGCGCCTCAGCTCCCAGCCCCGCCCGCCCCGGCGGGTGAGCAGACACGCCTCTCGGGCTGGTGAGTGCCGGTCGGCCCTGATCCTCTGTGCGGAAATCTCTCGGCTTTGCCGTCTGCACTCCTGTTGCTGTGTTCTCCGCGGCTCTGAAGCTTCCCCACCTCCGCCACCCGCAGTCTCCACCCGCGAAGGGGCTTCCTAGTGTGTGTAAACCTTTCCTCCTTCACAGCTCCCTCCCACTGGTGCTGGTTCCGTCCCTATCCTTTTGTCTCAGTTTTTTCTTTTGCCCTACCCAGGTACGTGGGGACTTTCTTGCCTTTTGGGAGGTCTGAGGTCTTCTGCCAGCGTTCAGTAGGTGTTCTGTAGGAGTTGTTCCACGTGTAGATGTATTTCTGGTGTATCTGTGGGGAGGAAGGTGATCTCCGTGTCTTACTCTTCTGCCATCTTCCCTCTCCACCATCATTCTTAAGTAAAGCTCCTCATCCTTATAATTCCTCTTAATTCATCTTTCTTATTCCTATTTTCTTATTATCTTCTCTTATCTAAACTGAATCTCACTTCTTATCTTACCTTTGGTGCTTCTAGTTTTCCTTGTCAATCTTATTCTTGCTTAGGCTTGTTGATTTTTGCATTTCTGGTGATTCTTTTTGCCCTGAAATCCTCTCTACTGCTTTGGGTGCAAACACCACAAGATATTCTTTTGTGTCCTCTATTCACTTGTCTCCATTTGTCCTTTTTCTCAGCATACAGTGTGTTTAAAGAGTATCTGCCTTTTATGTTATTTTAAGTTCTATATTATTTTAAGTTCTTTGCTGTCAATATAAATTGAACAATTGAGAAAATCATTAAGATATTTCAAAGGAATATTCACTTTTGCAACAAATTCTTGTGAAAGGAGATTTTATTTTTCTGAGTTATCTGTACAAATAATCTGCTAACCACTTCATATGGCTCATCTGGACTGGTTCATTTACCTCCCATTAGAGATATTATACCCTAATATTTTTAGTTTTTGTTTTGCTGATTTGTGGATTAAAAAAAATTATAAAATTATAGGGTATAAGGCCTCAAATCACTAATGAATTCCTACTCAAGAAGCTAGAAAGAGTAAAGTAAAACCAAAGCAAAGAGGAGGAAGGAGACAAATATAAGAACAGAAATCAATGAAATAAAAACAGGAAAACAATAGAGAAAATATGAGAAAGCTGGTTTTATGAAAACGATTAATAATATTGGTGAAACTTTAACAAGATTTGAAGAAAAAAGACACAAATCTCCAATATCAGAAATAAAATAGGAGATATCACTACAGATCTTGCATCCATTAAAAAGATAATAAGACAATTCTGCAAACAGCTGTAGGATCATAATTTCAACAACTTAGAAGAAATTAACAAATTTCTTAAAAATCAAAAACTACCAAACTCAAAAAGATAAATAGACAATCTGAATACCCCTCTAACCATTAAAGAAATTGAATGTGCAATTTAAAAGTTCTTGAAAAAGAAATCTCCAGGTTCAGATGGTTTCCCTGGAGAATTCTAACAAACAGTTCAAGAAGAATGCATACCACTTTTACACAATGTCTTGCTAATATTTTGTTGAAGTGTTTTGAGTCTAAGTTTATGACAGCTATTGGTCTGAAGTTTTCATATTTTTTACTGCCCTTGTCTGGTTTTGGTATCAAGGTAATACTGATCTCATAAAATATGTTGGAAAGTGTTCTATCCACTTCTGTTTGCTTTCTGAAAGAGAATGTGTAAAATGTCGCACTAATTCTTCTTTAAATGTACTCTCCCAGGCATGATGCCCCTAGGTGGAGACAGGAGACACTGGGCCTGATGGGACATGAGAACCACTCTTTGCCAAGTCACCTGGTGCTGGTGCAGTTCCCTCTTGATTCTTCCTGGTGCTGCCTGAAGGGGTAGGATATACTTCACTGGCCTACTGGGTACCACTAGGTCCTGTTGGGAGTAGCTGGGCCTGTGTAACAGAGAGTGCTTTCCAGGTCTCTTTTGGCTGTGTAGTGCCAGCAGGGCTACCAGTCTATCAAGGCACTGAAGCTGGCATGTTTTTTGTCTCTTGGAGAGTCAAGAAACTTTGGGCCTGGTTTTGCTTCTTCCCCTGGGAGGGTGGTCAAAAACTGGGTTGCTGTGTTTTCCCTCAAGTTCTGGGATTCCCTAGGCAGTCTGTTTTCTCTTTTTAACTCTTTAGGGTTATCCATGACTGTCCACTTTATTATTTCCAGGATTTTTATTTGTACTTAGTAGAGAGGAGCTGGGAGAGATGTGTCTATGCCATCTTGTCCCAAACCAGAGGCTGTTTTGTTCTCTTTTATAACTATATTTCTGGGTTGATTGTTTCCAGAGAGAAAGGGCTGGCAAGACTTCCTACTTCACTTTACCTCTGGAAATGGAAGTTATACATCCTTAAATCCTTAGCCTAACATGTAAAGTTCTCCATAAATTTATTCTACATTCATATTATCTCCATAAATATATTTTTCATTCCTCATAATATTGCCTATCTCTCCAGTCAAATCACTATCATTAATACATCTTGCTCCCTCCTGCCACCATGCCTTTATTAATGCTACTGCCACTGTTTGGAATGTTCTCTATTTTTCTCAATCAATTTACATAAATTTGGTTAAGAGCAAAATTATAATCATCAGCCATTATGAAATTCTACTTCGCTGACTTTATTCTGTGCCCAATTCTTAGCATCCCCAGGGGATCTTTTAATCAACATTCCTTCAGCACTAAGCATTTAGTATTTCTCCTGATATATTTTGTCCTTCCTCATGAGCTATTTTTTATATATTCAAACCACCTGGAACAGTACTACACATTGAGGAAAAAGGCTTTTAGTAGGAATTGAAGGGCAATTATTTAAACTATTTTGTTGAAAGCTTATCAAATACTTCTGCTCTGTATTTATGAATATTTCACACACCTTTTTCTGGATTTTATTTAAGTCTGGCGGTGCAGAGAGACTGAAGGCAGAATAATTTAGATAATAGGCTCTATTCTGCATTTTGATTTCCATTCGTAGACCTAAATTATGTGACCAGATGTCAAGAGAAAAACTGGAAACTCTCCCACCCTGTTAATGGATGATATTGTGTGAAAAGACAGATGGTAAAGAGCAGCAAACATTTTCCGGAATGTTTCTTGCTTTGAAAACTCCTGAAGTCTAAAATCTGGCCTTTAGTGAAGTTGCATAAAGGCATGTCTGTAAATTTCATATCTATGGTAGATTAGCTATACCGACTCATAGAAACAAAAGATAGAATAGTGGTAGTGAGGGGTGGGGGTAACTAGAGAGATGTTGGTCAAAGGGTGGAAAGTCTCAGTTATGCAGGATACATAAGTTTTGGAGATCTAATGTATAACATGGTGACTATATTTAATAATACTGTTTTGTACACTTGAAATTTTCTAAGAGAGTAGATCTTAAATGTTCTCATCACATACACAAAAAAAATGGTTAGTATGTAAGATGGTGGAAGTGCTAAATAGCCTGATTGTGGTAATCATTTCACAATGTATACATACATTTATCAAAATGTTGCACACCGGGGCTTCCCTGGTGGCGCAGTGGTTGAGAGTCCGCCTGCCGGTGCAGGGGACACGGGTTCGTGCCCCGGCCTGGGAGGATCCCACATGCCGCGGAGCGGCTGGGCCCGTGAGCCACGGCCACTGGACCTGCGCGTCCGGAGCCTGTGCTCCACAACGGGAGAGGCCACAGCAGTGAGAGGCCCACGTACCGCAAAAAAAAAAAAAAAAAAATTGTTGCACACCTTAAATATATAAAACTGTTTATTTGTCAATTATACCTTAATGAAGCTGGGAAAAACCATATATGATCATTTAAACAAATGGAGAGACAGTCTATGTTCTTTGATGAAATGGCTTAATATTTATAAAGATGTTAATTCTCTTTTCTTTAACATCTTTATTGGAATATAATTGCTTTACAATGGTGTGTTAGTTTCTGCTTTATAACAAAGTGAATCAGTTATACATATACATATGTTCCCATATCTCTTCCCTCTTGCATCTCCCTCCCTCCCACCCTCCGTATCCCACCCCTCTAGGTGGTCACAAAGCACCGAGCTGATCTCCCTGTAATTCTTTCTTTAAAAGACCATTAAATTCAGTGCATTTAAAATAAATTTCAATGTGATTTTTTGAGGAACTTTCTGAATTACTCCAAAATTCATGTGAAGGAATAATGGACTCCAAGGAGTTGAATCAGTCTTTAAAAAGAAAAATCAGAGAATTGCCTTACCAGTCACTGACATAATAAAATCACAGTAATAACACCAATGTGGTGTTGATGAGTAAGTAGACCAGTGGAGCAGAAGAGAGCCCAAAAGTTCATATGTGTTTAAAAGGTTACCACAAATCAATGAGGCAGTGAAAGACTGTTTAATTGATAATCTTGGGAAAACTGGTTCACTTTATGGAGAATGATGAAATTAGCTAACAAAACGTTTATTGACATAAACGTGAAAGATAAAACTATAATGTTAGTAGATGGGAATGAAGGAGATATTTGTGTGCCCTATGGGCAGGCAAAGAAAGGACTGTTAAAATGAAATTTTACCATTATAATTCATAAAGCAGAAAAATGACCCAATTAAATTAAAATTCAAGATTTATGTTCAACAAAAGACACAATAGACAAAGATAAGGGACAGTGACAGTAGAAATAAATATATTCAATGTTTAAAACTGCACAAATGATTAGTCTCGGTAAATCAATAAGATAAAGACATTTTTCTATTGACCCAATAGAAAAATGGTCAATGAATACAAACAAGCTATTAACAGAAGTGGAAACCTCAAAAGCTAGCAAGTATATGAAGAGATGCTCACACTCATTAGAAATGAGAGAAGTACAAATTAAAATAATGAAGAGCTATCACTTTAAATCTAACAGACTAGCAAAAATTAGGAGACTGGATAAGCCCATGTTGGTAAGGAAATAGGGCTGTGAGAACTATACCAGATGCTCTGGTGCCTTGACTCACACCTTTCTGTCTCATCTCTGATTTTAATCCTCCTGGTACAGTTCTATGAAGACTTGCATCTCATCTCATGCACATATCATGGGTGTCCACTTTCCATGCTGAGCTCTTCCAATGTTTGGACAGCTATAGAAGCTCACTATTCTCAAGGGCATGCACAGATCAGAAGTGCAGGGAGCATAGGGGCTTGCATAGCTCAGAAGTGCAGGAACCAGAGAAGGAGAGGCGGGGTTAACACCACCAGGAACAAACATTGACCAGTGAGTGTCATAAACTGACAAATGCTTCTACGTTACGTCTTTTTGTCAAACTTATCCAGGAATTATTCTGTACACTTTCAGGTGTTTCTAAAATCTAGGACAAAATCGAGTCCTCTTTGTTCCCATCAGGGACAACTCATTAATGCACACATTATTGGCTTTCCTTCCTTCTCTGTCTCTGTCTCCCCAGTGGCTTATTCTGCTTCCTGAGATCACCTCCCCAATAAACCATCTGTACATAAATCCTTGTCTCATTCTTTTGGGGAAATTTAGCTAAGACATTCACCATCGTGTTCTTCTGGTAGGATTGTAATTGTGCAGCCCTCTATAGAGAAATCTGGCAATATTCATATAGGTAAATTACATATATGTGTATCCTATGGCCCACCAATTCCTTTCCTAGGTATATATCCCCAAATAATTATAATATAGCTCCATAAAGGGATATATTCAAAGATATTTATTGAAAAATGTTGTTATGGAGGAGAATAAGAGACAACTTAATCCTGATCACCGGTTAAATGTGGTCAGTGTACACTGGAGTATTTATTATGCAACAGCTAAACGCATGCTTCAGATGTACATATAGCAACATGGACGGATCTTAAAAACACAATACTTGGTTCAAATAAATTAAAAACAGAATGATATAAGACAGTACCATTTACACAAATTAGAAAAACATGCACAAAGTAATACACGTTTTGCAAAACACTCATTCACATATGCAGATATACATTTAACATACTAAAATACTTGCCTATGATGTAGAAGGGAAAGGAAGTGGAGTATGAAGTTTAAAAAAGGGAAAATAAATAAGAAGGACTTCTCTGACCAATAACGATAATATGTTATGAATTAAGAAATAAGACTACAGTAACTGAAACCTCTTTACTTGAGGTTCAAACAAAGAAAAAAACATTTCTATATGCATATGTATTGCTTCATTTTCATCCTTAAATTATATGCTTGTACTACTTAGGGTTAGATTAATTCATCCCTCAGTCTTTCATTCCTTTATATATAAAATATTGAGTCTCTTACTATGTACCAGTCCTTTTCGAGGTATTTGTGATAAATTGATGACAAAAAAATCAATCTTTGCCCTCATTAAGCTTGCATTCTAGTTGAGAGAACAGGCAACAACAAACACAAGTAATTTTTTTTTTAATATAAATTTATTTATTTATTTATTTATTTTTGGCTGTGTTGGTTTTTCGTTGATGCATGAGGGCTTTCTCTAGTTGTAGCGAGGGGGGACTACTCTTTGTTGCCGTGCACAGGCTTTTCATTGCGGTGGCTTCTCTTGTTGCGGATCACGGGCTGTAGGCGTGTGGGCTTCTGTAGTTGCAGCAGGCGGGCTCAGTAGTTGTGGTGCACGGGCTCCAGAGCGCAGGCTCAGTAGTTGTGGTGCACGGGCTTAGTTGCTCCGCGGCATGTGGGATCTTCCTGGAGCAGGGCTCGAACCTGTGTCCCCTGCATTGGTAGATGGATTCTTATCCACTGTGCCACCAAGGAAGTCCAATACAAGTAACTTTTATGTTATGTTAGATTATTTTTATGGTACATTCGATGACTGTTAATGTTATGAGGAAAAATAGAGCAGAACAATGAGGGTAGGGATGTCAAATGGGGAATGGTTTACGATTTTAAACAACATGGAACAGGTAGGGCTCATGAAAAATTTAGTGTACTTTAATTCATTTTCCACCATCTCTTCTATTTTAGTGGCTATTATTTGGGTTGTATTTTTTTACATTATGTTTCATTTTGTTTAAGAATATTTTTATATTTTCTTACTGATTGAAATTTTTATAAGGTTGATTCTGTAATTCAATGTTTCTAGTAACATTGTACTTTGTGCCATGTTATTACTGACTTAATTATGTTCATTCTGGAACATTCCTACCTCCATTTTCATATGAATCTGTTGCATTCAACAGATTCAACATTCAAAATTTCTTTTATGGATTCATGATCTATTTAAATTTTATTGGAAGCAGGAAGCAGATGTTTTCTAAAAATTAATTCTGCTTACTCTAGTAAATAGTTTTAAAAGTGTTCTATTTTTTTCTTTATTTTTTCAGATTAGAAAATAAGATAAGAATTTATTAATGGCATCAGATCATTTTCAAATAATAAAAATACCCCTAAAAGCTGCCTTTTACGTTTTTACATATTTCACATATTTGCCATTGGCAAATATGAATACCGGTGTCTGGGATTTGACAATATTTTGAAGAATATACTCTTGCAAAATATGGATTTCAGTAGCAGACATTTTTTTAAAAAAAGGCAGTTACAGCTGTACTAAGCAAAAAGCTTCTAACCTATAACATGAGATTTACCCTCTTAACAATTATTAAGTGTACAATACAGCAATGTTAACAGTAAGCACAATGTACAATAGATCTGTACAACTCTTTCATCTTGTGTGACTGAAACTTTGTACCCACTGAACAGTAACTCTCCTTTTTCTCTTCTTCCCAGTCCCTAGAAACCACGATTCTACTTTCTGCTTCAATGAGTTTGAGTATTTAGGTAGTTCATTTGTATAAATGGAATCATGCAATATTTGTCCTTCTATGACTAGCTTTTATCACTCAGGCTTATGCCATCAAGGTTCATCCATTTTGCTGCATATGACAAGATTTCCTTCTTTTTTATGGCTGAATAATATTTCATTGTATCATATACAGCTTTTTCTTTACCCATCCATCCTTTGATGGACATTTGGGTTGTTTCCATCTCCTGGTTATTGTGAATAATACTGCAGTGAACATAGGAGTGCAGATATCTTCGAGATACTGATTTTATTTCCTTTGAATAAATACCCAGAAATGGATCATATGGTAGTTCTATTTTTAATTTTTTGAGGAGCCTCCATACCTTTTTTTAATAATAGTTGCATTACTTCCCATTAACAGTGCACAAACATTCCAATTTTTCCACATCCTCACAAACCTTGCTATTTTTTTATAATGGCCATCTTAACAGATATGAAGTGATATCTCATTTTGATTCTGATTTGCATTTCTCTGATGATTAGTGATGTTGAGCATCTTTTCATATCTGTTGGTCATTTGTAGCAGTTATTTTTTTGCAGGGAGGGGAATGTCTATTCAAAAATGGGCTATTTGTTTTTGCCTTTTCACTTTGTTGTTTACTTTGTTTTCTACTATTTAAATCTCATGTTCATCTTTTTCTTTAGCAGAATATTTTCATAAGTCACATGCTGGTTTCACAAAGTAAGTGTTTATCTTTTAATTGGGGCAGGTCTATACTCAACTGGTCATTGACCCAAATTAGTGTATAAGCAGTTCCCTTGGATTCCCTCACTGTGTCTGAATACTATTGGACTTAATGACTCAGAAGTTTTGCAGGACACCTGGGTTGATGTATATTTATGTCACCAAATTAGTGATACTGAAGCCTGAGTGGGGAAGAATTTGGAGTTTGGGGCCTGTCTTTTCAGGGAAAATTTGTCTCTGCACACTTCCTCTTCACCATGTGATGAATTGCTATTCCTTGATTTAAAATTTTGTGTCTAGGGATTTCCCTGGTGGTCTAGCGGTTAAGACTTGTGCTTCCAGTGCAGGGGATGCGTGTTCAATCCTTGGTTAGGGAACTAAGATCCCACATGTCGTGCAGTGCAGCCAAAAAAATATATGTATTTTTCTCTGCTCTGCCTAAATTCTACTCCAGTTACATAATGTGGCTGAGTCAGGGTTTTTTCTTAGTGTTACTGTCAATTACTGCTAAGGTGGAAGCCAGGAGAAGGAAAGTCACAGCACCTTTAGGTTTTCTGTTAGACTTGACCTTGTGGTGCACTTGCAGCTGATTCCAAGTGGTGTGGATCTACAGTAATGAATTTGGTCAAAGTGCCTGTTCCACATTTGTCTCCATTTTTACCCAACTTCCAGCCCATATCTTCCAAATCAGGAGGTTCTGTTCGGCTTCTACTAGGCAGGGACTGCTCTAATTATTCACACACTATGAAATGATATTTTGAGGCTTTTCAGAGCCTTTGATTAATCTTGTTCCATTTTTAAAGTGAACTTTTTAAAATTTATTTATTTTTAATTGATTTATTTATTTTTGACTGCGTTGGGTCTTCGTTGCTGTGCACAGGCTTTCTCTAGTTGTGGTGAGCGGACTTTTCATTGTGGTGGCTTCTCTTGTTGCAGAGCAGGGCTCTAGGCACACGGGCTTCAGTAGTTGTGGCACGTGGGCTCAGTAGTTGTGGTTCAAGGGCTCTAGAGCACAGGCTCAGTAGTTATGGTGCACGGGCTTCGTTGCTCCGCGGCATGTGGGATCTTCCTGGACCATGGCTTGAACCCCTGTTCCCTGCGTTGGCAGAAGGAGTCTTAACCACTGAGCCACCAGGGAAGCCCAATCTTGTTCGATTTTTAAAATGAAACTACTCTGTTTCATGAAGGACACCACAGTGTGTGTGTGTGTGTGTGTGTGTGTGTGTGTTTATTTAATCAAACTCCATTACATTAGAGTTAGTGGAAATTCCTAATTTTGGCAAAGTTTCTCTGTAAACTTTAGTTTTCTGAAGAGTTGTGTATTTTATTTTTTTAAAAAAATGTATTTGGGTACTTTAGAGCACATTAGGAGAGGCTGTGAGAGCAGCTGCTGGTCATATATCATTTTTTAAAGCCACCCTTTTTTTGTGTGTGTGCCAAGGGCATATGAGAGGAAGAGCATTCTCTTTCTTTGATCAAAAAAAAAGTTAAACTTGTAAACACTCATTGACGAGAAACAATCTTTTATTATTTCCTTGACAGAACCCCTTTTCTTTAGTTTATGTTAAAATATTTTCTTTATTTTTGTGAAAATATATTTCATGCAGAAGATTAAAATATAAGCAATAATTTCATTCATATATAGTATCATGATTCTTCATGATTGCAAAGTCACTTATAGAAAAGAAAATGAATATAACAAAGTAAAATATTTTGTTAAACATAAAAGCCATGCCTTATAATCAGTCTATCCCAAATATCTAGTTTGCTAGGTGTGACTCGTTTCTATAACACATTATTACCTTGAATTTTATCTTTAAATGTTTCCAAATGAGCGAGTAAAATTCGCTTAAGTTTTAATGCAGCAGGTAAACAAATCCTCCTGCTGATTGTTTTTATGATGAATTTTAAGATTGTAAAAATGAACGTCTGAATATAATTTATTCTCTTTTTGGACATCTTAATAACAAGAGTATATCTATCTATCGAATCATGTAACTGTATTTTCTTCAAGGGGAAGCAATTTATGAATACTGGTTTGCTGCCCTTTTCTTCAGGAAGGCTGCAAGAACATGGCGTCTGACTATAATTCTCTTTTAAGTACCCTGTGAGCATTTTCACACCTATGACAGGTGCACATCCTGTTCTTCTTAATTTCCAGAAATGAGATCATCTATGTGAAATGTTAAAGGTGCTAGATATATTGAAGTGGCACTATGATGGCTTTATTAGAATACTGAACATTTTTTAAAAAACTATAGGTTCATTCTCAAGTCTCATTAGTTCTGGGGGTAAAAGTTATTCTCAAGGTTTGAGGGGTTACCTGAGTGTCTTTTCTAATCAGATACAGATACTTCTCTTATGTTTTCAGCTTACAAGAATTTTTTTCAAATCCTGTTTGAAAACTTTGTTTACTTTGTGAATCTTTTTCAAATGTCAGTCTTGGTTTTATTGATATTCTTAAAAAGGTTTTGGTGGTGTCTCTAGTAGTTCAAATTTCTCTTATCTTTATTACTTCCTTCACTCTCTTGCCCATGCCTCTGGTTCTTTTCCTAGCTTATTTATTTCAATACTCTACTCAATGACTTTCAATATTTATAGTTTTTAGCTATGCATACTTAATGTTATATATTTACCTGTAAGTACCACTTCAGTTTTGATATGTAGAACTTTCATTGTCATATATTCTAAATATTTTGTTTCTTTAACCCTCGAATTGTTTAGAAGTGACTTTTAAACCCACTAAACATGTTTTCCTATATTTAGATAATTTATTTCTCATTTAATGTTACATGTTCAGACTACCATTTGTATGATATTGATTCTTTGATATTTCCCCAAAATTCACTTAAATGCAGTTCATCGCTTTTCCTTTTTTTTTTAAACAATGTTTAATGTTTACTGGGAAAGATAGTATGTTTTCTGTTATACCTTAGATCAAGTTTATTTATGCTGTTGCTCAAAATCTCTATATCTTTAATTAAATCTTGTTTGTTTGATTGTTTTTTATAGAAATGAGTTAAATATCTTCCACTTTTATTATGGATTTGTCAACTTGTACTTCTAATTCTGTCATTACACACACTAAATGGCATTAGATGCATATGGGTTCATACTATTATTTCCTTTTGTTGGATTTTATTTTTATTATCATGTGGTAAAACTTTATCACTATTAATACTTTTTAACTCAAATTTTATACATGTTAGCGTTAATATTTTTGTGCCGTCTTTTTGGTTAGTATTTGCATAACATAGCATTTTTTTGCCATCCTTAATTTTAATCTTCCTGTGACAGTTTATTTTGGTATTTCTCTTTATAGCAACAGATTTCTGGCTTTTAAAAAAGTTGAATCAATCTTTGTTTCCAATAAACATTTATTTTCCATATGGTTATATTTTGAATTATATTCTAACATTTTTCTTTGATTTTCATCCCCTTATTCTTTTTTATTCTCCATTCTTGCCTTTGCTTAGATTGAAAATGTTCTATGTGAACTCCTTTCCCTTTATTTGCTGGTATAGAAGCAATACGTTGTTTTATTATTACCTGTCCACTTGTCAGTTATAATGTACACTATGTACTACTTCTCTATCCCATCCCCGTCCTACCAAAGGTAGTTACTATCCTGAATGTTATCATTTTTTTTGTTTCATTGTATGTGTATGTATGCTTAAACTTGTATCATTTTATACATTTGGGTTTTTATACATTTTAAAAGGTATAATAGTATATAAAATGTTGCATTATCATATTTATATGGGTAATGCCAATATCCTCCCTGAAACAGGGAGAGTTTTGTGCTGTCTTGGACTATGTCTAATTAATGCCTCGATTCAAACATTTTAATCAAGAGTCATATTGCATACTCATTTACCAGGCAGCAACTGACATGCTTCCAAGGTGCTCAAATTCTATTTTGATATGCAAGTAAGCAACTTTATGGTTGATTCCATCAATATTAAATTAGTTCAATGTCCCTATCTTCTTCTATTCTTAATTAATTCAATTAATTCAATTCAATGTCCCTGCCTTCTTTCCTAAATAAGTTGTCAAGCATTAAATTTTTTCAGGTCAAGCATATAATAATTGGCTTAACTTTATGCTTGGGAAGAGTGTTTGGTTAGATTGCTGGACCCTAACCTAAATCTTTGAGGTTATTTGAAGTTATGAGTGGATATTGAGCTAAACCCTAAAAGTGTGGATTGGACATAAGACTGCAAATTCCATGAGGAGAGGGGGATGTATATGAGTTCTTTCTGGAGTTTACCCTCTTTGCTGAAAATCCTCAAACAGCTTATAAAAGGAGGCAGAACCATTGTCACCAACTTCAAGAATTGCTCAGTATTGAAAATAATTTTTAAAACAAATTTAAACCACATATAAGTACTATTGTAAATACATCTATAATGTCATTTTATCTTCTCAATAATTCTATGAAATGGGTTATTATCCCTATATTGTAGATAATGAAATAAGGAAAAGAAAGTAAGTAGTAAGCATTTGATAGCTCTGATAGGAACTAATCATTTGGTTGGTGATCCTTGAACAAAAGCTTTGAGGTAATCAGGACCTAGTCAAAGATTTAATCATCTGTGGCACATTTTACCGTTGCCCCATCTTATTTCTGTGTCACAAGTCTCTGCAAACAACCCCCTCACCAGAGAGACTAGTCAGGATAGTGTGGTTTGATCATTGAAGTCAATCTCATAGGAATACATACATTCAGTATCAGCTGATGGTGAATTTTTTTTATTCACAAAAGCCTGAGTTCTCTTCATACAAATTTGATGAGTTCTGTTGGTATTTACCACACCTAGCAATCAGATATAGCAACCAACCAATCACATAACTTCTGAATCAAGGAAAAATGTGTTGTCTGCTTTTACATGGCTGGAAAACGGTCGTATCTCTTAAGCCTAGAAGTTTATAATTCAACAACTGACCACAGGAGAAGCACTGGGGACACACAACAAGCAAAGAAATGATTCTTGCCATCGAAGAATTCACAATCCAGTATGGAAGGCACACATGCCAACAATTCATTACAACACACAAGTGACTATGTGATAAATATATGCATAAGATATTGACATCATGTTGACATAATATAATAGAGAAAATAACTAATTGAGGGGGATCGTGAAAAAAGAAAGGCTGCATAGGGAAAGTGATATCTGAGCATAGCTTTGAGAGATAAGGTGTTTACCATGAAGAAGAGAATAAAAAAAAAAAAACAGTAAGAGACCATCATTGTTCAAATGTACACAACAGGATATTGCATGTCTTTGGCTTTTTGCAGAAAAATTATTTACCTGTAGTCTTAAGAATTGGGTCACACTACTTCATAAATAGTATAAGTAAAAACATTGTGCATTATTAGAGGGAAAGCAATCCAATTTGATGTGTTTTTTGAAGGGAGAATCTCTTGCCTGGCACTGTGCTACAGATTATGAGTGATATGTAATACTAAATTCTCAGTAGGTCAGAAATGTCTCTTATTGGCAACTTCCAGGACTTTTGTCAGTACAGTATTTCATTGTCACTGTCATTGCATTGCTCATAATAGTATATTTTATACATTGTGCTGAATTTGGATTGTAAGGATTGTTATTTGTGGTACCTGTAGTTTGACAGATAATCACCTATAGTTGTATATTATGCATCATTTGTATCTGGCACACCTTTCCCATGACAGTCTTTAGCCACTGATAGAAGTGTCTCCTTCCACAGCATAATACCCCTCACCAGTGATCCTGGAAATAGTTGCTAAATGGAAATGCAGAGTCATGCCCTGATTCCTGCTAGCACTCTCAATACAAGGGTACTTTCATAAAGATGTAATTTGTGGGGGAGGTGCAGGGAGTAAGAGCAATAAATGACACATCCTTTAATTTCCTGAATTCTAAATCAATTGAGACATAGGACAAGATAGCCAGACAGACGACTATCAAAATATCAGCTATAATTTGATAAAGCGATACTAGAGAGCATGTGTTAGATTGCCTAGCAACAACTGACTTCCTATTAATGTGCCCTAGAAGGATCACAGGCACAGCTTAAATACTTCCAGACCACTCCCCACAGTTGTAGAGATTGGACCACTAACTTTACTACATGGGTTGAGAGCAGAGCAGGGTGTTCCTTCCCTGTAGTCAATCAGATCTCCCAAAGAGAAATATTAGAGCCAAAAAACATCCACTTCTTTCTCCTAAACTCACTAACCAGGTAAATCACTCCTCTTTCGGTAGAGGGGCGGAAGTATTACAGTAATTAATGTCCATCCACATGGAAACCTGAAGTCAAGTAAAAGGAGGTCCTCTCCACATGAACGAACAGAAAAAAACATATGTGACACAAATAAAACAGTAGATATTATATCAATGCTAACAAGCCTCACAAAACTCCTGTATCCATTGAGGGTACATGATTTCTAGAAACTTAAAGGCATTAAAGAGAAAAGACTAAACAGTAGAGTTTTTTCTGACTTGGAAACTAGAGTGGCTGTGCTGCCTATACTGGATCAATTTCAATTCCTAGTGGGTGCCTTTTAATTAATCACTCTATTTTGGTTTTCTCCATGATAACAATAACTCTTCTCCCACTGTGTTGCAAATTTTCTTATTCAACTTCACCCTGTTTTTTATTTTTCTTAAAGAAATACCTTTCTGAGTTCTTATTATATTTTAGGCATTAGAACCTACAAGAAGCCAAGCTGTCTCATATTTGCATTCAAAGAAATATCAATCAGGAATCTAAATACAAATAAAAAGCAATTAAAATTTTTACTGCAACCTTTTAATAAACTGTCAGTGGGAGATTTTATTCATAATATGACCATACAAATAGCAGCTGTCTTTTCTCCTTCCCAGCTCCACTGCATATCTGGTGAACCTCTCTGGCTTTACTCTGCCTTTCTTCATTTTTATAAATTATAAGTAAATTATAACTGGCTAGTTAAAGGGAATTCATTCTCCTTAGAAATTAGACGAAGATAAGGGATGATTACTTTTTCCTTATCACACATATAAAACTTATTTAGTTCAATGATAATTCTGCAAGTTAAGGATTATTATTATTTCCATTTTGTAGAAGAGGAAACAGGAGATTGGAGGGGTTAAATCAATTTCAATGTCTGCAGAACCAGTAAAAGTGGAAGAACTTAGGTTTGAAACTAGGTCTTTTTTAAAAAAATAAACCTTGGCAATGTGTTCAAAAAATGAAATAAATAAACAAAAAGAAGGATTTAGAATAAAGTTCCATTCACCTAAAATGTTTAAATATTAGAGGAGAATTGTATACACTCAAAATATGCCTTGCAGATAGAGCAAAAACTCAGCCTTATGAACTACCAAATGCTTGAGTGAATATTCTCTTGAGGAATTTCTACCATCAAAGGATTTTTTTTTTCCTTTTGGTGGTATTACTTTAAAGAGGTGGACTTTGTGGAATTTGTTTTGTGGTGTTGGGAGAGGCTCTCAGTTCAGGACAAATTCTTACTTGTGTTAATTTTCTAAAATTAATAGACTAGTTTTTAAACAGTTTTAGATTTACAGAGAAATCAAACAGATAGTACAGAGAGTTTCCATATACTACAGTTTTCCCTTTTATTAACTTCTTATGTTAGTATGGTACATTTGTTAATATTAATGAACCAATGTTGATATATTATTAAGTCCATACTTCATTCAGATTTCTTCACTATTTTATTACTGTTATTTTTCTATTTCACAATCCCATTAAGGATACCACATGACATTTAAATGTCATATCTCCCTAGGCTCCTCTTAGCTGTGACAGTTAATCAGACTTTCCTTGTTTTTGACAATCTTGAGAGTGTGGCGGAGTACTGGTCAGGAATATTGTAGGAGGCTCCTCTATTGGAATTTGTCTGATGCTTTCCCTATGATTATGAGTTTTAGGGAGGAAGACCACATGGTTAAAGTGCCATTCTCATCACATCGTATCAAGAATACGGACTATCAACATGACAGATAACATTTGATGTTAACCTTGACTACCTGGCTGAGGTAGTGTTTGTTAGGTTTCTCCACTGTGAAGTTACCCTCCCCCCTTTCCATAATGTTCTCTTTGGAAGGAAGTCACAATGTATAGCTCACATTTAAGGAGTAGGGTGTTTTGCTCCATCTCCTTGAGGGCAGAGTATCTACATAAACCATTGGAATTATTCTGCATGGGGGATTTGTCTGTTCTGTCACTGATATATATTTTTGCCCATTATTCAGTAGAGTTGTTTGTTTTCTTATTATTGAGTTTTGAGTGTTCTTTGTTTATTTTAGATACAAGCCCTTTATCAGATATGTGTTTTGCAAATATTTTCTCCCAGGCTGTGGATTGAGTTTTCATTCTCTTAGCAGTGTCCTTTGCAGAGCACATTATGAATTTTGATAAAGTCTAATTGGTCAGTTATTTCTTTAATGGCTCATGTTGTGAGTATTCTATCTAAAAACTCACCACTAAACCCAAGATCACATAGATTTTTTTCTATGTTTTCTTCTAGAAATATCATAGGTTTTTCCTTTTTCATATAGGCCTAAGATCCATTTTAAGTTCATTTTTATGTAAGGTAAGAGATCTACATCTAGGTTTTGTGTTTGTTTGTTTTTTTGCGGTACGCAGGCCTCTCACTGTTGTGGCCTCTCCTGTTACGGAGCACAGGTTCTGGACGCGCAGGCTCAGTGGCCATGGCTCACGGGCCTAGCCGCTCAGCGGCATGTGGGATCTTCCCCGACTGGGGCATGAACCCGTGTCCCCTGCATCGGCAGGCAGACTCTCAACCACTGTGCTACCAGGGAAGCCTGTGTTTGTTTTTTGTTTGTTTTTGCATATGAGTGTCTAATTGTTTTACTACCATTTATTGAAAAGACTATCCTTTCTCCGTGGAATTACTTTTCCATTTTGTCAAAGATCAGTTAACTATATTTGTATGAATCTATTTCTGGGCTCTTTCTTCTGTTCCATTGATCTATGTACCTATTCTTTCATCCAATATCATGCTGTCTTAATTACTGTAACCTTATAGTAAGTCTTGTAATCACATAGTGTGAGTCCTCTAACTGTTCTTCTTTAATATTGTGTTGGCTATTCTAGGTCCTTTGTCTTACCATTTAAGCTATAGAATCAGTTTGTCAATAATTTAAAAATATTTTGCTGGGATTTTAAATCAGATTGTGTTGACTCTAAAGATCAAATTGAGGAGAATTTACATTTTAAGAATACTGAGTTTTCCAATCCATGAACATAGAATATTGCTCCATTAATTAGAGCTTCTTTGATTTTTTAAATCAATGTTTTGTAATTTTCTGCATATAGTTCCTGTACACATTTTGCTAGATAAATACCTAATTATTTCATTTTGAGGGGGTTGCTATTATAAACATACTGTTTTGTTAAATTTAAATTTCCAGTTTTTCATTGCTGGCATATAAGAAAGCAATTGACTTTAGTATATTAACCTTGTATCCTGAAACCTTGTTTTACGCAGTAGTTCCAGAAATTTTTGGTCCTTTTTGGGGGGGATTTTCTACATAGTCAATTATGTTGTCTATGAATAGAGGTAGTTTTATTTCTTCCTTTCCAATCTGTATACAATTTCATGTCCTTATTTGTCTTTTTGCACTAGCTAGGACTTTCATTATGATTCTGAATAAAGGTGGTGAGAGAAGACAATTTGCCTTGTTCTTGACCTTAGGGAAAAAGCGTACAGTTTCTCATGATTAATGGTGGTAATCTTTAAGCTTTCTGTAAATATCACTATATTTACACTTGAGAAATTTCCCCTCTATTCCTAGTTTGCTGAGAGTTATTACTATAAATCGCTGGTGAATTTTTCGAATGCTTTTTCTGCATTAATTAATGTGATCATATGATTCTCCTTCTTTAGTCTGTTGATGTGGTAGATTACATTCAGTGGTTAACTGATTTTTTTTTTAAGATTGCAATACATTTATTTAAGTTAAAAAGTATTTTAATATCAAAAGAATACTGGTACAAAATTAGAATTGGTTTTCTCTCTGTTAAAAGGACAAAGTTTTCTTGGACTTTTGGCCTGGTTTTGATAACAGATTGCAAAAGTTTCTTTACCTTTAAGGTAATCAGCCTGAACAGCAAAAATTTTGGTGTCTCACCAAAATAATTTACTGTGCTTCATACTATTTTTTATCAGAAGTCTTTGATTACTTAAGAAAACCCAGTCTTCTCAATATATATTTTTTTAAGTTTAAAGATCTTTATTTTGCTAGAAAAAATATATTTTACATTTTTATTGAAGGATAATTGCTTTACAATGGTGTGTTGGTTTCTGCTTTATAACAAAGTGAATCAGTTATACATAGACATATGTTCCCATATCTCTTCCCTCTTATGTCTCCCTCCCTCCCACCCTTCCTATCCCACCACTCCAGGCAGTCACAAAGCACCGAGCTGATCTCCCTGTGCTATGCGGCTGCTTCCCACTAGCTATCTGCCTTACGTTTGGTAGTGTATATATGTCCATGCCTCTCTCTCGCTTTGTCACAGCTCACCCTTCCCCCTCCCCATATCCTCAAGTCCATTCTTTAGTAGGTCTGTGTCTTTATTCCTGTCTTACCCCGAGGTTCTTCATGACATTTTTTTCCTTAAATTCCGTATATATGTGTTAGCATACGGTATTTGTCTCTCTCTTTCTGACTTACTTGACTCTGTATGACAGACTCTAGGTCTACCCACCTCATTACAAATAGCTCAATTTCGTTTCTTTTTATGGCTGAGTAATATTCCATTGTATATATGTGCCACATCTTCTTTATCCATTCATCTGATGATGGACACTTAGGTTGCTTCCATCTCCTGGCTATTGTAAATAGAGCTGCAATGAACATTTTGGTACATGACTCTTTTTGAATTATGGTTTTCTCAGGGTATATTCCCAGTAGTGGGATTGCTGGGTCATATGGTAGTTCTATTTGTAGTTTTTTAAGGAACTTCCATAGTGTTCTCCATAGTGGCTGTACCAATTCACATTCCCACCAACAGTGCAAGAGTGTTCCCTTTTCTCCACACCCTCTCCAGCATTTATTGTTTCTAGATTTTTTGATGATGGCCAATCTGACTGGTGTGAGATGATATCTCATTGTAGTTTTGATTTTCATTTCTCTAATGATTAATGATGTTGAGCATTCTTTCATGTGTTTGTTAGTAGTCTGTCTATCTTCTTTGGAGAAATGTCTAGGTCTTCTGCCCATTTTTGGATTGGGTTGTTTGTTTTTTTGTTATTGAGCTGTATGAGCTGCTTCTAAATTTTGGAGATTAATCCTTTGTCAGTTGCTTCATTTGCAAATATTTTCTCCCATTCTGAGGGTTGTCTTTTGGTTTTGTGTAAGGTTTCCTTTGCTGTGCAAAAGCTTTGAAGTTTCATTAGGTCCCGTTTGTTTATTTTTGCTTTTATTTCCATTTCTCTAGGAGGTGGGTCAAATAGGACCTTGCTGTGATTTATGTCATAGAGTGTTCTGCCTATGTTTTCCTCTAAGAGTTTGATAGTTTCTGGCGTTACATTTAGGTCTTTAATCCATTTTGAGCTTATTTTTGTGTATGGTGTTAGAGAGTGATCTAATCTCATACTTTTACATGTACCTGTCCAGTTTTCCCAGCACCACTTATTGAAGAGGCTGTCCTTTCTCCACTGTACATTTCTGCCTCCTTTATCAAAGATAAGTTGACCATATGTGTGTGGGTTTATCTCTGGGATTTCTATCCTGTTCCATTGATCTATCTTTCTGTTTTTGTGCCAGTACCATACTGTCTTTATTACTGTAGCTTGGTAGGATAGTCTGAAGTCAGGGAGCCTGATTCCTCCAGCTCCGTGTTTTGGTCTCAAGATTGCTTTTGCTATTTGGGGTCTTTTGTGTTTCCATACAAATTATGAAATTTTTTGTTCTAGTTCTGTGGAAAATGCCAGTGGTAGTTTGATAGGGATTGCATTGAATCTGTAGGTTGCTTTGGGTAGTAGAGTCATTTTCAAAATGTTGATTCTTCAAATACAAGAAAATGTTATATCTCTCTATTTGTATCATCTTTAATTTCTTTCATCAGTGTCTTATAATTTTCTGCATACAGGTCTTTTGTCTCCTTACGGAGGCTTATTCCTAGATATTTTATTCTTTTTGTTGCAGTGGTAAATGGGAGTGTTTTCTTGATTTCAC
Source organism: Tursiops truncatus (assembly GCF_011762595.2). Lineage (NCBI taxonomy): Eukaryota > Metazoa > Chordata > Mammalia > Artiodactyla > Delphinidae > Tursiops > Tursiops truncatus. The sequence continues at coordinate 30,800,082 of NC_047055.1, forward strand.
TTTCAGATTTTTCATCATTAGTGTATAGGAATGCTAGAGATTTCTGTGCATTAATTTTGTTTCCTGCTACTTTACCAAATTCATTGATTAGCTCTAGTAGTTTTCTGGTAGCATCTTTAGGATTCTCTACGTATAGTATCGTGTCATCTGCAAACAGTGACAGCTTTACTTCTTCTTTTCTGATTTGGATTCCTTTTATTTCCTTCTCTTCTCTGATTGCTGTGGCTAAAACTTCCAAAACTATGTTGAATAAGGGTGGTGAGAGTGGGCAACCTTGTCTTATTCCTGACCTTAGTGGAAATGCTTTCAGTTTTTCACCATTGAGGACGATGTTGGCTGTGGGTTTGTCATATATGGCCTTTATTATGTTGAGGAAAGTTCCCTCTATGCCTACTTTCTGCAGGGTTTTTATCATAAATGGGTGTTGAATTTTGTCGAAAGCTTTCTCTGCATCTATTGAGATGATCATATGGTTTTTCTCCTTCAATTTGTTAATATGGTTTGTCACACTGATTGATTTGCGTATATTGAAGAATCCTTGCATTCCTGGAATAAACTCCACTTGATCATGGTGTATGATCCTTTTAATGTGCTGTTGGATTCTGTTTGCTAGTATTTTGTTGAGGATTTTTGCATCTATGCTCATCAGTGATATTGGCCTGTAGTTTTCTTTCTTTGTGACATCCTTGTCTGGTTTTGGTATCAAGGTGATGATGGCCTCATAGAATGAGTTTGGGAGTGTTCCTCCCTCTGCTATATTTTGGAAGAGTTTGAGAAGGATAGGTGTTAGCTCTTCTCTGAATGTTTGATAGAATTCGCCTGTGAAGCCATCTGGTCCTGGGCTTTTGTTTGTTGGAAGATTTTTAATCACAGTTTCAATTTCAGTGCTTGTGATTGGTCTGTTCATATTTTCTATTTCTTCCTGATTCAGTCTTGGCAGGTTGTGCATTTCTAAGAATTTGTCCATTTCTTCCAGGTTGTCCATTTTATTGGCGTAGAGTTTCTTGTAGTAATCTCTCATGATCTTGTGTATTTCTGCAGTGTCAGTTGTTACTTCTCCTTTTTCATTTCTAATTCTATTGATTTAAGTGTTCTCCCTTTTTTTTGATGAGTCTGGCTAGTGGTTTATCAATTTTATTTATCTTCTCAAAGAACCAGCTTTTAGTTTTATTGATCTTTGCTATCATTTCCTTCAGTCTTTTTCATTTATTTCTGATCTGATTTTTATGATTTCTTTCCTTCTGCTAACTTTGGGGTGTTTTTGGGTTTTTTTCTCTAATTGCTTTAGGTGCAAGGTCAGGCTATTTCTTCAAGATGTTTCCTGTTTTCTTAAGGTAGGATTGTATTGCTATAAACTTCCCTCTTAGAACTGCTTTTGCTGCATCCCATAGGTTTTGGGTTGTTATGTCTCCATTGTCATTTGTTTCTAGGTATTTTTTTATTTCCCCTTTGATTTCTTGAGTGATCACTTCGTTATTAAGTAGTGTATTGTTTAGCCTCCATGTGTTTGTAGTTTTTACAGGTCTTTTCCTGTAATTGATATCTAGTCTCATGGCGTTGTGGTCAGAAAAGATACTTGATACAATTTCAATTTTCTTAAATTTAGGAAGGCTTGATCTGTGACCCAAGATATGCTCTATCCTGGAGAATGTTCCATGAGCACTTGAGAAAAATGTGTATTCTGTTGTTTTTGGATGGAATGTCCCATAAATATCAATTAAGTCCATGTTGTTTAATGTATCATTTAAAGCTTGTGTTTCCTTATTTATTTTCATTTTGGATGATCTGTCCATTGTTGAAAGTGGGGTGTTAAAGTCCCCTACTATGAATGTGTTACTGTCAATTTCCCCTTTTATGGCTGTTAGTATTTGCCTTATGTATTGAGGTGCTCCTATGTTGGGTGCATAAATATTTACAATTGTTATATCTTCTTCTTGAATCGATCCCTTGATCATTATGTAGTGTCCTTCTTTGTCTCTTGTAATAGTCTTTATTTTAAAGTCTATTTTGTCTGATATGAGAATTGCTACTCCAGCTTTCTTTTGGTTTTCATTTCCATGGAACATCTTTCTCCATCCCCTCACTTTCAGTCTGTATGTGTCTCTAGGTCTGAAGTGGGTCTGTTGTAGACAGCATATATATGGGTCTTGGTTTTGTATCCATTCAGCCAATCTGTGTCTTTTGGTGGGAGCATTTAGTCCATTTACATTTAAGGTAATTATCGATATGTATGTTCCTACTCCCATTTTCTTAATTGTTTTGGGTTCGTTATTGTAGGTCTTTCCCTTCTCTTGTGTTTCTTGCCTAGAGAAGTTCCTTTAGCTTTTGTTGTAAAGCTGGTTTGTTGGTGCTGAACTCTCTCAGCTTTTGCTTGTCTGTAAAGGTTTTAATATCTCCATCAAATCTGAATGAGATCCTTGCTGGGTAGAGTAATCTTGGTTGCAGGTTTTTCTCCTTCATCACTTTAAATATGTCCTGCCAGTCCCTTCTGCTTGCAGAGTTTCTGCTGAAGGATCAGCAGTTAACCTTATGGGGATTCCCTTGTGTGTTATTTGTTGTTTCTCCCTTGCTGCTTTTAATATGTTTTCTTTGTATTTAATTTTTGACAGTTTGATTAATATGTGTCTTGGCATGTTTCTCCTTGGGTTTATCCTGTATGGGACTCCCTGTGCTTCCTGGACTTGATTAACTATTTCCTTTCCCATATTAGGGAAGTTTTCAACTATAATCTCTTCAAATATTTTCTCAGTCCCTTTCTTTTTCTCTTCTTCTTCTGGAACCCCTATAATTCGAATGTTGGTGCGTTTAATGTTGTCCCAGAGGTCTCTGAGACTGTCCTCAGTTCTTTTCATTCTTTTTTCTTTATTCTGCTCTGCAGTAGTTATTTCCACTATTTTATCTTCCAGGTCACTTATCCGTTCTTCTGACTCAGTTATTCTGCTATTGATACCATCTATAGTATTTTTAATTTCATTTATTGTGTTGTTCATCATTGTTTGTTTCATCTTTAGTTCTTCTAGGTCCTTGTTAAATGTTTCTTGCATTTTGTCTATTCTATTTCCAAGATTTTGGATCATCTTTACTATCATTATTCTGAATTCTTTTTCAGGTAGACTGCCTATTTCCTCTTCATTTGTTAGGTCTGGTGGGTTTTGATCTTGCTCCTTCATCTGCTGTGTTTTTCTGTCTTCTCATTTTGCTTATCTTACTGTGTTTGGGGTCTCCTCTTTGCAGGCTGCAGTTTCATAGTTCCCTTTATTCTAGGTGTCTGTCCCCAGTGGCTAAGGTTGTTTCAGTGGGTTGTGTAGGCTTTCTGGTGGAGGGGACTAGTGCCTGTGTTGTGGTGGATGAGGCTGGATCTTGTCTTTCTGGTGGGCAGGTCCACGTCTGGTGGTGTGTTTTGGAGTGTCTGTGTACTTATGATTTTAGGCAGCCTCTCTGCTAATGGGTGGGGTTGTGTTCCTGTGTTGCTAGTTGTTTGGCATAGGATGTCCAGCACTGTAGCTTGCTGGTTGTTGAGTGAAGCTGGGTGCTGATGTTGAGATGGAGATCTCTGGGAGATTTTCACCATTTGATATTATGTGGAGCTGGGAGGTCTCTTGTGGACCAGTGTCCTGAAGTTGGCCCTCTCACCTCAGAGGCACAGCACAGACTCCTGACTGCAGCACCAAGAGCCTTTCATCCACACGGCTCAGAATAAAAGGGAGAAAATGTAGAAAGAAGGAATTAGTAGAAGTAGAAAGAAAGAAAGGAGGAACGAAAGAAAGAAAGGAGGGAGGGAGGAAGGAAGGAAGGAAGGAAAGAGGGAAGGAAGGAAAAAGGAAAGAAAGAAGTTAAATAAAATAATATAAGGTAAAATATAATAAAGTTATTAAATAAAAAATAATTATTAAGAAAAAAATAATAATAATAAAAGGGATGGATAGAACCCTAGGACAAATGGTGGAAGCAAAGCTATACAGACAAAATCTCACACAGAAGCATACACATACACACTCACAGAAAGAGGAAAAGGGGAAAAAAATCATAAATCTTCCTCTCAAAGTCCACCTCCTCAATTTGGGATGATTCGTTGTCTAAAGGAGTGAAGGAGGGAAAGAAGGAAAGAAAGAAAAAAGGTAAAATAAAATAAAATAAAGTTATTAAAATAAAAATAATTATTAAGAAAAAAATTTATAAAACAAAAAAACCAAAAACAAAACAAAACAAAAAACGGACAGATAGAACCCTAGGCCTAATGGTGGAAGCAAAGCTATACAGACAAAATCTCACACAGAAGCATACACATACACACTCACAAAAAGAGGAAAAGGGGAAAAAATCATAAATCTTGCTCTCAAAGTCCACCTCCTCAATTTGGGATGATTCGTTGTCTCTTCATGTATTCCACAGATGCAGGGTACATCAAGTTGATTGTGGAGCTTTAATCCGCTGCTTCTGAGGCTGCTGGGAGAGATTTCCCTTTCTCTTCTTTGTTCTCACAGCTCCCAGGGGCTCAGCTTTGGATTTGGCCCTGCCTCTGCGTATAGGTCGCCAGAGGGCATCTGTTCTTCGCTCAGACAGGTCGGGGTTAAAGGAGCCGCTGATTCGGGGGCTCTGGCTCACTCAGGCAGGGGGGAGGGAGGGGTACAGATGCGGGGTGAGCCTGCGGCAGCAGAGGCCAGCGTGACGTTGCACCAGCCTGAGGTGTGCCGTGTGTTCTCCCAGGGAAGTTGTCCCTGGATCACAGGACCCTGGCAGTGGCGGGCTGCACAGGCTCCCCGGAAGGGCGGTGTGGATAGTGACCTGTGCTCACACACAGGCTTCTTGGTGGCAGCAGCAGCAGCCTTAGCGTCTCATGCCCATCTCTGGGGTCCATGCTTTTAGCCGCGGCTCGCGCCCATCTCTGGAGCTCCTTTAAGCAGCGGTCTTAATCCCCTCTCCCAGGTACGTGGGGAGTTTCTTGCCTTTTGAGAGGTCTGAGGTCTTCTGCCGGCATTCAGTAGGTGTTCTGTAGGAGTTGTTCCACGTGTAGATGTATTTCTGGTGTATCTGTGGGGAGGAAGGTGATCTCCGCGACTTACTCTTCCGCCATCTTCCGTCAGCCTCGGTTAACTGATTTTAATGCTGGACCAGCCTCACAGAACAGTCACGGTGTATTTTTTTAGACATTGTTGGATTCATTTTGCTAAGGTTTTCTTAAGGATTTTTACATCTATGTTCATGCGAGATACTGATCTGTCATTTTTCTTCTTGTAATCTCTTTGCCTGATTTTGGTATTAGAGTAATGCTGGCCTAATAGAATGAGTTAGGAAATATTCATTCTGCTTCTATTTTTTGTAAGAGATTGTGGAGAATTGGTATTATTTCTTCCTTAAAAATTTGGTAGAATTAAATGGTGAAATCATCTGGGATGGTGTGTTAAGTCCATTAATATTTAAAGTAGTTATTGATATATTTGGATTAATATCATCCATGTTTGTAACTGTTTTCTAACTATTGTCAGAGGCTTTTTTTTTCAATCTTCTTTGGTTTTTACTAAGTGTTTTATATTTTCCATTTTATATCCTCCTTTAGTGTATCAATTATTCTTCTTTTGAAAATATTTTAGTAATTGCAATTTATACTAATCTAAGTCCACTTTAAATAAAATGTCTTGTGTAGTGCAGATATCTTATAACAAAGTATTCCCAATTCCTCTCTCCTGGCTTTTATGATATTGCTGCCATTCACTCATTTATTCATATGCTATAATCACTCAGTACACTGTGAATATTATTACTTTAAACAGTTATCTTTTAGATAAGTTAAGAATATGAAAAAAGTAGATTTTATTTCACCTCTATTTTCTCCTTCTCTGATGCTCTTCCTTTCTTATGTAGATCTGAGTTTTATGACCTAAAACATTTTTCTTCTTCCTGGAGATTTTCTTTAAACATTTCTTGGAGGGCAGGTCTCAGCAGTGAATTCCTTGTTGGGGGGAAATGGGAGGGTCTGAAAAAGGCTTTTTTTCTCCTTCATATTTGAAGGATAATTTTACTGGATTGTGTGGTTTTTTTTTCTTTTAACACTTTACATATCTCATGCCACTCTTCTTGCGTTTTATGATTCTTGATGAGAAGTCCACTGTAATTGTTATTCTTTTCCTTCTACAGACAAGGTGTCCCCACTCTTGGCTTTTTTCAAGATATTTCTTTGTCTTTGTTTTTCTGCAGTTTAAATAGTATATTCCTAGGTATAGTTTTGTAACGTTTATCCCATTTGGTATTCTCTGAGCTTCCTGGATCTATGGTTTGATGTCTATCATTAATTTTGGAAATTTCTCAGACATCATTACTTCAAACATTTCTTCTCTATTTTTTCTTTCTTCTCCTTCTGGTATTCCAATTATTTCCTTTGAAGTTGTTCCAAAGTTCTTGGATGTTCTGGTGGGGGAGGTTTCCCACTTTTTTTTTTTTCTTCATTTCAACTTGGGACGTTTCTATTGATCTATTGTCAAGCTCACTAATTTTTTCCTTGGCTATGTCTGGTCTATTGATAAACCCAATAGAAGCTTTCTTCATAACTGTTATAGAGTGTTTTATGTCTATAATTTCCTTTTGATTTTTTCTTAGAAATTTTCCTCTGTGATTACATTACCCATTTCTTGAATGTTTAATTTTTTCATTAGAGCCCTTAGCATGTTAATCATAGTTATTTGAAATTTCATATCTGATCATTCAAAATCTGTGTCATACCTGAGTCTGATTCTGATGCTTCCTTTGTCTCTTCAGAGTATGTTTTTTCTTCTTTCTTTTTAGCATGTCTGTCATATATATATATATATATATATATATATATATATATATATATATATTTATATATTTATATATATGTATGTATGTATTTGTCGTTCTTGTTAAAAACCAGACAGGCTGCATGGGGTAACAGGAACTGAGATAAATAGGCCTATAGGGTGAGGACATATATTAATTTTGCTAAGAATTGCCCTGTGGTTAATGTTTTTTGTAACTATAGATATAGATACTGAAGGCATCAAATTCTTGTAGCATCTTCCTTTTTTTTCCTTTTTTGGCATGCCATGAAACTTGTGGGATCTTAATTCCCCAACTAGGGATCGAACCCCAGGCCCCTGGCTGTGAGAGCACAGAGTCCCAGTCACTGGGCCTCCAAGAACTTCCCTATAGTGTCTTTCTTTTTGTCTCCTTGAGTTTGGGTTCCATAACTACTCCTTCTCAGAGAGATTCTGTGTCTTGTAGCTCTTTCAGCTGTAATCCACTGTTAGCATACTACAGGCCTGGTAGTGTCATTGTAATATATAGGGGAAGCAGAGCTCCTGAAACCATGTACAAGCCCCTGTGTCCTTGCCTTTTGAATTATAATGCTGACTCAAGAGTTAACGATTGAGAAATGTGAAGATGCAGAAACAAAGAATAGCTGTTGGGCTGGGGAACCGCTAACAATTTAGACTATAATTCTGCCACATCACAGAATCACTGAACTCCCATTTCCCTGAAAGCTATAGATAAAGGCCTGACACACATTCCTAAGTTGTTTGTACAGGAAGCAGACCCCCACCAGATGAAAACCGCTGACCACAAGCACATACACCCTAGACTGGTTGAAACCAGAAGGATGATGATGCTTGAAACTTCACCTTGCTGCCAACCAATCCGAGAACTGTCCACAAGCTGATTACACCCTGCTCCTTGAACACTATAAAACTCCCCACTACCCTCTCCAGGGTGGGTCACACAGTCTTGAGGGCATTAGCCCACTGTGCCCCCTTTGCCTGGCAAAGCAATAAAAGGTACTCTTTTCTACTTCACCCAAAACTCTGTCTCCGCATTTCTATTCAGCACCGGTGAACAGAGGCAGTTTTGGCAACACTTTCTACAATCTCCTGACTAAATATCAGTCCTCTAGTGGACTTATGTCTTTGGCCTATGACCTTCACAATTGTTTCTGAAGGTTAGAGGGGGCTGGAGTGGGAGAAATGTCATTCTCTCAGGCGGCATAAGGCTCCAGTAAAGTCTTTCCCCCTGGAGAATGGGACTTTCTTATGCAGAATGCTCTGGGCATACTTCAAAATGGTTACTTTCCCCCTACTTCTGCCACAGACATGAAGGGATTTTTCTTGGCTCTTTAATATGAGAAAGTAGTAGGATTTTTGCCTGTAAACCTCATGGAAGTGTGAGGGTCCTGCTAAGACCATGGACCCCGGTTGTTTCTCACTTTCATGCCTATCAACCTTCAGCTTCCAACAACTCATTAGAATTACCATTCAAGTGTTCTTACCAATTTATGTCTCTGGCAGTTTCTACTCCAGAGAAGCAGATGTCAGCGATGGTTCTCTGGATTGTCTGTCTATTCATTATTCATGGAGTGGTTGTCCTCCAAACTAAGTTTTTTTCTGGGTCTCTTTGATTTTCAGTTTGTCCATCTTTTCTCTTGTTGTAAAGATGGGAGTGATGCCTGTCAGAGCTCACTCCATAATGGATTTTGTTACTCTAGGCCAGGTTGCTGATATGATTGTTAAGAGTATGTCTCATAAACCAAATAAGAGACTTTATTTGTGTTTATAGCAATTATTTCTGGGTTTGTTTATAATTGAATAAGTATGATTCATTTTTTTCCGGCTTGTGGACATGTCTGAAAGGAACTTATCAGAGTTCTGTCAATATTTGATAAATTTATTACTTAGGAAAGAAGTATAGGAGTCTTCTGTTTATTAAGTTTCCAAAACAAGCAACTGTGGGATGACTATTATGGCCATTATGTTTGAGAAAATATAATTTTGATGGGACTTATTCTTGACAGGAGTCTTTTATCCCATGATAGTACTGATCTGTTTGTTTTGATGTCTGTCTTTTAAGGGAACTAAACTGTCTCTATCTCAGATGTTTAGCTCCAAGTCTGGTTTGCTAAACCTCGGAGACTGGACTTTTAGATCTAGTCTCAGACTATTAGAGTTAAAAGAAATTGTAGTGACTAGCTTAAAAGTAATGTGATTTACCCAAAGTCACAAACTAATTTAGAGACAGTATTGGAACTGGAACTCAGGTCTACTGTCATGCAGCTCACGAATGAATGAATAAATAAATAAATAAATAAACTCAGCAAACATTTACTGCTGCTGCCAACCCCTGGTAATTCCCATTTCAGTCTCTGTTTCTATGAGTTTAACTTGTTTAGATTCCACATATAAGTGATATCATACAGTATTTATCTTTGTCTGCTTTGTTTTATGCTGAGAGTGTTTTTTTCATTATGGATGGATGTTGGATTTTGTCAAATTCTTTTTCTATGTCTCTTGAGATGATCATATGTTTGTTTTTCTTTTTTAGTTTGTTAACATGGTGAATTACATTGATTGATTTTGTTATATCATCTCTGCATTCCTGGGATAAACTTCACTTGGTCATGGTCTATTATCATTTTATATATTGTTGGATCCAATTTGCTAAAATTTATTTACATTTTTTTTTTGCATCAATTTTCATGAGATATATTGGTCTGTAGTTACCTTATATTGGAATGTTTTTGTCTACTTGTGCTATTAGGCTAATGCTGGCTTCATCAAATGAGTGGGAAGTATCCCTCTTCTGCAGTGTTTTGGAAGAGTATGTGTAGAAATCACATTATTTATTCCATAAGTGTTTGGCAAAATTCACCAGTGAAGTCATATGGGCCTGGAGATTTTTTTGTGGAAAGATTTCCAAGTAAAAATGTATTACCTTTAATAGATAGATTGTATATTTCTTTTTGATGTGATCTTGGTAGTTCATAGCTTTCAAGGAATTTGTCCATTTCATCTAAGTTGTTGAATTTGTAGGCATAAATTTGTTCATAATATTCATTTACTGTCACTTTATTTTTTAAGAATATGTAGTGATGTAACATCTCTCATCCTAATATAGGTAAATTGTGTCCTTTTTTTTTTTTCGTGATCAGTCTGGTTAGAGGTTTATAAATTTTATTAATCCTCTCAAAGAACTAGTTTTTGGGTTTTATTGTTTTTCTGCTTTTTATTTTATTGAATCCTCCTTTAGGCTTTATTATTTCCATTTTCTGCTTATTTGGGACATAATTTGCTCTTCCTTTTAGGTTTTTAATGTGAAACAACTTTTTCTTCTCTAACATAGGCATTTAGTGCTATAAAATTCTCATTAATACTGCTTTAGCAGTATGCCACAAGTTTTCTGAATGCCTTAAATTTTTCTTTTTATCACTGGTTTAGAGTAACTTGATTACGAAGTGACTTGATATAGAATTCTGCATGTTCTTGCACATGAGATTTGTTGAGCTTCTCCAGATTGATCATTTTCATAAACCTGGGAAAGTTATTGACCATTATTTATTCAAATATATTTTGTGTCACCACCATCTCCAATAAGGAGTCTAATTACATGTATATTAGGTTACTTGAAGTAATCCCACAGATCATAGCTGCTCTTTTAATTTTATTGGATTATTTTTCCTCTGTGTGTTTAATTTTCAATAGTTTTTATTGTTACATCTTCATAACATAATCTTACCTTCTGTAATGTCTAATTTATTGTGAATCCCATTCAGTATATTTTTCATCTTATATATTTTAGTTTTCATCTCCAGATGTTTCATGTGAGTCAACTTTTTGAGCATATGCAACATAGTTACAATAACATTTAATATTTTATCTGCTAATTCTAACATCTGTGTCAATTCTGAATCAGTTTTGATTGATTATTCTCCTTGTTATGGTATATTTTCCTATTTCTTTGTATATCTGATAATCTTTGATTAGATGTTAGACATTCGTATTTTTACTTTTTTGGGTGCTGGATATGTTTGTATTCCTGTAAATATTCTTGAGCTTTATCTTGGGATGTTAAAATAATTGGAATCAGTTTGATCATTTTGAGTCTTTCTTTTATAAATTATTAGGAAGGATCAGAGCAGTGTTCAGTTTGGTGCCTATTATTCCTGTCTACTGACAGGAATACTCCACCCACTGCCACATGAATTATGTGTTTTTCCCATCTAGCTGGTGAGAATAGGCATTATTACTGGCCCTATATGAGCATGGGCCACTCTTTTCAAATCCTTATGGACTATATTTTCCCCCTGGCCTCAAGTGATTTTTTTCATACATATGTGCTTATCAATTTTCAGCCAAATACTATAGGGGTATTCTCTAAATATCTCTATGGTTCTCACTCTGTGCAACTCTCTCCTCTGTGGTACTCTGTCCTGTGAACTCTAGTCACCTTGTTCTCCCTGGACTTTCAGCTCCATTTCCTTACATCAGGAATACCGAGGGTGCTTCACCTGGATTATCCTGCTCTGCACAGAAGTCTGGAAACTCAGGCAGATAATCTGGAGCAAATCACAGTGCTCAGCTGATTCGTTTTCCCTTCTGTCTTGGATCACTTTCCTTCATTGTTTGATAGCCAGTGTTTTGAAACCTATTGTTTCATACATTTTGTCTATTTTGTTTATTTTTGTTTCAGGAGGGAGGATAAATCTGGTCCTTGTCATTCTATATTGGTCAGAAGTAGACCTCTCCATTATTTGAATTTAACATAATCTGGACTAATATAGTATAGTGCTTTTTAAAAAAACATCTTTAGAGTCAGAAAGGCTTATGTTAGAATTCCAATTTCAACCCTAAACTTCTTTGTGACTTTGGGCAATCTACTTAACCTAAGATAGTGTCAGAGTTGATGAACAGTACAAATAAATGGTTAAGAAGCTCTGAAGTCACCAGCATACCTGGTGAACCTCAGGCCTCGCTATGCAGGGAGATACCCTTTACCTCATGATATGGAGATAATGTGAAAACACATGTTCTCAGCTGGACAGTTAATCTAGTGCTGAGAGAAAAAGAGAAAAAAAAGGTTTAATCATGCTCTCATGGTTTATTCTCCCAGGCTCTCCAATCAGTTAAGCCACTCTTCCTCTGGTGAGGAGAAAGGCCAGGAGCATTACTTTAGGGAAAGGGCTTCCTATAGAACAAGTGGAGTAAAGAATAAGTAACCACTCACTTCCAAAAAAAATCATTCAGTTCTTGGAAAGAATAGACAGGTAAGAATTGCCTAGTGTTCATGTTGAATTTGAGACCTCATTTCCTAAGGGTTCCAAGTTCAATAAGAAGAGGAGATTATGAAAAAAAAAATCTTTAAACCATATTTATACCAACTAGAATCTTTTAAGTAATTGAAAGTAAGTTTTTCTGTGGAAGATCTACTCTCAGATAATGTCACAGCCCTCATGTGGTCTTTTTTATGGATGAAAATCTGTGCCATATACTTGAACTCCCAAAAATGAAACTATGAGAAAAGAAATTAGGGTATTGAGACAGATGCTCTTTCTGTGATTTACAAGAAATACCATTTCTTAAAAAGACATTGATTAGCGATCACTCTGCAGAAAACATCCTGTGTATTGAAGCATGTAATAAACTGTCAGGAAATAAATTGAACCAGTAACTAACCTTTTGAAAATTCCTCCTAAATTTATTTGATTTTTTTCATTAAAAAAGAAGGTGAAAGACAGTTATTTCTTAGCATGTTATTCTTGGTTTGGATGTAGGTCAAATATAAGCAGGAATTGTAATAAGAATGTGATATCTAGCATACATAAATGTGTTTCACCTACAGTTTAGTAACTAGGATTGTCTTTCTATTCTCTTTCCAGTTTCTTTTATTAGAAGGGTAAAACCTTTCATTTTATTGGTCTTAAAAATAGGAATTAACACACCAATAAAAAGAAAGAATTTTATTCACTGAAAATAAGACTAACAGGGTTTTTTTTCATCGTTAGACCAAACTAAGCCACAATGCCAGGTCTTTCAACATGTTTTGTCTTCAGTCTTGAGTTCCATTTAACTTAGAAAATCAACATCAATAAAAATCTTAAGCAGCATAAGTGGATTAAATTCCTACCATATGCTATATACCTTGTAATGTTATAAGATTCAGCTTCTCACTCAAAGATTTTCCAGTCTAGTTAAAAACCCCAAACTATCAAATGCCTTTTAGACCCAGCGTTCTCTGAAAGTCTGAGAAAAGAGTGATGAGTACAAGTTCTGGTGAATATGAAGGCTTTGTGTAGGAAATGTCCTTAAGGAATAGGTAGGAATTAGATAAGTAAAGGATAGGAGGGAGGATATTCCTAGATTTGCGACCAACATGGAAGTAGATATGAGATTTATGTAAGAGCAGAAGAATTCATGCAGAAATTTCATGATGAGGAATTGGTGGAAATAGGAGTGAGGACATAGGGTAGATCCCAAACATGGAAATCATGCAGAAGTACTCAAGATTGATGGATTGACAAATGCGCCATTAATGAGTACTGTGCAGAAGAACAATGTGCTCAAGTTTGCATTTTAGGGAATTAGAGGTTGTATGAGGAAAGGCAAGATACAGGAAGAGGCAACAGGCTGCTGTAGCCGTTTAGGCTTAAAATATAGAAGAAAATAGAATTACAAAGGAAAATAAACACATCCCTAATTATACCAGGAGATTTTAGCACAGATATTCCCCCCAGAAATTGATAAGATTACACAGACAAAACACAAATAAGGATACAAAATGTGTGAAAAACACAATTAACAAGCTTTATCTGGAGAAGATATATCTTCTCCCATTATTTAGATATTACACATTCACATAACACAGATATTGACCATGTACAGGCCACAAAGCAAGTCTAAAGATAGGATATAAAGCCCACTTCTGCTGAAGAATATGTGATAAAGTTAGAAATCAATAAAACAAGAGTAGCCTCCATGCATTAAGAAAATGAAAGACAAAAAATTCTACATAATTTGTGGTTCAAAGGAGAAGTCACTAGCTATCTCTTTTATACATGGTAGTGTATACATGTCAGTGGGAGCTCAGCTCAGTGCTCTGTGATGACCTAGATGGGTGGGATGAGGGGGTGGGAGGGAGGTCCAAGAGGGAGGGGATATATGTATACATTTAGCTGATTCACTTCATTGTACAGCAGAAATTAACACAAAATTGTAAAGCAATTATACTCTAATAAGTAAAAAAAAAAAAAGAAGTCACAATAGAAATAAGAAAACATTTGTAACTGAACAATAATGAAAACACTATATTTCAGATTGGAGATGAAGCTAAAATGGCACATGAAAGAAAATGTATATTCTTAAAATCTTCTTTTCCAATTTGGAATTTTAAGGATAATCATTACATTATAGCCAAATTAAGAAGGTGGAAAAAGTACAAAAGAGTCAACTCAAATAACTGGAAAAAGGAAATAATAAATAAAAAATAGATAGAAGAAAAGAATTTAATCCAAAAATGGTAACAAAATGAGAGAATAAGCAAAATCAAAAGATGGTTCTCTGAAAGGTTTAATAAAACCAACACACCTCTGTCAAGATTCAAACTCTCTAGGATAAGTTCCATGATGAGAGTGATTGCATGTGTTGTTTTTGGTGTTGTTGATCATGTTTTTACCACTGTATCCCTAGAACCTAATAAGGATCTTGGAACATCTTTTTTCTTGAATACTACATGTTAAGAGATGACATATTTGAATGATGAGCTGCCATCTAAATGGAAGGGTAACAGAATGATGTAAAAACAAAATAGCACTAATCTGAGAGCCAAGGCCTCCACACAAGTATAGGTTCAGCTGTGTAATGTTGGGAAACTAACTTATCTTTGCTGGACCTTAAAAATAGAAATAGAAAATAGAACGGTTTGAAATTCATTCACATCCCTTCTAGCTCTCAGACTCTAAATCTGAATCTGTAATTTACTTTTCTCAATTAGAAATTACAGATTTATTGACTTGTTTATCTGTTTGCTGTGCATTTTTAACAACTAAGCTTCACTGGGTAACCTTATCTGTTTTACTTCAATGTATATGCAAGACCTAAAGCTGTCCCTGGCACTTATCAGTGCCTAATAAATGTTTGTTGGCTGGCTGAATAAACACTACAATGGGATAGATTTAAGCCAGAGTTTGAAGAGAGACCTATAGGTCATGAGCAGTAAGATATACATGTATACAGCTTGGGTGAAAAGTCCGGGGAGAGTTTGTAGCTTTGGGGAGGCATCAGAAAAAAGGTGGGAGCTGAAGCTGTGAGGAAAGGAATCATTAAAGAAAACAAAATGTGGGCCTTTCAATTTTTTTAATGGTATACAATTTTCTGTTTAAAAGGTAACGCAGAGTCATTGTACAGAATTTTTAAAATAGAGAAATGTACAAAGAGGAAAACAACACATTTTAAAAATGTGTTTGAAAATGCCTGTGATTCACTAAAAACTCTAGTTATAACAACAACATATATCAGTTGTCTCTACTGTGGAAGGTTGTGCGTGGGTGGTTGGCAAAGGATTGGGGGTTGTTATTAAGCAAGTAGAAAACATGGCCCCTGTCCTTAAAGAGCTCGCAATTAAATTGAAGGGACAAAAGAACCCCCATGAAATAATCAAGAATAATTCCAAAGTACTACAAGATTAAGGACATAAACACAGAAAAATTAAAACTTGAATGTTGTGCTTAGAACTAGAGGTGAAATCTGTGATCAGTGTGGGCTGGAGAATGGAGTTAGTCGGGTTTCACAATAGAGGTACGTTTTTGCTTAGGACATGGCAGATCTAGGGGCAGGTGGTGAGGGTGCTGTATTGAAGGGAGACAGGTAAATAGGAGGGAGAGAACGCCTGCTGTTTGAATGAGGGCAGTTAAAGGTCTCCTTTCCTTTGCAGTTTTACAGAGGCAGCTCTTGTATAAAGCAATGGTCTGGGAGCAGTAAGACCTGGGATCTAGTTTCATCTCTGTCACTAATTTTATGCAAGCTCCTAGAGAAGTGGTTTCAAGCTCTGTACCTTAGTAGGACTCAGATTTCTTCTAGCTCTGATATTAAAGGAAATATCCATAAAAGCTGTCATTTAAATGACTGCTCACCCATTTTGTCTCTTTTGACTTTCAAAAATGCATGTCATTAATAAAGAATGTAGGTTGATTTGAGAGGAAGAGCATTTATTTAGGCAAAACATCACTTCCCCAACTTTGATCATTTTTCCAGACTTGAGAATATTTTAAACCCGAGGCAGACCCAAAGGCAGATTTGCATAATGATTGATATAAAAGCTATGTCACCTCCCACTAGGCTATTCAGCCTGTACCCGGAATGGGAGAAGGCTCTGAAACACAAATTTATGTAATGCAAAACTTTCCCTAAGAAGTACCAAATTGAATACTTAAGTAGTTGTAACCAGGGATATGTTCACTGTTTTATAAGTACTGTGTAATTTTCAGAATCCGCAAGCAATTTGCCTCCTGTGGAGAAATCCTCCTCACTGACTACTAGATCCTCCTGCCAAAGGCAGACAAAACCCTGAAGTTCTACAGTCAGTGCCTTCTCCTTTTTCCCCTGACAGTTCTAACAGTTCTTTTCTTTCTTTTTTCTTTTTCTTTCTCCCTTTCTTTCTCTCTCTCAATCTCCCTTCTTCTCTCCCTCCCTCCCTCCCTCCCTTTCTTCTTTCTGTCTTTCCCCCCTCCCTCTCCCTTCCTCTATGTCTCTGTCTTTCTGAGTTCCTCTCATTTTTCATCTATAAGGCAGCTTCACCTCCTCTCCCTTCCAATTATACATTAACATTAAATATACCTTCATAACCTCTATTGGTAAAGGTTTTTCTGGGAATATACATTCAGTCAGTTGAAGTCTTTCTTGTCAGCTTGAACTCCAGGAAAAGAATCAAAGGTGTGTTGCATATTAAAAAGAATAATGAAAATTCATGTCAACATGTCAGTAAAAAGCCCATGAAAGTAAGACCACACAGCATGTTGTTTATTAATATACCAGTTGAGTAAAAATGTGAAATCAGCTAGAGCAGCAGAAAATGAGAAGTCTCAGTTAGTATTCAGAAGAGTGAACTCTTCATTGAGTTAATTAATTCTTGCATTTCTTTCTGGAAATGCAGGAGTTAGAATTTTCACAACGGTTTTCGTTCTATTCTGCAGATCTGTAACACACCCCTTTATCCTGTTGTTTCAGAAATAACTTTGCTATTGTTTAAATGTCATCGGTGGATACCTCTTGATCTCATTTTCCCCTCCTCTTTACATAATTCTTTCTTCCACACAGCTCCAAACACAAACCTTCAGCATATATACCAATCAAAGTCTGTTTTCCTTTTTTTATTTTGAGCTGCCTGGAGATGGTATTACAAAGGACATAATTTTTATGCTTTAAAGAACAACAAGATTATTCAGGACCAAAGTAGAGGCATTTATTTTCTTATCTTCAGTTGATTTCAATCAAAAGAATTGTCAAATGTAAGGCTGAAGGAAAATGAACATATAGTACTTATGATGTCCTATTTCTTTCTCTAGTAACAATCATTTTGGGGGTTTTCAGTTCATAAAAAGCAACTAAAGCAACCAACAAAACAACCATGATCACCCAATAAATCTCTAGGTAGTTGCATGTTTTTATTTCTTGAGATTTATTGACTCTAAATTCACTTTATCATCATTGAGTTCTATTGGGCTTAAGTGGGTAATTCTGGTGATTTAGGGCACTTGTTTGTTCACCTAGTAGAGATCAAATACTTGTAACATTAATTAATTTATACATTTTGATCAGTTTTAGATGCACCTGTGGGTCCTCTGTTCACAATGGGGGGGGGGGAATATTTCTGCTCTGATTCTGTGCTCAGAAATGTAATTGACAAAGAATAAAAATCAGAAGAAGGGTTCAGACGTGAAGGAGTCCTGAGCAAAATTGCAAAAGTTGTTTTGAACTTTGGCTGCCTCACTTGTAACTGCTCCAGAAAATCCATGATATACAGTTACTATAATTATAAACTATCGACAGCCATTAGAGAAGTTTATAATTTTTAATCATTCATTAAGAAAAACATAATGACTATACCCCTATTGTTAGACAAGCTTTGTATTAAACTGTTGGTATAAAATACAGGCTCTATCTGCAAGGTATTCATAGGGCTTTTATTTTTAATCTTTTAGTCATGTTCAAAAGCATCATAGTTGAGGTCCTGAAACTGAAAATAACAGGATATGAATGGATCTCCATTCTATCTTATTGTTTCTTATAAGCTAAATTCTGAATAGACAGGAATAAAACTTCCTCCAGATTCTTGTAGTACAGAAGCCCAAATTCATTGGGTATAATCACTGTAGATGACATAGATAGTTTCATCCTCAAAGAAAGCAATTTGTCAAGCATCATTTTATGAGGTAAAACTATAAAAAATAAAGAAAAAGATAATTTTTATTCTTACTGCCATTATCTTATGTCAGGTACTCATCATTCCTCACTGATGCTAATTGAATATCTCTTAATAGGTCTTAACCCCTTAAATCCGTCCTCTACACTACATACAGAGGGAGTTGTCTACAAATACAAATCATATCACTTCATTCCCTGAACAAAAAAATGTGGTTTGTTAACTATATCATTCAGATTAGATTCTGAAGACAGTATTTACATTCCTTAATCCACTAGTCTTGATGTACTTTTAAAAAAATCTCATCTCCAACTGCAGCCCTCTACACATTCAAGCCCCAGCCACACTGCCCTCAAAGTTTAACAAGCGTGCAATATATGCTCCCATCTCCATGGCTTTACTCATGGCTACTCGCAGTACCTGAAATACATTTCCCACCTAACAAAATTCATTTTATTCACTGCAGCTCCCCTCAGCTCCACATTATTAAACTCACGCCAATTCTCTCAGCTGAAATTAACTACGCTTTTGTAAATACCACCCCCCAAGCACTTTGTTTAAACCCTTGTTATAGCATGTATCAATAGATCAGATAGATGCAGATTGAAGCAGCATCCTGTATCTTCTTGAGTAAGTTGCAGGAGCTTGTGTCTTTCTAAGAATTGGTCCATTTCTAGTTTAGTTTTGTTTTTGTTACTTAAAATAGGAATTGTTGATGATCAGAGGCAGACACACAGCATAACACCACGGAGAGGTGCATGAAACTGAGAGATTTATTATACACACAGCTCCTAAAGGTGAGAGGCACAGTATGCCAAACAGGTGGCCATATGAGAGGAGCTCCAAGGGAGCAGGCTCAACCAAGCAGGTGGAGAGCCTAGAGAGAGTGCCCATGAGCAAGTCCCTTTATTGAGGGTCAGGGTGGAATACACAACTAAAGGATGTAGGAGAATGCCTTTGAATGCCAATATGTCACAGTCAGGGGAAGGCAAGACTGGTGACCGGAGACGGGGACCAGCCTTATCACACTGGTGCACCTTGCCCAGGCAAGGTGTTCACAGACTGTGAAGATGCTGAGGCATCAGGAAAATACGAATTTTAAAAATTGTACAGTACCAGTGATTCCATGATGCCTCGTCATTAACAATACTAATTAAGCACTGATCCCTTTGGTTGTAGAGATGTTAAAGGTGAGTGGAACAGCTTGGCTAGGTGGCTGAAATTGGATCAGTTTGTAGTTTTTTAAGGAACCTCCATACTGTTCTCCATAGTGGCTGTATCAATTTACATTCCCACCAACAGTGCAAGAGTGTTCCCTTTTCTCCACACCCTCTCCAGCATTTATTGTTTGTAGATTTTTTGATGATGGCCATTATGACCGGTGTGAGATGATGTCTCATTATAGTTTTGATTTGCATTTCTCTAATGATTAATGATGTTGAGCATTCTTTCATGTGTTTGCTGCAATCTGTATATCTTTGGAGAAATGTCTATTTAGGTCTTCTGCCCATTTTTGGATTGGGTTGTTTGTTTTTTTGAAATTGAGCTGCATGAGCTGCTTGTAAATTTTGGAGATTAATCCTTTGTCAGTTGCTTCATTTGCAAATATTTTCTCCCATTCTGAGGGTTGTCTTTTCGTCTTGTTTATAGTTTCCTATGCTGTGCAAAAGCTTTTAAGTTTCATTAGGTCCCATTTGTTTATTTTTGTTTTTATTTCCATTTCTCTAGGAGGTGGGTCAAAAAGGATCTTGCTGTGATTTATGTCATAGAGTGTTCTGCCTATGTTTTCCTCTAAGAGTTTGATAGTGTCTGGCCTTACATTTAGGTCTTTTATCAGTTTTGAGTTTATTTTTGTGTGTGGTGTTAGGGAGTGTTCTAATTTCCTACTTTTACATGTACATGTCCATTACCTGTCCCTAGCACCACTTATTGAAGAGGCTGTCTTTTCTCCACTGTATATTCTTGCCTCCTTTCTCAAAGAAAAGGTGACCATACGTGCGTGGGTTTATCTCTAGGCTTTCTATCCTGTTCCATTGATCTATCTTTCCGGTTTTGTGCCAGGACCATAGTGTCTTGATTACTGTAGCTTTGTAGTATAGTCTGAAGACTGGGAGCCTGATTCCTCCAGCTCCATTTTTCATTCTCAAGATTGCTTTGGCTAATTGGGGTCTTTTCTGTTTCCATACAAATTGTGAAATTTTTTTGTTCTAGTTCTCTGAAAAATGCCAGTGGTAGTTTGATAGGGATTGCATTGAATCTGTAGATTGCTTTGGGTACTAGAGTCATTTTCAAAATGTTGATTCTTCCAATAGAAGAATATGGTATATCTCTCCACCTATTTGTATCATCTTTAATTTCTTTCATCAGTGTCTTATAATTTTCTGCATACAGGTCTTTTGTCTCCTTAGGTAAGTTTATTCCTAGATATTTTATTCTTTTTGTTGCAGTGGTAAATGGGAGTGTTTTCTTCGTTTCGCTTTCAGATTTTTCATTACTACTGTATAAGAATGCCAGAGATTTCTGTACATTATTTTTGTATCCTGCTACTTTACCAAATTCATTGATTAGCTCTAGTAGTTTTCTGGTAGCATCCTTAGGATTCTCTATGTATAGTATCATGTTATCTGCAAACAGTGACAGCTTTACTTCTTCTTTTCCGATTTGGATTCCTTTTATTTCTTTTTCTTCTCTGATTGCTGTGGCTAAAACTTCCAAAACTATGTTGAATAAGGGTGGTGAGAGTGGGCAACCTTGTCTTGTTCCTGATCCTAGTGGAAATGCTTTCAGTTTTTCACCATTGAGGACGATGTTGGCTGTGGGTTTGTCATATATGGCCTTTATTATGTTGAGGTAAGTTCCCTCTATGCCTACTTTCTGCAGGGTTTTTATCATAAATGGGTGTTGAATTTTGTCGAAAGCTTTCTCTGCATCTATTGAGATGATCATATGGTTTTTCTCCTTCAATTTGTTAATATGGTTTATCACATTGATTGATTTGCGTATATTGAAGAATCCTTGCATTCCTGGAATAAACCCCCCTTGATCATGGTGTATGATCCTTTTAATGTGCTGTTGGATTCTGTTTGCTAGTATTTTGTTGAGGATTTTTGCATCTATGCTCATCAGTGATATTGGCCTGTAGTTTTCTTTCTTTGTGACATCTTTGTCTGGTTTTGGTATCAAGGTGATGATGGCATCGTACAATGAGGTTGGGAGTGTTCCTCCCTCTGCTATATTTTGGAAGAGTTTGAGAAGGGTAGGTGTTAGCTCTTCTCCAAATGTTTGATAGAATTTGCCTGTGAAGCCATCTGGTCCTGGGCTTTTGTTTGTTGGAAGATTTTTAATCATGGTTTCAATTTCAGTGCTTGTGATTGGTCTGTTCATATTTTCTATTTCTTCCTGGTTCAGTCTCAGCAGATTGTGCATTTCTAAGACTTTGTCTATTTCTTCCAGGTTGTCCATTTTATTGGCATAGAGTTGCTTGTAGTAATCTCTCATGATCCTTTGTATTTCTGCAGTGTCAGTTGTTACTTCTCCTTTTTCATTTCTAATTCTATTGATTTGAGTCTTCTCCCTTTTTTTTATGATGAGTCTGGCTAATGGTTTATCAATTTTGTTTCTCTTCTCAAAGAACCAGCTTTTACTTTTATTGATCTTTGCTATCATTTCCTTCATTCCTTTTTCATTTATTTCTGATCTGATCTTTATGATTTCTTTCCTTCTGCTAACTTTGGGGTTTTTTTGTTCTTCTTTCTCTAATTGCTTTAGGTGCAAGGTTTGGTTTTTTTATTTGAGATGTTTCCTTTTTTTTTTTTTTGCAGTACGTGGGCCTGTCACTGTTGTGGCCTCTCCCGTTGCGGAGAACAGGCTCCAGATGTGAAGGCTCAGCGGCCATGGCTCACGGGCCCAGCCTCTCCACGGCACGTGGGATCTTACCGGACCGGGGCACGAACCCGCATCCCCTGCATCGGCAGGCGGACCCCTAACCACGGCACCACCATGGAAGCCCTGTTTCCTGTTTCATAAGGTGGGATTGTATTGCTATAAACTTCCCTCTTAGAACTGCTTTTGCTGCACCCCATAGATTTTGGGTCGTCGTGTCTCCATTGTCATTTGTTCCGAGGTAGTTTTTGATTTCCTCTTTGATTTCTTCAGTGATCACTTCGTTATTAAGTAGTGTATTGTTTAGCCTCCATGTGTTTGTATTTTTTACAGATCTTTTCCCGTAATTGATATCTAGTCTCATAGCGTTGTGGTCGGAAAAGATACTCGATACGATTTCAATTTTCTTAAATATACCAAGGCTATATTTGTGACCCAAGATATGATCTATCCTGGAGAATGTTCCATGAGCACTTGAGAAAAATGTGTATTCTGTTGTTTTTGGATGGAATGTCCTATAAATATCAATTAAGTCCATCTTGTTTAATGTATCATTTAAAGCTTGTGTTTCCTTACTTATTTTCATTTTGGATGATCTGTCCATTGTTGAAAGTGGGGTGTTAAAGTCCCCTGCTATGAATGTGTTACTGTCGATTTCCCCTTTTATGGCTGTTAGCATTTGCCTTATGTATTGTGGTGCTCCTATGTTGGGTGCATAAATATTTACAATTGTTATATCTTCTTTTTGGATCGATCCCTTGATCATTATGTAGTGTCCTTCTTTGTCTCTTGTAATAGTCTTTATTTTAAAGTCTATTTTGTCTGATATGAGAATTGCTACTCCAGCTTTCTTTTGGTTTCCATTTGCATGGAATATCTTTTTCCATCCCCTCACTTTCAGTCTGTATGTGTCCCTAGGTCTGAAGTGGGTCTCTTGTAGATAGCATATATATGGGTCTTGTTTATGTATCCATTCAGCCAATCTGTGTCTTTTGATGGGAGCATGTAATCCATTTACATTTAAGGTAATTATCAATATGTATGTTCCTATTCCCATTTTCTTAATTGTTTTGGGTTTGTTATTGTAGGTCTTTTCCTTCTCTTGTGTTTCTTGCCTAGAGAAATTCCTTTAGCATTTGTTGTAAAGCTGGTTTGGTGGTGCTGAACTCTCTCAGCTTTTGCTTGTCTGTAAAGATTTTAATTTCTCCATCAAATCTGAATAAGATCCTTGCTGGGTAGAGTAATCTTGGTTGTAGGTTTTTCTCCTTCAACACTTTAAATATGTCCTGCCAGTCCCTTCTGGCTTGCAGAGTTTCTGCTGAAAGATCAGATGTTAACCTTATGGGGATTCCCTTGTGTGTTATTTGTTGTTTTTCCCTTGTTGCTTTTAATATGTTTTCTTTGTATTTAATTTTTGACAGTTTGATTAATATGTGTCTTGGCATGTTTCTCCTTGGATTTATCCTGTATGGGACTCTCTGTGCTTCCTGGACTTGATTAACTATTTCCTTTCCCATATAAGGGAAGTTTTCAACTATAATCTCTTCAAATATTTTCTCAGTTCCTTTCTTTTTCTCTTCTTCTTCTGGAACCCCTATAATTCGAATGTTGGTGCATTTAATGTTTTCCCAGAGGTCTCTGAGACTGTCCTCAGTTCTTTTCATTCTTTTTTCTTTATTCTGCTCTGCAGTAGTTATTTCCACTATTTTATCTTCCAGGTCACTTATCCGTTCTTCTGCCTCAGTTATTCTGGTATTGATCCCTTCTAGAGTATTTTTAATTTCATTTATTGTGTTGTTCATCATTGCTTGTTTCATCTTTAGTTCTTCTAGGTCCTTGTTAAATGTTTCTTGCATTTTCTCTATTCTATTTCCAAGATTTTGGATCATCTTTACTATCATTATTCTGAATTCTTTTTCAAGTAGACTGCCTACTTCCTCTTCATTTGTTAGGTCTGGTGGGTTTTGATCTTGCTCCTTCACCTGCTGTGTGTTTTTCTGTCTTCTCATTTTGCTTATCTTACTGAGTTTGGGGTCTCCTTTTCACAGGCTGCAGGTTCGTAGTTCCCATTGTTTTTGGTGTCTGTCCCCAGTGGCTAAAGTTGGTTCAGTGGGTTGTGTAGGCTTCCTGGTGGAGGGGACTAGTGCCTGTGTTCTGGTGGATAAGGCTGGATCTTGTCTTTCTGGTGGGCAGGTCCACGACTGGTGGTGTGTTTTGGGGTGTCTGTGGAATTATGATGATATTAGGCAGCCTCTCTTCTAATGGGTGGGGTTGTGTTCCTGTCTTGCTAGTTGTTTGGCATAGGGTGCCCAGCACTGTAGCTTGCTGGTCGTTGAGTGAAGCTGGGTGTTGGTGCTGAGATGGAGATCTCTGGGAGATTTTTGCCGTTTGATATTACGTGGAGCTGGGAGGTCTCTTGTGGACCAGTGTCCTGAACTTGGCTCTCCCACCTCTGAGGCACAGGCCTGATGCCTGGCTGGAGAACCAAGAGACTGTCCTCCACACAGCTCAGAATAAAAGGGAGAAAAAATAGAAAGAAGGAGGGTAAAATAAAATAACATAAGATAAAGTTATTAAAATAAAAAATAAGTATTAAGAAAAAATTTAAAAAGTAAAAAAAGAAGAGAATGCACGGACAGAACCCTAGGACAAATGTTGAAAGCAAAGCTATACAGACAAAATCTCACACAGAAGCATACACATACACACTCACAAAAAGAAGAAAAGGGGAAACAATAATCTAACTTGCTCCCAAAGTCTGCCTCCTCAATTTGGGGTGATTCATTGTCTATTCAGGTATTCCACAGATGCAGGGTACAAGTTGCTTGTGGAGCTTTAATCCGCTGCTTCTGAGGCTGCTGGGAGAAATTTCCCTTTCTCTTGTTTGTTCACACAGCTTCCGGGGTTCAGCTTTGGATTTGGCCCCGCCTCTGCGTGTAGGTCACCTGGGCATCTGTTCTTCACTCAGACAGGACGGGGTTAAAGGAGCCGCTGATTCGGGGGCTCTGGCTCACTCAGGCTGGGGAGAGGGAGGGGCACGATGCAGGGCGAGCCTGCGGTGGCAGAGGTCAGCAGGACGTTGCACCAGCCTGAGGCGTGCCGTGCGTTCTTCCGGGGAAGTTGTCCCTGGATCACAGGACCCTGGCAGTGGCGGGCTCCACAGGCTCCTGGGAGGGGAGGTGGGGATAGTGACCTGTGCTTATAAAGCAAGGCAACATCAGTGAAAAATGACACAATATCAAATATTCTAACAGACACATAATTGGATTGCCAGAAGGAGTGGGCTAGAAGTATATTTGAAGGAATAATGGCTGAAAATTTTCCAAATTTTTGAGAAATAAGAACCCACAAATCTACTAAGACTAATAAACGGCTGCCAAGAAGATTAAACATAAAGAAAACCAGTCAAAGGTACATCATATTCAAGTTGCTGAAAACCAATGTTAAAGAGAAAATCTTATAATCAACCAGAGGTAAGAAGCATGTTTCATACAGAAAACAATGATCAAACTTTGAACATACTTTTTTTTCAGAAACTCTGTAAGACAATAGAATCACTCCTTTAAAATGCTATGAGGGAAAAAAAGGATATCTAAAATTCTATATACAAAGAAAATATATTTCTAATGTGAAATAAAAACAAAAATGAAAAAATTTGGTCTCAGTGGACTGGCAGTATAAGATATGCTAAAGGAACTTTTTCACACAGAAGGAAAATGATACCAGATGGAAGCACAGATATACAGAAGAAAATGAAAAGCATAAAAAAGAAGTATGTGAGTAAATATGAGAGGCGTTTTTTTTCATTTTTGACTTCTTTAAGAGATAATTCCTTAAAAATAATAACAATAATACATTGAGAGGTTTATCACAAATAACGAAATGAGATGTATGACAGCAATAACACATTAGTACTTAGGAAGGAAGAGGGCAAATGGAAGCCTACTTTTGAAAGGCTCTTATGTTTGACATGAAGTAACATAGTATTATTTGAAGTTAGACAATGGTAAGGGAAAGATATATGTTGTAAAACTTAGAGCAATGACTAAAAGAGTAAAACACAGATGGTTAGTTAATAAGCCAAATGTGGAGATGAATAGAATCCTAAGTAAGTTAGTTATTCCAAATGAAGGCTGAAAATAGAAAAGGGAATAAAGAAGAGATGAATCAAAAGCAATGTTGGAAAACTTACACTGCTTAATTTCAGCATTTACTGAAAGTTACAGTAATGATACTGGCATAAAAATAGAAATATGGATAAATGTAATAGACTACAGAATTCAGCACATTTATGGTCAATTTATTTTTGACAAAGGTGCCAGGGTAAATCAATAGGGGAAGGAAAGTCTTTTTAATAACTGGTGCTGAAACAATTGGCTATCCATATGAAAATAAAATAACTTTAATGATTACCTAACACCATATGCTAAAGTTATCTCAAATGTATCCTAAACCTTAATGTAAAAGCTCAAATTATAAAACTTCTGGATGAAAACATAGGAGAAAATCTTATTAGGGTAGGAAAAGTTTTCTTAAACAGGATTCAAAATGTAGGAACTTTGAAAGATAACTTGGTAAATTGGACTTCATCAAAATGCAAAACTTTCGGTTTTCAAAAAACACATATTGAAAAGATAAACACTAAAACACAATACTTACATCTGACAAAAGACCTGTATCTAACACATATAATCTTACACCTCAATAATAGGAAGATAAACTCATGATAACAGCTAAAGCAAAAAAAGGAATGGCAATGACAAGTGCTGAAGAATATGGAGCAAATGGAACTCCCATGCTGATGGCAGGGAGCATAAAGTAATACAACCACTTTTTAAAACAGTTTGACAGCTCCTTACAAGTACATCCCAGCAATTCTACTCTTAAGGAATCTACCCCAAAGCAATGAACTATGTATTCACACAAAGACCTGAACATGAATGTTCATGGAATCTTTGCTCATCCTAGCCAAAATCTGTGAACCAGCCAAATATCCATCAACTGGTGAATGGATTGGCAAGTAATGATCTAGATGACATGGAATACTACTGAGGAAAAAAAAGGAGTGACTGACACACAAAATAATATGAATGGATCTTGAAAGCATTATGCTAAGGGAAAGGAACCAGATAAAAACGAATATATATTCTATGATTCTATATTATATAAAACACTGGGAAAGTCCAAGTTTAATCTACAGTCACAGAAAGAACAGTGATTACCTGGGCTGGGAGTCAGAGAAGGGTAATGACTGGGAAGGGGCACAAGGCAATCTGTGATTACGGAAACACTGTATATCTTGATTGTGGAAATATATATATATATATATATATACCTCAAACTGTAATCTTAAAATGGGTACATAATTTGTAAATAAATAATCTCTTAATAATGCTGATTAAGAAAAAGATGGTTTCTTAAAAATGAAAAATAAAACAGTATTTTATTGTCCTCTGTAATATTGTGGCTTTTCCCATTAATAAGAATGATCTATATATTTTCTGCTCTTTGAGGGACACTGATTATTCCTGCTCCTCCATTTACGTTGGATCACATGACTTTACCCAGACCTAGACAATCTAAAACAATGACAATATTTAGAAAAGGAATTTTAACATATACAGCACAGCCATTTAGGCATGCTGCAGGTTTACACAAATTCAAAAAGCACATGAAATAAGGAAGGAAAGAATAAAGGAGGAAAGGAAGAAGGAAGAAATCACGATAGAAAACAGAGAACTTCAGGAGTCATAAGTCTCTGATCTAATCCTGGCTCCACAATTGCCTTAGTCTGTTTTGTCTGGTATAACAAAATACCACAGACTAGGTAGCTTATAAGCAACAAAAATTTATTTCTCACAGTTCTGGAGGCTATAAGTCTGAGATCAGGATACCAGCATGATTGGATGAGGGCCCTCTTCCAGGTCGCAAACTCCTCATTATATTGTCACATGGTAGAAGGGGCTAGGGTGTTCTGTGGGGTCTCTTTTATATGAGCACTAATTCTATTCATAAAGACTCCACCTTCATGACTTAGGCACCTCCCAGAGGCCCCATTTTCCCATACCATCATATGGGGCATTAGGATTTCAACATATGAATTCTGGGGAACACAAACATTCAGACCATAGCAAACATCAAATATTTCCTCGCTTGAATTTAACCGTTTTTCCTCTCCATGTCTCAGTTTCCCTACTTGTAAAAGATCAGAGTGTAGAGGTGGACTCAATCATTTCTAAGTTCTATGCTCCTACATTTTATATATCTAAAAAAATGATGTATACATTCAAATCCAATCAAACAAATTGACTTATTTGGTTATATATTCTACTAGAGTTAGATTAGAACCCAGGGGAATACGCTCTGGAATCAGACTTGCTGGGTATGAATCCCTGCCCTACCACTGTTTTGTTGTGTGACCTGGAACAAATTACTTCACCTTAGTTTCTTTATCAGTAATACAGAGACAAATATAAAGTATCACACAGCTGTATCCCATGGCTGTAGGGCTGATGAAATGAGATGATACGTGTAAAATGCTTAGCATTGTGCTTGGCACACTGGACAGTCCTCAACAAACTCTTGGTATCATGCAGTCAGTCAGATGGTAGGCTTTGTGACTCTAGTGCCACACCTTATTATAAATACTCAAAGAAGGGCTAATCACAAAGGACGGTCCCTGAGATCACCATCAGTTTGGTCCAACTATAGAACAGTATACACAAACTTATATCTTTTTTAAACATTTATAAGAAGGCAGTCTAGATGGTTAGTTTCCTTTTTGTCAAAGATTCTTTTTTGTTCAAATTTTTATTGGAGTATAGTTGATTTACAATGTTGTGTTAGTTTCTGCTGTACAGCAAAGTGAATCAGTTATACATATACATATATTCACTCTTTTTTAGATTCTTTTCCCATATAGGACATTACAGAGTATTGAGTAGAGTTCCCTGTGCTATAGAGTAAGCCCTTATTAGTTATCTAATTTATATAAGAGATTCTTTTCCATGCTCTGCTCTGCCTCCTTTTCAGTGATGTCCTTATTAGGGGGGCCAGGCATCTTCCATAAAATGGCTTTCATTCTAATGGAGCTAGTTGATGCTCACATGGAAAATTGAAAACACTCCATTGGGTGGTCGTCAGTAGGTTCATTTAATGATCTGGAACACAGGTAGGTCAATAGAACATATAACTTTGCTGTTGGCTTGTAATTTTCTGCTGATGCTTTTTAGCATGGCATCTTCTCAGCTTTCTTCACGAAAAATAGCGATAGGTTGTTCAAGGTATCGAGGGAGAAATGGCTGTCAGTTATGTCTATAATATATAAACTGTGGTATTTTTAATGTTTCTTGGAAATATTGGGCATTTTTTCTCAAAATGTTGACTAAGAAAAAAATTTTTTGTTTAAGAAAAAATTTGATTTAAAATTATTTGTCCTGGATTCATTAATCAAGTCCTAGATACAATAGCCTTAAAACAAAGCCAAGAGGGTGGAGTCAAGATGGTGGTGTGGGAAGACGCAGAGTTCACATTTCCCCAAATTAGGGCACCTGCCGGATGCTGGTGTGGGGACCCCGACACCCAAGGAGACGGGAAGAACTCCCAAGCAAACAGGTAGAACGTGTGGGGACTAAGGGGAGAGGAGAAGTGGAGGCCGGATAGGACCAGTGCCCCTGAAGGGTGGCTGGCGGGGGGGTGTTCCCATGCTTGCAGGGACCCTCAGGTGCTCAGATCAGGGGGGAGGGGGCACAGCTTTTCCTCTGCCCAGTTGGCTGGGGAAGTCTGCCCAGCCCTTGGGACGGGTCCTATGTCCTCAGAGGTTCCCTCCGGGCTGAATTGGTCCTGGGGGCATAGGAGAGAGGCCAGGAGAGGCAGGCGGGAGGGGCCCTCCAGGACCAGAGGAGCAGGAAAGGAGCAGAGGACTTTTGCCCTGACCACTTGGGCACAGGGTGTCTGCTGAGCTTCCAGGCTGATCTCCCGCCCTCCAAAGCCCTCTCCAGGCCACGTGAGTCCTGGGGGCATAGAAGGGAGACCGGGGAGATCAGGAGAGGCAGACGAGAGGGACCCTCTGGAACTGGAGGAGCAGAGGGCATTTGCCCCACCCACTCGAGCCCAGGAAGCCTTCTGGGGTCCCAGGTGGGATTCCCTGCCCTCTGAGACCAGAGGTGGAGGCACGCCTGGACCCCTTCTGTTCTGTTGAGCTTAAGGAATCAGGCTCCCTGACTTCAGGCTATACTAGAAAGCTACAGTAATCAAGACAGTATGGTACTGGCACAAAAACAGAAATATAGATCAATGGAACAGGATAGAAACCCCAGAGATAAACCTTTGCACATACGGTCACCTAATTTATGGCAAAGGAGGCAAGAACATACAATGGAGAAAAGACAGCCTCTTCAATAAGTGGTGCTGGAAAAACTGGACAACTACACGTAAAAGAATGAAATTAGAACACTCCCTAACACCATACACAAAAATAAATCCAAATGGATTAAAGACCTAAATGTAAGACCAGACACTATAAAACTCTTAGAGGAAAACACAGGCAGAACACTCTATGACATAAATCACAGCAAGACCCCTTTTGACCCACCTCCTAGAGAAATGGAAATAAAAACAAAAATAAACAAATGGGACCTATTGAAACTTCAAAGCTTTTTCACAGCAAAGGAAACCATAAACAAGACCAAAAGACAACCCTCAGAATGGAAGAAAGTATTTGCAAATGAAGCAACTGACAAAGGATTAATCTCCAAAATTTACAAACAGTTCATGCAGCTCAGCTCAATATCAAACAAACAACAGCCCAATCCATAAATGGGCAGAAGACCTGAATAGACATTTCTCCAAAGAAGATACACAGATTGCCAACAAACACATGAAAGGATGCTCAACATCACTAATCATTAGAGAAATGCAAATCAAAACTACAGTGAGGTATCACCTCACACTGGTCAGAATGGACATTATCAAAAAATCTAGAAACAATAAATGCTGGAAAGGGTGTGGTGAAAAAGGAACACTCCTGCACTGTTGGTGGGAATGTAAATTGATACAGCCACTATGGAGAACAGTATGGAGTTTCCTTAAAAAACTAAAAATAGAACTACCATATGACCCAGCAATCCCTCTACTGGGCATATACCCTGAGAAAACCATAATTCAAAAAGAGTCATGTACCACAATGTTCATTGCAGCTCTATTTACGATAGCCAGGACATGGAAGCAACCTAAGTGTCCATCGGCAGATGAATGGATAAAGAAGATATGACACGTATATACAATGGGATATTCCTTAGCCATAAAAAGAAACAAAATTGAGTTATTTGTAGTGAGGTGGATGGACCTAGAGACTGTCATACAGAGTGAAGTAAGTCAGAAAGAGAAAAACAAATACCATATGCTAACACTTATATATGGAATCTAAAAAAAAAAGAAAAGGTTCTGAAGAACCTAGGGGCATGATAGGAATAAAGATGCAGGTGTAGAGGATGGATCTGAGGACTCGGGGAGGGGAAAGGGTAAGCTGGGACGAAGTGAGAGAGCGGCATGGACTTATATATACTACCAAATGTAAAATAGACAGCTAGTGGGAAGCAGCCACATAGCACTGGGAGATCAGCTCAGTGCTTTGTGACCACCTAGAGGGGTGGGATAGGGAGGGTGGGAGGGAGATGGAAAAGGGAGGAGATATGGGGATGTATGTATATGTATAGCTGATTCACTTTGTTATAAAGTAGAAACTAACACACCATTGTAAAGCAATTATACGCCAATAAAGATCTATTAAAAAAAAAAAAACAGAGACAATGAGGAATGTTTTTGTCTTTCCCCAGAAACGAAAGTGTGAAATTAACAACCTCTGCACTTCTGTTACCCTTCTATCACCATGAAGTCCTCATTGCCTTCAGGATGCATCCAGAGAACTTAACCACACCTCAGACATTTGTCTTCTTTGATCTCTCCTGTTTTCGGCCCCTTTCTTCCCCAAACTGACAACTCTTGCAATTAACCTTTTCCTCAAACATTTTTCTAAGTGCATTTTTGCCAATACATTGCTCTCAAAATGCCTTGACCCAAAGTGATATAACAATTTTTGGCAGTAGGGCAAAACTTTAAGAAGGCTGGGGATATTTCCCTGTGCTTATTTTTTCTTGACAGACATGATTGAAACTGGAATGTTTTGAAGATAACTTTTTCTTTCTCCTAATAGTTTCCCTGAAATATTCTCTGGTAATATTAAAGGATTAAAGAAAAATAAGACATTTACTCTTCTGGTTGAGTTCTGGAAATATTCCTTATGAGTGATGATCTGTATAGTCAACTGCATTTCTACATAAAGATTACAAGCCTAGGTTAAAGACATGCTAAATAGACAACAGAGAGAACGTTGGCTACAGTGTCTGTGATAGTGCCTGTTCAATTCCCTGCTTCTAAAGATGGTTCTATGATAAGAAACAGCATAAAGCAGACGTTAGGAGCCCTGACTCTGACACTAACTCACCATGTGATCCTGGAGCAAGTCTTTTCCACCCCCTGAGCATCCATTCCCTTATATACAAAATGAGGTAGTGACGAAAGCATTCCTTTTTTTTTTTTTTTTTTTTTTTTTACAATTTTTATTGGAGTGTAGTTGATTTACAATGTTGGTTTAGTTTCAGATATACAGCAAAGTGAATCAGTTATACATATACATATATCTACTCTTTTTTAGATTCTTTTCCTATAAAGATCATTACAGAGTATTGAGTAGAATTCCCTGTGCTATAGAGTAGGTCCTTATTAGTTATCTATTTTATTTATAGTAGTGTGTATATGTCAATCCCAATCTCCCAACTTATCCTTCCCCCCGGTAACCATAAGTTTGTTTTCTACATCTGTGACTCTATTTGTGTTTTATAAATAAGCTCATTTGTACCATTCTTTTTAGATTCCACATATAAGTGATATCATATGATATTTGTCTTTCGCTGTCTGACTTACTTCAGTCTTCTACCAGTTTTGAAATTTCATGACGGTAACTATTACTGCCCGTGATTATGCTTAGTTTCTGAATCCTGAAGAATCCAGTTTGTTTTGGTTGGATACTCAAGGTCATGCCCCAGTCAGCTTCTTGGCAACAACAGTGATTTCCTCTACCCTCATAGAAATCTCCTTGAAATAACTATTAGGCCTCCATCTCTTTCAGCTGCCAAACTGGCTTCCTGTGCTGTCCAGCCTCAGTTGGTATTATTTTCCTAGTTATGCTTCACCTCTTTCCAAATAAGCTTTGAAGAAGGCTTAACCCACTTTTTCCTGGTTCCCCACCATTTCCTGACTCACTGGTTTTGTCCCACACATCAGATTCCTATTATATTTTCCCCCTCTACTTTGCTCCTGTTCAATTATTATCTTGCTTCTTAGTCATAACTACGTACATCCGTAAACTTGCACACATGATTTGTATAGGATGGATCCTATTGGCAGCAAAAGGAGTACATTCAATATATACTTGGGGGGGAACTACAAAAGATCTTTACTAAGCTCTTTCCTTATGAATCCTTCTTTTGGTGTCTTACCTCTTTTTCAACAAGATGTGAATCCTTCTCTAGAGACTCCTAGAGAAAAAGACTTTGAATTGGCTGTATTGTTGGCATTTTCTTTAAAAAATGCAATGAAATATCCAGGAAGCTAGGGATTATCAGTTGTCTTGCGTGGTGTGTTATTTTGAATAAACCAATATCCGTGGATGGAAATTTTATGATTCTCTGTACTCCAGGGTATTATAAAATAGAAATACCATGTCACTCAAGACTTTCAAGTTACAAAGTTGCTCTTGTTTTTTTGCTTCCCTTCGGTTTGTAGTTTTAATGTAACCTGGAAGAAGGACCTAAAGATAGAGCAATTAGATTTTTACCTTCTCCTCAACTATTATTTTCCACTGAATGCTAATCAGCCCTTAATAAGCCCTTTCTCTCCCCCCACCCCCAGCTTTAAATTTGAAACCAAATACTGCTGCTTTTCAAGCACTGGTGTCTATGCCTTATAGTACCGTCTCCTTAACTCCAAAGGAATTGACATTGTCAACAATTTGGTCAGTATATATAGCCAGAAAAATCAGGGCAACCCACATAACCATAACCACTTGCTAGGATCACTGTATTATAGGTGAAGACTATGGCTTCCCCACTGTCCTATAACTCTCTTAGTGGGTCTAGGCAAATGATAGAGGACATAGATCCACTCATTCATATGCTTTCATTCATAGGAGACCACTGATACCTATTATTTCTGCCTATAATAATGATTGACACTTATCAAGCACTTAATCTGCAACAAGCACTGTTTTAATTTTTTTTTATTGAAGTATAGCTGATTTACAATGTTGTGTTAATTCCCGGTGTACAGCAAAGTGATTCATTTATATATATATATATATATATATATATATATATACATTTTTTCATATTCTTTTCCATTGAATATAGTTCCCTGTGCTATACAGTAGGACCTTGTTGTTTATCTATTTTATATATAGTAGTTTGTATCTGCTAATCCCAAACTCCTATTCTTCCCCACCCCCTTTTCCCCTTTGGTAACCAGAAGTTTGTTTTCTATGTCTGTGAGTCTGTTTCTGTTTGGTAAATAAGTTCATTTGTGTCATATTTTAGATTCCACATATAAGTGATATCATATGGTATTTGTCTTTCGCATTCTGACTTACTTCACTTAGTATGATAATCTCTAGGTCCATCCATGTTGCTGCAAATATCATTATTTCATTCTCTTTTATGGCTGAATAGTATTCCATTGTGCATATGTACCATATCTTCTTTATCCCTTCATCTGTTGATGGACATTTAGGTTGCTTCCAAGTTTTGGCTCTTGTAAATAGGACAAGCACTGTTTTAAATGCTCTACACACATTATCTAATTTAATCTCTTTCCCTGGGTTATTCAATAAGTGCTATTTTTGTCTTTGTATTAAAAATGGGGAAATTAAAGTACAAGGAAGTTAAGTAACTTGCAATGTCACAGAGTTAGCAACTGACAGACTCATGATTTGAACACAGCAGTCTGGCCCCAACATTAAACAATCCTTACAGGAAATATGGATGTTCTCTGGTGCTTATAGGAGTCTGGACAGAATTGGTCCTTTTGAAGGATGAAATAGGCAGTCTTCTAGCTGGTGTAAATGAGGGAGTCCAGAAATGTTCCCTCCAAGTCTAAAATTGTCTCCTTACCACCCAAGTACAATTCTTGGATGTATATATGATTTTTTAACTTTGAATACGGTGAGGAAAGCTGCTTTTAAAGCCAGAATTTTACCCAGGAATGGTACTATATTAAGCCATTGACATCCATTACCAAGTTGGTGTTCATCAAATTAAGGAACACTCATATAACACTAATCTAACAGAGAGCAAAGGACACAGAATATGGTTCCCAAACTGTGCACCAAGGTACCCCAGGAAGACACAGTGAACTTCACAGGGGTGCTGTGGGATATTTTAAAATTTAAAGAGGAAGAGTATGATATTTGACTTATGACACCACATGGACTATTAGCTCAAGATATTTCACAGTCTGAACACTAGACTGTACTATACTATTTTTGACAACATCATGCGTTTGCTAAATTGGAATTTGGGCAGTTCCTGTATTTAAAAAGCAAATGCCATGTAAAAACCATTGTGGAACAGGAAATGGTGATGTCCAATTTGATTCCAAAAATTTAAGAAGTTGTACAGGCACATGTATCCCATTAGTAAGTAATTATGATTATTTGAGAATAAAATTAAAATATTTTTTCTTCCAATTTATGTGTATAATTTTTTAATTAGCCACTAGGTTAGTAGGACATACATACTTACTAATTTGTTTGCAATTAACTATTTAATATATTGAAATAGTCTTTTGGACTGGGGGCACAATGAATACTATTACTGAGACATTAAAAGATCTGTGAACAGAGAAATTTGGGGAACCTCTGCAAAAAGATTATATCATATTTTTTTGTGTGTGTAGGGGGTAGAAAGCGGGACAGCCTTATATTTAGGCTGGCAGGTGGTGCACCACGAAAGTACTGGGCATCTGAACGGGAGTAAAGTGCTACCAAAAGGACATGGAGCCATTCTGAAAGAAAACTGTAGACACAAATACCCCATGAGTCTGTTAGACATCAAACTCTGAGGATAGGGCCCATGTGAAACTAATTCTCCTGTGGTTTCTCGGTTCCCAGTATATTATCTGGCAGGGCAAATATTTTCTGAAAGAACAATGAATGACATCAACTTCCAGCATTACCACAATAGTTCAGTTTGTCCAGCTGGCAAATAAAGTCAATAATTGAACTCATTCTCTCTAGCAATCTAAAATGGAAAGATTTTATTTGATTATATCACAACTCACCTACAGACACTACTCTCTTAGGCAACAATGACTACTTCTTGGGAGTCAGTAACACCCCTATACTGTTACTACTTCCCATCTAATCTGGAGGTACATAAATAACTCTGTTGGAAACTAAATTCAGTATCAGGCTCAAGCTTTGATGAATTAGGAACACTGATGTTAGGTACATCTACCATTGATTCATTGAAACTTTCTTGCCTTGGTTAACTGTAAGTATAATTAAGAGTTCTTACCTCAGTCTTTACATGCTGATCAATGGTTTTTAGCTTATTTCTGACCCCTGGTGATTTGAGGAGCCATATTATTCACACTTGAGAAATACAAAGGAATAAAAGCAAATTTCCTCAATCTAATATAAAGTATTTAAGAAAAACCTATACAACAGGTCAGACATTATGGTGAAATGCTGGTAGTATTTGCTTTAAGATCAGGAACAGGATAGTATAACTCACTACCAGAATTTCTATTAACTGTGGGCCAGAGATCCTAGCAGTGAGGAAACAATAAAAAACCCAAAAAGTGTAAGTTTTGGAAAGCTTGAAACAAAAATTTATTTACACGTGATAAAAATGGTCTATGTAGAAAACTGAAGTAACCACAGATAAATTATCAGAACTATATTAGGAAAATAAGGTTGCTGGATGTAATAGTAAAACACTAAATTTCATTTCTATATACCAACATAAAAAATTAGAAAATACAATTTAAAATGAAACAACTCATAAGAGAAACTTTAAGATTAAGTTTCATTTTCTGCTTCTAGCATGATGAAATAACATGGAGTAGTCCCTCCTAAAAAACTAGAAAATTGGGCAAAACATTATAAAACTGTTCACAGATATTAGACAATAGAAAGTGAATGACTGTGGTCCCAGATAGAAGGGAAAACAATGAGATGATTTCTGTAATCCCCTTGGCTCCCTTCCTGGAGACACTTTCTGGACCAAAAGTATGAGGAGGGAAACCTGAGCAGAGAAAAGAGATCTTATTAATTTGAGAAGATAGATACTGGCATTTGCAAAGGCTGAGGTGTCTAAAATTGGTGAACAAGAGAAAACTATTCAAAAAAAAGTTCTAGAATATTCATAGGTGACCCCTTGAGTTTGTTGCAGAATATCAAGACATCCATGAGGAAGGTGAAAACCCTGGTAAAGGAAAATAAGATAGCTCTAAAATGGACAATTTCCAGAGCTTTCCCAGGGCTGTGAGAGATTCTAATTCTAAGCAACCAGGATGAAGTGTTGTTGTCGTGCACCTAAATAATGCAGTAGAATCCCATAAGAGTCACACCTTAGCAATACAACTAAACTAGCCCTAGAGTAAATGTCACTCTAGACTCATGCCACAAAGCCTAAAACAGGCTTCAAATGAATCAAGCTGATCCAAAAGTACATTTAATGCGTCATAACACAATCCAACACTGAATAAGGCAAGATAACAAATTCCAGTACTTGGCAATGTAAACTTCACCCTGTTCAAGCAGCCAATCCATATTAATAGACATGTGAAGAAGGAAAATGTGACCTATAACTTGAATGGAAATAAGTCAGTCAGAAAAGACCCAGAAATTAGAGAGATGATAGAATTTACAGACAAACATTTTAAACGGATGTTATAAATACGTCCAAGGAATTAAGGAAACACATGAAAATAATTAGGAGAGAAATCAGTGCTATGAACAGATTTTCTAGAGCTGAATGATATATTATTTAGAATAAAAAATTCACTGGTTGAGAAAAGCAGCAAGCTAAATATTGAGGAATAAAGGATAGACTCTTTAATACCCAGAAATAGAAACTATCCAAACTTAGCTACAGTGAGAGATAATAATGAACAAAGTTAGCAGAATATCAGGAAATCTGGCTAACATATGTATAACTGGAATATCAGAAGTGAAAGAGAGCAAAAAAAAAAAAGAATGGCTGCAATTTTCCAAGTTTGATGAAAAGTAAAAACACACATCTAAGATTCTCAGCAAGCATCAAGTAGAAAAAAACAGAAAACAAACAAAAGAAACATATCCTGATCAAACAACTGAAAACCAGTAGCAAAGAGAAAATCATTTAATCAACCAAAGAAAAGATGCACAATACAGAAAGAAAATTTTTTTAAAGACTGCAGATATTTTATTAGGAAAAAAATACATGCCAGAAGACAGTGAGACTTTTGGTATAAGTGCTGAAAGAAAAAACAAATATGTTAGCCTAGAATTCTATGCCAGTGAAAATACTCTCAAAAAAACAGGCAAAATAAAACTAAAAGAAAAAAAAAAAAGTAAAAAAAAAACCCAGATAATTCAGTATAAATGTTACAAAAAATAGTTTAAGGAAGTTCTTCAGGTCAAAGGAAAAAAATTACACCAGATCAAAATATATGGGCAAATATAAGAGTTACCTTTATCATTACCTTACTACCTGAAACAACAAATAAACCACCCAAAGCATATTAAAATTAGTTTTCCAAACACTGGATATTGGGCAATGGTGAACAGTGATCCTCAAGATTCAGGGAACAAATAATTTGTTCTATAATATTGCCTAAGTGTAATAGGGAAGAACAAATCTGACTCCATACCGGACCTGTTTCTTTTACTTTAACCTTTGTATTCTATTGCTTTTGCTACAAATTAATCACTAAAATGATGTTGCCTATAGCTTAAAGTATACATAATGGCCCATCTCCAGGAACCCTGCCTCCCATGCCTGAGTGTTAAGTTAAAATACCTTTGTTTAAGCTCACAGGAAACATCCTGACCAAGCCCACCTGTGAATGGCTGGAGGAAAGAAGAAATTAACACATCCCCTATGGACTGTGGCCAGAATCAGGAAATATTTACAACAACTTACCACCATTTTTACTTTACCTCCTCACCTCCCCGCTCTTTGCTCTATAAAAGAAACCAGCATCCAAACCTGGGAAAATGGTTCTTTGGGACACTAGTCCACCATATTCTTGGTCTGCTGCCTTTCCAAGTAAAGTTGCTTTTCCTTGTTACAACTTGTCTCTCAATTTATTGGCCTGTCATGTGGCAAGCAGTAGGAGCTTGGACTCGGTAACATAAGTACTTCCTGGAATAAATCCCCAGGCTATAGCATAGGATGGGGAAGTGGGGCTCAGGTGGAATAGCACAGTCTCCCTGAGTTGAGGAGATAGAGCTGGAAGTCTGGGGAGGCCAGAGTCACTAAAGTTCAAAGTGAAACATAGTGATGAAGAGAGAACTGCACAAAGAGAGAACTTGGAGATCTGTAAAGCAATATCCTAGAGTATTTAGCTGAGTACTGATGAGTGCATATGTCTGAGATATCTACCTGAGACTATGGAAAGAATCACAGAGAAAAATTACAGGAAACAATTCCTAGAGCTTATAGAAGTCTAGGCATAAAGCCTGTTCCCAGCATACAAAGTGAATAATCTCATAATTTAGAGCACTGGGTAGCATACTCAGAAGTTTTTACCTCATTAGCAGGAAAAGTTAAACACTAGATTAAACACTGCCCTAGTATCACCTAATAAAGGTAAAACTAATATCCAAAAGGATCAAACTTTTTCCATGTAACTCAGTATGTCCCAGAACAAAGCTCAAGAATATTTTTAATAATGTGAACATATCCATCAGTAAACAAGATAAAATTCACAATGCCTGTTATCTAATCAAAATTAAGAGGCATGCAAAGAATAAAGAACATAGTAACATAATGACAAGAAACATATATCAGTCATAAATGACCCTGAACTGAAATATTATAGATTTAGTACTCAAGGACATTAAAATAGTCATTATTACAGTATTCCATATTTGCAAGAAGCTAGGGGAAAATTGAATATACTGTGTTACACAAAGACATGGAAGATATAAATAGGTCCTAATAGAATTCCTACAGATAAAAATCCCAATATCTAAGATAAAAAAATATACTGAATGGTATTTACAGCAGAGCAGACATTGCAGAATAAATGATTAGTGAATGTGAATGCTACAGTAGAAACTATCTGAAATGAAGCAGAGAGGAAAAGTGAATAGGGCACAAGTACACTGTAAAAAAGAAAATCAAGCTCTGTGGGGAGTCCCTGAAGGAGAGGAAAAAATGAGAAAATATAAAGAATATTTGAGGAAGCAATGGCTATTTTCAAAATTTGATGAAAATAATTCACTTTACAGTTTAAAGAAACTCAATGAACTCTAAGCACAAGAAAAATGAAGAAAATGACTCTAAGATATGTTATAATCCAATTACTTAAAACCATCAATAGAAGATCTTAAAAGGTTTTAGAGGAAAGACAAATCTTATTATCTATACCTGAACAAACATAAGAATACAGTACATTTCTTATGGAAAATAATGAAGCTAGAACACCGTGGAGCACAATTTCTTTACTCAGCAAAAATAGCTTTCAAAAATGAAGGTGAAGAAACTAGAGGGGAAAGAAACTTCCAGAATGGCTGAGTGAGGAGCTTGGCAAATCCTATCCTGAGAAAGCAACAATGAAAATGGGCAAAATTATTTTTAAAAAATTCAAAGACTCAGGCTTTTAACAATTTGAGAAGTGTTTATTCAAGAAAATTTATTGAATCTTGATGAGAACAGTGGAAGTTTATGGTGTTTTAATCTGGAGGTGCTCCCCTCACAACCATTCCCCTACCTCCATGTTGCAGAAATACGTCCCCGGGCAATGAGTGGCTAATTTTATTTGGAGCACAGTGTAGAAAATTCTAGATCCAGTGGTGTTGTCTTCCAGCTGGGGCCTCAAGTACAATGGAGCAGAGAAAAGACATTCCCACTTTTCCCCTGTCTGAATTCCTGACCCATGAAATCGATGAGTCATGATAAATGATTGTTTTACATCATAAATGTTGGGCTCATTTGTCACACAGCCATACTAACTGGAAGATATTTGTAACATGGACATGGGATGCTGCCATAAAACAAAAACCTAATATGGCAGTGTTTTGAGGAACAAGATGTTAGGCCTAAATTGGATGAGCCTTCTTCTTTCTTAGGAGAATGTATGGAAGACTATCTTCACGATCTCAGATAAAAATGAATTGCTTTACAAATATACAAAATGCAAATTCAGTAAAGGAAAAGACAGATGCATTTGATTGCATTAAACTTAAGATATCTGTTCATCAAAAAACAGAATGTTTAAAGACAAGCCAAACATTTAAGGAATATATTTTCAACACATATAACTGCAAAAGGATTGATAGGCATAATAAATAACCCCTATGATTTAATATAGAGAAAAACACGAATGACTCAATAGAAAAATGGACTAACTATAGGAATTGAATTTCACATAAAACAAAGCTCGAAAATCGTATTAATAGATACTAATTTTCATTAGTAATCAAGGAATTGAAAATTAAAGCCATATGAAATGCAGTTTTATGCCTTCCAAATTTCAAAAATTAAAAGCCTGAGTCTTCCAAGTGGTTTTCAAGATATGAAGTAATGGGAACTCATATACTTCTGTTGCGATTCAAAACGGGAAAGCTACTTTAGAAAATTAATTTGGCATTATCTTGCAAATTCAAAAATGCCCATACCTAGGAATCCCACTCCTATGTCTATACCATAGAAAGATTCTTGAATGTGAGTGCCAGGAGACAGGTACAGGATTGTTTAACTACTCTTCGCAGTAGCCAGAGAGGAGAAACAACCCAAATATACATCAGCAGGAGAATGGGTAAATTATGGCATACTAAATACATATGAATGAAAAGAAAGCAACTCTGGCAGCACTCATAAACATGGATGATTTCAGATTCCTAATGTTCAATGAAAAGACCAAGTCATAGATCAGTGCATACAGTATGTTACTGCTTATACGTTGAAAAATGAAACTAAATAATATATTGTTAATGATATGTTCTGTGCATGTAAGTGTATTAGCCACTTGGCGCCAATCCTCCCAAATGAAATTGGGAGCTGTGTTTTCAAGAATCCGCTCCTCTCTATGGTTCTGCATTTGAGTTGGCTGTATAATATTTGGGAGGCAGAAGTGAAACACTAGGAAATTTGTCAAAGTGAGATATAGTGATGGATAGATATAGACAAGTTTAGAGAGCCCTACCTTGTCCCTGCTCTTCTGTTCCATTCCTAGTTCATCTTTCCAACTAATGCCCTTACCAGTCAACAGCAGGCTCAAGCCCATCACCAAGTGCTTAGTAGAAGTAGCAGTTTCCACTTAAGGGAACAGCTTTTGCAGGGATGGCAATTTCCACAACAATCTCCATTAAATCTTTCGTGGTACAACCTTGGCAGTCACTTGTGCTCAGTTTCTCAGATTTTCCCACATTCTCTGACTGTTCACCCTCATTAGTGGTTCAGGTGGATGTAAGATCTGATCACTATAACAAATGGCTTTTTGTTATTGTATTAGTTTGCTACAGCTGCCATAACAAAATACCACATACCGGGTGGCTTAAACAACTGAGAGATGTTTTCTTACAGTTCGGTCCATAACAACCATAATATCTGTGTGCTCCTGTTTTCCTGATAAATCTACACATATAATAACACCATAATAAGAAGCAATGAAATTGTAAACACACAAATAAGAATAGTAGTGACTATGGGATATAATATTTCCTTTAGCATCTCTTTAGCAAATCTGCATTTCCTGAGAGGTCTTTGCTCAAGAAAACTGTTCAGTTAATATTCTTCTATGTGATTTTGGAAGCTTCGTAGACCATTGCCAACTCATCACTTTTTTTTTCCTTGCTATCTTCAAAACCATCCTTTCATTTCCATTCCTTACTTCTTTCATTTCACAAATCTCTCAACTATAATATAGAACAGAAGTTGCAAAGTGGTGACCCCAGCTCACATCCTGGCTACAGATATATTTTACTTAGTAAAAAATCTTAAAAATGGTTAAACATATTCTGAATTAACTGCCAACATTTTAAAATTGGGAAATTTTACACAACGATCTGGACTTCTGACTTCTCTTCAAGTTGGAAGATCTAGTAATATTGACCGCACATACTCCTGCACCGTCTTGTCTAACCTTCAGCCAGCTTCCTTCATTTGTTGTATCTATTTCTTCACTGTTGGCATTTGAGCTGGTGACCACAATTCCCAGTAAGAAATTTAGCATATATAATATTTTCCTCATTTTCAATCTCCCTGACCCCCAAACACTCTATTGTTCATTCTCTCCTGATCCCTACTCTCATGAGAAAATACAATTGATTCTAGCAATTTAAATTAAGGAATGAATAATTTACAACCAATTAGTAGTCAGCTATCCCAGAGTATTTTCACTTTTAAAGAGGCAACCTAAAGAAAGGAAGACATTTCTGCTATGCACCCCACTGCTCCCTGTGCTTTGCTTTTCATAACACTCAACTTACTTGTCATTATTTGTTCAGTATTATTTTCTGCAGTAGATGATAAGTTCTATGAGGGCAGAAACCGTGTCTGTTCTTTTCATTGCTGTCTTCCCAGGACTAGCTCAATCTATGTCACTGAGTAAATCCCAAATTAATATTTTTTTAATAAATAAAGGGATAAATGAATGTTTTATCCCTGCTTTTCCTAGTGATCTTGGTTTAAAGCAAGCCTGATGTTTAGCTCTTTGCTGTCCAGATAAGCCTTATTTGATGGTAGCTACCCCAGAGGACCAAGTCTATGGAGCTGGTTTTGTACCCTTATGTACTACTGATAATAGCCCTGATCCAAGATTAAATAAGGTAATCTTCTACCATATCACAGAAATTATACCTTTTAATAACCAGTTTGTGGGAGGAGCATAAAAGCTAAAAGGATTTCTAATGCCTTTGTGACCAGTCCAAGCCCTTTTTAAAAGTGTGTGTGTGTGTCTGTGTGTGTGTGTATGTGTGTGTGTGAGAGAGAGAGTGAGAGAGAGAGAGAGAGTCATTGGTTCTACCCTCTGTGCTATTAAACACCTAAACAAAACACATAAGAGAGACACAAGCTCCACCAAACTAGAGACTAGGGAGCAAAACAAAGACAATTTTCAAGAACCAG
Organism: Tursiops truncatus; assembly: GCF_011762595.2. Lineage (NCBI taxonomy): Eukaryota > Metazoa > Chordata > Mammalia > Artiodactyla > Delphinidae > Tursiops > Tursiops truncatus. The sequence continues at coordinate 30,844,550 of NC_047055.1, forward strand.
AGAGAAGATACAGAGCAGGGCTTAGAAATATTAGAAGATGTGAATTTATAAGTTTGGCCTAAGTGTACTTTCAACTTGGACGATCTATTGATTTAGTGTCTCAATAAATTAAATCAAAATTGCATTTCTCATTTCAAAAAGTCTTTTTCCATTTATCCAAACAAGCATGACCTTATTTTAAATACGTTTTATCCATTATAGGTTGGTGTAATGTAATTTACAGATTGGTCTCAGAGAGCAGGATTGGAATGGTGAACTATTTAAGGCATTTGAATATTTCATTTGAGACCAAAGATCCTTTTCATATTCATCATTAGAGGAGCAATTCAAGGAATATACAAGGAACTCATTCAACTCAATAGCAAAAAACAAACAAAAAACCAAAGTAACACAATTTTAAAAAGGGGAAAGGACCTGAATAGACACTGTTCCAAAGAAGGCATGCAAATGGTCAACATGTACATGAAGAGGTTCCTACCATCACTAATCATCAGGGAAATGCAAATCAAAACCACAATGAGATATCATCTCACATCTGTTAGGATGGCTATCATCAAAAACACAAGAAATAAGAAGTGTTGGCAAGGATGTGGTACACTGAATTGGCTTTACTTTTTAAGATAACTCATAGGAACTAGTTTAATTACACATTTTCTCAGGGAAAACCCAATATGGCAGTAAGGAATAATAATGTATTGTGCATGTCCTTTCTACTCATCAACACAGACATCAAGAAAGCACTGTCTCTGAAGTAAGTCAGAAAGAGAAAAACAAATACCATATGCTAACACATGTATATGGAATCTAAATAAATAAATAAATAAATGGTTCTGAAGAACCTAGGGGTAGGACAGGAATAAAGACGCAGACGTAGAGAATGGACTTGAGGACACGGGGAGGGGGAAGGGTAAGCTGGGACGAAGTGAGAGAGTGGCATGGACATACATACACTACCAAATGTAAAATAGATAGCTAGTGAGAAGCAGCCACATAGCACAGGGAGATCAGCTAGGTGCTTTGTGACCACCTAGAGGGGTGGGATAGGGAGGGTGGGAGGGAGATGCAAGAGGGAGGGCATATGGGGATATATGTATATGTATAGATGGTTCACTTTGTTATAAAGCAGAAACTAACACACCATTGTAAAGCAATTATACTCCAATAAAGATGTTAAAAAAAAAAAAAAGCACTGTATCAAAGGCTAGCTGAAGTTATTTTCCATGTTTTCTTCTCCAGGAAAATACTGAGCCTTTTATTTAAGTTCCAGTGCATACATACTTATTTTATATCATAATGAAGTCACAAAACTTGGTTTCAAGTATTAGCTTCACCATTTGCTAGACTTAAGCCAAAGTAATCAAGCTTAAATAATCATTGAAGAGAGATTAGAGGAAACAGGGGGGACTTTGTAGGGGGGGTCACAGCCAAGAGCCTTGGGCAGAGAAAAGGGAGGTATAGGATAAAGGCTAAGCTGCTATAACAAAGAGATCCAAAAATACATGGCTAATATAAGATAGAAATTTCTTTCTCACATAAATTTTTCCCATGAAAAACATCCTGGGTAGGTAAATGGACTCTGCTTCACAAACTGATTCTAGTAGTCCAGATCAGCAGGGAAGTTTTACCATCCTCAATAAGTGTTTTTTAACATTATTACTCCAACCTTCAAATTTTCCAGTCAGCAGGAAGGAAAAGTGATAGCAATCCCAAGAGCAATCTTCATTTTTAAAAAGTGACACTCAAATTGCACGGATCACTTCCATGCCTATCTCTTTGAGGAGCGCTTAGTCATTTAGTCACTCCTAGCCATGAGGGATGCTGAGTAATATAGCTTAGCTAGGCAATCTAGTGTCCAGCTACAGCTCAATTGCTGTAGAAGATGTAGAAAATGGAATTTGTTCGACAAGAAGCAGTCTTTGCCACAGGGAGTATAATAGAGCTGAGGCTCTAGACCGGCAAACATCTTCTGTAGTGGGTCAAATAATAAATATTTTAGTCTGCTTGCCTATGACAAGTTTTCCTATGACATATATCCTCTGTTGCAAACTCTTTTTTGTTTTTACAACCTTTTAAAATGTGAAAACATTCTTAGTTTGAGGGTCACACAAACACAGGGTGGAAGCTCACAATCAATAACTTTCTGGCCCCTGCCCTAAGGTATAGCTGATTCAGTCGCTCAGTCACCTATTTGCTGTTAGACGTTGGAGAAGTCACTGAACCTACCTAAACCTCAGACTCCTTATTTGTCTTTCCCCAATGACGTGTTGGTAAATATTTAATAACTGGCTGGGAGGTGGAGACTGGTAAGTATTTGTGGTGTTTGTCAATTTGCGTGGTTTTAATACTCCTGTTATGGTTAATTTCAAGCGAATAACACGACATCTCTGGACACCGATTTGGGAAAAGATGCACAAAATTGGCTCCTGCAAGCTGATGTAAATCAGTGCACTGGCACCATTTCCCTTACCTACTTCACTGGATTGTTTTAAGAATCTAAATGAAAAAATGCTTTGAAAATGGAAAGTATCTGTGAACCAAAGAAGTGATAATTATTACATGAAGAAACTTATTACAAGATGGAAGAATCTTGTTAGAAAATTCTGTCTCCAATGAAACCAAATTTAACATACTAAAATTTTGAACCACTGGTACGAGCTGTGCTCTTCTGAGCCAAACAGAATAATTTTAATCTCTCTTTCACATGGCAGCCATTCAATATCTGAAAGCTGCCATCCTATTTCTCATAAGACTTCTATTTCCCTAGTACTAAGCTTTAAGATTTACTTAAATGATGATACTATTTCAATTATTTGGATTAGATTCTGTAGACCATGAGTAATTTTTTAATACTCCTTTATCTGACAATGGGGAATTACTGAGCAGAGGCATTTATTACACCTGAATCACTCACATACCCTCCAAACCAGAATACAATTTGTAAGCTTTTTACACATTTGAATATACCCTTTAAATGAGGTGTATGGAAAACAAATATTTTGTACATTGAATGGTGTCCCTTGGACTTCCATCGTAATTTCAGAGATGAGTCCTGACAGAAATAAATATTGAGTCTATATTTAATAAAAATCATAATAAAAAATTCCGACATTCAGTTCAGGGAGCAATATGTCTTTGTCAGAGGCATTTTGTTTTCTGCAGTAGGTTGTTCAAAAGGACAATCTTCTCACACACTCTTTGGCACATTGATTCAAGGCACATATTTAGTATGACTATGAATCAAGGAGAAAATATATTAACCACTGTCCTAAAAATTTTGTATTTATCAAATGGGAAACTTTGCAACAATTACCTTAGAATGTTCTGCCTTGATTCTCAGCTGCACAGCACTGCAAACCAACCCCCTGCCCATGATTGAACTTCTTTGAAAGTTCTTGCTGTCTCCTGGTGACCCTAAAGAGAAATAATTTTGTTCTGACGCCTTGTATTTAGAGAGTAAGATCCTTTGACCTCCGTATGCATTTCAGAACCCAAGCAGAGCCCAGAGGATTCTCTGAGATGAGGAGATGGAGCTGAGAGTGTGGGGAGACCAAAGCAGCTAGACAAGACAAGATACCAGAGTGGAGAGAGCTACACAGAGAGAAAACTCAGAAGATCTCAAGGGACCCCTTGCTAGCATTTAGCTGAGAACTGGTAAGTTTATACATGTGAGAAAACTACCTGAGACTGGGAAAATAATTTTCCTAAAGGATTAGCAATAACAGTGCCTGGTATTCAGACAAGGACAGGAATAATTTGTTCCCACCAAAAAGATGAGAAAACCTCATGATTCATGAGACCTTAGGTAGAGTGTACATGAAGATCTTGACTCAGTAACTGGGAATAATTAACCCTAGACTGAATACTTCTATAGTCCCACCTAACAAAGCCTAACAGTAAGATACAAAAGGATAAAGCAGATTACCAGTAAATTCACTGTGTCCCAGAAAAAGCTTAAGAATATTTATAGGAATACAAATTATCCAGCCTCTGACAAGGTAAAATCCACAATGCCTGGCTTTCAATCAAAGATTACCAGGTGTACAAAAAGCCAAGAAAATTTCAATGATAATGAGGAAAATAGTCAGTTAAAACCACTCCAGAACTTACACAGATGTTAGAATTAACATAGAAAGACATTTAAAAACTTGTTACAACTATTTTTCATATTTTCAAAAAATAAGATATGGAAGATTTTTTTTAAAGACCCAAATCAAAGTTCCAGAAATAAAAATGACAATGTATGAGATGAAAAATACACTGAATAGATTAATGACTAATTAGATATTGGAGAAGAATAGATTAGTAAACTAGAAGACACAGTGATAGAAGAAAAAATTCAAAACAAAACACAGAAAAAAGAATTCCAAACAATGAAAGTGGTCTCAGTAAGATGAGGGACAACTTCAAGCAGCTTAATATACATGGAATTGGAGTTTCCAAAAGAGGGGAGGCACAGAAAAAAATATTTCAAGAAATAATGTCTATAATGATCATCTATATATGATCATCTATTTTATAAGATCTACAACAAAGCTGATAGAAATAATGAGTGAGTTTAGCAAGGTTGTAGGATATAAGATTAACATACAAAACCCAATTTTATTTCTACATACTAGCAATGAACAATCATAAGTTGAAATAAAAACCAATACCATTTAAAATAGCATCAAGAATATGAAATACTTAGTGATAAACTTGACAAAAGACTTGAAAACTATACACTATAAACCATAAAATTTTGCTGAGGGAAGTTAAGGAAGGCATAAATAAATGGAGAGATATAGTTTGTTCATTTATTGGAAAACTTAGTATTCAATATCAATTCTCAAATTAATTTATAGACTTAATATAATCCCAATCAAAATCCCATTCTTTTTTTTCTGGAAAGTGACAAACATTTTAAAATTTATATGAAAGTGCAAAGAAGCTGGACTAGCCAAAACAACTTTGGAAAAGGACAAATTTTGAGGACTAATGCTACATAATTTCCAGACATACTGTAAAGCTACAGTAATCAAAGCAGTGTGGTATTGATACAAACACAGACAAATAGGCCAATAGAAGATAACTGATTATCCAGAAGTAGACTCCCATGTATATTGACAACTGATTTTTGATACAGGTGCAAATGTACTTCAATAGAGGAAGAATAGTTCCACAAATGATGTTGGAAAATTAGATATTCATTTGTTTAATAAAAGGAACTTCAATTCATACCTCAAACCATTAATCCAATATGGATCATAGACCTTAATGTAAACCCTAAAACTATACAAATTACAGAAGAATGCATAGGGGAAGATTTTTGTGTGTGATCTTGCATTAAGACAAAGATTTTTTTAGATTCAACACCAATAGCACATCCATAATAGAATGAATTGATACATTTTACTTCCTCAAAATGAAAAACTCTTGTCTCCAAAAAACACTGTTAAGAGAATGAAAACACAAATCACAGACTAAGATAAAATATTTCTGAATCATGTATTTGACACAGGACTTATATTCAGAATACACTGTGTACTCTCAAAACTCAATAATAAGAAAATAATTTAAAAATAAGTAAAATATTTTACAGACACTTTACAAAAAAACTTTTTGAATGACAAGCACATGTAAATTGATCAACATCAATAGTCATTAAGGAATGCATTTAAAAAAACCACAATGCAATACCATTACAAACATATTAGAACTGCTATAACTAAAATGACTGACTATAGTTAGTTTTATAGACTGGTGGTATGAATGATACAACCACATTAGAAAATAGTTTTGCAGAACTGTTTTCAGTTAGATTTACACCTACCATATGATCCAGTCGTTTTTTTCTCAGGTATTTGCCCAAGAGAAATAAAGGCATATGTCCATACAAAAACTGATACGTAAATGTTTATAGCAGGTTCATTTATAATAGCCCCAAATTGGAAATAATCCAAATGTTCATCAATTGGTGAATCAATAAACAATCCATGGTACAGTCACATAATGGAATACTACTAAGCAATACAAAGTAATAAACTATTGATACAACAACATGGTTTAATCTCAAAATAATTATGCTGAGTGAAAAAAAAACCCCATAAAAGAGTACATACAATATAATTAAATTTATATAAAATTCTAGAAAATGCAGATTAAAGTATTATGACAGAAAGCCTCAGGCCAGAATGGGTGGTAACTGGGCGTGGGAGGAAAGTATGGGGTTATGGACTGAACTGTATCCCTGCAAAATTCATATGTGAAGCTCTAATGCCCAACGTAATGGTACAGTATTTGGAGAGGGGGCCTTTGGCAAGTTATTAGGTTTAGTTGAGGTCAACAGGGTGGAGCTCTCATGATGGGATAAGTGCCCTTATAAAAAGATACCCAGACATCTTGTTTTCTCTTTGTCTCTGTTCTTAATCCAACATCCTGTGCTGCTTTCTCCCTGTTCATTTGTTGATTAATAAACAATAGGGGCAGTAAGTGGTAAAAAGCAGTCAAACAGAGCTAGGGAGACAAAAATAGGAGTTTCAGGTTATCAAATGTTAGGATTTATAAGACCAAAATTGAGAAGAGAAAAAGTGTACAATGAAGTGAGCCAGACATTCTGAACTGCTTTTCTTCTCCAGGCAGTCAATAATTTATAAGTGGCATAGGACAAGAAAGAGAAAAGCCAACCAGAAAGCAGCTGCTAACAAACTGAGAAGGTAAGCAGAACTGTTGAAAGTCTTCACAAGGCTTAAGAGAAAACAAAATGGTAATTAAGGAGCATGAAGGTTCATGGGCTTTGGGAAATACTCCAGGCTATCAGGTGGGACCCCAGAGGACTATATAGAGGAGTGGGGTGGGCTGGAAATACATCAGGCCTTATAACTAAACTCCTCCTCAAATTACCTCAATCCCTTTTAGATTAAGATAATCTGATCCTTTTCTAGCTGCTTGCTAGAACCTAAATAAAACCCTGCCTGGAGGAAGATTTTCCCATAAGAAACAATTTCAAAATTGGTTATGGACAGTTTTTTTAAATTTTATTTTATTATTTTTTGAATTAATTTTTATTGGAGTATAGTTGCTTTACAATGTGTTAGTTTCTACTGTACAGCGGAATGAATCATCTATACATATACATATATTCCCTCTCTTTTGGATTTCCTTCCCATTTAAGTCAACACAGTGCATTAAGTAGAGTTCCCTGTGCTATATAGTATGCTCTCATTTGTTGTCTATTTTATACATAGTATCAATAGTGTATATGTGTCAGTCCCAATCTCCCAGTTCCTCCCACCCCCCATCCCCCTTGGTATCCATACATTTGTTCTCTACATTTGTGTCTCTATTTCTGCTCTGCAAATAAAATCATCTATACCATTTTTCTAGATTCCACATATAAGTGTTAATATACCATATTTGCTTTTCTCTTTCTGACTTACTTCACTCTGTATGACAGTCTCTAGGTCCATCCACGTCTTACATATGACCCAATTTCATTCCTTTATATGGCTGAGTAATATTCTGTTGTATATATGTGCCACATCTTCTTTACCATTCTTCTGTCAATGGACATTTAGGTTGCTTCCATGTCCTGGCTATTGTAAATAGTGCTGCAATGAACATTGGGGTACATGTGTCTTTTTGAATTATGGTTTTCTCTGGGTATATGCCCAGTAGTGGGATTGCTGGGTCATATGGTAATTCTATTTTTAGTTTTTTAAGGAACCTCCATACTGTTCTCCATAGTGGCTGTATCAATTTACATTCCCACCAACAGTGCAAGAGGGTTCCCCTTTCTCCACATCCTCTCCAACATTTATTGTTTGTACATGTTCTGATGATGCCCATTCTAATCAGTGTGAGGTGATACCTCCTTGTAGTTTTGATTTGCAATTCTCTAATAATTAGTGATGTTGAACATCAGTTCTATCAGTGTACAGGAAAAATAATGTGAGGATATCTGGAATGGTAGAGTGAGGGCCTCTGTGAAGTTGCTCCTCTATAAAAGCAATGAATCTAAAAAACAAAAAGAAAAAAGGTTCTGAAGAACCTAGGGGCAGGACAGGAATAAAGACACAGACGTAGAGAATGGACTTGAGGACATGGGGAGGGGGAAGGGTAAGCTGAGACAAAGTGAGAGAGTGGCATGGACATATATACACAACCAAATGTAAAATAGATAGCTAGTGAGAAGCAGCCACATAGCACAGGGAGATCAGCTAGGTGCTTTGTGGCCACCTAGAGGGGTGGCATAGGGAGGGTGGGAGGGAGACGCAAGAAGGAGGAGATATGAGGATATATGTATATGTATAGCTGATTCACTTTGTTATAAAGCAGAAACTAACACACCATTGTAAAGCAATTATACTCCAATAAAGATGTTAAAAAAATAAATAAAAATTTAAAAATAAAAGCAATGAAAACACTAACAAAAAAATTGTCTAAATCAACTTTTTCAGAACTCTAGAAATTAACAAAAGGCTTTCAAAAATCCAAAAAACATTTTTTCAAGAAAACACCTGAACCTCTGGAAAAACAGTAAAATTTGGGATGTTTTGACAAACTATACCAAAAATCTCTCCTCAGCTCAATGACAACCTTCAAAAAAACAGCCTCCCATCTATTGTTCCACAGTTGCTATGAAAACCAGCAGCCTTGCAGCCATTAAGGGGGGCTGACTTGATTTGGAGTCCCTTGAAAAGCCCCATCCACAGAGAATTGTTTTTATTTGACCTGTCTCACATCTCCCTGGAAAAGCCCCAGTCACAGGGCCTTGTCATTATTTGAGCTGACTCAGTGTTCACTTCTTGGGAAAAGCCTTATCATAGGGATTTGGTGAAAACCAGGAGCAATTACATAACCCTGCACCTGGGACAAACAAAAACCTAACCAGAACCCTAAAAGGAAGATCTGAGGAATGACACGTCCATAAAGACCTTTGAAAAGCTTAGGTGCATTCCCGGAAATCTAAAAGGCTACATACATATGTAAGATTGGGCATGTGCCTTAGAAAGTGCTGAGAAGACCCTAAAACCTTACCTCTTGCTGAACTTGGGGCCCTGCAAAATTTTGTGAAAGTAAAATGAAGAGCAACCAAATGAGAACAAGTAAATGCTGTTTGTTCAAAGCTTGTTATAGCAACAGAATCAGCTACCATTGCTTTCGTTTGGGTAGGGACTCAAAGTCAGGCAGAGGAGTGGGACAGCTTTACAGTAGAAAAAAGGAAAGGCTCCAGTTATGCCCTGATTGAAGGCTGTGGCATGGGGAAGCTGGAGGGCGGGCTAAACTAGAAGCTGGGCATCATACGTGATTGCTTAGGAAAGTATATTTGGCTTTCTCTGGTTGGTTCTAACTTGGAAGTGGGGACAAAAATTAAGGGAGCTATTGGTTATTAATCAAATCCTGGCTGTTTGGGGCCAACTGTTACAGGAATTATTTGGTTTCCTGAACTGATTGCTAGAGATCATGGCCTGACTTCCTACAAGTCTGACTTTTAGATGGCATGCTGGCTCCTGGGCTGATTACCGTAGAGGATGTGTTGGTTTCCTGGGCTGGTTGCTGCAGACTGTGGGTCAGAGTTCTGTTTCTATATATGGTCTGGCTATTGCCCATTTGTATAGTCAGTCTATCATATTTTAGTGAAAAGTTTTAATATTTTGTAAATAAACATGTAATGGACTTAAAGAAGGGGAAAAAAGAAGAATGAAATTAAGGAACAAATACTGGTTAGAAATATAACTTAAGGGTACACTCTGTAGAGAAAATAAGCAAATCCATGAGCCTGAATGAACTTTCCAAGACAGAGACAGATTGGTTAAAATACAGTTTTGTTGCTAAGGTCAGAGATTCCTGAAAGGGGCTACCTATCCCTAGTCCTTTTAAATTGCAGAAAAAGACCAACACAGTCTTTTGGATGATGAACCTAAAAATCTCAGTTATTAAGTGGAAGTATATATCACATGTAAGACTAATTACCACAGAGAGGAATATGTTGGTAGAAAGGAATGAGAATCAGAAAGTAGAATTAAGAGAGAGAGAGAGGATGAGAGAGATGGAGAGAGAGAGAGAAATAAACAGAGAGATAGAGACAGAGAACAGCAAGAGAGCGAGAAAGATAGGCCAAAGAAGACAAATAAGAAAACCAGAACACACAAGAAGAATAAGAGTTAGAGGGAACAAGCATAAGGAACTATGGTTAGACTTTATACAATTTATACAGTTGTCTCCAGCAAATTCCATCTTGAAAGTAGGATCTTCACAAAATTCTTTACTTTAGAAAAAATGGATAAGAAAAGGTTTCTTTGGTATAGAAGGCACACAAGGTGTTTTCTTCCTAAAATGAGCTTGACCCTCATGGAAGGAGCAGCTCATACAGAAATTGACAGTGCATGCAACTGCCTAGAAGGAAACTTGATTGCCAAGAGTACAGTGGATTTGATTCTGCTGGGGGTGATGTGCCTTCAGATTGAAAGTAAGGCCCTCCTATGTTTGGTAGAATGATGGGCTAAAGAAAACAATCTATTCATAAGGAGCATCTTGCCCAAAGACATGAAAAGTCATAGCAGAAAAGAACTCAAATTTTCTTTCTTTCTTTTTCTTTCTCTTTCTTTCTTTTTCTTTCTTTCTTTCTTTCTTTTTCTTTCTTTCTTTCTTTCTTTCTTTCTTTCCTTTCTTTCTTTCTTTCTTTCTTTCTTTCTTTCTTTCTTCTTTCTTTTCTTTCTTTCTCTCTTTCTTTTTCTCTTTCTCTCTTTCTTTCTTTCTCTCTTTCTTCTTTCTCTCTCTCTTTTTTTCATTTTGCTCCACTCCCATCTCAGACAATCCATCTGTAATATGTAACTTAAATAAATGGATCTGTCCTAAAGTTACATGAATTCCAAAGAAAATAAACCATCTGAAATTCTTACTCCTATAATTCAATATCTGTTGTTTTTCTTTTCACTTTTTCTCAAATACAGGAAAAATTTCACTCCTGGGCTGAATGGAACATTTCATACCAAATTTTTATAGAAGGATATTTTAATACTTGAGTGACTGGACTATAAAATGAGAAATTCTAAATTAATTTGGGATGATGCCAAAATGTATCACTTCATTTCTCCCATCTTTTCTTGGAAAAAAGCTTCAGTGACCTTGCCTTCAGTATTCCATGGTCCTCCTTCTTTAGTGTTCCCAAAAATGTTTAGCTTGGCTACTGAAATGTGGGGTTAAATTTGTGAGCCTTGCTTGGTTACTAATCTACATTTGGAATGCAAATTTAAATATGGATATGACATTTGGGGCCAAGAGGTTAGGAGAGATGGCAGGGAGAAAAGGAAAGTGAGATATATTCTGGGTAAAATATATGATCTTTCAGAAAGCATAATAGAAAATCATAATTGTCCCCCAAATTCCTACTGTATGTGTTTAATACCACTTATATGGTATTTTAAATATATATTGTTTCGTATTGTCGCTAATTGTGTACTTTGCTAATCTCTCCACTAGTCAACAAATTCCAAGAAAGAAAGCTCTCATACACTGTACCTACAATATTATCCAGCACAAAAAAAGAAGTTCAGCAAATGTTTGTTGAATGAATATAGAAAGAAGGGAGAAAGAAAAGAAGGGAAAGAGAAAAGGAGGCAGAAAGAGAAGGAGGAAGGTAGGTAGGGAGGCTATGCAAGGAAATGGCAGGTATCACTACATGGAGATAAAATGCTTTATATAATATGAAGTCCTCCAAATAAAAGCATAAACTGAAGGTGCAAGATGAAATCATTTCACTTTCCTAGATTTTTTTGGTCTCCAACATCTGCCACTTTTGCCATTCAACAAACAAGCAAGTAATCAAAGAATACAATGAACAGATAGTGGCAAACCAACATTCCCTTTCAAAACATCAGTAACTTTGTGTTATGGAATTGCTTTTAATACAATGATCCTTAGCTTAAGTTGCACTTTCCCTCCTGTCTACATCAGCCCACACTGAACTCTTTCTACTTCGATAGCCTTAATACTTTACACCGTATAGTTATACTTATATGAAATTTGTATTCCATTTTATGCCACTATGTTCAATCTAGCTAAATATATTGTAAACATTTAGAGGGATTGGACATGACTGAGCATTCTTGAATTTCTTCATATCGCCTAGCGTGCTGCTTTGCATTCAGTAGTCACTCAGTAGATAAGTTTGTTAATTAAAATAATATAGAATGGAACTTCTGTTTCTGCTAAAGTGGAGTATCCTTATTCCTCCCATGTCCTCCATCTTACTATTAAAAGACTTTGGATATAGCACAGTAAACAATCATAGGGAGATTCTGAAAGGTGGAAAAAGTAGATGGGCTGCTTAGGGACATTGGGGTTTGAGGAATGACATGGTTGTTAGTTCTCTGGGTTTCCTTATTCCCTCCCATATATCAAGGACAAGGTCCTATAGAATCCTCCAACCTGGAACTGCCATCAGGCACAGACAAAAAAATGATCCAAGAAACACCTGTTCCTTTTAGCAAAAGGACCAGAAAACGTATGGCCTAATAACAGAAAAGTTTTTGGAATGCTCACAGTATTCCAGCCAAACACCAACAGAAAACTCACATACTACTCCCCTGTGGTTTCAGCAGGGCTGGGTGGGCAGTAGTTGATTTTCCACCCTATTCCCAACCCTGACAGAAGTAGGTAGCAGCATTCTCATTCCCCAGCCAGTGGTAACTGCAGAGTCAAGCAAGGAGCTAAACTTGCATCTCCCATCTGGCAGAGATAGTGGTGCTCTAATTCCCAAGCCACACAGTTTCAACAGTCTCAATGGGCAACAAAGAGACTTAATAAGGTAATGCGAAGTGGGGTAGTCACCACTGTACTTCACCCCCTCCACTCTCATATCAGCAGGGCCCAGAAGCAAGCTGAACCTCCACCCGCAACTGGAATCAGTAAGTCTGAACAAGACTGTGTGAGTAGAGGCTAATAGGGATTCCTATCCCTCCTCCATCCCCATGTCAGCTAAGCCCAGGCAGGAGCTGAGCCTCCATACCTACCAGACATCAGCAAGGCAGAACAAAGTGGTGCAAGCCAGGGGAGTTGAAGTTCTTTCTCCACCCCGCACCTCGCCATGCCACAACCCCTGTTTTCAGCAAGGTCCAGTGGGAAGCTGAGCTTACACCTTCACTCTGAGGCAACATGACAGTGCAAGTTGATGTCCCACTTTACTAGGGTTTAAGGCAGAGCTAAACTTCCACTTTACTTATTTTCAATCTGGAAGTATGAGTCAGTGATCTACTTTTCCCAAGTAGGAAGCCAAGTAGGAAGCTGAACATACACATTTGCTTGGCCCTCAGCTATACCTCAACAAAGTAACTACCTGCTAAAATAGATATAAAATCAAATAAATAAGATCTAGAGTCTCATAATATAATATGCAAAATATCCAGGATACAATCGAAAATCACATGTAATACAAAGATCCAGGAGAACAGCAATATGAATGAGTAAAGCCAATAAATAGACACCAACACTGAGATGAATTAGATGTAGGAATTTTCTGACAAGAATTTTAAAGCCCCCATTATAAAAATGTTCCAACAAACAGTGATTTTTCAGTAGACTTTATTTTTTAGAACAGTTTTATGTTCACAAAAGTATTGAGCAGAATGTACAGAGATTTCCTGTATATACTTTACCCCTGCATATGCACAGCTTCATCCATTATCAACATCCCACACTAGAGTGGTTCACTTGTTATAACTGATGAACCTACACTGACACATCCTTATCACCCATAGTCCATAACTGACATTAGCATTCATTCTTGGTGTTCTAAATTCTGTGAGTTTGGACAAATGTATAATGACATGTATTTACCATTATAGTATCATACACAGTAGTTTTGCTTCCCTAAAAATATTCTGTGCTCTGCCTATTTATCCTTTTCTTCCCCCTAGCTCTTGGTAATCACTGATCTTTTTGCTATCTCCATAATTTTGCCTTTTCCAGTATGTCATGTAATTGGAATCATACAGTATGTAGCCTTTTCAGATTGGCTCCTTTCACTTAGTAATATGCATTTAAGATTCCTCCATGTCTTTCCAGGGCTTGATACCTTATTTCTTTTTAGTACTGAATACTATTTCTTTGTCTGGATATGCCACAGTTTGTTTATCCATTCACCTACTGAAGGACATCTTGGTTGCTTCCAACTTTTGAACATTTTGAATAAAGCTGCTGTAAACATTTATGAGCAGGTTTTTGTGCAGACATAGGTTCTCAGCTCCTTTGGATAGATACCAAGAAGTGTGATTGCTGGATCATACATATGGTAAGGGTATGTTTAGTTTTTTTCAGAAATTCCCAAACTGTCTTCCAAAGTAGTTGTGCTATTTTGCAATTCCACCAGCGATGAATGAGAATTCCTGTTGCTCCACATCCTTGCCAACATTTGGTGTTTTCAGTGTTCTGGATTTTGACCATTCTAATAGGTGTGCGATGGTGTCTCATTGTTATTTTAATTTGCAATTCCCTAATAACATTATGGATAAAATATTACTTAATAAGATTTAAAAGATAGTGTAGAACATGTTTTCATATGCTTATTTACCACTGTCTATCTTTTGGGTTAGGTGTCTGTTAAGGTCTTTGTTCCATTTTTTAATTGGGTTGTTTTCTTTTTGTTGAGTGTTAATAGTTCTTTGTATGTTTTGGATAACAGTCCTTTATCAGACATGTCTTTTGCAAATATTTTCTCCCAGTCTGTGGCTTATCTTTTGATTCTCTTAACAGTGTCTTTTGCAGAGCAGAAACAATTAATGTTTAGGAAGTCCAGCTTATCAATACTTTCTTTTGTAGGTCATGCCTTTGGTGTTTATCTACAATGTCATCACCAAACTCAAGATTGTCTAGATTTTCTCCTATGTAGCCTTCTCAGAGATTTATAATTTTGCATTTTACACGTAGATAAACAACAACCAATAAGAAAACTATGAAAAGTGATGCATCCCTAAAACACTATAAATAAATCAAGACTGAAGCCTTAAAAAAAATGGTCAAAACTCCACATAAAAACAAGAAAAGAGCAACAGAGAAATGACAAAGAGAAAAAAATAACAATATGGCAGACTTAAATTTTAACGTATCACCTAAAATGGAAATAGTCTAGATATACCAACTAAAGGCAGAGATTGGCTGAGTGGATTAAAAATACATTCCAACTATATGTTTCAAACATTAATTTAAAAAGTAGGAGTGGCTATATTAATATCAGATAAAGTAGACTTTGGTATAAAGAAAATTTGGCTCAATCTACCAGGAAGATATAATTATTTCAAATATGTATGAACCATAGAACAGAGCCTCAAAATATATCAAGCAAAAAATGAAAGAACTGAAAGAAGAAATAGACAAATCCACAATTATAGTTGGAGACATTACCACCCTCCTATAAGTAACTGATAGAACTACTCTAGAGAAAAACCTAACACTAGAAAACTTCTAAGAAAAAAAAAAAGAAAATATTCATGACCTAACACTACACAAATAATTCTTGGAATTGAAATTTAAAAGTTGTTCCTAAAAAGGAAAACTAATAAAATCAGACCTCATCAAAATTTAAAACTTTTGCTCTTTGAAAGACCCTGTTAAGAGAATTAAAAAGCAAAATAAGATTGGGAGAAAATATTTGCAAATAACCTATCTGACAAATAATTTGTATCTAAAATATCAGAGTAATTCTCAAAATGTAACAATTTTTAAAAATCCATCAACTTTGACAGGAACAGAGCTTGGAAGTATTCATTCCCATTGTTACAATAAAAAAAGAAAACAACAACTAAAGAAACTGAAGGTCAATTACTTTTCTTGGAACCATCAGAGAACTGAAGTAGTAAGTCATACTGCCACCTCAAAATCCAGAGACGCGGATGAATGGAAAAGAGTTACAGCTGAGGTATGCTTACCAATCCTTCTCAAAATCTTCCTCAAAATTGACAAGGAAGGAACATTTTCTAAATCATTTTATAAGGTCAGCATTATCCTGATAATAAAGCCAAATAAAAATATCACAAGAAAATAAAATAACAGTTTAACATTCTTATGAATACAGATGCAAAAATTCTAAACAAAATATTAACATATTGAACTCAATGGTATATTTAAAAGAATATTTACCATGACCAAGTGGGGAGGACAAATGTTGTATGATTCCATTTATATGAGGTACCTAGAATAGGCAAATTTATAGAGACAAAAAGTACAATAAGGGATGCCAGGGGGTGGGGGAAGGAAAGAAGAGGGAGTTATTGTTTAAAGGGCACAGAGTCATTGTTCAATGGAAAAGTTTTGGGTATAGACAGTGCTGCTAAGGGACATAACACTGTGAATGTAATCAATAACACTGAACTGTACACTTACAAAGGGTTAAAATGATAAATATTATGTTATTTATATTTTATCACAATAAAGAATAAGTTAAAAAAACAATCAAGTGAAGTAAAAATATACATGTCAGACTTCATCTAAATTAAAAACTTTGGAGTAAGATAGCAGACTAGGGATCCCTGGACCCTCTTTCCCACAACAAACACACTGACTCAGCAACAATTCATGGATAAATTCCCTATATGAGAAATCAGAAACTAACTGAACGGCTCCTGCACCCTGGAGAACACAAAACCAGACTCACCAAAGCCAGTAGGGAAATTCGGGACACTCTCTTACTGGAGACCTTGTCCCTAGCATAGTGCCATGTAACCCCCAGCTTCATCCAGGGTAGGGAAGGTGTTGGCTCATGGGTCTTGTGCCCCAACTTTTCCAAGGAGGCTTCCCAGAGGACTGGCTTCTGTCTTGCCAGACTTGGAGCTCTGATGGGTCCAGTGCAGTCTAGCCACCTGGAAGAGTATGGAGTCAATGTCTTGGGCTGGTAGGTGCCATTGATTTGCCCCTCTATTCAATGTAGAGCAAATGGCTGAAAAATTTCAGCTCTCAGCTTCCCCCTGGGGAGGGAGAGAGTAAATCCACTATCAGTGCTCTAACTTTTCTGGTGCTTCCAAAAGAAGTAACATCTGTCTGGCTAGTCCTGGAGCTCTGACAGGTCCAACACAGTCTAGTCACTTGGGGAGAATAGAGGTGACAGCTAGAGCGGACAAATGTTATAGCTCTCCCCCACCCGCTAGCTCAGCCCAGAGTGGGCAGTTGCCTGTTTCTCCCTGAGTGGGGGGTGGGGAAGAATTGGTTGAGGTCTCCAGAATCTCTGACTGGGCTGATTGGGGGGGAACTTCTCTATGAGGCCAGTATGCAAAGCCTACTTTGTCTACTGTGCAGACACCAACACAGAGAGTCAAGGAAAATACATAATCAGGCAAAGATGTTCCAAGAAAAAGTTGTGGAAGGAGATGGGACATAGCATGGTACTGACAAGGTTAGCTTTGGGTTAGGGAAGAGACAGTGATTCCTCTAAAATTGGAAGAAAGGACAATAGAATACACAGGGTATAAAAAGTGGCATATGGCTCTCTGTTGGAAATTGAAATTCATTCTTAATGGATATTGTTCTGTAATAAGTAGGAGTTAAAGTCCTCTACTGAGAGTGAGGAGAAAGGATATTGAGTAGGAAGCCGAAAGAAAGTAACAAAGGTTATAGTAATTGTGTGGGTTAACTAAAAGAGGAAATGATTAACGAAACGTAAGGAGATTGATAAGCAGCTCTGATGTCTCAGCTATTATTGCCAATAATATTTTGCAGCAAAACTAATCTGGACATTCACACATCTATCAACAAATAAGCTTCGATATATGAGCAAAGAGGGCTACTTTTAAGATTGTTCCAAATTCCAAATTTAGTGATCGGTAATGTAGGCACAATAAAAAGGAAAAGGTGAGAAGGAACTAAGGGTGCTAGCCAGAAAATACTTCAGTGATTGACCATTGGATCCAGGCTGGGAGAGAGTATATACACTGAGTTCAGAGCTGATGAACTAAGAGAAAGTTGAAGAATCATTTGACAGAAAATCACAATAGCTTCAAAGAGCAGGTGTAAAGGAAGAGAATGAGCTGGAAAAATAAAAAGTTTTGGTCAGTTAGTAGGATCAGAAGCCTTTAATGTAGCCATGAGAATGAAATCCAGTACATGTGAATGTTTGGAGAGTCAAGGGTCTGCAAGTTGGTTTATGGATTTTAAAGTCATCCAAGAAAATGAAAGGATTAGGAATGGAATAGAAAGTTGGTAAATGAGAAAGAATATTCTTTAGATTGACAGATATCATCATCATCTGGCAAACATTAATGTAACTCTTACTAATTAGGGACTTTTCTAACCACTTGACATATATTATGTTATATAACCCTCACAACCTCCCTTTTAGGAAGATATTATTGATACTTTACAGATGAGAAAACTGAGACACAGGGATATTAAGTAACTTGCCTAGTTGCACTGTTAAATAGGTAAAAGAACTGTGATTGAAGTACGGTTTGGTTCCGGAGTCCATATTCTTTACTACTACACCATGGTACCTGGACATTGGTTGAAGAGGGAGAGAGGGTGGAATAAATAGGTTACTAACAATATAAGACATAAAACCTGTGGCCATGGGATTAATAGCATCTGCTTGAGAAGGCTGCAAGTAAAATAGTGCTCTTCGAAAAGATCTGGGTTTCAACGAAGGCAAGGAATTTGTATCAGAGAAGGTTGGTGCCCCACCCATATCCATTGGGTACTCACCGTTCCCTTATGCCAAGAGACTTCTCCTGCAAGTAGCTGTAACTCTCTTCCTTAGGACTTTCTGTGGCAGGGAGCATGGGGATTTAATCACTGGAGAACAAACGTTTTGGTAGGCAAGATAATACCCCCTCCCCACCAAAGATGCCCATGTCTTAATTCTAGGAACCTGTGAATATGTTAGGTAACACAAATAAGGAAAAATAAGACTTCTAATCAGCTAACCTTGAGATGGGAAGATTATCCTGGATTATCTGGATAAGGTAATCACACAAGAGTTCTTATAAGTGGAAGAGAGAAGCAGAAGAGAGAGAAACAGAGAGATGGCAGCATGAAAAGGATTTAGCCAATGTTACTGGTCTTGAAGGTGGAGGAAGTGCGCTCTGAGCAAAGGAAAGCCTTTCAAACTGGAGAATGAAAGGAAATGTTCCCTGGAGCCTCCAGATGGAAATGCAGTCAGGCTGACATTTTGTTTTAGGTCACTGAGAGCCAGTGGACTTCCGACCTACAGAATCGTAAGATGATTAATAACAGCAACAACAATAATAATAACAACAATAATAATACATTTGTGCTGTTTTAAACCACTAAATTAGTGGTGATTTGTTAAATTAGCTATGGAAAACTAATAGAGCCATAGCCAGTGAGGGACAGGGATTGGAAGATGAACACCCCAGCTTCCTCTTCCTTGAGTGGAACAACTGAAATGGGCTGTTCCCAGAGGTCCCTAGCAAGACTGAGCACCAGTTACCCACACCCTGACCTGCTAATTAAAACAATATATTGAGTTTCTTCCTTCCCCCATCTCACATCTCATCTCTTTTACTGCTACTTCCTGGGATCACTTCTCTAATAAACTACTGCATACTAATCCATGAGACTGCTTCTGTGGGATCTCAAACGAGGACAGAGATTTCTTTAAAAATTCTATGAAATTCAGGAGGATTTAGGGGACATTTTTTCTTATGAAATGAGTATTTCCAATAGAATGTATCTGCAAGGAGGACTGCAGAGAGATAATGAGCCATAGTTCTAGGATATTCAGAATGATACAAGTTTTGATCAAATTTTTCAGGCACATAGATGCTGCTTATTCATTTATTAAAATATAATTATTCAAATGGAATTAGTTTCTTAAATATATTAATATAATTTTGTCTCATCTGTTAAACATCACAGAAATGGTCATAATGTAATTTTATTGAAAATAAATTAAATTTAGTTTTAATTAAACTGTTCTTTTGAACTTTGCAAACTGCAATGGGAAGTGTATTGTGTTATTAATATTTCAATTAACCATCTTTCTAACTTCTATTTAATTATATAATTCCTAATTTAGGATAGTACCTTCAAGTTGAAACTATACACACACCTGATATTTTAGTTGAAAAACTGAAGATTATACCCATTCTGTACCATGCAGTTATCCTTTTTGATTTATATCAATAAACACATTCTAATAAGTTAATTTCACCACTCCAGAGGCCATCTAAAAGCTTTGGTTAGTGTGAAACTCAAGTTACAGTATCTGTGTTGGGGAGCAAAATTTGCCACCCTAAATTTTCTTTGGCATGAGGATTATTTTGAGCTGAAAACAATCAAAGTCCAAAAGATCAGGAAGAACCCTTGACCTTCCTCCTAAAGGCCTAAAAGAATGTTGAATAATTTAGGCAAACTTTGCTCTTCTACAGAATTAACACTGAAATTAGCAGTGTACGATACAGGACACTGCTTAATTCTCTGGAATAAATTTTGCATCTCAAAGAAAATTGAAACTGACCTGAACTTCACAGAATGTGTAGGATTTGAATGAGCAAGAAAAGGAAGAAGAGACAATGTATTTTAAGGGATTACAGTCTAGCAGAGTACTAACTTCAGGGTGTGGGAAACAGAACTCAGAAAATGTTTGTAGAATGTGTATTAGGCGGGGAGGTAGAATAGAGGAACATGGTTAGAAAATACAACCCAACTAAGAATTTTCCTGATTGTTGACACTATTTGCAGCCACTTTACAACTATCTAGACTTTAGATGGCTTTTTTTATTTTTTTTAGATTATAGGTCTGTGTCATAATGCAACCAGCCCTATGATCTATCTTGGGATGACTTATACTATCATCTTATTTTGGGATCATTTTTTAACATAACTGGAACTAAAATTATGAAATTAGGGAAAATATATTATTAATGCCCTAGTCTTACTTTTCTTTTACCCATTTCACCAATCCCTTTACTCCACCCTACATATCATAGCCTCTTCCTGATACTCTCATGTTGCCCAACCCATATTTCATGTCAGAGAGGAAATAAATCTTATCAAACCACACACTGTTAGGAATAATTATGGAACTCCTTTCATTTTTAAAAAGATTTTTATGTAAGTGACAAGATAACGTTCAATACTGAATTGCTAGTGTGGATTTTTTTTTCTGCACTGCTAGATGGAGACTATTTTGGGTGAATTGTATGAATCACACCATGTGGGTAATTAATTATTGACTATATCTACCTTTGAGGCTAGCCCTGTTCATGCGTCAGAGTTGTGACTTGTTCCATCATGTAAATAACAAGATTTTTCTCTGTTCTTTGCCTCCTATGCTAATCCTAGAATATGAAATTTATCCATGGCTAAACTTTCATATTTCAATGTAAAAATCATAAAACCTCAAGTGT
Organism: Tursiops truncatus; assembly: GCF_011762595.2. Taxonomy (NCBI): domain Eukaryota; kingdom Metazoa; phylum Chordata; class Mammalia; order Artiodactyla; family Delphinidae; genus Tursiops; species Tursiops truncatus. The sequence goes on from NC_047055.1 coordinate 30,865,882, forward strand.
GGGCATTTTTACTAATTTCTTTACTTGTACCAAAGGGCAAGCACTCAGAGTGTCCCCAGTATTACCAGTTGTACTTCTAAATAATCAGCTTATCTGTGTCTCTGATTTTATGCAAGTTGATATTGACAAAAGAATTTGTGTTTGTATATCCTGGTTCTGTGGTGCTTAAACATGCAAATGAACTTTCTGTTTACATATGCTTTAACAATTCCATTGATGCCTTTTAGAATTCAAAAGTAAAAAAAATCACATGGAGGACCCTACATGAAATTGTATCAAATATATATAGAAATGAACAGAACAAAGGCAAAGCCAAGTGGCCCTGATGGAAGACAATAACTCCCCTAAAATTAATTTCTGCTTCCTTAAGCAAATAAAAGCACAAATAAATCTGTTCATCATTTAGAAACGATATGGAATGCATTTAGTTAAAAAGGCAGAATCAACCCAAGCCAGACTGACCAGAAGATTCTGCAATTTTGACTTCTACTGTAAATGAATTTGACTCATCAGTAGAAATATAGAAATTCTGAACTAAACTCTTTGGGTGACATTTTACATTTTTTTAATTAATTATTAGGTCATAATTAAAAAGTAAATACTTCTACAAGGCTAATTATGAAATTCGGGGTATAAATATAATTAGATTCACAACTGATCCATTAATTGAGAATAATTTCGCATCCTTCCTGTTACAATTTTTATTTCCCTAAATTCCTTTTGTCTCCCTTTTAAAAATGTGTATACTTATAATTCTCCAAAAGTGTAAATTTCCTCTCAATACATACAAATACCATTGGTAATCTATTTTATCTCTTTCTTGGAGATAGCTTTCCTAGAGCCCTCCATCATTCTATTTCAATTTGGACCATTTGTTATCTAAGCCTTCATTTCTTTCATCAATTCCCTCTTTCTGGATCCCATTTTTTGTTTCTTGCTTTCCACCCTTATTTTGGTGGAATGCATCTATCACTTACTTAAAAGGGATGTAATGGAAGCAAATTATTTGAGATATTGTACATCTGGAAATTCTATACTTTTGATTAGTTGATAAAGAATTCAAGGTTGGAAATAATTTTTCCTCAAAATATTGAAGAACTTGCTTCCAGACAGAGCTGCTTTGAGGAAGTCTGGTGCCATCCTGATTGAATTGCCCTATCCTGAACTTTCTCTACTTCTGAAAGCTCACTCTTATGTGTTGTAACCAGAAATTTGCATAGAATGCCAAGTGCAAACTGACTATGATTTCATGCAAGTTTAGTATTTTGTTCTCTGGTATTCCCAGGAGTGGTAGGTGGGTGGAGGGATGCCGAGGTTGAGGAGTGTGGGAGAGTATCATAAAATTTCCAAAACCAAATTATTTTTTATTTTCTTTACTCCTATATCTGTCTTTTATACTTTAGAACAAAACAAAAGGTCAGATTGGAACCCAGCAGAACCCTACAGGGCCCCCCAAGTACAAAACTGAGCAGTTAATGATTAGGAAAATAGAGTCACAGACTCAGTGTCTGATGCACATTCCTGAGTTGTTTTATAGACACTATAACTGCAACCAGAGGAGAAAACAAGCTCACTGCATGATGACCAGACTATAGACATGACATAAGCTGATCCATCTTGAGCAGTACTGAATCTATGGCTAGCACAATTCCAAGCACTGGCCACAAGAGAATGGGATTAACATTATTGCTCATAATAATCTATATCTTTGTGGGCATCAAAATAATTGTAGCTTGCTCTGCTCATATATATAATCAGGCAACTAAAATTGCCAGCAAAGATGCTACAGACCCATGTTGACATCTTCCACTCTAAGAATATGGTACCCTATGTCAGCCTGAAGAAGTTACAGAAGATAGACCTTCACCCCTAATCCCATAGAAATGGAATGATGTTTGACAGTGGGGAATTGAAAGCAGCTCTTTACCTCTTTCCTGTTTTCCCCTTTCTGTTCCCCTCTAACCTTGAAAGAACATAATTAACCTGTTGATTCAGAAGAATTAAGTAAAGATTGACTAGCTCTCTACCCCCAGCAACCCCTTTAGCAATCCTGCAGGCAGATCACGCGAGCAAGAACAACATCTAAAGAGAGAGTCAGTCAGCCTGCACGCAGTGGAGAATGATGCAGAATCCAAACTCCTGCCTTGATAATTCACTGAGATTCTACCCCTCCCCCCTTTTCCCTTTAAAAACTGCCATGGCTGAGCAGAATTCTGGGAGTCGGTCTCCCCAGATTGCCAGCTTTTCTGATTAAAGAATCTTTCCTTTCTATTGACACTTGCCTCTCCGTTATTGGCTTTTGAACAGAGAACAGCCAAACCTGAGTTCAGTAAAAAGGTGATGCCATTGGTGTAAAAAGTTTTTCTTTTAATCAATTGTACCAAATTACTACGTTATCATTAAAGATGCATTTTGCACCCATATCATACTGATGAGTTCCCTGGGAAAACAAATTGTTTAAAATCAGATGTTTATTGTGGCATTATTTAGATACTTTTATCATCTTAATGGACCACCATTTAGGCTACCTACTTGTCTGTTTTCCAACGACTAAATCTTAGCCATAAACTATTATAAAGTGTTGGTAGTCTTAACATTTTATTTATTTTTGTGTAAGAAAAATTATGCCGTATGATATTGTATAGAAAACACTGTTCCTATACACAAATATTTCATTGGCTCACCTTCACGGACAGGTAGAATAGAATTCTTCTTAAGCAAAAGGATACAGCCACAACTTTAGTGTTTAAAGTTTATGAAACCTATCTATACTTAGCAACATACAGTCCTTGCCCACATGGCTTTTAGGGAACTGTCTGCTATTGTCTGAAGGACATGAAGTATACCAACTCTATTGAATAATCAGAATGTAGACTGTGGGCATAATAATTTAATAATACTCACAATAATAGGAACAGTAATGATAATAGCAGCTGTCTTTTCTTGGGCTGTGTCCAACATGTTTTGCATTTTTTAATCTCATGTAGAACTTGAAATGTACCTATGAATTAGTAATATAATTCCAGTTTTATAAACAAGAGAGCTGAGGTTCATTGTGGTTGAGTAATTTGCCCTTAATAGTGTAAGACTGGAATTTGAAACTAGGTCTGTTTGACTCTAAATTAGGTGTGCAAACCAGTGTGAGCCTATTGGTTTATCTTGAGGAAAGTGACTTGGTAAAATCTGATAGTGTAAATTTAGAAATTTGGAGAGGATGCATACTACTGCACATTCACATTCATCTTTTTGGGTTTGTCAACAAGGATCCTTAAGGCAAGTCTTCAGACCGTGGGCAGTTTTAGGTCACCCCTAGGTAGGGGCAGAAAAATAATTTTCCCTGTACCATCTTAGCTGAGGTCCCCTCTGTAATTCAAAACATTTACAGGAGAAAAATAAACGTAAGTTTAACAACGTGTAAAACAAAGAATGTTACTCACCATCTGGTTCTACAAGGATTATTAGCCACTGCAGTCACTGACCGACTGTGCACCCTGAAAAGACTTCAGGATGAAAAAAACAGGATAAAGCACTCTGTGCTTTGGAAAAACAGACCCTTGGATAGTTAGGTATATCTCTGGAAAAAGTTTAACACATATTCTTGCATTTTTCCATACATAGAAAAGCACAGATATCTGATCCTTGTGACTAACCTTTTTACTGAGATGTATGCTTGACTGTACATATTCCCTAGCCAAAATCATATATAAACTGGCTTCTCTCCCTATTTCCTCAGAGAAGTTTCTTAGAGCAACTGAGAGGCTGTCTCCTTGGCTATAGTCCTCAGTAAGACCCTGAATAAAACTCAACACACAGCTCTTACATTGTTCGTTTTCCTTTCCGTCAACACATGCATACCTCCAGGAAAACTGAGTAACTCTGTGAAATAGCCCAAGCATCACCTTAAATACCACTTCCAGTTAAAGACAAAAGAAGATTTGGAGGTGGGTATGGTATCAGTTATGGGAGGTTACCAGGAAAAATACAGTAAACAAGAGTATGATTGTTATACAGATTTAAATTTTTGCCTTTTCCATTGATAAAATTTTCTAGAGATTTAGTCATCCTCCTCTTCCTGGTACACAGAGGGAGACACCCTTAAAATGGAGATTTCCCTTATAAATGTAAATGTGTCTTGCAAAAAGGTAACTTCTATTCAGTTTTCAGAGCTTCTCCTGTATCCAGCTCAAGATAATCCTTATGCCCAAGAGGAATATTTTAGGGTAGTGTATTTTGCTCCCTATTGGTGAGATTTTATCGGAGGAGGAAAAACTCGGAGAAGGAAAAACACAGTGTGCAAAGAAGCTTAAATAGATTCCAAATGATAGAGATAAGAGTTTACTAATGACTATTTTTAATTTGAAGTCTTACTTTCTCTTGTTTTCCTAGCCTGCTCTTTATCTGTATTTCTCCTTCTCTCAGGCTAAATACAACCATAGAAGAACCTAAAACTACCAATAAACTTAATCTTTCCAACTTGTGAATTATCCAGCAGACTGCCTTCAGGCTTCATCTGCACTGTCAGCTCTCCTGGGTCTCCAGTTGGCTGGCCCACACTGCAGATTTTGTATTCACCATCCTCCATAATCCCATGAGCCAATTCCTTATAATAAATCTCTTTATATATTTTTGACCTAAAAAAATAAACTACCTGATATTTCTCCAGCAAAGATGGGATCAGCAAAGAATTGTGATTCAGGGTCTGCAACCACAGTGAGCCATGTGCAAGTCCCTGCACAGCAAGGGAAGAACACTTTTATAGAGAGGAAAAGGAAGTTGGGAGGGCTAGAGTAAACAAAGAGTCCATGGCTTTTCATTGGCTGAGTCCTTGGCAGGAAAGAAGAGGAGTCTTCCTTCTTCCTGTTGGGATCTGCTATCATTACAGGGCATGAGAGCTCCCCCTTCTGGTGTCTTCAGTCTATTTAATTCAGGTTTCTGTTTATTAATTATATATAACTTTATATATACATATACATAAATCTGTTAATCTGTTTTATATCCATTTAATTATTAGACCAGCCAAAGAAACTAGAAGAGGAGAAAAGTTTTCCACTCTTACATATGTATGATGTTTGGAGATGGGGATTCCACAAGGCTCATATACTCATCAAAAACTGTAACAACCAGTATGCAGCTTCATGTTTAATTCTTCCACGCTGCTTGTTTACTCCTTTCTCTGTGAGTCTTTTTTTTTTTAATTTTATTGGAGTATAGTTGATTTACAATGTTGTGTTAGTTTCAGGTGTACAGGAAAGTGATTCCATTATACGTATACATATATTCATTCTTTTTTAGATTCTCTGTTAGTCTTTATTCTCATCATATATCCTTAAAAATTATTTTAAGAGCAGTATCTTCAATTCTGTATTTTTTATGGTCAAGTGTGAGAAAGAAAAAAGTTGCCCCTGACCTCTGGGTACTGGTCTGATGCTTAAAGCTAGGCCTGAGGGCTTTTTGGAAGCTGGCCCGGCACTCACAGCTTGTCCATGTTGTTCTTCTGTTGGACATAAACAATCTCATAGAACACCAACATCAGACAAGGTCACTCTGAGACCATGACAGAGTGAGACAAAAGGAGGCCACTCATAATTTTGTTTAAGCACAGACCAAAACAAGGTCACTGTGTCACCTATAAGATATCATATATATGCTCTCAGACAAAATGTTACTTCTTTACCAAATATAGTTTCATCCTTGGACTCCCTTTAAAGAAGATTTATTGCAACACACAATCATAGGATTGCCCCTGATTTTTGACAACATCCAATCTTCCAAATCACCTAATCAAAGCTGAAATCCCTTAATAAGTTCTTTCTAACACTCTCTTACTAAGATGCACCGTGGTTCCCCAGGGTGTGCATCCTCCCTCACTACAATGAGTAGTAAATCCAACTGGTTCAACTACAGGTGTGTTCCTTGGCAGTCTTTGGCTAGAGGGCAAAGAATCTCTGAGGGAATATATCATAGTCTACTTGTTGTTTCAAATCATTTCTAGAAGACAACATATAAAACCATTGATCCTTACACATCCATTATTAATCAAGTGAAAACCTATTTAAGTGAATGCTTTTATGGACTAACTTACCTGCTGTTGCATAATACAAGTATAGTGTTTTATTTTATTTTTAATCACAGAAATAAGTGTGTGTCTAGCATAACACCATGATAATCAGTTCATTCAGTCATTTAAAAAAATCTAACCATGCACACACATACACACACACCCCCAAACTGAACAAAGATCAATCAAGTCTAGTGCTTGACAGAATGGATTGATCAACTAGTCCTAACTGCACCTTCATTTCAACAACCATTTGAAAATATACATCCTGACATTTGTGATTTTGCCATTTTTTCCTAAAGCATCCAAATTTATAATGTCATCCACACTAGGCAGCCCTAGGCCCAGATGCAGAAACCATCTTTAACGTTATAGGCTAGATGTGTTTTATCAACAGGAAAACAGGAAGCCACAAAAGCCCACAGCAAAACCAGACCAAACCAGCTTGATCCAAAATGGCCCACAAAGTAGGCTAAAGTTCACCGCTTTTCTCATTATACACACATTATAACACATTATCATGCTAAGATCTGCTCACCTCCTGCACCATTGCTGGGTGGTCCTGACCATGTAATGATAGAAAGGAGTGGACCCCATTCTTGAAACTCCCTGCCTTTTCTGAGAATTAAGATGATGTCAGATTCCACCTGGCTCCCTACCCTTAACCCCTTTCCTGTAAAAACTTTCCCCTGACCTTTGGTTGGGAAGAAGATACTTTTAGAACAAGAGCTCCCTTTCTGCATTCTCTGGCCACTGGATAAAAGCCTGTCTCTCGTGCACCAAATTGTTTTCATTTATAGGCAGCAAGTACCTGAGCGGAAAAGAACTCACTGACAGAGCCAGGGGGCTTCAGTTCAGATAGGGCCCCAAGAGGCTGGTGTCACATCTAATTCAGTAACAATAAAATTTAAGTTCTCTTTATTCCTTCACTGTCAGTGTTGGTGTTTTGAATCTAATAGTGGAATGGGACTGCTCAGTGGAAAGTGCATGTAGATCTCATGCACTTTGTATCAGTAGTTTGTATCAGTAGTTTGGTCCTTTTGATTGCAGAGTAATATTCTGTTATTTGAATATAATACCTTTTTGTAAACCATTCTCCTGTTGATAGACATGTGCATTGTTTTCAACACATGAAAACAATGTGCTTTCAACACATGAAATATCCTTAACTTTTTTTTTTTTTGTAGGGATGGGGAGATAAAGTAAACATTGTTCTTATTTCAGAAGGCAATTTTCCTTACTTTACATTATATTCCTGAATTTTACTTTATGAGATTTAGATTAAGCCAATAAACTAACTTTATAGCTTTGGTGCATTTCTTTAATTTGGAAGAATTTTTAAAACTCTATTTAAATTAACACATTCTTTAACTTCAGTTGTTTTGATTTCCAGTTTACTACTTTTCTGAGTTAAAAAAATTGAAATATTCACATTAATGGCTGCATGATTATATCATAAAAAGGGACCTATAAGTGTACAGTTAACTGGTAGAAATTTTATAATCTAATAAAAACCTTGCAATTATGCAGGACAGAGAAAAAAGCCATTGTCCTAGTTGCCTGAGATATTTTTTCCCTAGGTAAATGCCAAGGCTAGGTATACATTTTAGTTCCCAGCTAGTTCTTTAGAAAAGATTCCTGAACTTCCCTATTTCTGGATACTGATGGGAAAATGTTGGGTTATGACACAGAGTTAAAAGCAGTTAAAAACAGAGTATAAGGATGGGTATAATTTACAAAAGTATACACAGATACAACTGTCACCTGAAATGAGATGTAAAATATTTCCAGAAACCCAGGCAGTTCCTCATGCCTTTTTCTAGTCAGCACTTTCCAGAGGGAACAGTTGATCTGATTTCTGTCATCACCACATAATTTTGTTTGTTATGGAATTTCATATACTTTGAATAATACAGTCCATACTCTTTTATAACTGGCTTATTTTGCTCAATATTATATCTGTGAGATGTATGCTTTTGTTGTTTGTATCAGTAGTTTGGTCCTTTTGATTGCAGAGTAATATTCTGTTATTTTAATATAATACCTTTTTATAAACCATTCTCCTGTTGATAGACATGTGCATTGTTTTCAATTTCTTGCTTTTATGACTAGACATGCAATGAACAATATTGTACAAATCTTTTGGAGTACTTATCTTTTAATTTCTTTTGGGTAAATACTTAGGGGTGAAACTGCTAGATCATAGGACAGGTATATGCTTAGCTTTATAAGAAACAGTCAAACAGCTAAATGGTCCTCCAAAGTGGTTGCACTATTTTGGAGAAATAGTGATGCCATTTTTAATAGATGTAATCTTATTCAGATTTTCTGTTTGTTCTTGGGTCTTTCAAGGAATTTGTTAATTTAATCTGATTGTCAACACTATTGGCATAAAGTTGTTCATAATGTTTCTTTAATTTGCTTTTGTGTATGTGGGATTTGTTGTGATGTACCCTTTTGCATTGCTCATATGGGTAATTTGTGTTATCTCTCTCTCTCATCAGATAACTTAGAGGTTTATCATCTTTACTGATCTTTTAAAATAACTATCTTTGATTTCTTTGATTTTCCTCTAATTTTTGTTCATTTTTTCAACTAACTTTTTCTTTTATGGAAAAACTCACAGAACATAAACTCAACCATTTTAAAGTGCACAGTTTAGTAGCATTCAGAACATTCACAATGTTGAGCAGCCATCACCTCTAGCTGGTTCCAAATCTTTTTCATCACCCCAAAGGGAAATTTTCATACGCATGAAGCAGTCATTCCCTGTTTCCCCCTCCCCCCAACTCCTGCAAACCACTAATTTTCTTTCTGTCTCTATGGTTTTGCCTATTATGGAAATTTCATGCAGGTGTAATTATACAATTTGTGACATTTTGTGTCTGGCTTCTTTCTCTTAGCATAAGGTTTTAAAGTTTCCTCCATGTTGTAGCATGTATTAGTACTTTATTCTTTTTTATAACATAAAAATATTATATTGCATGGATATAACATAACTTGTCTATCCATTCATTAGTGAACATTTGGGTCTTATCCACCTATTGGCTATTGTGACTAGCTAGTGCTTCTATGAACATTTGTGTACAAATTTTGAATACTCATTTTCAATTCTTTTGGTATATACCAGGAATGGAATTTCTGGGTCATGTAATTCTGTCTCACTTTGTGAGGAACTGCCAAACTCTTTTTCACAGTTGCTGTGCTGTTTTACATTTCTGCCACTAATTATGGAAATTTGTACATTTTATATTCCTGCCCTAATATGAGGAGTCCAATATCTGCACCTCCTTTGTTAATCTTTGTTGTTTTCCATTTTTTAAAAATATTATTATTATAACCATCCTAGTGCGTAAGAAGCAATATCTTCTGGTTTTGATTTGCATGTCTCTGACGGCTAATGATGTTTTGAGTAACTTTTCATGTATTTTTGAGGATTTGCATATCTCCTTTGAACAAATGTATATTCAGAACTTTTGCCCATTTTTTAAATTGGGATGTTTGTCTTTGTATTGTTGAACTGCGGGCCTCTCACTGTTGTGGCCTCTCCCGTTGTGGAGCACAGACTCCGGACACACAGGCTCAGCGGCCATGGCTCACGGGCCCAGCCGCTCCACGGCATGTGGGATCTTCCCGGACCAGGGCACGAACCCGTGTCCCCTGCATTGGCAGGCAGATTCTCAACCACTGCGCCACCAGGGAAGCCCTCAATAGTGTCTTTTGATGCAAAGAAGTTTTTAGTTTTGATGAAGTCCAATTTATATTTTTCTTTTGCTGCTTGTACTTTTGTTGTCATATTTAAGAGTTTCTAAGTCTAACAGCATAAAGATTCCTTGGTATGTTTCTTTCTAAGAGTTTTATATAGATTAGCTCTTAAGTTTAGGCCTTTGGTTCATTTTTAGTTAATTTTTGTATATGGTATATGGTATGGTCCAGCCTCATACTTTTGCATGTGGATATCCAGCATCATTGTTGAAAAGTCCATGATTTCCCCATTAATTGGTTTTGTCACATTTGTAAAAAATTAGCTGGACATAGCCGTATGAGTTTATTTGTGGACTCAGTTCTATTCCACTGTTCCATATGTCTGAATGCTAGTACTATAGAGTAGGATTGTAGTTAAGTTTTGAAATGTGGAACTGTGAGTCCTACAACTTTTTCTTTTTCAAGATTGTCTTGGTTATTTGGGGTCACTTGCAATTCTGTGTGTTTGTTGAGGGTTTTTGCTGTTTGTTTGCTTAGTGACTTTTCCAAACCATTTTTGTAAAATCTTTATTGTTTGTCCTATGTGCCACTGGAGTCTATGTTCTATTAACTATTGGTCATCTAGCATTTTTTTTTTAACATCTTTATTGGGGTATAATTGCTTTACAATGGTGTGTTAGTTTCTGCTTTATAACAAAGTGAATCAGTCATACATAAACATATGTTCCCATATGTCTTCCCTCTTACGTCTCCCTCCCTCCCAGGTCATCTAGCATTTTGACAAAGTTTTCTTAAATTCCTTGAGCAAATAAAAAGAAAAAAAAATGAAAAGAAACATAAAGAATAAAAGAGAAACAAAACCAAAAAAAGTATTTTCCGAGGTATTACAGATTGGTTCTGTTTGGGGGAACTTTTTCAATGCTTAGCCAGGCCATTTACAACTCTGCCTTGGCCTTCACTTTATGCTTGTCCGATGCTAGAGGTCAGCTGGAGGTGAAAACTAGGGTTTCTCAGGCCTTTTCTGTGCATGCATCCAGCCCTGAGCATGCTGCTGGCCTTTTCTATTCCCCAATATATGTGAGAGCTTTTAACAACCGTATTCCCCCATGTATCTCCTTTCTCGACCTCTTCCCCTCAGGCTTTCTAGACTCTCTGTTGCTTATCCTGGCTTTTATTCCCTTGCCCCAAGTTGTTGTGGCCAATATTTTGCTTTAAATTCTTTCAGCTAACACCACCTGACAGCAAACACCACCTGGGAAGTCACCACAGTCCTGGGAATCCTCTTTACTTGTTTAAAGAAAAAAGAGAGAGAGAGAAAAGAAAAAAGCAAGTCCTTGTGTTGGTTCCTCAGAGAGCCATGAGATAGAGCAGCCCAACCACAATTCTTTGAGACTATGGTCTGCACTGCCTCTCTGCACTAACAATCTGACCCAGGCAGGCAGGTTCCCCCCCTTTACAGCCATAACAGATCTGGGGAATGGGAGATGGAAGGTAGGCTACTTAAAATGCCACAGTGCAGCAGATTCTTCCTTCACTAAGGTTTCCCTTGGTGGTTGTAAGTTTTTGACTAGATTCCAGATTCTGTGAAAGTTGATTTTGATTGTTTTTACTAGCATTTTAGTTGTTGTTGTCTTTGGAGGGACAGAGCTCTGGAGTAGGGCATGGCCCTACTTTGACATTTTTTGTGCCATTACTTTCATTCATTTTTATTTTGTTATTATCCATCTGTTATGGCCTGAATTGTGTGCTCCCCCCTGTCAACCAACCAAACAAAAAATGCAGAAGATTGCAAATAAGAAAAGGGGTCTTAAGAATTGTCGTTTGGGAGATACAGATTTGAGTAAAACCAGAAGAATGTTCTGGGGAAGAAGAGTCAGGGGTTTATAAAAGCAAAAGCCATGAGGCTGTACTCCAATGTTACCAAACCAAAACTTGGGTCTGCTCGCCTGCACAGTAAAGCCAATCTACTGAGACCAGGTTGTAGTGAAGGAAAGTGCAGCATTTATTGTAAGGTGCCAGACAAGAAGTCCAGGACAGCTAGTGCTCAAAAAGGCCAAACTCCCTGATGCGGTTCAGGAAAGCATTTCTTAAAGGCCAGGTGAGGGAGGGGAGTGTCACAGGGTATGTGATCAGCTGGTGCACAATTCTGTGATTGGTTTATGGTGAGGTAACAGGGCGCTGTCGCAGGGGTTAACATTATCAATCCTCAGGCTCCAGTAGGCCTGGGGACTATGCGGTCAGGGTCATCAAGTAGTTAACATCATCCATTCTGTGGGGGTTTTAGTGTCGGGACCCAGCTCTGAATGTACCAAGAGGTCTGTGCAAAGCCAAGGCTGACAGTACTGAGCAAAGCTAGTACTGGAAGGTACAAAATGGGAAAGCAAAGCTTCCCGAGAGGTGGTTCCCCTCAAGATTTCCCCAAGCAATTCCCTGGTTGTAAAATGATGCTCTTTGGGGTATTTTTGCTGTGCAACAAATTATGTTGTAATGCAGGATTTAAACTTAGACCACAGTATAGAGTAAAATGGAAACATTTGGTTTTGGTATAGGGGAAGATTTTTTGTAGATTGGGTATATAAGAAATTATATTGGGTTATGTGGGAAATAGCTAGAATTAAAATGATTATGGGATATGTAAATTTTAAAGATATAGATAAAGCTATGCAAAGAAATAGATATAAAGCTTAATTGATTTATTGCAGATATTTTAAGAATAGGTTAGGTTTTGCAGTACGGTGTTTTCCAAGATGGCCAATAATAGGAAGAGATACGATCTGGAAGTGGAACGGCAAGCCTGTGACGGTAGAGCATGGAGTACCCGGCGGGACTTGGACTGTTTGGTACTGACCTATAAAGAAAATAGCTTACGTGAGCCAAAAAAATCACCAAGGTGTGAAAAACCAAAGAGATTGTGCCTGATTTTGTCGAAGTACAAAGAGACCACAGGAGCTGTGATCAGGATATGCTCCACCACAGGAGACTGTGTGAGGGAAACATTAATGAGATTATTGTGTGAACCGCTTACGTAAGCGGGTGTTTTTGTTAAAATGGTTAATGTGTTATTGCTTGTGCAAGATTTTTGGCTCAAGAATAAAAGGTTGCGAAAGGTTAAAAGATGATATGAAAAATAAGAATAGGGAACTGTAGAACTATAAATGTTGCAGCTTTTTGCTAATAAAATGTCAGATCCTTGCATCCAAGAAGAGGTGTCTTGAGTTCTGTCCTCGCCGACGCCATCCTCCCCTCAGGCAATCCTGTACCGCTGGGGCTGGTCCTCGGCATTTTAGCATCTGTAAAACAACTCAGGAAATGTACACCAGATACTGTTAACTATGTACTTCAGAGAGGAGCTAATGCAGAGGATATGGGGGAAGGGCCTGCCTCAGGAAGACCCCATAGGGTCCTGCTTGGGTACATTTAGATCATTGATTTTAAAACTTTAAACTTTTAATGTAGGCATTTAAAATTTCAATTTTTTTTTATGGCTTGCATTAACTACATCCTACAAATATTGATAGGTTTTCATTGCTTCTTTGACCCCTAGGTTCTTTAGAATTACAGTAATTTCTTTACAAATATTCACAGATCTTCCAGTTCCCTCTCTGTCACTTGCTTCTATTTTAATTCATTTGTGGTCATAGAACTAATTTTGTATGATTCAAATAATTGAAAAATTTTTCATACTTGTTTTATAGCTTACAATATGGTCTATCTTGGAAAATGTTCCATGTGCACTTGAAGAGTATGTATATTTTGGTGTCGTTGGGTGAAGTGATTTATAGACATCAGATCATGTTGGTTGATTGTAATGTTCAGGCCTTCTACATCCTTACTGATTTTCCATCTACTTTGTTCTGTAAATTACTGAGAGATAGAAGTTAAAATTTCTGCTTCTAATCACAGATTGTCTATTTAACCTTCAAGTTCTACCAAATTTTGTTTAGTGTATTTTAGGTACAGTATTAGTTTTACAGTTGTTAGGAAGATATTAATAATACTTTAATTTGAAATATTTATCTGCTAAATACAACATTTAGGTACACTTGGAGTCATTTTAACTTATTTATTTTTTAGAGAACCAATATTTATCTATTTATTATTTATTTTCTAGCTTTTTTGAGATATAACTGACATATTACATTGTATAAGTTTAAGGTGTACAATGTAGTAAGTTGATATATGTATCTAGTGCACAGTGATTACCACAATAAGATTAGTTAACACATCCATCACCTCACATATTTATAATCTTTTTTTGTGGTGAGAACTTTAAAAATCTACTCTCTTAGCAGCTTTCAAATATACAATTTAGTGTTGTTAACCATAGTCACCATGCTGTACATTACATGCCCAGAATTTATTCATTTTATAACTGGATGTTTCCACCCTTTGACCACTTTCACTCATCTTCTCCCCCCATCCCCCATCCTCTGTTCCAGGAAACCACTCTGGTAGTTTTCTTCACTTTTATTTTTTCTTCACTTCCATTTTACCTTGATATTATAGCCAATCCTGCTTCTTTGATTAACATTTGTAAGATATCTTTTCCCATCCTTTTAATTTTAACCCACATATAACATTGCATTTGAAGTGAGTTTCTTGTAAAGAGCATAAAATTTGGTTCTTTTATTTTTTCATCCACTTTGCAAATCTTTGTCTTTTAACTGATGTCTTTAATCTTTACATATTATGCAATTATTGGTTTGATAAGATTTAAATCTGCCATTTTATTTTCTGTTTTCTGTTTTTTTCTCTCTGTTTTCATTTCTCTGTTTTTCCCCCCACCTTCCTGTGGGTTACATCAACATTTTTAGACCATTTTGATGTATCTATTGTTTTATCTTTGTATAGGTATAGCTTTTTTAGTAGTTTCTCTAGGTATTATATGTTATAGCCATAACTTAGCACAGTTTACTTTTGCTATCATTTTCCCAGTTTAACTTATGTGTAGAAACCTCATCTTTCTTGATGTCTCTTTACCTTCCCTCTATTATAATTGTCTTAAATAATTCCCCTACATACATTTAGAACCACATTAGACTGTGTTGTAATTTTTACTTCAACTAACATAATTTAAGAAATTGAAGAGCAGAAGGGAAGCCATTGTATTTATTCATTTTTTGCTCTCTGTATTTGTTCTTCCTAATGCTCCCAAATTCCTTTTTTTAAAAAATTCTTTCCTTTCTGTTTAGGGAACTTTCTTTAACCATTCTTTTAGAGTAGGTCTGCTGGTGACAAATTCTCTTATTTTCCTTCATTTGAGAATGGCTTGATTTTTCCTCTAACTCCTGAAGAATATTTTCACTAGACATAAAATTCTGGATAAACACTTCTTTTCTTCCAACTCCTGAATAATATTGTGTTTCTTCATATTGCTATTTATAGTTTCATATTATAAACTGCTTGTCATTTGAATTTATTTCCCCTATGGGTAAAATGTCATTTCTCTCTCACTGTTTTCAAGATTTTCTCTTTGTTTTTAGTTTCTGGAAATTTAACTGTGATGTATCTTGGCATGGATTTCTTTCAGTTCCTCCTGTTTGGGGTTAACTAAGCTTCATGAAACTGTAGGTTATGCTGTTTGCTAAAGTTGGAAAAATTTCACCCTTTATTTCTTCAAATATATTTTTTGAATTTTATTTATTTATTTTTTATACAGCAAGTTCTTATTACTTATCTATTTTATACATACTAGCATTATATATGTCAATCTAAATCTCCCAATTCATCCCAACCCACCCCCGCTTTCCCTCCTTGGTGTCCATACATTTGTTCTCTACATCTGTGTCTCTGTTTCTGCCTTACAAACTGGTTCATCTGTACCAACTTCAAATACTTTTTCAGCTCACTTTCTTTCTCCTCTCTTTCTGGGACTCTGATTACATAAATGCTAGATTTTTTTTTTTTTTTTTGCTATAGTCCCCATGAATAAGAAAAACTTGAATATCAATAAAATTATATTTTGGCATTGCATTTGTGATTTATGTGAGCTTTGTGGAGAAAGTAATAATTTCAGAATGGACCAAGTTGTTTTGATTGAGCTATGATGAACTATATTTCATTAAATGTGAAACAATTACATAGTTCCCCTCCCCCAAGGAAAAGAAGAAAAAAAAGAAATAAAGGAATATATAGAAAATAAAGAAAAGAGAAATTATGAAAACATAGAGACAACATGATGACAGCTAATAAGGGAAATCCTAAACAAATGTCTATTCACTGAATCAGGTTACTATGAATGAAGTAATGATAATATATGGTGAAATAAAGGGTAAACAGCCGAACATGCATTTGTGTTTGAGGATGTGAATATTGAACAACTCCAAGAAATTTTTGTGCTTTAAATAAGTTGATGAGTACAAACTTCATATAGCCTTTAACTGTTAATAAACCCAAATTCATAAAACAAAACATTAAAAATTATATTTTCCACTAATAATTATTTTCCAAACATCCTACTGTAGTCAGTGCCATTGTTACCCAGCTGATCATCCTTGTTTTTTTATTGTAATACTTATGATGTTAGACCTGGATGTGGACAAAGACTAAAATAACTGAATCAATTGGGAATTTTTGGTTTTGGGTGTTTTCAAAGCTTACCTCTTTCTAGATATTTGAAATTGGTTTAAAAGACACATTTTTAAGAACGCTGTGATAGGGTCCTATTCTTTACATTATGTCATTCTTACTTCCTGTGATGAATAAACCCCAGGGTTCACCAAGGGAGAATTTTCATATCGTTAGAGAAGTGGTAAAGATTTATTTCACGTGGATAATCTGGTTACCTAATGAAGCTATTTGAAGCTGAATGCGATTATAAAAGTATGAAGTAAGTAAGGGAATGTATTTGTATTGTTGCAAGGAAATCCAATGTTAAAAGCATATTTTGGAGATACAATTGAATACTGAAGCTATATCAAGCAAGGCACTGTGAATTATCTTTTTCTTTCTCTTTAAAATTTGTTTTGTGATATTTGCAAAAGGAACAATGATCTACAATTAGAATTTAGGTGCATAATTTTCAGTGAGTATTTAATCATAAATATTTTCAACATACAACCCATTATGTACAAAAATTTTAAATATTCATTTGAATGCAAAACCCAAAATATTTGAGTGTATTTATTTTATTTAGTCAGTTGGTGGCTTTGAGCACATTTATAATGTGACTCAGAGTGCATAGAAATGTACACATAATGGCAGACAAACTCAAATGCCAATATTTATTGGATTTTTTTTTTTTTACAATTGCACCTTAAAACAAGCTGCAGGGGCACAAATATGTAAAAATAGGGATCATTGGAAATATAAGTTTAAAAAATATCTCCTGAAGTCTTTGTATCCCAGCTTCTTTCCCCATTACTTTATAGATTACCCGAGGAAATAGTCTCTTGTCAGTCCTTCCTAATTCTTGGTTCTGCACTGTAACACCACTGACCCAATTGAGATTCTTTCCTTCCTTGGTTTCTGAGACACTATTCTCTCCTTCTAACACTTTTCTGATGACTCTTTCTATGTCTCTTACCATGGTTCATTGTTCTTTTAAATACTAGTATTCCACTGAGTTCTATTAGGCTACGGTTTTCTCAATCTAGTGGCCTGAGTTATGATGTCTATGCTAAAGGTTTCAACTAGCACACATATAATAAAAATGATTTAAAACATTTATTTTCTGAAATAAAGATCTGCATATCTACCTGATTATAGGACCTTTCTATCAAGATGGTTGTCAGGAATTTCATTTATTCACGAATTATTTATTCAATATCTGCTATGTCTTAAAGGATATATTTGGTGCAAGAGATAAAACAGCTAGTGAATTGGATAAAGTTCCTGAACTTATTGCACTTGCAGGATAGAAGTTGCTAGAAACAAGTACCCAGTCAAATTGGAAACAATGATGTCTAAGCTGATTCCCACTTATTAGCTGAAGAGTCAAGAAAGCATGTTCCAGTCAGAGGGGACAATGGTAGATCCAGATTTTGGAGAGATTTATAAGCCATTGTAAGTTAATACTGAACACTGATGTGATGGAGAGTCACTGAAGGATTTTAAGCTGGGTAGTAACATGGTCACTATGTAATCTGAATGGAAAACTGAATAAAGTGGTAATAAAACCTCAAACTCAACATGAATAAAACCAAGTTCATTGTTTTTCTCTACCAGGTCTTTCCCTCAACCCTATGGCCTTGCCAAACCTCACATCTTTTTCTCATTTAGCCATTCTTCTATCCTTTGTGAGTGCATTATCTTTCAAAGAATATATCAAGCAAGAAATCCCTTAGTGAAGTAAGGGAAGGAAAATATCAGAGAGCCAAGTCCTTTGGATTCTCCCTCAAAATCCTCCTATATCTGATCTCTCCTCTTCATAATCCCTGTCTCTGTCATAATCCATGCCACTATTATCTCTCACTGGGATTGCTGCAATGGCATCTGAACAGGTCTCTAGCCTTGCATTACCCAGTTAATTCTCCAAATTGCAGCTCAAGTAATCTTTCTCAAATGCAAATCTGACAATGTCACTCCCTTGCTTAAAACACATGACTGTTTTTTCTTTGTCATCAACTCTAAATTCAGAGTCCTCCACAAAACTTGCTTTACCCTTTCCTTCTAATATCATTCATTTCCTCTCACATATCTAGCTACTTTAGATGGCATCCATTGCTGCCAAACTCAAGACCTATTCATATTTATTTATTCTTGACCATATGTATACTCTTCTTTTAATGCTTCTCCTGCCCACTTCTTGTTTTTCTGGCAAAGTGCTACTTATCAAGTTTCAATTCACTTGTCACTTTTCTTATATGGTCTATTCTCACTAAACTCCAGCTACGAATTAATGCTTCCTTTTTTTTTTTTGAATTAATGCTTTCTTAACTGGGTTCCAACAGTATTTTGTACCTATCGCTATTAAAGGTATTATAGGTTTGGTCACCATACTATAGTATTTGTTTGAGTAGCTGCCTCCTTTACTAGATGTGAGCATCTAGAAAAATGAAGGTTACTTTGCCTGAAACATAGAAAGCAGGTGCCCAATAAATGCTTGTTTTGCTTACTTATTGAATTAAATATTGTGATGATTAATCTTATGTGTCAACTTGACTGGTCACAGGATGCTCAGATTAAACGTCATTTCGTGGATGGACCTGGAGACTCATACAGAGTGAAGTAAGTCAGAAAGAGAAAAACAAATATCGTATATTAACACATATATGTGGAATCTAGAAAAATGGTACAGATGAACTGGTGTGCGAGGGAGAAATAGAGACACAGATGTAGAGAACAAATGTATGGCCACCAAGGGGGGAAACGGGGGGTTGGCAGTTGGGGGAATGAATTGGGATTGACATGTATACACTAATATGTGTAACATAGATAACTAATAAGAACCTAGTGTATAAAAAATAAATTAATTAAATTAAATTTTAAAAAAACATTATTTTTTGGCGTGTCTGTGAGGGTGTTTCCTGATGAGATTAGCATTTGAATTAGTGGGCCTAGTGAAGTAGATTGCTCTCTCCAAACGGGGTGGGCATCATCCAATCCATTGAGGGCCTGAATAGAACAAAAGACAGAAGAAAGAGGAATCCATCCCGCTTTATTTTTCTGCCTCACTGCTTGTGATGGGACATCTCATCCCATATTTCCTTATCCTCAGCTGGGATTTACACCATCAGGTCTCCTGGTTCCCAGACTTTTGGACTTGGACTGAATTACACCACCAGCTTTGCTGGGTCTCCAGCTTGCAGATAGCAGATTGTGAGACTTCTCAGCCTCCATAATCATGTGAGCTAATTCCTCATAATAAAAAAATATATATATATGCAAAATCATTTAACATATTTTATATTATAATTATTTATGTATACACACAAGTGTGTGTATATATGTATGCATATGTGTATTTCCCATTGATCTGTTTCTCTGGAGAACCCTGGCTCATACAATTATGAAACATGTTTCCCTTAAACAAAAATCTAGAGCATTTCAAGCAAATTTTAAATAGAGAAGGGGTAAAGCAAAACATCTCTCTCTCCTACTACCAAACATCTTCTCTTTCAATAGCACTCAACAAAATAGAAGGAGAGATAAAGAACTCAGACAAGCTAAAACTGAATTCATCACTACTAAACCTACACTAAAAGAAATGTAGAAGGTTCTTCTTTAAATGGAAAAAGTAAGAATCTATAGGATAGAGAAAATCCCACTAGGAAAGGCAGATATATAGTAACGATTGAAGATTATTAAAATAAGCTAGTATGTATACTAAAAGAAAAAAATTATAAAAGAAACTATAACTACAATATGCAGTTAAAGGATAAGCATGAAGATGTAAACTATGACATAGAAAGCAGGTTTAGTTATGTCATTCTCCTGCCTTCCAGTGAGTTCTCATATATCCAAATTCCATATCATAACACATGATTGTTATGATTTAGCCCCAGACTATTACTCGAGATTCATCACCTACCACTCGCTGTTGTGCACTTTATAATCTAGCAACAATGAACTGCTTATAGATTTTCACGTAATCTGTGATTTTTTCTTTTAGCCTAGGTCTTTGTTTCTGTGAGCTCACATGTTTAAAATACTGTTTATCCATTCTTAGATAAATTTTTCATCCTTTATGACTGAGTTGAGATAGCATCTCCTCCAAGAAAAGTTTTTTGATCTCCACAGGATATAAATATTTCTTCTTTGATCTCTCATAGCATTCTGTGCATTTGTTGTTAGTGGATAGAAATGCAACTGAGTTTTGTATGTTGATTTTGTATCCTGAAACTTTACTGAATTCATTTATTAGTTCTAACAGTTTTTTAGTGGAGTCTTTAGGTTTTTCTATATATAAGATCATGTCCTCTAAAAACAGAGATAATTTTACTTCTTTCTTTTCAATTTGTAATCTTTTTTTTCTCATTTTCTTGCAATTTCTGTGGCTAGGACTTTCAGTTCTTTGTTGAAAAGGATTAGCAAAAGTGGACATCTTTGTCTTGTTCCTGATCTTAGAGGAAAGGATTTTTTTTTAACATCTTTATTGGAGTATAATTGCTTTACAATGGTGTGTTAGTTTCTGCTGTATAACAAAGTGAATCAGCTATACATATACATATGTCCCCATATCCCCTCCCTCTTGCGTCTCCCTCCCTCCCTCCCTATCCCACCCCTCTAGGTGGTCACAAAGCAATGAGCCAATCTCCCTGTGTTATGCGGCTGCTTCCCACTAGCTATCTATTTTACATTTGGTAGTGTGTATATGTCCATGCCACTCTCTCACTTCGTCCCAGCTTACCCTTCCCCATCCCCATGTCTTCAAGTCCATTCTCTACATCTGCGTCTTTATTCCTGTCCTGTCCCTAGGTTCTTCAGAACAGAGGAAAGGCTTTTAACTTTTCACTGTTGAGTATCAGGTTAGCTGTGGGCTTGTCATATATGACATTTATTATTTGAGGTACATTCCTTCTATACCTATTTTGTTGAGAGTTTTTATCATAAAAGGATGTTAAATTTTCTCAAATGTTTTTTCTGCATGTATTAAAATGATCATATGATTTTTATCCTTCATTCTGTTGATATGGTGTATCACATTCATTGATTTGCGCATGCTGAAACATCCTTGTACCCCAGGGATAAATCCCACTTGATCATGGTGTGTAATACTTTTAACGTGCTCTTGAATTAAGTTTGCTAGTATTTTGCTGAGAATTTTTGTATTATGTTCATTAGGGATATTGGCCTCTAACTTTCTTTTCTTTTAGTGTCTTTGTCCAGTTTCAATATCCGCGTAATGCTGGCCTTATAAACTGAGGAAGCATTCTTCTTTTTCAATTTTTTGGAAGAGTTTGAGAAAGGTTGGTATTAATTCTTCTTTAAATATTTGGTGGGATTTACTAGTGAAGCCATCTGGTCCTGGGTTTTTATTTGTTGCAAGATTTTTGATTAGTGATTCAATCTCCTTGCTCAATACTGGTCTGTTCAGATTTTCTGTGACTTCATGATTCAGTCTTAGTAACTTGTAGGTTTATAGAATTAGCCATTTCTTCTAACTTATCTAATTTGTTGGCATATAATTTGTTCATAGTAGTCTTTTACAGTTCTTTGTATTTCTGTGGTATCAGTTGTAACATCTCCTCTTTCATTTATAATTTTATTAATTTGAATCATCTCTATTTCTTAGTCTAGTTTTTAACCAGTTTGTCAACTTTATCTTTTCAATAAACTGTTATTTTTATTGATCTTTTCTATTGTCTCTCTAGTCTCTATGTCATTTATTTCTGCTGTATTTTTTATTATTTCCTTTCTTCTGCTACCTTTGGGCTTAGTTTATTGTTCTTGTTCTAGTTTCTTTAGGTGTAAGTTTAGGTTGTTTGAAAATTTTTTTTTCTTAACTTAGGCATTTATTGATATAAACTCTCTTAGAACTGCTTTTGCTGCATCTCATAACTTTTGGTATGTCATGCTTCCATTTTCATTTATCTCAAGATATTTTTTAATTTCCCTTTTGATTTCTTTGGTTGACCCATCGGTTGTTCAGAAGTGTTTTAATTTCCACATATTTGTGAATATTCCAGATTTCCTCCTGTTATTGATTTCTAGTTTCATAAAATTGTGGCTAGAAAAGATACTTGATATTTCATTCTTCTTAAATTCAAGACTTTTTTGTGACATAACATATGACTTATCTTGGAAGAATATTCTGTGTGTGCTTGAGAAAAATGTGCATTCTGCTTCTGTTGGATGGATAGCTCTGTATATGTCTGTTAGGTTCATTTGGTCTAAAGTGGCATTCAAGTCCATTATTTTCTTACTAATTTTCTGTCAGGATGACGCATCCTTCGTTGAAAGTGGAATATTGCAGTCTCCTATTGCATTGCTGTCTATTTCTACCTTCAGATTTGTTAAAAATTGTTTAAAATATGTATGTGCTCTGATATTGGGTGTGTATATATTTACACTTGTTATATCCTCTTGATGGACTGACTCCTTATTTTTATATAACAATTTTCTCTGTCTTTTGTTATAGCTCTTGACTAAAGTCTATTTGGTTTAACGTAACTATTACAACCTCTGCTCTCTTTTGTTTCCAATTTGTACAGTATATATTTTTCCATCTTCTCCCTTTCAGTCTGTGAATGTCCTTAAAGTTTAATTGAGTCTCTTGTAGGCAAGATATAGTTGGGTCTTGTTTTTTTAATTCATTCAGCAACTCTATGCCTTTTAATTGGAGAATTCAAACCATTTACATTTAGAGAGTTTTTGATTGGTAAGGACTTACAATCACCACTTTGTTAATTGCTTTCTGATTGTTTTGTAGTTCTTTTGTTCCTTTCTTTCTCTCTAGCTATCTTTCTTGTGAATAGATGATTTTTGTGATGGTATATTTTGATTCTTTTCTCTTTATCATTTGTGTATTTATTTTTACTTTGTGGTTACTCTGAGGCTTTCATAATACATCTTAGAGTTATAACAGTCTATTTTAAACTGATGACAACTTAACTCCAATTGCATAAAAATGTTCTACACATTTACTTTTTAGTTTGTTTATGTCATAATCAACAAAATATTGTATCATCCATTATTTTTAACATTTTTGTTCTTTAATTTATATGCTAGAGTTCAAAATGAAAACAATATTTTGATTAGTTTTACTGTTTTATACTGCTTCATTCTGGAAAATTCTGACCATTTTAGAAAATGAAGCTACGATTTTCTATAGTTTATGTTCTCTTAAAAAAAAAGGCAGAACAATCTGTTTTATTGACAAGTGATTAAGAACTATACAAAGGAAAGCCATTGTAGGCAAATGAGGTATTGATCAGAAAAGTATCATAAAGCTCAAGAGAAAAGTTATAGACATGTGACAGATTATATTTGCCTATGATATCAGCAACCATATCTCCTTTTAAATCCTTTTGTCTGTTTGGAAGGGTCTAGGAGGTGCTACCTTAAATCCCTGAGGTGAAAAAAGAATGTTTCACAGTAACATCCTTGGTTCATCTTTACCAGGAGATGTTTTCTTGATAGCACTTTGGTCTTGATCTTTGCTCTGAAGCCCTGTGACAGTTATTTTATGTATCAACTTGACTGAGTCACAAGGTATCCATATATTTGGTTAAACATTTTTCTAAGTGTTTCTGTGAGGATGCTCTTGGATGACTTTATCATCTAAACTCATAGACAGAATAAAGCCAATTGCCCTCCCTAATGTGTGTGGGCTTCATCCAATCAACTGAAAGTCTAACTAGAACAAAGGGCTGACCCCTTCCTGAATAAGAGGGAACTCTTCCTGCCTGACTGAATTCAAACCAGGACATCAGTTTTTATCCTTACTTGAGGCCTAAACTCAAACATCACCTCTTCCTTTGTCTCAAGTCCTGGCCTTCAAACTGGAACTATACTATGGGCTCTCCTGGGTCTGCAACTTGCTAACTACAGATCTTAAGACTTAGTCTTCATAATCATGCAATCCAATTCTTTGTAACAAATCTCTCTCTCTCTCTCTCTCTCTCCCTCTCTCTCTCTCTCTCTCTCTCTCTCTCTCTCTCTCTCTATATATATATATATATATATATATATATATATATATATATCAAGCCCTTTCTTACTTTGATAATATTCATTAGGAAAACTAGGAATTTTAATAAATAGGTTTATATTCAAATACAGCATTATTGATTCTTTACATTTTCTTTAAATTCTGCTTGAAACAATAATGTCTTCTTTAGTTTGCCTTTTTGTCAGCATACTTTATGATACTCAGCTAACAAGAAAAATACAATTGATAGTTTTGACATCCTATCTGGAAATACTTAGCCAGACCAACAGTTTATAGGTGCATTTTCTATTTTCTGCACAACCATAAATGATAGTTTTGCTAAACTGTTTGCCACTACACATCAAGGATCTCTTTTCCTGCAGCTTTCAATTACGTTTTCCTTACTCTTCTTTAATCCCACACTGACAGTCTCCTTAGGCCCATCAGGCTTCCAGCAATAGTCCTAAGACCATTCCAGTTTCTATCCACCACATGGTCCCACAATCAATGCCATATGTTTTGGGTATTTTCTTTCCAGGTACCAAATTCTGTAGTTTATCATGATTTTGTGGGTCAGAAATTTGAACAGGGAATGGCAGGAATGGCTTGTCTCTGTTCTACAATATCAGGGACTTCATCTGGGAAGACGCAAAGGCTTGGTTGTCTCAATAGGCAGAAGAATCATCTAGAAACTTCTTTACTTACATGTCTTGCTTAACTGGAATGATTTGAAGGCTAGAACTACTGACCAGAATGCTACAGGTAATCTTTCCATATGGTCTGGCTATTTCAAAGAATGGTAGCTTTGGGATGGTTAGACTTCTCATATGGTGGCTCAGGGCTTCTAGTGTGGTTACTCAAAAAGAACCAGGCAAAAGCTTCATGGCTCTGTCTGACACAGCCTGAGAAGTCACACAGTGCATTCCCACTACATTCTGCTTGTAATGGGTATATCACTAAGGTCAGCCCAAATCAAAGGGGAAGGGGCATAAACTTCCAGTCTTCGTGGAAGGAATGTAAAAAAATTGCTGACTTGTTTTTATATAACTGCACAAAATTAGAAGGCAAGGAAGCCAATAATTTGAGAGAAACTTATCATAAAGTATATTTGTGTTCTGAGCATAAGGACCGAGGCCTTCAAACCTTCAATATTTATAATCTTTCTGTCATGTATAGAGGAAGAAAAATATATGCAAATCAGAGGAAATAGTAAGGAATTAGTACAATGTCTCTCAATGTTGGGTACATATTAGAAATACCTGGTAAGTTTTCAGGAACTCTGGTGCCCAGGCAGCACCCCAGACCAGTGAAATTAGAATCTCATTGGGGAAGTGTGTGAGTGTGTGTGCGTGTGTATGTGTCTGTGTGTGTTGGTGGGAGGGAGGTGGAAGCATGCAGGCATCAGTATTTTTTTTTAAGTTCCTGAGGTGATTCTATTATATAGCTAATGTTGAAGACCACTGAGTTGATCCTGAGGTTAACAAGAAAATCGATGACCTTCATTTTAATTGACTTCTAACAACCCAGGTTAACTGGCCTCTACCAGCTCCCTAAATGAACCCTAATAGTGAACATGGGTTACTGATGCATGTGTTGAAGAGAACCTGAGAAAAGTCAACTCCTAGTAGAATTGTTAGATAATGAGCCTGGAGTCCTAAGGCTTGTACCATTCTCCAAAGAATCTGATTCCAAGAAAAGCGTAACAGTAATATACAAAGAAGCATACTAGAAAAAAAGTATTCACAATACCAGAGTTGCCTTAAGCCGTAATTGATAACAGGTAAGTGTTGAGAGAAATTTTCATTTTTATTAAAATTTGCTCCATAAGGTAATCTACTTTTATATTTAATTTTGCACTTTCAATGTGCTAGGACAGTTATGGTGCTTTTTTTGTGTTGATGTTCTAGTTAGATGTCTATGCGCTTGTTTCTCCAGTTTGATTTTGAGACATTTGAGGATAGGAAGCATATCTTATTAGCCATGCAGCCTAAGTGCCTGGAAAATCTTAAGCTCAATAATGTTTGTTAAGTTAAATAATTGGACTGAGAAACCAAGAATCCTGTGAAGATGAAGAGAAGAGGGTCACAATAAGTTCCTAAGTGGGAAAACAGGAGTGCCAAACATGTATATGAGAGAATTCCCTGGTGGTCCAGTGGTTAGGACTCAGCGCTTTCACTGCCAAGGGCGTGGGTTGGTGAACTAAGATCCCACAAGCCACGCAGCAAGGCCAAAAAACCAAATGTATACAAAAGCAATAAGTGATTAGAAATGACATGTACAGCCCTAGGCCATTTCCCCAAAAGACTACCAATACAATATCTTAAGGCCTTGAATAATCTAGCAAAAGAAGCAATGATGATGATAATAATAAAACAATATGAAGCTGTGAACATTCTCTCTCTCTCTCTCTCTCTCTCTCTCTCTCTCTCTCTCTCTCACACACACACACACACAAAGACACACATACACTCAACCATTAGACCATTTGCTTCATGTTACCTAAATGTTCAGCCTAAAAGAGAGAGTAGTTATATGCACCTAAGAAAGTATTCTTCATTTATGGCTACTGTAAATGGTTTCTCCTACAGGTAGAAGAAAGTTATATGCTATTTCACGGTCCTGGATTTTTATTATATTGAAAATTGTAACATATGCAATAAAGATTTGGAAATGAGATTTTGTGTGTGGTAGCATCCTTTGAATAAAATAAATTGCTCTGAATGCCAGATATGAAGACTTTTGTTATTAGGTAGTATTTATGTAAGGTGAAAAGAACTCTGGGAAATGTCTACCTTGTGATTTCTTGCTTGAATCTGAACTCACCTTGAACATTCAGATTGGGCTCTCTGCCTCTGACTACAGATAAACCTTTGCCCATGTACTTATGGATAACCTTAAATTGCCATAGGCTGACTGTGCCCTTGAATCCAGCAGCTGCAAAGGTTGAAAAAGGCAATATACAGTCAACATTCTTAAGAACATACTGTCCATTTCCTAAAGATATTTCTAAAAAGTCTCAGATAGAGAGGATCCTGATTATGAGTTCATTCTGCTTTTATGATTAGACACTACCTTAGACCAAGATCCTTTCAAGAGTAAAGGAGCCAGGATATTTTCATGCTGAATACAGTATCCATTCCCTTGAATTTTTTTCTGCTTCTCCCTGTATATAGAGAATGTGCAACTGTGTAGGGCGCGGTCAGCTAACTGCTACGCGGCAGGAAGCTGAAATAAGCTGAGTCATCCTTCCTGTGGCCACTGCGCTTGCGTAAAGTAGCGACCTATCCGATGTTGGCTCACAAATCGCACCATCGGCGAAAGCCAATCACAGAGCGACACATGTTCTTAATCCCTATATAAGCAGACTGCTATAGGATTGCGGGGTCTTCCTTCCATCTTTCTTCAACCAAGCTGTGCTCCAATAAAGTGTGATACGAGAAGAATCTTGCGTGTGGCGGCTCGTTATTCTGCCGGTCAGAAACGGCTCGCCGCAAGTGGTGCCGAAACCCGGGAACTTCGCGCCCTGCATGGAGGACCGATTCAGAACTCGACACACGGAGTGAACCGTCGGATCAAGATCCGATCTGGGTGCCATCAAGACTGACGAGAATTGTTGAAGAAAACTTCGGAGAAGATGCTGAGCTGGATGTTCCTGATGATTCTTAATCGAAGTCTTTGTATTAGTTGGAATTCCACAAAGGATTATTCAGATTGTGCAACTGAGTGCTGCCGGGCTGGAGCCCGTTGCCTTTGGAGATTTTGCCTCTTGGCTCTCTTCTGCCTTTTCCTTCTTTGGGGAGTGGGTGGGGGTAGGAATCTTTGGAGTCTGCTGTGTATTTGGGATTATGCTGTGTCTCTGGTTGGTCTGTCGTGTGCGCATCAGGGCACATCGAGATAGGGTCCTGCTCACTCAGGCACTTCTGGCTATTAATGAAGGAGATTCTCCCGCAGCCTGGCTCTCCGCCCTGAATAATTCGAAATGATTGCCCTTGCACAGAGAGGCCTTGTTGCCATTGCACCTCTATAGGGAGTCATCCATTGTCCTGATTGCCCTTGCACAGAGAGGCCTTGTTGCCATTGCACCTCTATAGGGAGTCATCCATTGTCCTGATTGCCCTTGCACAGAGAGGCCTTGTCGCCATCGCACCTCTATAGGGAATCAGCCATTATTCTGAGGCAGCCCTTGCACCCTGCGGCCCTTGTTGGCATTGCACGCAGGAGGGTGCCTCAGACATGCCAACAGAAAACTGCCCTCGTACGGGCTATGTTCTGCTTGGTGTTCTAATAAATAAAAAAGGGGGAGATGTAGGGCGCGGTCAGCTAACTGCTACGCGGCAGGAAGCTGAAATAAGCTGAGTCATCCTTCCTGTGGCCACTGCGCTTGCGTAAAGTAGCGACCTATCCGATGTTGGCTCACAAATCGCACCATCGGCGAAAGCCAATCACAGAGCGACACATGTTCTTAATCCCTATATAAGCAGACTGCTATAGGATTGCGGGGTCTTCCTTCCATCTTTCTTCAACCAAGCTGTGCTCCAATAAAGTGTGATACGAGAAGAATCTTGCGTGTGGCGGCTCGTTATTCTGCCGGTCAGAAACGGCTCGCCGCACAACTGGACTTCAAATATAGCTCCAGTATTTCTAAAAGATCTGATGTTTGCAGACACTACTGAAGCACCCAGAAATAAGAACCAAAAACTCCACCTTACCTTTGTCTTTGCTCCTTTTCAGGACCAAGAAGGCACAAGGGGGTTTCATTCCACTGGACTTCTGGTGAGCATTTATGGCATAGATGTTATCTCTGTGTGAATTTACAAACACTGGATTTTAACAAACAGGAGAACCATTCTTAAAATCTCTCCATGTAAGCACACTATTTTCTTAGCTCCCTTTTCCTTGAGTTTCCTTTTTGTGCATGCAGAGCTTCATTATTTAAATTCAGACAGATGCATAGAGCTGAATGGTTCTTTGGAGATTTGAAAGTCTAGCGGTTTGCTTATTCTGGGATACTCATTATAAACCAGACATAACAGCTTAAGAAAATATCATAAATGCTCTTTCTCCATGCAAAAGCATCATGAATATTGATGTTCAGTTTCTGTCGATCCTATGGCTCTTTCTTATTTCATTCAAATGATAGGATAAGAAGATAGTCCTGCTATGATATACATAGAAAATAGACTGAAAATTTGTATATAATACTCTCTTAATCTCTGCCTTGCCAGGAATGTAAATACTAGGCAATACTTTCTCCGTTCTTATAGTAGCTGCTCCCATTTTCAGGAAGAGAAAATCAAGTCTCACAGTGTTTAAGCTGTTTGCCCAAAATCTCACTTACTAGCTAATAAGTAGTAGAACCAGTATTTGAATCCAGATCTACCCTATATGAAAGTAAAATGACTTCTCTATGTCTAATATTATGTTAGCATTTTCTCAATAAAGGGTGTAGGAATAAATAATTGAATGAAGGGATAATTGATTCACCCCCCCCCCCCACTAGATGATGGTCTGGATCACAAACAATTAAAGAAACAAAGAAACAATTAAAATTCCTTTCCCAAAATGAGAGGTTCCGTGGCTTCTAGACACCTACTTCACATACCAGGTAAAAGCAGGCAGTTATATCAGCAGGTAACGTATCAGGCTGCATGTCCTCTCCAAGACGGTAATAAGTCCTATCAAAGGATAGAGGTTCCATGCACTGGGGACAGCAAAGTCAGAAGATATGCCCATATGAAAAGATGATTGGCTACTACTTAGTTTCAAAATGGTAAAATGACTCATACATTAAACTAAATAGCTTTTATTAATGAGTGAAATTTGGTCTAAATCAGTCAACTTTGGAAAAACTTACCACAACCAAAATAAGAACAAATATGAAGCATTTGTTTTATAAAACATTATTTTATTCAAACCACTAGATTAAAAAAAAAGTTTCTTTATGTCCATTGTTGTATAGCTTCAAACATTCTAAATGTTAGGTACTAACTGGTCAGCCTGAGGGACTCATTGGGGCAGGCTGTCTAGGCTGTGTTTTTGATAGTTCAGCACCTTCCTAGCTGCTATAACTAGTATATAAGAACATCACTTTAATCTCTAAGAGTGAACACTTTTAAAGAAAAATATATCTACCTACCCTCAACTTGTCTGAGAAAGCAACCTTAGGATTAGTACCTATTCATCTACCAATGTGGAATCTACTTTACACAAGGTCTATCATGCAAGATCCAAAAGATTAAATTGATTGACATTTCATACAGTTCAAGAGGATTAGAGGCTGTGTCTTGAAGCTTCGTGGTGCAGAAAATCCTTATATTGTTAAGCAGGCACAGGGAGCATAGGAGCTGTAGAGTAGCCAGAAACGGTATATAATAACAGATTTTCCCAAGAGACTTTAAAGGCCTAAAAGTTAGTGAATGGCCTGGAGCTCAAAACATTTGGAACTTAAAGGTTAGAATCATTAAACTAGGTGACCAATTCTTCTGTGAAATTTTTACCGTATCTGTCCAATAAGGTGAGTTGGACTAAGTGGTTTCAAAGGTCACTTCTAACCTATCATTACACTCTAGAGCCTTATACTTAAGGAACTCCATAGAATTTAAGTTGGGCTTGATAATACCAAAGTGGGTCAAAATAGTTTATCTACACATTTACCTTTTCAGGTGATCTTCATTCCTTCCTGCTGTTCTTTCCTTCTTTCTGGGATTATTTCCTCAGTCTGAAGAACTTCATTTAGTATTTCTCTAAATGTAGGTGTGTTGTCAGTGAATTCTTTTATCTTTTGCTTGTTTGATAGTGCCTTTATTTTCCTTTATTTTTGGAGGATACTTTTCCTAGGTTTAGAGATGTTATGTCAAAAACGTTTCTCTCTGCATTTTAAAGATGTCACTGCATTGGCTTTTGACTTTCATTGTTTCTATCGAAATGTCAGCTCTCCATCTATTTGCTCTTCTTTTGAAGGTGACATGTCTTTTTTCTCCAGATGCTTTGAAGATTTCACCTTCATCACTCGTTTTCTAGCAGCTTACTATGATAAAACTAAGTTTTCTATTCTCATTTATCCTGTTTGGAGTTTGCTGAGTATTATGAATCTGTGAGATGAGGCTTTTTGTCACATTTGGAAATTTTTTGATTATTATCTCTACAAATATTGTCTTTCCCATTCCTTCTCTCTCTTTTACTTATACTACAATCACACATATTTTAACCATGTCACTATGTTCCACTTGTCTTGTGTTCTTTTTTTCCCACCTTTATTTTTTTCCATGTTTCTGTTCAGATATTTTATATTGGTTTGTCTTCAAGTTTACTCGCTATGTAGTATGCTATTAAACTATTGAGTTCTTAATTTTAGATTCTTTTCAGTTCTAAAGTGTCCATTTAACTTTTTATAGATTCCATTTCTTTGTGTAATCATACTTTCTTCCCCCTTTCCACCTTATTCTCCATGTGCTTTAATAATTTAGTCATTGTTATTTCAAAGTACTTGTCCACTAAAACCAACATATGGATCATTTTGCATGCAGCAAAAGAGGTTCTAAGAGGGAAGTTCATAGCAATGCAGGCCTACCTCAAGAAAGAAGAAAAATCCCAAATAAACAATTTAAGTTTACACCTAAAAGAACTAGAAAAAGATAAAGAGAAGGGAATAATAAAGATCAGAATAATCGAAAAGTAACTCTGGATAAAATCATGTTGAGTATCTAGCCAAAATAATGTTTTCTCCTTGTTGTCACAGGTTTAAACTTATATAACACAAAACATCTGAGCTCAAAGCCCAATCCTCCAGGGTTCTTACAAAACAAAAGTAAAATGTGTTTTAAGTGGTTAGAGCCAGACCCCATTATATTCACAGTTCCAAACAGACCCACCAATCATAGGACTTGTTTAGAATTTAACTGTGTATATTTTTAAACTATAGGTATTTTTACTTCTAGTCAACATTAAACCTCAGTGCAATCTCCAAATTATAGACAGCCATTTGAAATGAAACTCAGCAAAGGACAGGACTATTTGTCACATATTTGCAAGGAATAATTCCATTCAGCATACATAATGCAACATTTGTGACTAATTTCCCCATAGGAATAATTGGAATTTTCAACTTATTTCAAATTTTATACATAGCATGAAACCTTATTCATATATTTTTATCAGACTAATTCAAATTTATATTTGAATCGTTAGAAAATATTTGTGTACAGTTTTGGTTGATAATAAAAGAAAAATATAAAATATGTTGAATGTCTTTTCTATGTCAAGATGCAAAACAAGTCATGATGTTTTTGTTGGAAAATTTTTGTACTCAGGGTTTTGTATATACCTTTTTTTTTAACTGGAAAGAAAATTTAATATTTAGCCTTGCTAGACTCTAACATAAGATGAAGATGACTTTGTTACAGTTCCACCTGACCATTTATGAACTTCCTACTGAAGCAGTGACCTTCCCAGCACTGAAGAGTGAATGAAGAAAAGGCTAACCCTGCTAACGGTGGAGATTTTAAGTCAGCAGGTTTCTGGGCTTTCAAACTCATACTTGCTTAGCACTCCAAACCAATTTTCTCTGGAAACAACTCATGGGAGGAGGGGCCTTTGTTTTTGACTAGAATAGAGTAGGACACTTAGTAGTAGTAGGTCACTTTCCTTAATTAAGCTTTTGAAAATACAGCCTCGCAGCTAATCAAGGAGTCTGATTTCCTACTTGATAACAGTCCAGCAGTGACTAATGATGTGTGACTACGCTGATGAGTATGATGAATTTTTTAAAACTAAGCACTTAAATGGTTATAGAAATGAAGGAAAACATGGATATTTAGAAACCTTTTTATATACATATTGCAGTAAGGTGGTTTACAGCAGATTTCATTTTATTTCTGAAAATGTTGTAAACATGTAATTAGTAAAAGATTTTGTAAAACTTTGTCCTATATTTGTATGTCTGTAAATATAATGCATATGTTCTAAGAATAAATATGTCAATATCATGTATGATGTTATTTTAATTTGCCTGTATGCCACTTTACACATTGACATTAAAATAAAAGACAACACTTCAATAGCCTGAAAAAAAATCAGAATAAAATTAAATGAAATAAAGACTAAGAAATAGAATACAAAATATCAATGAAACTAAGAGCTGGTTCTTCGAAAAGATAAAATCAACAAACCTTTAGCTAGACTAACCAAGAAAAAAGAGAGCACTCAAATAAAGAAAATCAGAGATGAAAAAGGAAAAATTACAACTGATACCACAGAAATACAAAGGATCATAAGAGACTACCATGAACAATTGCATGCCAGCAAATTAGACCACTTAGAAAGAAATGGATAAATTCCTAGAAACATATAATCTTCCAAGACTGAATCATGAAGAAATAGAAAATCTGAACAGAATGATTACTAGTAAGGAAATTGAAACAGTAATCAAAAATCTCCCAATAGGGCTCCCCTGGTGGCGCAGTGGTTGAGAGTCCGCCTGCCAATGCAGGGGACATGGGTTCGTGCCCCGGTCCAGGAAGATCCCACATGCCGCGGAGCAGCTGGACCCGTGAGCCATGGCCGCTGAGCCTGCGCGTCCGGAGCCTGTGCTCCACAACGGGAGAGGCCACAACAGTGAGAGAGGCCCACGTACCGCAAAAAAAAAAAAAAAAAAAAAAAAAAAAAATCTCCCAACAAACAAAAGCCAGGACCAGACAGCTTCATTGGCAAATTCTACAAAACATTCGAACATTCAAAGAAGACTGAATATCTATTCTTCTCAAATTCTATCAAAAAATTTAAGAGGAGGAAAAGCTTCCAAACACATTTTACAAAGCCAACATTACCCCCCTAATACCAAAAGCAGACAATGATGCCACAAAAAAAGAAAATTATAGGCCAATATCCTTGATGAATGTAGATGCAAAAATCCTCAACAAAATATTAGCATTCTGAATTCCTCAATACTTTAAAAGGATCATACACCATGATCAAGTGGGATTTATTCAAAAGGCTCAAGGATGGTTCAACATCTGCAAATCAATCAACATAATACATCACATTATCAGAATGAAAGACAAAAACGATATGATCATCTCAATACATGCAGAAAAAGCCTTTGACAAAATTCAACTTCCATTTATGATTAAAAAACCTCTCAACTCAGTGTGTATAGAAGTAAAGTCTCTCAACATAATAAAGGCCATATATAACAAAACCACAGCTAACATCATTCTCAATGGTGAAAAGCTGAAAGATTTTCCTCTAAGATGAGGAATAAGACAAGGATGCCTATTCTTGCCACTTCTATTCAACATTGTATTGAAAGTCCTAGCCACAGCAATTAGGAAGGAAAAGAAATAAAAGGTCTCCAAATAGGAAAGGGAGAAGTAAAACTTCACTATTTGCAGATGACATGATACTACATATGTAGAAAACCCTAAAGACTCCCATAAAAAAACTGTTAGAACTAATAAATGAATTCAGTAAAGTTGCAAGATACAAAATCAATATACAGGAATCTGTGCCATTTCTATACACTAATAATGAACTATCAGAAATAGAAATAAAGAAAAAATCCCATTTACAGTTGCATCAAAAAGAATAAAATACCTAGGAAAAAAATTTAACCAAAGAAGTGAAACACCTGTACATTGAAAATTATAAGAAGAACACACAAATAAATAGAAGGATATTTCATGTTCATGCCTTCGAAGAATATTGTTAAAATGTCCACAATACCCAAATCAACTTATAAATTCAATGCAATCCCTATCAAAATTCCAATAGCATATTTCACAGAACTAGAACAAATAATTTAAAATTTTGTGTGGAGTGAGAAAAGATACTGGATAGCCAAAACAATCCTGAGAAAGGAGAACAAAGCTGGAGGTATCATGCTTCCTGATTTCAAAGTATATTACAAATCTATATTAACCAAAAAGTATGGCACTGGCACAAAAACAGACAGATCAATGAAACAGAATTGAGTGCCCAGAAAAAAACCCACGCATATATGAACAATTTATGATAAAGGAGCAGAAAACATACAATGAAGAATGGGTAGTCTCCTCAGTAAATGGTGTTGGGAAAACTGGACAGCCTCGTGCAATAGGACAAAATCTGATCATTACTTACATCAGGCACAAAAAATTAACTCTAAATGAGTTAAAGACTTGAAAGTAAGACCTGAAACCATAAAACTCCTAGAAGAAAACATAGGTGATAATTTCACTGACATCAGTGTTAGCAATGATTTTGTGAAACTGACTCCAAAAGCAAGGGAAACAAAATTAAAAAAAAACAAATTAGACTATATCAAACTAAAAACCTTCTTCACAGCAAAGGAAGCCATCAACAAAATGAAAAGACAACCTACTGCATGGGAAAAAATATTCACAAATAATATATTAGGTAAGCAATTAATATCCAAAATATATAACAACCTTATACAACTCAACATCAAAAAGCAAGCAATATGATTTAAAAAATGGGCAGAGGATATGAATAGACATTTTTCCAAAGAAGACATACAAATAGCCAACCAGCACATGAAAAGATGTTTAATATCACTAATTATTAGGGAAATGCAAATCAAACCCACAATGAGATATCAGTTCACACCTGTTAGAATGGCTATAATTGAAAAGACAAGAAATAACAAATGCTGGAGAGGATGTGGAGGAAAGGGAACCCTCATACGCTGTTGGTGGGACTGTAAATTGGTGCAGCCACTTTGGAAAACAGTATGTAGATTCCTCAAAAAATTAAGAATAGAACTACCATATGAACCAGTTATTCCACTATCTGGGTATTTATCTGAAGAACATAAAAGCACTAATTTGAAAAGATATATGCACCCTTATGTTCACTGAAGCATTATTTACAATAGCCAAGACATGGAAGCAACCCAAGTGTCCATCAACAGATGGATGGATAAGAAGATGTGAGATATATATATATATATATATATATATATATATGCACACATACACAATGGAATACTACTCAGCCACGAAAAAGAATGAAATCCTGCCATTTACCCCAACATGAATGGACCTAGAGGGTATTATGCTAAGTGAAATATGTCAGACAGAGAAGGACAGATACCATTTGATTTCACTCACATATGGAATCTAAGAAAACGAAACAAACAAAATAAAACAAAAGCAAATTCATAGATATAGAGACTAGATTAGTGGTTACCTGAGGGGAAGGGGGTTGGGTGTGGGTGAAAGTGGTCAACTATATGGTGATGGACAGCAACTAGAATTGTGTTGATGATCACTTTGTAGTGTATGTAGATGTCAAATTATAATGCTATACACCTGAAACTTATAAAATATATATGTATATATATATATATAATACATATATATATAGAGAGAAAGCTAGATAGCTAGATGATAGATGATGGTGATGATGAAGATAGACAGACAGATAGATAGATAGATATGAAGAAGGAAGAAGGATGATACCAGTAGATAAATCAAAGACATTGAATAAAGAATTTTGAAACCTCCAAAGCCAACTGGCCTCCTATTCTGACCTCTAGTCAGAGCATTAGCTAAATTCCATAATTATTAATGGCAAATGAGAGTCAGTAAGGTACCAGTGAAGTAAATAAATTGTTCATGAATATAATCAGAAAGCGCTAAATTTCAGGAGATAGAGGAAAAGAGTAATGTATAGATGCCTTGAATTTCCAATCTGTTAAAATTTCTGAAAATGTGCTTCAGCTCCAAAAAACTTTAATTAGTGAAATGCCAAACTCAATTAGTCTGAAATGAGTAGAGTTAAACAGCAGAGAGACTTCCAAACTAGACAGAAATCTGTTTTACAAAACTCATTTCTTAATCAGAAGTTCTTAAAAATCAATCCTGTTGACTTTTCAGAGCTTCTCAAGATTTTGAAATTCTGTGGCTTCAAATCTATTTGGGCTTATTCTGGGACAGGCGTAATAGCAGCACACCCACATACAGATTGCTTTGTACTGTCACACAGTTCTGTTATAGGGTGAAAGAACAGGAATGTTCACCATCTAAATTGATTTCCTGATCTCCAGTGAAGAGCAAAACCCACCTCTCTCTCTCTCTCCCTCTCTCTCTCTCTGTTCCTCCTGGTGTACCATAGAGATTTCTTTAATTGATTATAATTGGTGAGGGGGTAGGGAAGAGACTTGGATCTACCTACACAGTCAATGCTGGTTTATCTTATCATTCATAATGACCTGTTGATAGCAGCACATATTAATCTGAGACAAGATAGTGGGTCTATTTATCTTTCTATATTACCTGAAGCCTTAAAAGAACATGAAGGGAAACATGCTTAGTTAAATATCAACATATGAAGAACATCTATTGGTTAACTTTTGTCTTTTGAATAATCCAATATCACTGGTTCTTCTCAAAGTATTTGTCAGAAGCAGGACTCATTCAACTGAAGGGGAGCAGAATTTGCCACCCCAAAATATGCCTTTTTGGCATAAGGATTATTTTAGTCTGATTATTTTTAAGACAGCAGATACAGGAGAAGCTCTAAAAATGGAGTAGAAATTACATTTTGTAAGAGAAATTAACATTTATAAGGGAAATTTCCATTTGTAAGTGTCTTCCTGGCTGTACCAAGAAGAGCAGGATGACCAAATCTCTAGAAACTCTTAACCAAGGAGAAGACAATTACCTAAATCTGCATAACAACCATACCCTTGTTTACTGTGCTTTGCCTGGTAACCTCCTGTAACTAGCTCCCCTGCTCCACCAACATCTTCTTTTGTCTTTAGCTGGAGATGATATTTAAGATCATGGTTTGGGCCACATCCAGGAGTAACTCAGTTTTCCTGGGTCTCTCCCATGTGTACAGGAGGTATACATGTTACTAAACTTCTGTTTGTTTTTCCCCTGTTAGTCTGTCTTTATATTACAAGGATGTCTCAGCTTCTTAGAAAGAGAACCTAGAAGGGGAGATTATTTTTGCTCTCCTACATAACTCGGGCAGATTTCTGGGATCTGGTTCTTGGCAAGTCACTAATGTGAAAAGGCAGTATTGGAACTGTACTAAAAAAGTCCAGAATGCATTGTTTTAGGTTACACCTGTGCTTTTCTCTATCCTTTTGCAAGTTCTGTTTCTAGTTCTGGATTCAGTTTTCTGTTGCAGAGGGTCTTATCTCACCCCAATGAAACTTTAAGGCAAATCAATACAATGTCATATTATTCTTGGGAAAACAACTTTACAATGCAAACAAATTATGTATGATTTGTACTTTGAGGAGAAGTGGCATGAGAAAAATTGCTATTCTGAAAATATAACAATGTGTTACCTTTATCATATGCAGCATCAACATACAATATTTGCAAGGGCTTTTTCCACTGGTTCCTTACATCTTCAAACATATTGAAGCTTCCTCATTTTGTAGTTATTTAGTTGATCCTGATCTCCTATCTGGGAATCCTCTAGCTCTCTACTATATTTTAGTCTCAGAATGATCAAACTTGCAATACACGTGCACTTTCCCCATTTCCTTGCAGCCCATTCCTTTTCAAAAATTGAGGTGCAGTTCATATACTAATAAAACTCAGCATTTAAAGTATCTAATTCAATGGTTTTTAGTATATTCATAACCATCACCACTGTCCAACCCCAGAATATTTTCATTACCCCAAAAAGGAACCCTATACCCATTAACAGTCACTACCCAACCTCCCCTCCCAAGCCTGGCAACTACTAATTCCCTACTCTGGACATTTTATATAAATATCATCATACAATATGTGGCCTTTTGTATTTGACTCCTTTCATTTAGCATGTTTTCAAAGTTCATCCATGCTGTAGCACAAATCAGTACTCGATTCTTTTTTATTGTTGTATAATATTCCATTTTATGGATATACCATACTTTGTTTATACATTTATCAGTTGATTACTTTGGGGTTGTTTCTACATTTTGGCTATTGTGAATAATGGTACTATGAGTATTTGTGTACATGTTTCTGTGTGGACATATGTTTCCAATTCTCTTGAGTATATAACTAGCAGTGGAATTGCTATGTCATATAGTAACTATGTTTAAAATTTGAGGAACAGCCAAAGTGTTTTCCAAATCATCTGCATATTTTTACATCCCCACCAGTTATGTATGAAAGTTCCAATTTCTACACATCCTTGCTAATGTTTGTTATTATCTGTCATTTTGAAAGACATACCTGGTAGTTGTGAAGTGTATCGCACTGTGGTTTTGATTTGCATTTCCTTGATGATTAATGAATTGAACATCTTTTCATGTGCTTATTGGATATTCATATATGTGCTTTGGAGAAATATCTATTTAAATCCTATGCCCATTTTTATTTTTATTTTCCATTTTTAAATTATATTATTTGTATTTTCATTATTGAGTTGTAAGAGTTCTTTATATTCTCTGTATATGAGATCCTTATCAGATATATGATTTGCAAATATTTTTGCCCATTCTGTGGCTTGTCTTTTCACTTTTTTAAATAGTGTCTTTTGAAGACCAAAATTTTAATTTTAATGAATTCAATTTATCTAGTTTTTTCTTTGGTTGTTTGTGCTTTTGGTGTTATATCTAAAAAAAATATATTGCCAAATGCAAAGTCATGAAGATTTATGCCTGTTTTCTTTTAAGAGTTTTAGAGTTTTAATGCTTACATTTAGATCTTTGATACAATTTGAATCAAATTTTGTATCTTGTGTAGTAAGGTTCCAAAGTCATCCTTTTGCATGTGGATATCCAGTTTTCACAGCATCATATATTGAATCCTTATTGAATTGTCTTGGCATCCTTGTTGAAAATCAATTGACTATAAATATGTAGGTTTACCTCTATAATTTCAACTCTATTCCATATATAAGAATTCAATAGTGTACATATATATGGAGAGAGAGAGAGAGAGAGAGGGAGCTATCCTTATGCCTGTACCAAACAATCTTGATTACAGGAGATTAAATTTTGATAATGGGAAGCGTGAGTCCTCAAACTTGTTTCCTTTTCCAAATCGTCTTGGCTATTCATACTTCAGTATAAACTTTAGCATCAGCTTGTCTATTTCTACAAAAAAGGGCAGCTGAGATTTCAATAGGATTTGTTGTGAATTGGTAAATTTGAGAGTATTGTCATCTTAACAATATTAGTGTTCCTGTCTTTGAACATGGGCTCTTTTTATATTCACATACATCTTTAATTTATTTCAATGATATTTTCATAGTTTTTATGTGTACGTCTTACACCTTCTTGGTTAAATTCATTCCTAAGTATTTCACACTTTTAAATTTTAAATGGAATTGTTTTCTTAATTTGATTTTCAGATTGTTCGTTGTATAGGAATTGCATTGGAATACGATATAATTGTATACAAAACAATACAGTTGTATATAGTTGTACAATCTATTTGTGTATATTGCTCTTGTATCCTCAAAACTTGCTGAACTTGTTTATTAGTTCCAATAGTTTTTTGTGGATTTCTTATGAATTTTGGTGTATAAGTTCATGTCATCTGTGAATAGAGATAGTTTTACGTCTTTCTTTCCATTTTGAATGCCTTTTATTTATTTTTCTTTCTTAATGTCCTGTCTAGAACTTTCAGTACAATGTTGAATAGAAGTGGGAAGACTGGGTGTCCTTCTTTTGTTCCTGATCTTAGGGGGAAATCTTTTGATCTTTCACCATTAATTGAGATGTTAGCTCTGGATTTTTCATAAATGCCCTTTATCAGATTGAAGAAGTTCCCTTTTATTTCTAGTTTGTTAAGTGTTTTTATGGTAAAAGGTGTTGGACTTTGTTAAATGTTTTTTCGGCATCTATTGAGAATATTGTTTTTAGTGCATTAATATGGTGTATTGCATTGATCGATTTATGTATGCTGAATCAACTCTTGCATTACTGGGATAAACCCTACTTGGTTGTGGTGTGTACTCCTTTTTTGCATGTTGCAAAATTTGCTTTTCTAGAATTGTTAAAGATTTTTATGCCTATATTCATAAGGCATATTGGTTTCTAGGTTTGTTTTTCCTCTTGTGATGTCTTTGCCTGATTTTGGTACGTTTGTTCCCTTTTAAGCTTCCACTGTTAGGTATTAAGGTTCACCTTTCCATTGAAACTGCTCTAGCAAAGATGACCAAATCTAATGCCCACACATTCTTCGAAGCATTTGTCACTGTCCCTGCATTTGTCATTATTAATTTTCACGTCCTCAAAATCTTCTCTTCCATCAGCATTTACCCCTTGGAGAACTTAGTACAGAGATACTCCTTATTTGTTTTTTGTCACAAGGATAGAGGGGGAAAAAGTTGGTATTTGTGATCAGACAGCTTTTTGTAGAGCTGTGACCAAATCAGAGAATCCCTGCAACTATTCTGACCATCATAACAAAACAAAAAATACTTCTATTAAACAATGAATTCTGCTTCTTCTACAACAGGCTCTGGAATCACACTACCTGGATTCCCATCCCGCTTCTACATCTCTGCTCCGTTTAGCAAGTTATTTAACCTTTGAGTCTTCATTGCTTATTTGTAAAATAGAAATGATAATAATAGTGCATATGTTACAGGGCTGTAAATATTATATAAGACAATGTGTACAAAGCCCCTGATACATACCAAGTACTTCATAAATGATGACCATCATTATCATAATCACACAACCTAAGAGAGATGTACATGAATGGACTATGCAAACAGTATGATTCAGATGTTAAGCTATTTGCTTCAGTTGCTTCTCCAGCTTTGATTTCCTTCCAATCTTCTCCTTCAGAATTCATGACTCAAGTGTGTGAGAGATGTAGGGGCAGTGCAGTATGACAGTTTTGCCTGTATCTGGGCATGGAGAGAAAGACCGCATGCTTGAATGTGCTCAGGGTAATATTTATTCCCTCATTCATTCAACCAATATTTATTGAGCATCAATTATGTACCAGGCACTGTGCTAAGGAAAAGGAATACAGTAGTGAATAAGATATATATATATAGTCCATGCTGCCATGCAACTTACCT
This sequence comes from Tursiops truncatus, assembly GCF_011762595.2. NCBI lineage: Eukaryota > Metazoa > Chordata > Mammalia > Artiodactyla > Delphinidae > Tursiops > Tursiops truncatus. The sequence continues at coordinate 30,908,166 of NC_047055.1, forward strand.
TCTTGAGGGGTGGGGCATGGATATTACAGTCTAGTATGGGATTGGCAAACTTTTACTGTAGCAGAAATTATTTTCCATTTTGCAGGCCAGGCAATCTCATTTGTACCATTTTTTAAGATTCCACATATAAACCATGCAGTTGTGGTGCAAAAGCAGCCATAGAGAATACAGAAATTAATGGCGTGGCTGTATTCTAATAAAATTTTATCTACGTAAACAAGTGGTGGGCCAGATTTTGCCTGGGCTATAATTTGCCAACCTTAGTCTAAATACATAATCATAAGTAAGACAGGCCTACATTTACCTCAGCCCTCATCGTTCATTTCAAAACCAGAATGGGCCCATGAAGTCAGACGTCCAATTTCCTTCAGGGTTTGGAATTCTGCACAGTCATGGTAGATATAAAACTGCATGCTCTTACAGAACTTAGGGAATTATTCATGACCAAGGTATATGAAGTTTGTCACAGAAGATGCTTATTCCCTTTTGTGTTGTTATTACCAAGCAAATTGGTCTCAAACATTTGATATCCTGAGTCACAGTTTTGGTGGCTTTTCAAGTTTGTTTCTATGCAGCACAACATTATAATGTCTATTCTCCATCCTAAAAACTGGCCTCTGACATTTTGTTCCTGTGTGGGCCAGAGCAGACAAAACACATGTTATATCCAGGGTTAGTTCCAAGAGTAGATAAGGTTTGGATTGGCTTTTATTTTTTCACTGATTATAAAATACATAATTTGAGCAAAGCCAGGAACAAATTGAGCTACTTGGCATTTCAGAGACATTTCTAAAGAAACACTAAGAGTTACTCTTTGCCCAGGACTGTTTCTGGAGATATAGAACCTCTGAAAAAGGTGATTTTAAGCACAGGAAGGCAAGGGTAATTATAGGATAATTTCTTCTCAAAAACTCCCTTTTAGATGCTATTCTTTTGAAACAGCATGCTTTGTGCCCTGACAGTTACTTTTAGTTCATGGGTCCTATTAGCATGCAGAAGTTTTGAAGCATTTTAGTTTATTTTTTGATAATGCAGGAAAGTTAGTCTTTAAGATATAATCATCTTTGTGTATCTGTTCTGCTTCTTGTTAAAGGTTTGATTATGCAGCTATGTGATGAGACTTTTTCTCTCATTTTCTCTTTTTGTTGTCATCTTTGAGATGAGCATAAAGTATCTGAATTTTCTTGCTTAATATATTTCTGTTCTATAAGGTGGTTTTCTGTAGTGGTTTGACCTTTTCAGTATTGTTAGCAAGATGGGAGTGCCTACCTTTCAGAGTCCCGAGAAATTAGTTTGTGGAAAGGCTGCCACCTTCAGGTAATGGTACAGAGCTGGAAGGAAGGCTTAGAATAACAGCACACTAGGGGAAGTTTCTATCTGCAGCAAACTTCTATATGAATTAAGCTTTTGTTTTAAATAAGTTTTGTGACCCTAGATTCCCCATCCTCTAGGCTGTGATTAAAACTTTTTTATTACTAAGGAAAGATTAATCTCCCAGTTAATAAGCATTTGTGCATGTGCTCTACACACCCACACCCACACAAGTTTGAATAATGAACCACTGAATTTTCTACTCTGTGTTCACCAACCACATAATATGAGAGGAAGGATTTAGAAAGTGATTTCAAATACTGCCCTCCACCTCCTTTAATATTTACCACCGAAAGAATTCTATTTTAAATTTCTTATTTGAGACAAGTAATCAGCAGAGAGATTTCTTCAATTAATTCGATTAATGAGAAAAAGTTCGTATTGCATAGAACGGATAACAGAGAAAATACTAAAGATGCTTGGAAAAATAATGGTGGGAACACTGCCTCTCCTCGCTTAAGTAAGCATTTCTCTTACTGGCTGATGAAGAAGCAATATTCTCAGAAGCAATATTATCACAGTTTTTTTTTAGTTTAAATTTATTCTATTACTAATAATATGGACCTTATTTTCATAGGTTTAGCTTTTGTATTCCTTCTTTTGTGAATTTCATGTTCTTGTCCTTCAAACATTTTTCTATTGGGATATTTGCAATTGTCTTGTTTATTTGTTAGAACTCTACATAGCAAGGGTATCTACCCTTACTCTGTCATATGTTGCAAATATTATCCAGGTTTCACTAGCCTTTGAGTTTTGATTGTAAATATTCATGGGATTTTTTAGATATAGAAAAAATGTTTCCAACTGTAGTCAATTCTCTTAGTCTTATCCTAAGACTTTTTAAACATAAAAGGTTTTTTAAACCTTTTTCAAAAATGTAAAGGTTTTTTAAACGTTTACCTCCATGATAGGAATGACTTGGCAACCAATTTTCTAATTTGAAATGCCACCTTTATGGTATATAAAGTTCATACACATAGATAAAGATGTAGACTATGTAGATAAACAGTTTTTGTTTATTCTTGTGTCAGCTGCACATTGATTTATTTTAGCTTTACAACACATAAATATTTTCAATCTGGTAGTGCAAGTTCCCTTCATTATTATTTTCAAAATTATCTTAGCTATACCAATAAATTAACAGAGACAATATTTATAATCTATTTGTCAAATTCTCCTCCTATCAAATAATGTGGCACATCTCTTTATTTATTAAGGATTTTGTCTTTTATTTACCAAAATAAAGTTTTACAGTTTACAGAGCTCCTACATATTTTCCAATGTTATTCTGAGGTATTTTATCACTTTTGCTGTTAGCACAAAATTTTTCTAAATATAGTATTTCATTTTCTGTTGATATTTAATGTTTAAACAGAATATGTACTTTCTGGTACGGTACAATTTTGTATAGTTTAGAACAAGATAGTTAAATGAATTATCTAAATTCACAAAACTGTTGTGCATTTTCATTTACCTTCATCTGTTAAATTCTGAGAAAAAATCCATCCCCTGATGGTTGATTTGTCTGTTGTTTCTCCTTGCACATTCACCTGTGTTTCATTTATAAAATCTGAAGCATATTTTCTAACTAGAATGCATGTTTTGTGAACATGAAATACTACTTTTGGCACAGTTTACAATTTGACATTTTTTAGAATTAACATCACGACACCTGCTTTTTTTGTATTATCACGTTGTACTTCTCTCATCCCTTTATTTTTAAACTTTTTGTCTCATCGTGCTTTAAGTATTCCTGATTTATTACGTAAAGAGAAGGAGATGGATTCTCTGTGTCAATAGAGGGAAAGACATTAATAAAAAAAGACTTCTGATTTTTAGACTAACTGAGTAGATTTTGATACCATTTATTGAGCTAGGGGACACTTAGGGAAGAATAGGTTTTGGAGGATTGGAAATAAGACAATTTTTGACATATTAAGTTGAAGACAAAAAATATTGAGTAGACAATTGGATATATAAGTCTGGAGTTCAAAGTTAGAGATTAGGTCTGGAGATATAATTTTGGGAGTAGCCAGCTTAGAAATGTTATTTAACTCCATGGCACTTGATATGATCACCTAAGGTAAGGGTACAGAATGAAAGGAATAGAGGTCTATGAATTAAGCTCTAGGACATGCTAACATTTGTATGATGAAAATAAGAGAATCCAGCAGAGGAGACCAAGAACAGGCAGCAGGAAAGTAAGAGGAAAACCAGGAGAGTGTGTTTTCATAGAAGCCATGGGGGGAAACTTTCTTGAGAAGGAAGGACTGGAAACTTTGTCAAAAGCCGCTGAGACAGCAGTGTCCAAATGAAGTTTGTGTAGTAATGAAAATATTCTAGATCTGTGCTGTAGGACATAGCTGCCACTATCCACAAGAGCCTACTGAGCACTTGAAAGGTGGCTATGTGACTAAGGAACTGAATTGCTTTTAACTTAATTTTAATACCCGAATGTGGCTAGTGGCTGCCATATTGGACAGTGCTGTTTGAGTTGCTGGGAAAGATGAAGACAGAAATGTGTACATTTGATACATCAGTTTCACTGGAATGGTGGAAAGCTGGATGAGAGTGGGCTGAAGTGTGAATAAGAGAGAAGAAGCAAATTCGCTAATATCATATTAAGAAAAAAAACAAGATGAACAATTTTGTGTGGAGAAAGATCTCTATTTTAAAGTCGTATATAGGAAGCATAGAAAAACTGAAAAGGATATACATTAAAAATAACAACGGTTTATCTCTGAGTAGTAGGATAATGCTTGATTTTATATTCTTCTTCACACAATTTTTATATTTTCTAAATTTGTACAATAGTTATATATTCCTTGTATAATTCTAAAAATTAGGTAAGTGGCATTTTAAATGCAAGTCACAGACATTGAACAATTTGAAATAATTATTTCATGTTTGATGAAATTGAGGTATATGAATATGATTATCTCAATAATATTAAATGTATTAGACCAATACATTATACATTTAGAAAATATAACTAGAATTTGATAAATTAAAAGAAATAATAAGATCTTTGACTTGCCATTAAACCATTCACTGAACATAATATAAATCTTTCTGAAGTTAAAAGGCTGTTAATGGGCATTTTAGTACGTAGACTCAGTGCAAATTTTTAAAAAAATTTCATTGGAGTATAGTTGCTTTACAATGTTCTGTTAGTTTCAGGTGTACAACAAAATGAATCAGTTATACATATACAAATATCCACTCTTTTTAAGATTCTTTTCCCATATAGGCCATTACAGAGTAATGAGTAGAGTTCCCTGTGCTATACAGTAGGTCCTTATTAGTTATCTATTTTATATATAGTAGTGTGTATATGTCAATCCCAATCTCCCAAGTTATCCCTCCCCCCACTTACTCTCTGGTAACCCATAAGTTTGTTTTCTACATCTGTGACTCTATTTCTGTTTTGTAAATAAGTTCATTTGTACCATTTTTTAAGATTCCACATATAAACGATATCTTATGATATTTGTATTTCTCTGTCTGATTTAATTCATTCAGTATGACAATCTCTAGTTCCATCCATGTTGCTGCAAATGGCATTATTTCAATCTTTTTATGGCTGAGTAATATTTCATTGTGTATATGTACCACATCTTCTTTATCCATTCATCTGTTGATGGACATTTAGGTTGCTTCCATGTCCTGGCTATTGTAAATAATGCTGAAATAAACAGACTCAGTGTAATTATATTGCAGTTTCTTCAACAATTTTTACTCTAGATCTAACTTTTGTTTTTTTACAAATATGATGGTTTAGGGACTGATCCCATGTCATATTTAAATATAATTAAAACTTTCAATTTCTGAGAATTCTTTAACAGTCTTAAGTATTGAATAAGATTAGTATTACCATAAATTATGGAAGAGCTCACTGCAGCTGATTAGTAACTATCACCAGATACCAAAAACGTCTACATATCATAACATTGGTATTCTATGCACATACATCATTGTTGATTAAACTCTAATCTTTCCTAATAGATTTTTTTTCAGCTTCATATTTATCTCCATTTCCCTAAGCACTGGTATACCTTTGTATGAAGTGTAATATTGCCTTATTGTGTATTATATGACAAGAAAACATTTAAGATTTGATTAATTTTGTGGTCTTTTATTTTACTAATCTGCCACATGAATTTGTTTTGAGATTGTGGGCAGAAGGAAGAAGGTGTTTGGCTTCTGAATATTTAAGGTGATTTTGGTTACAAAGCCATTGAATTTATTCTCTGCTTATAATAATTTTAAGCACAAATGAGAGAATGGTGTCAATTTGAGTCTAATAAAGGAACATTTTAGACCACTTCAGTGTGCTTTGTGTAGCATCAAAAACATAAGTTAACTTTATCTCTCCTCATTCTCCAAATTTAAACTCCAGAATTCTCACTACTACTCTGGCAGAAACCATAGAACAAAGGCCCAGCTTGATCCCAAAATGCACAAGAAAGAGGATTGGTCTCCACATCTTCTCAAGAATTCTCCTAACAGGTCATAAGATGTGGCATAGAAGAAAGAATATTCGACTATGGATAAGAAAACCCAGATTATCTTCCTGGGCTTCTGCTTGCTTCCAGTATAGGTACCACTGGGTACATTATTAGACCTCTCTGCAATTTGGTTCCCTTAGAGAAATATATAGAACTATAAAATGGAGGTCATAATGGTTCTTACTTCATGGTGATGATTAAATTTCGAGACAATTTTATAATGCACCTAACAGAGCTTCTTTGCCTAAAATAAATAAATGTTAAATATTTATCTCCCTCCTTCAGGAATGACCCATGGGGTCCATCAAATCCAGGGGTTCCACTCCTACTCTGCCTTTTCTTTTTTTTGGTTACACCGCACAACATGCAGGATCTTAACTCCCAGACCAGGGATGGAACCCTCACCCCCTGCAGTGGAAGTGCGAAGTCTTAACCACTGGACCACCAGGGAAGTCCCTCCGCCTTTTCCTAGTCATGTGATTAAAAGCAAGCTGTTTAACCTCTCTAGCTTCAAGCATTCTGTAAAAAGATAATACTATTACCTACCTATGAGATTTTCATGAGGATTGTAGCATAGTATGGCCTAACATATATGAAGTTTCTCGTAAGGCAGTAAGTATAAAATATTATTATTAAATGTCTATCTAGAGTTTCCTTGAGGCTCAATTCTATTTTCAAAGAAGCACTGTTTGAGAGTTCAGTAACTCCTCTCTGTTTCTTAACAGAGTCTAAGACTAGAAATATCTGAAGAGCGAAGATATAATTTATAGGATGTGCTTTTCAACTACTTGAATATCTAAATCTCATTGCTGGCAATCTATGTGTAAGAAATTTGTACATATTCAGGGATGTGATAGACAGGAGTAAGCACTAGTAAGAGTAAATGTACCTATTGGTTAAGACTATTAGTTATTCATCGTTACTGTTTCAACAAATATTTATTCAGCACCTACTATATGCCAATGGATTTAAAGCCTTGGGAAATCAACTTTGTAAGAAACAGGCTAAAAAGTTGGTCAACAATGGGGATTGTAAATGAGTTCCTTTTTCCTTGGAATTTTATGCTGGGAAGTGTGAATGATAAATGAACCTTATAAGAGGTGAAGTTTTAAGGATAATAAGAAAATCAAGTGTTGCAGAACCAGAAAAACCTGAGTTTGAAATCTGCCTCCATTCACTACCTAGGCGACTTTGGGCAAGTTAGTTAATCCTTCTAAGTTATTTAGGTGCTTTTTTAAAGCATCAATTTCCTTATATATCAATTAGAAGTGATAATAAACTACTTTGGAAGGTTATTGTGAGCATGTAATGAGACAACATATGTAAAGTTAGTAGTACAAGGACATGATACGCATCTATCTTATCCTTTCCTTATGAGGATAGAAGAGGCATCCACGCTTTTGTCCTTTTGGCACCAGGCATGCTTTCCTATCATCTTTAACTATTCTGAATTGGCAACATCTTTTATTTTGCTAAACTCATTGTAATTGTGTTTTTAGGACTCTAAATTCAGTTCAGTTCAAGAGGTATTTATTGATCATCTACTGTCTCCCAGAAAATATGCTAAATTCTGGAAATACAAACATGAATAACTAATTTCTTCCCTCAGGTTTCTCACAGTCTAGTGGGAGAAACAGGCAAAAAACTCAATTCCATGCAATATGGTAACTGCCATGAGACATATAAACACAGAGTGCTCTGATAGGACACAGGAGGGGCATCTAAGCAAGACTGGAGAAAAGGAGGTTCAGCAATGACTTCCTGAAGCAGGTGACACAAAGAATAACCAATAATTTTCTACAAAATATGGAGATTCATGAAGCCAGAATTCCTTTAATCTTAAACAAATGGCTGGTCACTTAAGTGTCTGGGATAGCACCCCAACATTCTTTTGTAATGATGCCATTTGTGTAGTAACTCCTCCAACATACTTAATCAAGAGAAGGTCTTATTAAACTCGTTATGGAGAACAGGCATCTCCATCATAGCCTCAGACAGTGATTTATGTTTATAGTTTTAGAGAGACACCATGATATAGTTTGGTAGTTCTTATTCTTTGCTGTATGGTAGAATACCCTGGTGGGGTGTGCTTAAAAAATACAGATTTCTTAAAACTACAATGAGATACTGCCTCACACCAGTCAGAATGGCCATGATTAAAAAGTCTACAAATAAATGCTGGAGAGGGTGTGGAGAAAAGGGAACCCTCCTACACTGTTGGTGGGAATGTAAGTTGGTGCAGCCACTGTGCAAAACAGTATGAATGTTCCTCAGAAAACTAACAATAGAATTACTATATGATTCATCAATTCCACTCCTTAACATATATTCAAAAAAGATGAAAGCTCTAATTCGAAAAGATATATGCATCTCAGTGTTAATAGCAGCACTATTCACAATAGCCAGGACATGGAAACAACCTAAATGTCCACTGACAGATGAATGGATAAAGAAGATGTGGTACATATATACCATGGAATACTACTCAACCATTAAAAAGAAGGAAATAATGCCATTCACAGCAACATGGATGCAACTAGAGATTATCATACTAAGTAAAGTAAGTCAGAAAGAAAAAGACAAATACCATATGATATCACTTATATGTGCAATCTAATTTTTAAAATGATACAAATGAACTTATTTACAAAACAGAAACAGACTGACAGACATAGAGAACAGACTTGTTGTTACCAGCAGGGTGGAGGATTGAGGGGGATGGACTGGGAGTTTGGGGTTAGCAGATGCAAACTGGTATATGTAGAATGGATAAACAACAAGGTCCTACTGTATAGCACAGGGAACTATATTCAATATCCTGAGGTAAACCATAATGGAAAAGACTATAAAAAAGAATGTGTATATATATATATATATATATATATATATATATATATATAATGGAGTCACTTTGCTGTACAGCAGAAATTAACACAGCATTGTAAATCAACTATACTTCACCTAAAAAAATACAGATTTCTTGTTCTCACTCCAGACAACTTGAATCAGTGTCTTTGGGAATGAGGCCCAGACATCTGTATTTTTAAGAGCTCCTCAAGTAATTCAAATGCACAGTGAGTGTTAAAAATAAGTGATATAGTAGAATAAACAGTTTTTACAGGACATGTGTTCTCTTCATGGCTCAATAATGAACTTACCTTGTGATTTGAGTGAGTCACGTCACCTTTCTTGTCCTTAATTTCCTTGTCTGCGAGACGAGATGATCTCTGAGGTCTAACATCCTCATAACATGGTTCTCTTTATTTCTGGACAATATTTCTTCTGTTCATCTACCAAAGTACAAACTTTGGTATTTTGATTGCTGTACTATTTACTTTATTCAAGCACATGGTGATTCTCAAATTGATTTATACTGTGGAAGAAAATTAACATTCTCAAGGAAAAGATTTTGTCAGAGGAAAATTTTCAAAGACTTATGTAATGAAATCAAATATAATAACACGAGAGAACATTTTTTCATGTACATAGAGAATCTAGACTGTGATGTATTAGAAGGGGTTACTCTCCACAGGGCAGCACAATGATAGATGGGAGAAGAGTTAGACGTTAGAACAGCCAGACTTACTACCTATTTAGAACATAGCCTAAAGGAAAACTGAACTTCTCAGATGCTACACATGTTTTATGTTTATGTTTCTGGAAAGGTGAACTGACTGACCCTGAGAGGACTTGCTGGTTAGAATCAAGTTCAGGTTTTCTTCTCACAAAAATACACCTAAAATACAAGCATATAGAATGCATCGCATATAGGTCAATGTACTTACAATTTTGTAAAATAAATTAGAGTTATCGTAAGACTAGACACTCCATGGCCTATAAGGTGCTGCCAGTGTTAGGAATATCATCACCTGTGTTCAAAGTTTTGAAAAAAAACCAAATGCCCTGAAAGAGCTGGATTATCTCTAATGTATTCTCCAGTAAAGAACACGGTTGATGAATCAGAATGCTAGTCAGCTGTTCCAGTGCTTGAGGTCAAGAGTCAATGCTGTTTGTAGCACTACATCCAATGATGGTGGGAGGAAATCATTGATGGGAAATACCACATGATTGGAAAGAAAGCAGAAATATTCATCCTTCTAATGTGCTTTGGTCTCCTCATTCAAGGTTATTCAAACTGGAAATAGTAGAAAAAACATAATAATAAAGGACCTGAAGTCCAAGGTAAGTGAGGAGATAGGGAGTACCTGGCTTCTTGAAGGGAACTCAAATTTCCAGGCCCAGATAAATGGGTTTCCAGCTTGGGAGAATGGCTTATGGACTATGAAAAACAGGTTTAGATGCTTAAGGTCATGGAGAAGTTTAAAGAACTGAGAAATAGTGAATACATTTTGTCATTTTCTCCTGCCAAGGAAAAGTATTCAAAGCTATATACACTTAGGACAAGGCTACACAGTAGAATAAGAATGGACTTTGGAATGACATGTACATGGCTTCAAATCTCAGCTATACCACTGAGGCTTAGAGGAAATCACATTCCTTTCTGAGCCTCGACTTTCTCAATTGTAAAATAAAAATAAAATCTCAGTCTTGCAGTTTTGTTGTAAAGATAGAAGATAATATATGAAAACGCCCAGCAGAAAGCTTGGTACATCATAAGCATTCAACAAATGGCAGCTCCTCTATTATTAAAATAGTCTGGGGGAGACCTTCAAGATGTTGGAGGAGTAAGATGTGGAGATCACCTTCCTCCCCACAAATACATCAAAAATGCATCTACATGCGGAAAGAATCCTACAGAACACCTACTGAATGCTGGCAGAAGACCACAGACTTCCCAAAAGGCAAGAAAATCCCAAAGTACCTGGGTAGGGCAAAAGAAAAAAGAAAAAACAGAGACAAAAGAATGGGGACGGGACCTGCACCTCTGGGAGGGAGCTGTGCAGGAGGAAAAGTTTCCACACACTAGGAAGCCCCCTCACTGGCAGGGATGTGAGTGGGGGAGCTAAGGAGCAACAGAGGAGAGCGCAGCAACAGGGGTGCAGAGGGCAAAGTGGACAGATCACCGCACAGAGGATCGGTGCCGACCAGCACTCACCAGACTGAGACGCTTGTCTGCTCACCCGCTGGGGTGGGTGGTGGCTGGGAGCTGAGGCTCAGGCTTCAGAGGTCAGACCCCAGGGAGAGGACTGGGTTTGGCTGCATAAAGACAGCCTGAAGGGGGCTGGTGCACCACAGTTAGCCAGGAGGGAGTCCGGGGAAAAGTCCAGACCTGCCAGAGAGGCAAGAGACCATAGTCTTGGGTGTGCAAAGAGAGGGACTTCCTGCTCCCTGTGCCCACAGATGACAGAGCACCACTTCAGGGAGCTCCAGAGATGGGCATGAGACACAGCTATCATCTCAGACCCCAGAGACGGTCATGGACCACTACAGTTGCCACTGCTGCCACCAAGGATCCTGTGTGCAAGTTCAGGTCACTACCCACAACCCCCCAGGAGCCTGTGCAGCCCACCACTGCCAGGGTCCCCTGATCCAGGGACAACTTCCCTGGGAAAACACACTGAACACCTCAGGCTGTTGCAAAGTCACGTGGCCTCTGCCACCACAGGCACACCCCACATTCCAATTGTGACTACTGTACCCCTCCCTCTCCCCAGCTTGAGGGAGCAAGAGAGCCCTAATCATCTGCTGCTTTAAACCCCTCCTGTCTGGGCAGGGAACAGAGGCCTGAGGGTGGCTTACATGCAGAGGTGGGGCCAAAACCAAAGCTGAACCCCAGGAGTTGTGTGAACAAAGAAAAGAAAGTGAAATTTCTCCATGCAGCCTCAGTAGCAGTGGACTAAATCCCCGCAATTGGCTTGGCAAACCCTGCATGTGTGGAATACCTGAACAGACAATGAGTGTTCCCAAAATTGAGGTGGTGGACTTTGGGGACAACTGTGGACTTGGGGTTTGCCTTCAGTGTTTGTTTTGTTTTGGGTTTTGTGTTTATCTTAGCTTAGTTTTTAATGATTGTTTTTATTTGTGGGTTTCTTTACTGGTTTGGTTCCTCTCTTTTCTTTTTCTCTCTTTTTGTGTGTGTGTATATGTTTCTTTGTGTGATTTTCTGTTTAGTTTTGCTTTTACTATTTGTCTTGGGGTTCTGTCTGTTCATTTTTTTCTTCTTCTTCCTTTTCTTCTTAGCCATGTGCATGGCAGGGTCTAGGTGCTCTGGCCGGGTGTCAGGCCTGAGCCTCCAAGGTGGGAGAGCCAAGTCCAGGACGTTGGACCAACAGAGACCTCAAAGCCCCATGTAATATTAATTGGTGAGAGCTCTCCCCGAGATCTCCATCTCAACACTAAGACCCAGCTCCACCCAATGGCCAGCAAGCTCCAGTGCTGCACAGCCCATGCCAAACAACTAGCAAGACAGGAACACACCACACCCATTAGCAGAGAGGCTGCCTAAAGTCATACTATGTTCAAAGACACCCCACAACACACCACCGGATGCAGCCCTGCCCACCAGAAGGACAAGATCCAGCACCCCCACCAGAACACAGGCACGAATCCCCTCCACCAGTAATCCTACACAAGCCACTGAACCAACCTTACCCACTGGAGGCAGACACAAAAAACAACAGGAACTACGAACCTGCAGCCTGTGAAAAGGAGATGCTAAACACAGTAAGTTTAAAAAAATGAGAAGACAGAAATATGCAGATGAAGGAGCAAGGTAAAAACCCACCAGACCTAACAAATGAAGAGGAAATAGGCAGTCTACCTGAAAAAGAATTCAGAGTAATGATAGTAAAGATGATCCAAAATCTTGGAAATAGAATGGAGAAAATACAAGAAACGTTTAACAAGGACCTAGAAGAACTAAAAATCAAACAAACAATGAACAACACAATGAATGAAATTAAAAACGCTCTAGAAGGAATCAAGAGCAGAATAACTGGGGCAGAAGAATGGATAAGTGACCCAGAAGATAGAATAGTGGAAATAACTGCCACAGAGCAGAATAAAGAAAAAAAAAATGAAAAGACTTGAGGACAGCCTCAGAGACCTCTGGGACAACATTAAACACCCCAACATTTGAATTATAGGGGTCCCAGAAGAAGAAGAGAAAAAGAAAGGGTCTGAGAAAATATTTGAAGAAATTATAGTCAAAAATTTCCCTAACATGGGAATGGAAATAGTCAAACAAGTCCAGCAAACACAGAGAGTCCCATATAGGATAAACCCAAGGAGAAACATGACAAGACACATATTAATCAAACTATCAAAAATTGAATATAAAGAAAAAATATTAAAGCAGCAAGGGAAAAGCAACAAATAACATACAAGGGAATCCCCACAAGGTTACTAGCTGATCTTTCAGCAGAAACTCTGCAAGCCAGAGGGAGTGGCAGGACATATTTTAAGTGATAAAAGGGAAAAACCTACAACCAAGATTACCCAGCAAGGATCTCATTCAGATTCAATGGAAAAATTAAAACCATTACATGCAAGCAAAAGTTAAGAGAATTTAGCACTACCAAACCAGCTTTATAACAAATGCTAAAGGAACTTCTCTAGGCAGGAAACACAAGAGAAGGAAAAGACCTACAAAAACAAACCCAAAACAACTAAGAAAATGGTAATAGGAGCATACATATCCATAATTACCTTACATGTAAATGGATTAAATACTCCCACCAAAAGACACAGACTGGCTGAATGGATACAAAAACAAGACCCGTATATATGCTGTCTACAAGAGACCCACTTCAGACCTAAGGACACATACAGACTGAAAGGGAGGGGATGGAAAAAGATGTTCCATGCAAATGGAAATCAAAAGAAAGCTGGAGTAGCAATACTCATATCAGACAAAATAGACTTCAAAATAATAATTACAAGAAACAAAGAAGGACACTGCATAATGATCAAGGGATCAATCCAAGAAGAAGATATAACAATCATAAATATTTATGCACCAAACATAGGAGCACCTCAAAACATAAGGCAAATGCAAAAAGCCATAAAAGGGGAAATTGCCAGTAACACAACAATAGTGGGGGACTTTAACACCCCACGTTCACCAGTGGACAGATTATCCAAAATGAAAATAAATGAGGAAACACAAGCTTTAAACAACACATTAGACCAGATGGCCTTAATTGATATTTATAGGACATTCCATCCAAAAACAACAAAATACACTTTCTTTTCAAGTGCATGTGGAACATTCTCCAGGATAGATCATATCTTGGGTAACAAAACAAGCCTTGGTAAATTTAAGAGAATTGAAATCGTATCAACTATATTTTCCAACCACAACGCTATGAAACTAGATATCAATTACGGAAAAAAACAGTAAAAAATACAAACACATGGAAGCTAAAATATACGCTACTAAATAACCAAGAGGTCACTGAAGAAATCAAAGAGTAAAACAAAACTTACCATGACATTGAAAACAAGATGACCCAAAACCTATGGGATGCAGCAAAAGCAGTTCTAAGAGGAAAGTTTATAGCAATGCACTCCTACCTCAAGAAACAAGAAACATCTCAAATAAACAACCTAACCTTACACCTAAACCAATTAGAGAAAGAAGAACAAAAACACCCTAAAGTTAGCAGAAGGAAAGAAATCATAAAGATCAGATCAGAAATAAAAAGAAATGAAGCAAACAATAGCAAAGATCAATAAAACTAAAAGCTGATTCTTTGAGAAGATAAACAAAATTGATAAACCATTAGCCAGAGTCATCAAGGAAAAAAGGGAGAAGACTCAAATCAATAGAATTAGAAATGAAAAAGGAGAAGTAACAACTGACACTGCAGAAATACAAAGGATCATGAGAGACTACTAGAAGCAACTATATGTCAATAAAATGGACAACCTGGAAGAAATGGACAAATTTTTAGAAAAGCACAACCTGCCGAGACTGAACCAGGAAGAAATAGAAGATATGAACAGACCAATCACAAGCACTGAAATTGAAACTGTGATTAAAAATCTTCCAACAAACAAAAGCCCAGGACCAGATGGATTCACAGGTGAATTCTATCAGACATTTAGAGAAGAGTTAACACCTATCCTTCTCAAACTCTTCCAAAATATGGCAGAGGGAGGAACACTCCCAAACTCATTCTACAAGGCCACCATCACCCAGATACCAAAACCAGACAAAGATGTCACAAAGAAAGAAAACTACAGGCCAATATCACTGATGAGCATAGATGCAAAACTCCTCAACAAAATACTAGCAAACAGAATCCAACAGCACATTCAAAGGATCGTACACCATGATCAAGTGGGGTTTATCCCAGGAATGCAAGGATTCTTCAATATACTCAAATCAATCAATGTGATACACAATATTAACAAATTGAAGGATAAAAACCATATGATAGTCTCAATAGATGCAGAAAAAGCTTTGGACAAAATTCAACATTCATTTATGATAAAAACTCTCCAGAAAGTGGGCATAGAGGGACCCTACCTCAACATAATAAAGGCCATTTGTGACAAACCCACAGCCAACATCATTCTCAATGGTGAAAAACTGAAAGCATTTCTGCTAAGATTAGGAAAAAGACAAGGGTGCCCACTCTCACCACTCTTATTCAACATAGTTTTGGAAGTTTTAGCCACAGCAATCAGAGAAGAAAAAGAAATAAAAGGAATTCAAATCAGAAAAGAAGAAGTAAGGCTGTCACTGTTTGCAGATGACATGATACCATACATAGAGAATCCTAAAGATGCTACCAGACAACTACTAGAGCTAATTAATGAATATGGTAAAGTAGCAAGATACAATATGAATGCAAAGAAATCTCTGGCATTCTTATACACTAGTGATGAAAAATCTGAAAGTGAAATTAAGAAAACACTCCCATTTACCACTGTAACAAAAAGAATAAAATATCTAGGAATAAACCTACCTAAGGAGACAAAAGACCTGTATGCAGAAAATTATAAGACACTGATGAAAGAAATTAAAGATGATACAAATAGATGGAGAGATATACCAAGTTCTTGGATTGGAAGAATCAACATTGTGAAAATGACTCTATTACCCAAAGCAATCTACAGGTTCAATGTAATCCCTATCAAACTACCACTGGCATTTTTCACAGAACTAGAACAAAAATTTCATAATTTGTATGGAAACACAAAAGACCCCAAATAGCCAAAGCAATCTTGAGAAAGAAAAACAGAGTTGGAGGAATCAGGCTCCCTAACTTCAGACTATAGTACAAAGCTACAGTAATCAAGACAGTATGGTACTGGCACAAAAACAGAATGATAGATCAATGGAACAGGATAGAAAGCTCAGAGATAAACCCACGCACATATGGTCACCTTATATTTTACAAGGGAGGCAAGAATATACAATGGAGAAAAGACAGCCTCTTCAATAAGTGGTACTGGGAAAACTGGACAGCTACATGTAAAAGAATGAAATTAGGACACTTCCTAACACCATACACAAAAATAAACTCAAAATGGATTAAAGACCTAACTGTAAGGCCAGACACTATAAAACTTAGAGGAAAACATAGGCAGAACACTTTATGACATAAATCACAGCAAGATCCTTTATGACCCACCTCCTAAAGAAATGGAGATTAAAAAGAATAAAATGGGATCTAATGAAATTTAAAAGCTTTTGCACATTAAAGGAAACCATAAACAAGATGAAAAGACAACCCTCAGAATGGGAGAAAATATTTGCCAAAGAAACAACTGACAAAGGATTAATCTCCAAAATATACAAGCAGCTCATGCAGCTCAATATCAAAAAAACAAACAACCCAATCCAAAAATAGGCAGAAGACTTAAATAGACATTTCTCCAAAGAAGATATACAGATTGTCAATAAACACATGAAAGAATGCTTATCACTAATCATTAGAGAAGTGCATATCAAAACTACAATGAGGTATCACCTCACACCGGTCAGAATGGCCATATCAAAATACTACGAACAATAAATGCTGGAGAGGGTGTGGGGAAAAGGGAACCCTCTTGCACTGTTGGTGGGAATGTAAATTGATACAGCCACTATGGAGAGCAGTATGGAGGTTCCTTAATAAACTAAAAATAGAACTACCATATGACCCAACAATCCCACTACTGGGAATATACCCAGAGAAAACCATAATTCAAAAAGAGTCATGTACCACAATGTTCACTGCAGCTCTATTTACAATAGCCAGGACATGGAAGCAACCTAATTGTCCATCGACAGATGAATGGATAAAGAAGATGTGGCACATATATACAATGGAATATTACTCAGCCATAGAAAGAAACGAAATTGAGTTATTTGTAGTGAGGTGGATGGACCTAGAGTCTGTCATACAGAGTGAAGTAAGTCAGCAAGAGAAAAACAAATACCGTATGCTAACACGTATATATGGAATCTAAAAAAAAAAAAAAAAAAAAACTGGTTCTGATGAACCTAGGGGCAAGACAGGAATAAAGATGCAGATGTAGAGAATGGACTTGAGGACATGGGGGTGTTGGAGGAAGGGTAAGCTGGCATGAAGTGAGAGAGGTGCATGGACATACATACACTACCAAATGTAAAATAGATAGCTAGTGGGAAGCAGCCGCATAGCACAGGGAGATAAGCTCAGTGCTTTGTGACCACCTAGAGGGGTGGGATAGGGAGTGTGGGAGGGAGGCTCAAGAGGGAGGGGATAAGGGGATATATGTATACATATAGCTGATTCACTTTTTTATAAAGCAGAAACTAACACACCATTGTAAAGCAATTATACTCCAATAAAGATGTAAAAATTAATTAATTAAATAGTCTGTGCCTCAGGCTTGATTATTTTTGTGCTCATTCTTGAGTTTCTCTGAGCCCTGAAGAAAAACTTATTGGGAAGATACATTGTAAAATCACCTGTGGATACACCCTGTGATTCAGTTGAGTAATTGCCTTCTGAAATTCCTTGGTAATATGGAGCCAGACTAGCTTTTCACCTCCTAGGGACAGCCATTTTGAAAGAGGTTTTTTTTTTTTTAAGTTGTGCTAAACTATTTAATATTTTGGATTCTCTCTGTAGCTAGAAAAACACCCAGGGTGCTTTGTTTAAAAGAAAACAAGTGTTAGTTTTGTTTCATCTTGTTTCATTTTCTAGATGACCTGACGACCTCTTTTCCCATCCTTTTTTGGTGTTGGGCAAGAAGCATTACACATGTGTGTCCTCTATCCCATGGGATGGTGCCCAGCAGTGATGATATATGTGTGTATTTTGGAAGGTGATTTGGGAGGAAATGTAAAATAAAGATGTAAAATATTGCTTGCAATAATCTCCTTTTGAAGTTATAAGGCATAAGGTCTTAATGACATAGTACAAGATGAAGCATGTTCATAGCATAAAAATAGATGTGATTGGAAACATACTGTGTGTTTTTTTCTCTAAAGTTTAGCTCTAGAATTTGGGACTCAGTGCTGGAAATTGCCTTGCTTCTGAAATGTAGTTACTTTTTATTGTACAAAATAGGCACTCAGAATAAATGTGCACTTGATGCATACATGAATAAATGAAGAATGTATTTTATAATGTGGCGCAAAAATATGCAGTGCACACAATTGTCTGGTAGATCATTGCTGCCTCAATTTGAAGCACTATTTAGTGGCCAAAGCTAGCAAACTGTCAACATACCTTGAAATAAGGATATTGGCAATGTAGATAAGTTGGCCCTGAATTAAGGTAAGCAAAACAAGCTATTTGAAACGTTTCTTAGAATACTCTCAAATTCAAGCCATGAGGACCTGACATTCATGTCTTGAAAAAGATAAACTAGTCTTGCTTGCCAATAACTGGTTTTGTAGAAATTCACTTAGTATCTCTGAGCCTTAGATTCCTTATCTATAAAATTGGAAAGGTCTACCATATCATCCTTAAATTCCCTTCTAGCACTCTTTACAATTCTACATCCTACATATAAAATTAAACATATATAATTTATGTTTTTATACATTTATGTATATATATATATATAACTTCCCCAAAGCAATAAAGATGTCAGCTGACTTTTCTAAAAAATATATGTATATATACCCACCAAAGTTAAAGGTTCTGATGGCTCTGAACGGCTACAAGCAATGATGCTTCTATAAAAGCATTCTCTTTGCTGAATCAATATTGATGTAAGTTGGAAAATGGTTTGGGGCCTCTTTTGTGTGGTCTCTCACAGCAGTACTGGGATCACAATAACAATGGTATCTTAATAAAACACTGGACATATGCATTAGTTATATAATGTTTGTCTTAAAGAAAAATACCAAGTAAAGAATCATATTCTTCTTAAACATGAAAGTAGATTAAGGAAATATGTTTCAAATTCTCCACTTTACAAAGGAGGAGGCTGAGGTCGAGAACACTTTAGTATTATATATGAGATCATATGGGAAAATACTTCTTATCTATGGAAATTTTGAAAGAAATAATTATGCATGTAATGGGTATAGCTTTCATTCAAAGAAACATGTCAGAAGTTATCATATGGGGATTATAAATCCTTTAGAGGTCTGTACATTTTAATTTAACATGCAAAGGGCATTAACCATACTTATGTTCCAAAATCTTTCATTTTTTGATGTTCTAATATATTTATTATATACAATTATTCCATGGTACATGAATTGATAATTGTTACAAAAACTCAAGCTCACAGCTTACCAAAGTCATATTTCTCCCTATGATGAGATCAGAGTGGTAGGCTATGGGGTAAAAATTTCAAATTCTTGACTCTATCTAAAAATATGTAATCAGAAGCATAATGGTTTAATTCGTCTCTTGGATGCTCTGAAAATGTGTAAGTATAGTATTATCTATAAAGTAATTGTGAAGACATGATTTATATGTTTATTTTTATTTATACCTTTATCTTTCACTACCCACCATTTCATATTTTTCCACGTTAACAAGCCAATAATAAAAACTGATATTTTGAAAATGTGTTTTCCTACCTTATTTACATTATTTATTTTTAATTAAAGTTTCTCTTTTTATTGACACATGCATTCATCTTACGTGTTAGCTGATAACAGAACTATGCCCATTGAGATGGTTCATAAGAGAGGGCTTTTCCCCTGAAATACAGCTATGAAATATTCATCCCTCTTATTTTTCTTTTAGAATCATATCAAAAATAGTCTTTTGGGAGAAGCAAATTAGCTCAGGTACAGAGAATGAGCATCGCATTAAAATGTTCCTGGGTAATAAGCATGCTGAAATGCCTCAAGTGTAAGTAGATGGTGCAGATGGGTAATTTGAATATGCATACATTCCTGCCTTTATGTTGCTCTGCCCTACTTAAACTACCATTCATTTGAATTAATGCCGCAGCATATCTATCCTTCTCTACATTGCATGCAGGGCTCAGACTGAAAATTATTCTTCTGTGCTGTATTATGGATGAAAGATTTGATTAGGATTTTTTTTTCAGTGCCAGTCTCAATAACATGCAACTGAAGCATCCTCACTCACCATTACACCTAGGGAGTGTGGGTGTTCTCACTTAGATAATCTTACTAACACTGCCACGGTATCTCTTTTTAGCCCATAAAACATCTGGCCTGCTTGTGGATTACCATGGTTCCAAACTCACAAATAAACCTGATGCATTCTCTGCATGCTAGATCATGTCACATTTCAGTAAATTATCATCTCGTGACATGTAGTCGTTTCAGGTTACCAATAGCAATTAAATCCCAGACTAGTGTGCAAAGGAAATTAGCTTAACTCTTACAACATGCTGAATTCCTTAAAGTAGTACAAATAGACACAAAGTGATGACATGAGTGTACAATGACGTGAAACTTAATAGGAGTTTAAATCAATTTGCTTATGTAACTCATTCCATGCTTTTTCTTAATAAGAAATAGAAAAAAAATGAGGGAGCACATAACTTATTTAACAAATTATGGGGTACTTTTTATTGGTCTTTTTCCTTCTCATAACACAAAGAGAAAATCATCCTAGCTCTCTTAATATTTGTTCTTCCTTTGCAATCTCTAGAATTCCTACTGTGAACCAAAATGGTGAAATAATTAGCATGCACATTTTTGTTGTACACAGTCTCACATTTTATTAAATTAGTATAAGTGTGGTATTTGGATTGCAGTATTTGTCTCTCTGAAAAATTTATTTCTTTTCTTCCTATTTCCTTCCTTTCTTTACACTTTTCCTAATGCCAATATACATTTATATTTAGACCTCAGGTTGTAATCCAAGGTTGAACAGATGTTAGTTAAGATTTTTATTATTTTAATTCTTATGAGGAACAGTGGAGCAGGAAGTAGAGGAGAAGGCTTAGAAAGCATTGAAAAATGGAAGGCGAGAAGATTCAATTGCTGACAAGTGCTTATTGAACACCACGTCTTGCGTCAGTGTGATACGGATCCATAAATGTAATTATGGCTGTTAGTATGGCATGCGGTAGAGAAGGGCCAAGGAAATCGGGCTAACAAAAGAAGCAAGATCTATGGTTATAGAAGAAAGAAACTACTTAAACCTAGGAACAGGTAAGGATAATTTTTCAGAGCTTTACATTCAAAACAATTTGACCATGTTCATCAAATGCATTAATACAAAAGTTTTACGTACTCTTGGAAGATATCTAAGGTCCGGAGTTTGTCTTTCCAAAATACAAGCAAATGGATTGCAGGTCAAAAGATCATCTATACTTAATAAGTTGTTGGAAACTTGAGATTCATTTCCCCATAAAAATACAGTTATAGGAACTTCCCTGGTGGCGCAGTGGTTGAGAGTCCGCCTGCCGATGCAGGGGACACGGGTTCGATCCCTGGTCCAGGAGGATCCCACATGCCGCAGAGCAGCTAAGCCCATGCGCCACAATGACTGAGCCTGTGTGCTGCAACTACTGAAGCCCGCGTGCCTAGAGTCCATGCTCTGCAACAAGAAAAGCCACCGCAATGAGAGGCCCATGTAGCACAATGAAGAGTAGCCCCCGCTCAGAGCAACTAGAGAAAGCCCATGCACAACAATGAAGACCCAATGCAGCCAAAAATAAATAAAATATAAATAAATTTATTTTTAAAATACAGTTATAAGTAGTTAAGTTCTCACATCCAGTGTTGAAGGTTGGGTTCACTGGGAAACGGACTTTGAGACATAAATGTGCTGCTAGACGTTTATTGAGGCATAGGATGAACATCTGTGGGGGAGGAGTGAGGAAAGCAGGACTGGGCAGCGGGAGAAGTTGAATCGTGTGCAGTCATGACAAAAGCCTCAGCTCATCCCACGGGGAGCTCTGGAGCTGGAATGGCTTTCAGAATTATCTCAAATTGAGACAAGGGGGCAGGGCCTTTATACTTTCATACTGACCAGTCATGAGGTGCAAAATAACCTTGGGGAAAGGGAGTGATTTGCATGAAATAATCTTTGTTCAAGGCCAGATCCCAAGGAGGGACTCAGTTGGAAGCCATCAGCTAGTCAACACTGCCGGAAGCTGGGGAAATGAGTGTTTCAGTCCTGAAATGGAGAAGGAGGCAATCTAGCTGGCTGACCAGAACATCCACTATACTAACCCAGGACAGCCTGTTTCATCCTTAACACACTAGAGCTATCAGCCCAATGATACCACCCTTGATACAGGTGGGCTGTGTAATAAGAGAAGGAGGTAGCACTAAGCAAAATTTCATAGGAGACAAAAGCTGTCACTGCCATCCTTCCACTTCCTTCTATATACCCCTTCTTCATTACAACCTAGTGATTCATTCCTCAGGCAGTAGGTTCTTCATGTTGTCCTAAACTACTACCTTTCCCCCATGCCCCCCACCACATATACACTGCAGCATTCCATTCCTTTTTTTTCTCACATAGAGTTGTTTATTTTAGAACCTGGTAACTAAACATAGTAAATAAATGCAGAAAGAACTGACATTTCACTTAGAAACCCAGCACCATACAAATTGGTAACATTTAATTATTTAATTATCTATAATTTGTAAATTAAAGTCACATATTACCAGTATACTCATGTAAAACATGCAGCATTCCACTCTTACCGGCCCTTACTGTGCTCCAGCTCGAAAGGGACCAACTTGTTTCACAAAGTTGTCAATTCTCTCACGTAGCACAACTGAGTTCTAAGTGGATGCAATTGTTTTGATGATGTCTACCAGAAGGTATGAAAGTCTGATAGTCTGTTCCTCTCACAAGCATTTTCACTTTTTTTAAAAAATTGAAGTATAGTTGATTTACAAAATTATGTCAGTTTCAGGTGTACCGCAAAGTGATTCAGCATTTTCACTTTTAAAGAGAAGCTGTGGGAAAGCTGAATGAACTCCCAACTGGTGGAATTTCAGGTAGTATAACGAAGTGAAATGAAGGTAATGAATTTAGGAGCAGGACTTTATCTGCCCTTGAGCTGTCTCTCCTAAACTGATTCACAGTAGAGAAGCACACTTAGAGATCTTCTAAGAAGACTTCGCTCAAATCGCCACAGAAATATCTGATCTTTCTATCAAATTCTTACGAAGAGAGAATCCTTTAGTTGATGGACTTGTGGTTAAGAATCACTATAGATATTGATAGTATTTTATCCTTCATCAGAATCATCTTGATTTTTACACAAAGCTCCATGTTTTCAGTTACGAAAATATATTCCAGCAAGTTCAGTATTAGACTCCACTACATTAGTGTTAGTAATTCATCTACAATGAGAAGTTAGATGACAATTCTCTTGTAGACTTAACTTAGAATGTTGAGGAAATTAATTTCTAAAAGTCTAATCTTTCTGCTTGCTTCTTCAATTTTCCAACACGTAAAAATATGAGATTAATTTCCAGTGTTTAATATGTGCCATTTTGTTAATAAACTTTAGTGAGAATATGATTTAATTTCTTATAAAATAGAATTATAAAATCAACCAAAAATAATATGCCAGTGACTTTTGATTAATATTCATCCACAGGGTCCTTTATACTGGCATCTTTTTGTACCACCACGCATCTTTTTGGCTTAAAAATAATTGCACAACTTTACATATTTCAGGATATGGCAAGAGTAGCAAACTCTCATAGTAAAATTCATTAGTTGTTTCATGTAATACATTTATTAAGTGCTTATCTGGTCTTTGGGGACCTGCCAATATTAGAACAACCTTGTTTTAGATGCAATTACATAAAGCAACAAGCTGGGTGGCTGGGCTTACTAGATAAAGGTAACAGCACTTTAGAAAAAAAGAAAAAAATATTTAATAAAAACTGAGGCAATTCTCTAGATAAACTATATACAGGCTTTTCTGGTATAGAAATAGCTAATTTCAAAGGTCTTCTATGAGTATGGTCGATAGAGATCAGTTTTTCTCTAGCCATAAATGCCTAGATTCAAAATCATAAATCTGTTTCTCTGTCACCTTCCTTTCTTCTGATTTGTAAACATTTACTGAGTGCTTTGTATGAAGGATAATTTTATTTACTAGTCACTATAGGCAAGGTGCCCAGGCCCTATCAGATTT
Source organism: Tursiops truncatus (assembly GCF_011762595.2). NCBI lineage: Eukaryota > Metazoa > Chordata > Mammalia > Artiodactyla > Delphinidae > Tursiops > Tursiops truncatus. Next base: position 30,932,486 of record NC_047055.1, read on the forward strand.
TCAAGGAACCCAAAAATCTGTTTGCGACATTAAAAATAAAAACTCTTGGCACCCAATTAAGAAGAAAAACCCGTAAAACAAGATCATTAAATGCTTAATTAAATGTGCACAAAAAGTAGCGTTAAGTCAACTTCATTAATTGTTAGATTTAGTATTCATAAAATTGAAATTGCATTTGAAAAAACTATGGGTTAGATCCTCTCATTTAAAATGGAAGAATTTCCAAGTATGCATATGATTGCACAGAAATCACTGTCAATCACAAATAAACGAATTATTTGCAGACTAATAATTTCAAAGCAAAATTACTTAAAAATTCTTTGAAAATGTAGGGTGTTTGGGCCCCACAAAGGTATTAAAATGATTATACATACATGTGCAAGCTGCCGTTCTATGCCTTACATAGATTATCTAAATCGATCATAACCAGTTTAATTCAATTCAAGGAAACTTTTGAACACCTACTAGGATTGCTGAACAAGCTCTCAAAGTGTATGCATTATCTAAATTGATCTTCGTAATTTCTTTTCTATTCAACAGTAATTTATTCATTATCTACACTGTGTCTGGCATTGTGCTAGTTACTCTGGGTACAGAAATAAGATGGTTATGTACCCTGCTCTCAAGGAGCTCAAAGGCCAAGAGGAAATTCAGACAAGTAAGTAAAAATATATATGAGAATGTGATAAGTGCTACTATATAAATAAGCATGGTTGGTCTGTAACATTATCTAGGAAGGAAACTTCTTTCAGATTTGGAGGAATAGAATAGGCACCATGGAGGAAGACACTTCTAAAATCAAAACCAGCTGGATAAATTGAAGGTAGTCAAGGAAAGGGGGTGGAAAGGGACTCGAAAGTTCCAGGAAGAAAGACAAAGAGCATGTGCCACTCACAAGGTAAGAGAAAAGGGCACATGGGAAAAAAATAACTGAATAAGGTGTGCTTCTATGTCCTCTAAATAAGTACAAGGAGAGCTGACCATGTGGCCAAAAGCAGACAGAAATCTCTGAGAACCCATCAAAAGACTTTTGCATCAAAAATTGCTTTTGATCCAGCAGAACAAAGCCTGTTAAAAGTTGTCAAAATCTGCATTAGACAAACCGATTTCTATATCAAGAAACTAACATCTTCACCCATATCTCCAAATTTATGCCTTCTCAGAATGTCAGCTGTTGTGTAAACATGACCTTTGAAAGAAGCAATTTGACTAACGATTTCAAATCATTCAGTGAAACCGTGATACAGCTGCATCATCAGAAAGAAAGTGAATGGCCCATGCAGAGCCACTAATATAAGCCATTAGCCATATTGTGCCTTCAGGAGAATTATATGACCTTCCAAAGGCAATCCAAGTATTTAAATGTTCTAGGGACCCATCATGTAAAGTGTAACTGACAAACAGCTTGTCTAAGACAACTGGGTCCCACAAACTTAAAAGAAATATATTTAGGTGGCGAGATCTATAAGAACCAAGTTATCTGGACTATAGCTTCAGATTTTAAAATAGCAATTTGAAAAAAATACGATTAATAAAAGACTGCTGGGAGACATTCTCCATGGATCTATTGCATTTCTGTATGTTTTACAAACAGAGGAACTGATTGCCTTTGTTCTGAACTATCCTTTCAGAGATGTTTGTGTACCAAATATCTTTGGAAGATAGAGATAGTGGCTCCCTCCAGAGCCAAGGGCAGGTTTGTTTACTGTCCAGTATCACAAGAGATAATGTCTTCCTCTAGAGCAAGTTGAGACAGGTTTCCTTGCAGACAATTATAGACGATTAGGGCTTCTTAAGCATGGGTTTCCTCAGGTGTGATGTAAATCCACGGTGTGGGCCACCCTGTTATTCCTGTAGTTGGTTATTGGGGGGAGGTCAAGGGGAACTGAGATGAACATGATGCTTATGCTGCTTGCTGTGCCATGATAAATAAAGTCCTTTGTCTCTGATCCAGGAGTCTCATGTTTCTGTCAGCATTACTGGATTATAGCAGGCTAACTTGTTAGCTTGCAAGTAGGGTAAAATCTCAGACTCATCACCATTCTTAAAAATAATCTTTTCATCTTCCACGTGTTTGATAACAAATCCATATCATAAGATTTATAAACATACTGATTTATTTAAACATTTTGCTCAGTTTAAATAAGTTAAATCTTTGCCTGAGCTGAGTTTTATGACATCACAATTTGCAAATGATCCTTATCTATAAGATTAGATATTCATTATTATGAGACAAGTTTATTCCTTCCTAGAGATAATTCATAATTAATAGAAATATTGTGAATTAGTGGTTTACCAAATTGTAATATGGGAAATTGTAATATGGGAAAGGATTCTTGCTTTCTCCTGCCCTAGAAGGATTCTTATGGTCAGATATCAGAATGATACATAAAATACTTCTTTTTTTAATTAATTAATTTATTATTTTTTTTGTGTGGTGCACGGGCCTCTCACTGCCGTGGCCCCTCCCGCCGCGGAGCACAGGCTCCAGAGGCGCAGGCCCAGCGGCCCTGGCCCACGGACCCAGCCGCTCGGCGGCACGCGGGATCCTCCCAGACCGGGGCACGAACCCACGACCCCTGCATCGGCAGGCAGACTCTCAACCACTGCGCCACCAGGGAAGCCCCATAAAATACTTCTTAAAACTTAATTTCTACTCCTAAATGAGGTGATACCAAGACTAATTAACTTCTGAAATCTTACGGGATTTTTTTTTCCTGTGACAGCTGATGGGCTTCTGCAAAAAAACAAATTATCCCAGGCTCTTTGCAGTTTGATTCCAAGTTTCCAGTCACTAGAGTCTGTCAACTTATTTTCAAAATTGACTTTAATACCTTAAGTCTACGCTTTATGACCTGAAGTATTCTGTTGCATTCTGCAGCATATATGCATTCTAGAGTGAGTGCCAGTAATGGTATCAGACTCTAGTTTATGCCACAGAATGGCTGCACACTTAAACTGCTGCACTATAAGCATCATTATATCAAGACTGATGACCAGCTACAGATGAGCAGCCCATATCCTATGGTAAAATAAAGTTGTAACACAAGGTGCAAAATATATGTCTTTTAAGCCAACTGGCCCTGAAGATAATAAGTACCCCCATAACTTTGATTCTGACCTTCTTTCAAAGATTTGAGCTTAAATCTAATTTTGAAAATGACTCAAAGTGGACTAAGCACACATAAATATTAAAAATACCTAAAGCCAATGAGGTGTTCATTATTTCATATCTAAAAAGGTACTGATGTGAAGAACTTCAATCCAATCACTTTATGACAATACCAGAAATGTTCAACTTCCAATATTTTGCTCACTAAATATGCCTACCTTCTTTTTTCATATAGCAAATGGCTTTGTTTTAATTAGTTACCTTGAAAAAATCTATATAGACTAAAGCTGAAATAGTTTTTAAATAACTTTTCAATTGAGAACACAATCATGGTATTTTGAATTGAGGTAAAATTTCTCATCTCACCACCTTGATTAAAAAAACAACAACAACATTGTGGGATTCTTTGGAAAATAATTACTAAGTTTTTTGAGACAAGTAGCTTGAATTTAAAATTGGTCCAAGGGTGTGACAAACTTTGTAGTCAGGTAAACTCATCAGATTTCTTTTCTAAGCAAATGATCCAGTGTTCACATGCCATACAAAATATACAACTTTGAGACAAATAAGCTTTTACAAATAAGTATATTACAATAGTATGAATTAAAAATTTTTTAAAATCCAAGTGGCTGAAGTTCATGAAGTAATACATTTTATTTGCAATATAAAATGTATTTTAAATTCATTCAACAATACTTTTTGGGCGCCTGCTGTGTGCTAGAAACTATACAATGCACTGGAGATACAGAGATGAGTAAGATACCCTCCTGTCCTCAAGGAGCTTGTAGAGATGAAGACAATGATAGAGTATGAAAGCGTGGAGCAGGGGCACCCAACTCAGCCTGGGGTAATCAAATGAATGGTTTCCATAGCTGAATCTTTAAGGATGAGTTGTAGTTGTCCAAAATCCACTAGGATGCATAAAAGTGTATCTGTGCAAGAAAGAAGTTGAACCTATTTCCACTTGATGGTCTAGCTGACCTAGGTAGAGCAGGGGTGAGCTTATGTGTGGAGTAGGAGGCGGCGTGTTGTCTGGTGGGGTCCTCAGAAGAATGGTGTTAACTGGGGACACCAAGGAGCTATTAATCCTCACCAAGTGAAATAGTATCTCAGTCTGAAGACCACAATTTTTTTTTTTTTTTTTTTTTTTTGCGGTATGCGGGCCTCTCACTGTTGTGGCCTCTCCCGTTGCGGGGCACAGGCTCCGGACGTGCAGGCTCAGCAGCCATGGCTCACGGGCCCAGCCACTCCGCGGCATGTGGGATCTTCCCGGACCGGGGCACGAACCTGCGTCCCCTGCATCGGCAGGCGGACTCTCAACCACTGCGTCACCAGGGAAGCCCTGAATACCACAATTTTTAAAAATATTTTCTTTTTGTTATAACCCTTTTAGCACTATTTGCCTTTTTATTTTATTTATTTATATTTATTTCATTGAAGTATAGTTGGTTTACAATGCTGTGTTAGTTTCAGGTGTACGGCAAAGTTATTCAGTTATACATACATATATATACATATGCATATTCTTTTTCATATTATTTTCCCTTATAGATTATTATTAAATATTGAGTAGAGTTCCCTGTGCTATACAGTAAGTCCTTGTTGGTGACCTATCTTATATACAGTAGTGTGTATATGTTAATCCCAAACTCCTAATTTATCCCCCCTTTCCCCTTTGGTAACCATAAGTTTGTTTTCTATGTCTGTGTGTCTACTTCTGTTTTGTAAATAAATTCATTTGTATCATTTTTTTTAGATTCCACATATACGTGATATCATTATGATATTTGTCTTTCTCTGTCTAGACGGCTTAGTTCACTTAGTATGATAATCTCTAGATGAAGACCACTATTATTTTTACACAGTATATTTGCCAATACTTTGCCAAGACTTCTGTTATCTGGTTGTGTCTTTAAAATATAACCCATTTAAAATAAAGCTGACCTAGCTCTTAGAGTTGTAGGAAATAATGGTGCAAAGAAAAGGCCTATTACAATGTTACATAATTATAATGCCTATAATGTTTCCAAGTTTTTGCTACCATCTAAACTGATGTGTGACCTTGCACAGATCATTTAACCTCTCTGCTACAGATGTCATCAGTAATTTGGGAGTAACATCACAAATGTTACAAAAATGTTAGGCTAAATAATGTACTCTGAGAGACTCCAATGAAGGGATTATATATGCATAGAGTGCATTATGATTATGAGAACTAATAATAAATTGTTTCTTGGCACTTTGCACACTAATTAGAAGTACAACCTGTTCTGGAGCATTAGAGGAGTTGAAACTAAGTTGAGGATTCTGTTTCTCATTCCATTGTGGCTTATGGAGTGATCATATAGTTTTGGGAGGCCCAAATCAGGACATTGTTGATTGTGAAAGAGCACACTAACCAGATGGGATGCTCGGACAACAGGCATAAATAAGGACAGTCCTAGGCAAATCAGGATGTAGAGTTATCCTGCTTATATACACATTTATTCCTTCATCTTTTGGATATATATAGCATCTTCTACAAAGCTCAAGGTCTTCTCTGGGAAATTCCAAGTGTGATGGTTGCCATTTGTGCAAGGCTCCTGACAGTATCAAAGCAAGTGTAAGACAACTATGGGCATTTTAACCAGGGCACAAAGAGTGGAGGAATTTTACTGCACTCTACACCGTCAACCCAAACTTTAAAATGGAGCTCTCCTAACTATTTCTACAGTCTCTAATCATGTATTTGTCTCACCTTCATTCTCAGAAACGTCCTTTGACCTAAAGATGCATTCACCACATTAGCATAAGGTATTTGCTGTGCCCTCTGTATGTAAAAATGTGGCCTGTTTGAGCTCTGGCTTATTCTTTCACATCTCTGAGCCTCAGTTACCCCATATGAGAATTCAGCTGTTCTCTAAGCTTCTTATGGCTCTGATAATGCTGGATTTTATGTATTCTTTGTGTGTAAGAATGAGGAAAAGGTATATTCTGTCTTAGCTTGCAAATTCCTATAGGTTGATGTGATCCAGCAATCCCACTCCTGGGCATATATCCAGACAAAACTGTAGTTCAAAAAGATGCATGCACCCCAATGTTCATAGCAGCACTATTCACAGTAGCCAAGACATGGAAACAACTTAAATGTCCATTGACAGATGAATGGATAAAGAAGATGTGATATATATACACGATGGAATACTACTCAGCCATAAAAAGAATGAAATAATGCCATTTGCAGCAATATGGATGCAACTAGTGAAGTAAGTCAGAAAGAGAAAGACAAATACCATATGATATCACTTATATGTGGAATCTAAAAAATGACACAAATGAACCTATCTATGAAACAGAAATAGACTCATGGACGTAGAGAAGAGACTGGTCATTGCCAAGGGGGAGGGGTTTGGGGGAGGGATGGAGTGGGAGGTCATTGCCAAGGGGGAGGGCGATCAAATGTAAGTTATTATATATGGAATGGATCAACAACAAGGTCCTACTGCATAGCACAGAGAACTATATTGAATATCCTATGATAGACCGTAATGGAAAAGAATATTAAAAAAGAATGTATATATATATATGTATAACTGAATCGTTTTGCTACACAGCAGAAATTAACACAATGTTGTAAATCAACTATACTTTAATAAAAAATAAAAATAAAATTCCTATAGGTTGAAGACTGTTTTTCTGACTGCTTTCCCTTTTCCCCCAACATGTCTGAACACACACACACACAATTCATCATATTGAGAAGCAGCAGCAAGGAGAAAAGGCAAGGCCGCAGGAAGTGATATTGGGGTGGTGAAGATGCTGTATAAAATGGAAGGAGGGATGAGAAGATGGTTGGGAGGGAAGGCAAGGGAGGCAAAGCCAAGTACAGCACAGTGGGCAGCCTGCATTGCCATGCACATTCACAATTGCTAGTCAATGGTCACGGGCTGTGAAGACAAGGAAAAAGAAATGCCTTTTAAAAGTCATTTCCATTTTACATTTTCAACATATAGAAAAAGTTTAATAATGTGCAATCAGTCAATAATGTGCAAGACCATTAAACTCCTTCACTAGCAGAAAAGAAGTCATTCTCACAGACCTTCTTAGTGGCAAGTCTCAAAAGAAAATGTAGCAGAAGTTGGTGACGAGGTGGAGAAATCTCTGAACTCAAGTTCAGAAGACAGCTCTCACCAATGTTCTCCCAGGCTAACAAACAGGCTGGGGTAATTTGAGTCATGAACTTGTTCAAATCAGAATGATCTTATTTATGCTGCAAAAGCACAGCTTTCAAGTGATGCTAACTCAGAAGACATAGAAAATTATATATGATAATACAATTTGATCAAAGAGATGTGCTTGTTTCATAACTTGTTTCCAGGCTAATCATTCAGTATTGTTTGAATGGAGGTGATAAATGCAGACAAATGAGCCTTGAACCGAAGACCCAAAGGTAGAGGACTGTTTTGGTTTTGAAGTATGCTCATTAAGGAGCAGCAAAATGGACACAGGGCAGGAAAAATATATAAAATCTTAAGTCATCTGCCCTGTATAACTAGCAGGATAATAGTCAAAAACAGCTTTGAACTAAGTATCAGGATACCTATACATTATACTTGCTTCCTTAATTTAGTCAAGAAATATTTATTGAACACCTAATATGTGCCAGACACTGCATCTTGTATTAGGGAAATAAAAAGTAATAGAGTTTGAGTAAAGCATAGAATGCATTGACTGGGGTGGGGAAGGGAATAAAAATCTGGCAAGATAAGTAGACTGGGATGCATCCCTGACCTTGGTTCTGTGTAATAATGTTCCTTATTTTTGCTTGTGCTAGTTTGAGTTGGCTTCTGCTACTTTTATTCTGAAGCTCCTTGCCTAAATTAAAGAATTAAAACTTTTCTGCCTGGCCTACAATGGAACAGCAACAATATGGATTAAAATGAGGGATAACATACATACAAAGTTATCTCAAAGGTAGAACCAAAGGAGTTGGTGTCAGACATTTCACCTCAGCAATTCCTTTCACAATATATCTGTTTATATGGTCTTAGGTTTAACAGTGGTTTTCGACCATTTCCCTTTTTGGCTTGTTGAGGGGAACAATTAAGTTTGTGGACTATTTTCTACATATAAATCCTTATCCTATGATGAGGTGTTCAGTGAAAGCCTAAACATGCTTGTTTAGTATTTTTGTTCCCACAAAGCTGGAAATTCTATTTTATGGCCATATCAGACATCCGAGAGAAGACAGGGAGCAGAAACTCCTCCCTTCTTGGCCAAGAGGACCCATAAAATCACAAAGGCAAAAGAAGATGAAGGAGGAGAGGGAGGGGAGGGGGAGGAGGGGGAAGAGAAGAAGAAGAAAAAGAAGAAACATCTTCACTCATACCTATTGCCTACATCCTTGTTTAACTTTATTTATCGACCTCATCGTTAAAAATGAGTTCTGACCCAGTGGCTATGTTGGCTGTGTAATAAGTACTGCCCCAAATGAGGTGTCTGCCTATGTGTGAAACATAACCTGTTTATCCCTTTGGAAACAGAAAAATGATTTTCTCAAGTATAAATACTAGTGGAAGTATTTCCTCCAACTTTTTTCATTCATTTTAGATGCTGCTTTGTGATAACTCGGCTTTCAATGAGGCTATTTATATATTGTGTCATGATGCTGATTTTCTGTCTGTATATGTTATCACCCTTCTATGTAAAACAACAAAATTAAAGAAAGAATTTTTTTTAATTTCCAAAATAAAAAATTGAGTGACAGAGTAGTGAAGTTTACTATATCCCAAAGCCAAAATTCGCTTTGGACTTCCTGCCCTTCAAATCCTTTTCATCCCCATGGGCTTGCACTGAATATAGAAGCCATTAATCAGACCTCAGCTCCTGGGTACCAGGGACAATGCAATTTTGCCCCCAAGCCAGACACAATACAACGTGACCTATATTGGCTGATTGGTCTATTTGCCACTCCATGTGCTGGAAATAACGGGGTCAGCCTGACTGGTGACACAGGGGGTGACCCATTGAAACTGGCAAAAGGGGCAAAAGGAGTCACTTTCTTCTTCCCCAGAAGCCTTCAAGTGAGCACAAAGGATAAAACTGAAAGAATTCAGGGTAGCAAAAGAAAACAGAAGACACCAGACCATGTCTGCAGGAGGTTGCCTCATTCATGTCAGTCTCTCAGGTGTTAGAAGCAAGTGTCCGAAATAATACTTCACTTCATCTTTCAATCTCCCCCTCAGTGGGAGAGTATCCTATTTACCTTGTCCTCAACCTTCATTTCTACAGCCATGTCCTCAGTCAGGCTGGCGTCATCCCCTGCCTATATGATTCTAGCAGCCTTCTGTTGGGTCTCCCTGTCTAGCATCTCACCTTCTGCCCCAGCCAATCTTGTTTGCTATTCCCATATTTAACCTTACCAAATGTCATTTTCTTTTGATTTATCCCAGAAAGCTCAGAAGGCTAAATGAATATTATCCCCAATACCTGCCACCCCAGTCTTAACCAGTGGTGGAAGAACAGTCTCAGAGCTGTGTGTCTCAATTGGCCTTTTAAGTTGAATAGTAAAAGACTGGTTAATGATAACAATGCATCGTAAAACCTTCAGAAGGAAAGGAGAATGTTTTGTGGACCATTTGTTTTGTGTGTGGCAATTTTAAGTTATTAGTTTTTAAAATCAGTACTTTTTAATGGAAAAGACCAAAAATCCATCACAGAATTTGAGACCTACGACAGTTTCTTCTCATCTTAAATAACCTACAACAGTTTCTTCTCATCTATTGACTCAAATTGAAGTTCTTCCCTTTGTTTTCTTTTTTTTTATGCCCCTGTCCCAACCCCACCAACTTATCTCATATTTTATAATTTCACAATTAGTCTTTACAGTCAGTTGCCCTGCTTGTAGTGGAAATAGCACAGGTGTGTACAATAAGCCCACAGAAGAGGCATTTCCATTATTTTTTAAATTGCTGTCTTTAAAATAGAGGTGGAGTGGAGGGAAAGTGTAAGGAGAAGGAACATAGAAGGAGGCAAAGGACCAAAGACAAAGCACCTGACCCATCTTAATCCAGGTTCCAAGCTTCCTGCTGCTACCAGGAGATTGTCTCCCACCCCTCACAGTGCTGTTGTGGCCATTAAGCAAAGAAGACAGCGTTTGTTAAATGCCAGCTATATGCTAGGCCCTTTCAGCTGTGTCATTTTGTTGAAGACTAAGAGCCCTTGAGGCAGGCACTGGAGCCCTTATCCTACAGATGAGGAAACTAAGACTCAGAAACGGAATAAAGAGCAAGTGAGTCAGGACTAACTCCAAACCCAGTCCCCTTCCATTTATTGTGCTGTCTTTCGTTAAATGAGGTAACGTGGAAGTGGTCTATATTGATTAGATCCCCTCCTCAATCCAGCCTTCAGGCAAACTGGGTTAAGAAGGGAAGGTCATGAATGTAGCTGTCTTCCTTTCAGTAGTGCATTTAGGGGTCCTTGCATGGATCCCAAATCAAGAAACAAATGAACTAACAAATTCTTATTAGTAGCAACTTCGACCACACACATATACCTCTGAGTAAAATCAAAATACAATGATTATTTTTAACATCTAAAATGAATGAATTTCCATTAAATATCATTATTTTAAATCTAAAATGCATCAATAGAAAATAAAATTTAAAAGGGCTACTGAAGGTTATTTGATCTTTAATGGTCTTTAAAATATTCCTGCCATTTCTTACATGGTGAGTGAGCATGGCTGCTCTCTTCCACAGCAATTCCTACTTCCCTGCAATATTACTCGTGTGGCATCAAGAGCAGATAGAACTTATTGGTTCCTCACTCTAGATTTTCTTCTGTTGATGCAGCTTAAGAAAGTATTACCTCTTCCAGCAGCCACATCAAACTATTGATGCATATTGGATTTAAAAATTAGCTAAAAGCACTTAAAGTGATTTTTGTGTATAGCTGTAAAGTCACACTTCCTGTACTGTCAGGAACTGACATTCCTCACACATTACTTCCTGTAATGTGTGAGGAATGTGTCCTCACACATTTAGGTGAGGTTTGGGAATCCTAGTGCAGTATCTTATGGTTATCTCTGCTAAAAATGTATCTTATTGGATTCAGACTGTCAAGAGACTAGTCAAGGATGATGCCCAGTTTTCTGATTTTGGTTACTGAGCAATGCAGTTCCTAGAGATAGGAAACTCAGGAAGGAGACCCGATGTAGGGGAAAGAATAGAGTTTATTTTGGAGGTGTTGAGCTTGAGCTCCCTGTGCAAATGCAAGAGAAGAGGTCTGGGACTCAGATATAGCTCTGGGAATCATTAGCTAATTGGTAAGAATCTAAATAGTGAAATCGTCCAGAGGATCAAATGCTTAGGAATACTAGTATTTAGGGTATCGTTTATATAGGTTTAGGGAAAGGAGATTGTAAATGTTGTAAGGAGCAGCCAGAGATGGAAAAAAGTTTGTAGAATTATGGAGCAACAGTTTTTCAAGAAGAAATCACATTTATATGGTCAATTAATCTACAACAATGGAGGCAAGAATATACAATGGGGAAAAGACAACCTCTTCAATAAATGGTGTTGGGAAAACTGGACAGCTACATGCAAAACAATCAAACTGGACTACTATCACCATATACAAAAATAAACTCAAAATGGATTAAGGAGTTAAATGTAAGGCCTGAAACCATAGAACTCCTAGAAGGAAACATAGACATTGTACTCTTCCACATTGGTCTTAGCAGTATTTTTTGGATATCTCCTCAGGCAAGGGAAACAAAAGCAAAAATTAAAAAGTAGGACTACCTTAAACTAAAAAGCTTTTGTACAGCAAAGGATGCTATCAAAAATATGATACTACTGAAGATATTTACAAACGATATATCTGATAAGGAGTTGATATCCAAAATACACAAAAACTCACACAACTCGACATCAAAAAAACAGCCTGATTTTTAAATGGGCAGAGGACCTGAATAGGCATTTTTCCAAAGATGACATACACATGGCCAACAGACACACAAAAAGATGCTCAACATCACCAATCACCAGGGAAATGCAAGTCAAAAACCACAATGAGATCTCACCTTACACCTGTCAGAATGGCTATCATCAAAAGGACAACAAAATAGTGTTGGTGAGGGTGTGGAGAAAAGGGTGGGAATGTAAATTGGTGCAGCCACTATAAAAAACAGTATGGAGGTTTCTCAAAAATTTAAAAATAGAACTGCCATATGATGATCCAACAATTTCACTTCTGGGTATTTACCTGAAGAAAACAAAGACACTAATTCAAAAAGATATATGCACTCCAATGTTCATTGCAGCATTATTTACAATAGCCAAGATGTGGACACAACCTAAGTGTCTATTAATTGATGAATGGATAAAGAAGATGTGGTATATATATACAATGGAATATTACTCATCCATAAAAAATGAAATCTTGTCATTTGTGACAACATGGATGGATCTAGAGAGTATTATGCTAAATGAAATAAGTCGGACAGAGAAAGACAAATACCACATGATCTCACTTATATGTAGAATATAAAAAACAAAACAAACAAAACAAAATGAAAACAGACTCAAATACAGAAAACAAACAGGTGATTGACAGAAGGGAGGGAGCAGGTGGGTGGGTGAAATAGGGTAATAGGATTAAAAGGTACAAACCTCCAGTTATATAATAAATAAGTCACAAGGATGTAATATACAGCATAAGGAATAGGGTCAATAATATTGTAATGATTTTGTATCAGGAGAGAGAGTTAGTAGACTCATTGTGGTGATCACTTCATAATGTGTGCAAATATCAAATTATGTAGTATACCCCAAACTAACATAATATTATATATCAATATTTCAATTGATATTTCAATTTTTTAAAAATTTTAAATAAAAAGTACAAAGTTAATAAGCCAATTCACCTAAGAGAAAAGTCATATAATCATCAAACAAAAAGGTTTAATTAATCAAATAAAGAATATCAATTAAAAAAAGAAGTAATGAAAGAATAATCAATTGTGTTAAATACAACTAAAGGATAGTTGGGAGGAGAAGTGAAATTCTGTGGTCTGGGTAGTCTATGTGTATACAATTTCCCTGATCTCTTTTATCAAGGAAAGGAATGGTCTGTTATGATTTTTCTTGGTGACCTCCTAGTGGATTTGATGGATCACTGCTTTCTCTAATAAGAGCTTGCAGACTTTCATAACTCCTCAATTCATGCACAAATTTGAACACATATCCATCAGTCTGTAAAGGACCCATTTTCTTTTCCTTATTGACTACTGGACTGACATTTCTCTGTTCTAATCTTTTGGTATATTTCCCCATTCTCAATAAGCAACAGACATGTTGAGCAATCTCATCTATAAAATCTCTTAGAGCCCTGGTGTGTGATGCCCCTTGATCAAGAGTTGTATATTTATTTAGAAGAAAGAAGTGGTCTTTAAATTTTTTTCCCCACGTATCTTGGGCTAATGTCCCCCCTTCCCAATATTCATTCTGCCATTTTTATAAAAATATTATTCTCTTCCACTAAAGGACATAAGCAAAATAGTTTGACTTTAAAAAACACAAATGTCATCATAGTAATTTAGTCAATTTGTCAGTAGAATAATGCCATTGTGTTTCAGAATTCTAAAGGTAAGATGTATTCAAGTTCATTCCTAATAGCCTGCAAAGAACTGTTGCTATCCCTGATCTATTAGCTATAACAGGGATGCATATTTAATTCCCTTCAAATTACATTGAAATTTTACTGCATTGTATCTTCAGACAGTAGATTTTTTTTTTAACATCTTTGTTGGAGTATAATTGCTTTACAATGATGTGTTAGTTTCTGCTTTATAACAAAGTGAATCAGCTATACATATACATATATCCCTATATCTGCTCCCTCTTGCATCTCCCTCCCACCCTCCCTATCCCACCTCTCTAGGTGGTCACAAAGCACCGAGCTTATCTCCCTGTGCTATGCGGCTGCTTCCCACAAGCTATCTATTTTACATTTGGTAGTATATATAAGTCCATGCCACTCTCTCACTTCGTCCCAGCTTACCCTTACCAACCCCATGTCCTCAAGTCCATTCTCTACGTCTGCGTCTTTATTCCTGTCTTGCCCCTAGGTTCTTCAGAACCTTTTTTTTTTCAGATTCCAAATATATGTGTTAGCATACAGTATTTGTTTTTCTCTTGCTGACTTACTTCACTCTGTATGACAGACTCTAGGTCCATCCACCTCACTACAAATAACTCAATTTCGTTTCTCTTTATGGCTGAGTAATATTCCATTGTATATATGTGCCACATCTTCATTATCCATTCGTCTGTCGATGGACAATTAGGCTGCTTCCATGTCCTGGCTATTGAAATAGAGCTGCAATGAACATTGTGGTACATGACTCTTTTTGAATTATGGTTTTCTCAGGGTGTTTGCCCAGTAGTGGGATTGCTGGGTGATATGGTAGTTCTCTTTTTAGCTTTTTAAGGAACCTCCATACTGTTCTCCATGGTGGCTGTATCAATTTACATTCCCACCAACAGTGCAAGAGGGTTCCCCTTTCTCCACACCCTCTCCAGCATTTATTGTTTGTAGATTTTTTGATGATCGCCATTCTGACTGGTGTGAGGTGATACCTCACTGTAGTTTGGAATTGCATTTCTCTAATGATTAGTGATGTTGAGCATTCTTTCATGTGTTTGTTGGTAATCTGTCTATCTTCTTTGGAGAAATGTCTGTTTTGGTCTTCTGCCCATTTTTGGATTGGGTTGTTTTTTTTTTTTGATATTGAGTTGCATGAGCTGCTTGTAAATTTTGGAGATTAATCCTTTGTCAGTTGCTTCATTTGCAAATATTTTCTCCCATTCTGAGGGTTGTCTTTTCATCTTGTTTTATGGTTTCCTTTGCTGTGCAAAAGCTTTTAAGTTTCATTAGGTCCCATTTGTTTGTTTTTGTTTTTATTTCCATTTCTCTAGGAGGCAGACAGCAGATTTTTATGATCTGCTTAATGAAATTAAATCTTTCAGCATTCTCATAAATTATAAAATGGGTGACATTGCTTCTGTGGTTTAGCCAGAACTAGAACTATGAAGAATTTTAACTATAGATATGAATAGTACTTAAGTTAGAAATGCCTTAATCTTAGAATAGGAAATACAAGAGCAGATTGCACCTTTACCTATAAGCCTAAAGAAACAACAATTTTATCTTAAGGCTAATTTGCGGATTAATACAGAACTCATGGACGCGAGTAAGAAAAGAAGCCAGTAGCTTTCTTGCTAGTTCCTTCTGGCTTTTAGCAGGAGATTCTAGTTGCCACTTCTGAGCACTCACTCCCTACTTCATACCCCTCTGCACGTACCAGAAAAACTGTCTCTTCTCATGCCAAAATTTTCTTCCATTTCAGGGGTTAAAGGCACATTTCTGGCTTCTCCTATTTTTAATTTTGGTTTGATAAAACCCTCAAGATCCTTCCCCTTGCTTAACCAATATCTACTCATCACTTCCTCCCTCCCCTTTCCTCCTCCCTTACATACGGTTGTCTGGGAAAATCAGCACAAAGAGCTCCAGCTGGATGATTCATCCTTCAGCCACACAACTCTTTTCAGAGGCGTAGATCTTTGGAAAGCTGATGGGAGCATCCTTCTCAACAGCAATTCAAGAGTTAATCCTCAACCACACAACCCTGTTAAATAACTCAGAAGTACAGTTTAAAAAAATGTAGGGAAAATGTAGAACATAGTATCTATATATCACTTTATAGAAAACTCCAGAGATCCCTCTGCTTTCCAAGCAGATGGAGATCCCACTCTATCAAAGGTTTTGTCTGTTGGCTCTTTTAATGAGGTTGGTGCTGCTGACTCTTGGAGAGTAAAAAGGAGAAAGGTAAGGATTTTGCTGATTCACAGCTTTCTGGTATTTCTGCTGCTCTGGGTCTTTTAGGGGCTCATATTTTTAGTTTTATTTAGTTAGTCCCAAATGTAATCAAATTGATCTTCTCTGAAGTTTAATGTATCACTTCAGATGACTAATTCTTTGAAAGTCATTCTCAGGATCTTGAATGATAAAATGCCTAACTCTCATGATGGCACCAAATCCCAGAAAAAATCTAAACGAGTTGAAAAAAAGTTATACATTATTACAGATTCTATGAAAGACAAAGAAAACACGGTTTTAAGTTATGCTTAGTAGGGAATGTAAATAATGTTTTAAAATTAATCACAGAAGATTGTTTAAAGCCTTCAGACTTTTAAAGGTCAAATAAGAACTAGACGTTGCATAAGTAATAAAGGATTCATGATTTTAATTCTAACTTTTAATATTTTCAAGAAAGAAGGTCCCAGACCAACCATTATATAAGAACATTCACCATGACTAATATTTTTGGTCATTAAAGATTGAAACTATTTTATATAAAAATGTTTTTAAAGCATTTCCGGTTTTGACCCTGGATCATTCTGTATAATAAAACTGAATTGCATTTGTATAGCATTTTTAAAAGGCCTTTTTTTTTCATTTTGTATTTACATATATACTTGTGAATAGGTACAGAGGAGAAAATGAAAGCAGAAAGGTTATGTGACTTTTCTTAAAATCACACAGCAAATTCATAATACAGTAAGTTATAAATTCTGCTTGATTATTCACAGCTTTTTCTTTCCCACCACCTGTTAAAAAGAGGAATATGCCTCTTAGTCTCAAGGCCTTTGGTAAACACTGCTACCAACCATTTCTCCAAAAAGATTGTGCTGATTTGAACCATTGCTTAGCGATATGTATGGTGTCTCTGTACAGTGGTCCCTGGTCAAAAAAGAAAATTACGCTTTTTTTCACATTTTGATGTCCACTTGTATTGTCATCAATTGTGTCCTTTGCCCTTTTGTTTTGGATTGGTGTACTTGTCTATTACTTATGGAATTGTAGGAGCTTACTTACTCTGTACTCATGATGTGATTTTTGTGTCATTCATGTTTGGGAATATTTTCTCTTGTTTATTTGCTTTTCAATTTGTTTATGCAGTGTTTGACTTACAGAAGTTGTGAGATTTTATTTAAACAGATCTATCAGTCTTACCCCTTATGAACTGAAGCTGTAATGTAATGCTTAGAAAGCCCATCCCATTATAATTTCAATGTCTACCAGTATTCTCTTCTAGAATTTAAAAGAAACATTTAATTCCTGTGGAATTCATGTGGCATGATTTTCCAGATATCTCCACTGAGTTTATTGAAACATACAAACTGTCTCACTAGCTTAAAATGCCACCGTATGTCTCAGATTTATCTCTGGCCACACTAGCGTTTTCTCTAATCTTTGAACATGCCAAACTCATTCCCACGTAAAGACCTTACTATTACCTGGACAGTGAGCATGGCTCACTCCTTTACTTAGGTCAGATCGCCATTTAAACGTTACCCACTTATAAAGCCTTTCCCTGAAAACTCCATCTAAAATAAAATACCATACTCTCCTTAGTCTGCTTTATTTTTCTTCAAAGCACTTAATTCTGCCTGCAATTTATATGTATTTATATACTTGTTTATTGTCTTGCTTATCATCATATGTCTCATGTGAGCGGAGATTTTGTCTCCTTATTAAACCTCTATATTCCCAGTACCTAAAGAGTGATGGGCGAACATGAAGAGATTAATAAGTACTTGCTAAATAAAGTGATATTGAAGCTAAATTCATATCAATTCAAAATAGATTGTTGTAAATTTAGGATGTTAACTGTAATCCACTTGGAACCACTAAGAAAATAACTAAATATACAGAAAAGGAAATGAAGAGGGAAATAAAATGGCACACTAGAGAAGATCAAACATGAAAGAAGGCATTATTGGAGGAATTGAGAACCAAAAACTATATAAGACATATAGAAAACAAATAGCAAAATGACAGAAGTGGGTACTTTATTACCAGTAAACACTTTAAATATAAATTGAATAAATTCACCAATTAAAGACAGAGATTGGGAAATTGGATACCCCAAAAATGATCTTTTCATTAGTTTTATTTTCAGCTCTAGAATTTCCTTTTGGTTCCTATTTATAATTTCTCTCTTTATTGATATTGTTTATTTGTTCATATATTGTTCTCTTGGTGTCCCTTAGCTCTGTGTCCAAGGTTTCTTTTAATTTTTGAGCATACTTAAGACAGCTTAGTCTTTGTCTAATAAGTCCGATGTTTGGCTTTCCTTGGGGAAGTTTTGATTAATTTCTTTTTTTCTTGTGAATGTGCTATACTTTCTTGTTTCTTTGAATGTCACATAATTTTCTTATTGGAAACTGTGCACTTTGAATATTACAATGTGGTAATCCTGAATATCAGATTCTCCTCCCTCCTTCTTTATTATTGTTATTGTTTTAGTTGTTTGTTTAGTGCATTTCCAGAACTAATTCCATAAAGCATGTATTATTTTTTGAGTATGACCTCTGAAGTCTCTGCTTTGTTATCTTAATGGTCAATTAATGATTAGATAGATTTCCTTATATGCCTAGAACTAGTAAGTCTCCATGCTCTTGCTTAGGAGCTCTTTGTGTGTACTGAGGCATACCTTCAACACTCAGTCAGGCAGTTGACAACTCTGCCTTAGCCTTCACTTCCTCAAGATTAGCAGACGTGAGAACTTAGGGCCTTTCCTGAGCATGTGCTGCTGTGAAAATGCACACAGTCCTACACATGTGTGTGGCCTTCTAGATTTCCAGGAATTAGTCAAATATTTTTAAAGCCTCCTATGTTCATTTTTTTCTTGGTCAGCTTGTTGTTTGCTTCAACTATTATCACACTCTGAGGCAGCTGTGATTTTAAACCATTGCTACTTCTTGTTTTAGACAAATACTCCCAGGACAAAGGCTATTGTCATTGGGATATCTATGTATCCAATCAAATAAAGGTAAGCCTTTCATATGGAGTTTTCTAGGGAACTCTCAGGTCAAATAATGACAATTTTCTAAAAATGAAGACTTGAAAAAGCTTAAACGAAAAAGCTTAAACTCCATTTTGACCACTCCATCAACTACTAGCTTGCTGATTTTTACCATGATTGTGGGTCATTTATTTCCAAAACTATCATGGAGCTAGGGAGAGGAGGATGGTAATAATGTACGTTAAAACACTACAAAGCTCACTGTTCTTATTAAGAGCCAGTCACTTTCTTTGATTAAGCACTGTTGTGATTGTTGCAAGCCTTTGGCTAATTTCCAGAGTTCCAAAAAAATTTATTTTGAAAATTTTGCCAGGATTCTTGTTATTTTTTATGGAGGAGCAGTCTCTTTTTTAAATTTATTTTTTATTGAAGTATAGTTGAATTACAATGTTGTGTTAATTACTGCTGTATAGCAAAGTGACTCAGTTATACATATATATATACATTCTTTTTCATATTCTTTTCCATTATGGTTTATCACAGGATATCGAATATAATTCCCTGTGCTATACAGTAGGACCTTACTGTTTATCCATTCTATATATACCAGTTTGCATCCTGAGCAGTCTTTTGTCCACCTTTCCCACTGATGTCACTCCTATCAATTTCCTTTTAAAAACAGCTGTGGCTGTATCTTACAAATTTTCATGTTGAAATTTCTTTCTCATTCAGCTCAAAATATTTTTAATTTACAATCAGTTTTTTACCTTTTGATTATTTATAATTGTATTTCTTAATTCTAAATGTATGAGTATTTCCTAGTTATCTATTTGAATTTTAATATATCCAGCCCAATAGCACTATGATCAGATAATATCATCTTCATGATTTCCAAATTCCATTGTTTCCACTGAGAATTCAGCCATCATCTAATGTTATTCCTCTGGAGGCAATCTACCTTTATTTTCCTCTGAATGCATTTAAGGCTTGCTGTGTCTCCATCATTTTCATCAGTTTTATAGCACCTAGATGTAGTTTCATTAGTATTTATCTTACTTTGTGTTCATAGGGCTTCTTGAACATAAAAAAAAAATGGGCTAAATCTCAAAACCATGCTGGGAAAAAGATTACAGACACAAGAGTATATAGTACATGATTCTATTTACATGAAAAGAGAAAATACATATCCACTCTATAGTTAAAGATCAGTGATTATCTGGGGTCAAGGATGGGAATGAACTGGAAAGTGGAACAAGGGTATATTTGGGGATGTTCTCTGTCTTACATGTGATGGAAGTCACATAAAATATTGTTGTTTTAAACCACTAAGTTTTAGGGTGGCTTATTAGTAATAGATATACAGCAATTTGTATGTAGAAACATGGTGATGTTGTAATAAAACACTAAAAGGTATGACATTGTCTATGGGATCAGGAAGCATGCAGAGGCTAGAAAAATAGTGAGGAATCTGTTGGCAAAGACTTGAGGAATGTTAAACAGCTAGTGAAGAATGTAAAGGCAGTGAAGAACTGCCATTTGAATCTGGTAAAAAGAGAATTCATGTTGTGGAGTAGCAGAACAATCAGCAAAACAGCACTCGAGTAAACCTGGAAAACAGGAAGTATAGCTCTGGCTAAGGACAAGTCTCTGTAGAATGTTGAATATGACACTTGGCTTCTCCTAGCTATGCATGACAAAGTGCAGGAAATGAAAGATGAATTCATTGATTACTTCCAACAGTTTTTTGGTAGAGTCTATAGGGTTTTCTACATATAATGTCATGTCATCTGCAAATAGAGATGATTTCACTTCTTCCTTTCTGATTTGGATGCGTTTTATCTCTTTTTCTTGCCTAATTGCTCTGGTTAGGACTTCCCGTACTGTGTTGAATGAAAGTGGCAAGAATGAGCATCCTTGTCTTGCTCCTGATTTTAGAGGAAAGGTTTTCAGTTTTTCACCTTTGAGTATGATATTAGCTGTGGGTTTGTTCTATATGGCCTTTCTTATGTTGAGGTATGTTCTTTCTATACCCACTTTGTTGAGAGTTTTTATCATGAATGGATGTTGAATTTTGTCAGATACTTTTTCTGTATCTATCATGATGATCATATGATTTTTATCCTTCATTTTGTTAATGTGGTGTATCATATTAATTGATTTGCAGATGTTGAGCCATCCTCGCATCCCTGGAATAAATCCTACTTAATGGTGGCATACGATCATTTTAATGTACTATCAAATTCAGTTTGCTAATATTTTGTTGAAGATTTTTGCATTTGTGTTCATCAGGGATATTGGCCTGTAATCTTCTTTTCTTGTAGTATCTTTATCTGGCTTTGGTATAAAAGTAATGCTGGCTTTATAAAATGGGTTTGGAAGTGTTCTTTCCTTTTCTATTTTGTGGAAGAATTTAGAAGGATTGGTGTTAATTATTCTTTAAATTGGGTAGAATTCACCAGTGTAGCCATCTGGCCCTGTACTTTTGTTTGTTGAGAGGTTTTTGATTAGTGATTCAATCTCTTTACTAGTAATTGGCCTGTTCTGATTTTCTATTTCCTCATGATTTAGTCTCCATATAGGTCATATGTTTCTAGGAATTTATCCATTTCTTCTAGGTTGTTCAATTTTTTGGCATATCATGGTTCATAATATTCTCTTATGATCCTCTGTATTTGTGTGGTACCAGTTGTAATGTCTTTCCTCTTTTATTTATAATTTTATTTGAGTCCTCTCTTTTTCTTGGTAAGATTAGCTAAAGATTTATCTATTTTGTTTACCTTTGGATGTCCCCTTTTTGAATGGGAGTACTCATTGTAGTAACCCTATCTTTGTCTTACCTTTGGGTATATCTGTGGAAGGTAGATAACATGTCTCTTATTTGACAGGTCTCAGAATCAAGAAGATCTGCACCTCCAGAGCTGTACTAGATGAACTATATCTAATGAGTCTAATCTATGTCTAGATCAGATTTAGATAACGAAATTAGGACTTTGAGCCTGAGCTAAATGTCATAATGGGATTTGAATTTGGGGAGAAAGGATAAACTATTTTATATAAGGGAGGGATATAAATAATTGTGCCTAGAAGAAAACTGTGGTAGATTGGAAAACATGGCCACAACACATTGCAGCTCCTGCTATCAAGAGTTGGCATATTTTTCCCCACTCCTTGAATTTGATCTTCCCTATTATTTTGCCCAACAGAATATGATAAAAGGGACATCGTATATAATCCAGAGTCTAAGCCTAAAAAGAAAAAGCCTTGAAAATTCTGCCTTCAATCACTTAAAATGCTGTCTTGAAATTGACATGCTGTTGAAAAAGACCAGGATTAAAGTCTCTGTGAAGAGAAAGGTCCAGCTATCCCAGCTGTTCCAAATGAGTCAAGCCCCCTGACAACTTGTCAGCTGAATGCAGCCACATGAGTGAGCCCAGGCAAGAACAGCAGGATAGCCCAGTCACTTCACATTCATAAAAATAATAAATAAAACCTTGCTGTTTTAAGTCACTAAATTTGGGGGCGGGGGTTACTTTTTACATAGTGTATTAGTTTTCTACTGCTATTTAAAAATTACTCCAAAATTTAGAAACTTAAAACAGCAAACATTTGTTACATTACACAGTTTCTGAGAGGCTGGAGTCTTGGAGCAGCTTAGCTGAGTGTTTCTGGTTCAAGGTCTCTCATGAGGTTGGAGTCAAGTTTTGGCCAGAGCTGGGATTGGAAAATCTGCTTCCAAACTCACTCACATGGTTGTTGGCAGGCCCCTGCTCCTTCTGGCTGTTAGCTAGAGGTTTCAGTTCCTCATTATGTGGGCCTCTCCATAGGCCAGCTCATAGCATGGCAGCTTGTTTTTCCTGGAGTGAGTGACCCTAGAGGGAGAGAGTACACAAGACGGAAGCCACAGTGTTTTTAACCTAATCTCAGAAGTGACATATCATCAGTTCTGCTGTATGCTATTGGTCACATAGGCTAACTTTGGTAGCATGTGGGAAGGTACTATCTAAGAATATCAGAAAGTGGGGATCATGTGGTGTCATCTCAGAGGCTGACTACCACACACAGCAGTAGAGAACTGAAACAGATTATCACAGAACTATTGTTGGTTTGTTCGCTGAGAATTACATTATGTTTCTCTTATAAAAAGTGATGGGCAGGGCTTCCCTGGTGGCGCAGTGGTTGAGAGTCCACCTGCCGACGCAGGGGACAAGGGTTCGTGCCCTGGTCTGGGAAGATCCCACATGCCGGGGAGCAACTGGGCCCGTGAGCCATGGCTGCTAAGCCTGCACGTCTGGAGCCTGTGCTCCGCAACGGGAGAGGCCACAATAGTGAGAGGCCCGCGTACCTCAAAAAAAAAAAAAAAAAGTGATGGGCATAGGGAGTACATTGTCTTATTCATGTAGGCTTGAAATTTTTCTCCTAAAATTTTCTTTTATTATTTTGTAATAACTTTATTTTTAAACTAATTTTTATTGGAGTATAGTTGATTTACAATGTTGTGCTAGTTTCTGCTGCACAGCAAAGTAAATCAGTTATACATATCCATATATCCACTCTTTTTTAGATTCTTTTCCCATATAGGCCATTGCAGAGCACTGAGTAGAGTTCCCTGTG
The DNA here is from genome assembly GCF_011762595.2 of Tursiops truncatus. NCBI lineage: Eukaryota > Metazoa > Chordata > Mammalia > Artiodactyla > Delphinidae > Tursiops > Tursiops truncatus. The sequence continues at coordinate 30,956,062 of NC_047055.1, forward strand.
CTATACAGTAGGTCCCCATTAGTCATCTATTTTATATATAGTAGTGTATATGTCATTCCAATCTCTCAATTTATCCCTCCCCCCGCTTCCCCCTTGGTAACCATAAGTTTGTTTTCTACATCTGTGACTCTATTTCTGTTTTGTAAATAAGTTTATTTGTCCCATTATTTTAGATTCCACATATAAACTCCTAAAATCTCAAAATCAACATTTACAATGTGCCAGAAATGGAATCCTTTCTAACTTTTTAAACTTGGGGAAATTTTTAGATATCAACTTAAAAATGTGTGGGAGTACCTACTTTTTTCAAATTTCTTTTAAGGGTTATGCAAGCAAAATATAAACAAAGACTGCCAACATAAGAAGACATTGAGGGTGACTTTTCTTTCTGCCTTTGAATAAGTATCTGCAGCCCAAAGCTGAGAAAGAAAGGACAGTTAAACTCTCCACATTTTAAGGAGGCCCTCCAAGGCCCAGTCCGTAACTGGGGCCAGATATCTCCCTTGGTTACTATAAAGAAGCTGCAGAATTGTCTCTGTGAGCCTAAAATACCTCTGCAGGCCACTGCCAAAATCTATAAGAGCAAAAGACTAATGAGAGGTAAGGCAAGTCAGCATTTAGTAAGCACCTTAATGGCAAGTTACAGCAGCTTTTTCTCTCCTTTCCCTGAAGGTATAGGAGGATAAGTATCTCACTCCTTGGCATAATGCTAGTTGTGGCCTGCCTGTGACGCTGTTGTAGGAGTGTAGTGGAGGGTGGTGAGGGAGCTTATGGGAGAGCATGGCATGCACCTCTTTGAGTGTGTGTGGTATATGTAGACATAGCTATTGTTGCCTGTCTCTCTACTAGAAATGTCTGGAGGCAAGGAGTTTGCTAGTACAGCCAGAGCAAGGAGGGGATGTCGTGTGGTGTCCTTGGTAAGAAGGGGAGAATCCTCACACAGAACACTACCCAGTACTCAGTAGCACTGGAGTGTACAGAAAAGGACCTCAGCGGTTCCCTTGAATCCGCACGAAGGAGTATATGATACAGGAGGGACAGCTGCAGTGGGGCTACCTAGGCAGCCAAAAAGTGAGGAAACATCTCAATCAGAGAAGGGCTTGGGATGTGACTCTATAACATATCAGCCAAGTAGGAGGCTCACTGAGATTACACTGTACTCTGTACACTGCCCCAACCTCCACAAAACCAAAAGAAAAAACAACAAAAACATCTGTGGTAAGCATTACCATTATTTACCAATATTCAAAGCCTTTTTATCTCTGTACACATGGAGCGATTGCCCATTGAAGCTGTGTGGTGTGGCCATGAGGTGTGAACTGCATTGACCAATGAAATGTGGGCAGAAGTAGCATGCATCACTTCTATATTGAAGGATTTAATTGCCAGTGTTTGGTGCTACAGCCTACTTTTGCCCACTGCAGTGATTGTGGAAGCATTTATTGATGAGATGCTATGTTGACTGAAGCATCCTGGAATGCTGAGACAACATATGGAGGCATATGAGCTGAAAAGTCACCTAGACTCCAGAAGACTTTGTAAGATTAATGAAAAAGGGGGTTTTTTTGCAAGGCACTGAGATTTTAGAGTTGTTTATTACTGTAACAGAGCCTCAAAAATCCTGTTACTCCATCAATGACGACATATTAGCAAAAGTCACCAGCAGCTGACAGAAGACTAGTTATGTAAGATGATCCCTGCAATCTCTTTTATTCCTTCTATCTCCCAATCCTATAGGAGTCTTTTTTGTTTTGTTTTTTTGCTTGGCTGTGTCGTGTCTTAGTTGTGGCACGTGGGATTTTTCATTGTGGCGGGATCTTTCATTGTGGCGCGCAAGCTCTTCCTTGCGGCGTGCAGGCTTAGTTGCCCCCGCGGCATGCGGGATCTTAGTTCCCCCACCAGGGATCAAATCTGTGTTCCCTGCATTGGAAGGTAGATTCTTAACCCTGGACCACCAGGGAAGTCCCTCCTATAAGAGTTTTGCTTGAAGAGGAAGAGGTCGGGTTTCCTGTCAGTGGTGGAGAGATGTCTCCTGATATCATTCTGAGGAAAGAACTGAATCCAATATGAGATTCAATATTGGAGTATTCAAATTAGATAACTTATTAAAATAACTGAAATTGGCCAGTGACCAGAAAGCTATGGCATCTGGTCAAGGTAGTGTTAAGGTATTTGTCACCTATTATAGAAGGGATATCAGAAGTAGCATAGTTGGGAGCAATGATGAGAGAGAACAAAAGTTCCATAATTGTAACCCACCAAGATCAGACTGATCGCGAACAGTAAACCAGTTACATCTCCTACAAAATTCAAGAATACACTACATACAGAGAGAATGAAAAATAGTAGGTACCTTTCTGCTTCTACCATCTGAAGAATATGGTATGGTATGTTCTTTTCCAAAAACAATATCCTTAGGATTCATAGCTTTCCCTTTCCTAATTTCACAAGTATTAAAACAATATATCCTCCAATGAAAACCTTTTCAGTTGAAACTCCACAGTGCCCACCAGTGTTTTTTACATCATGTCTAAGTGAATGTCTATGACATCTTTTACTAGAGGACAGGGGAATCTCAGGGTGCAGACTATCTATGGAATAGTCAAATTACAGGTACAAATCTCATCATGTATGCTCAATTGACTTAGTGTAAATACTTACTCAACATTTCCTGCTTTTAATACTTGGTTCTTGTTCGAGATTTCCCTTTCAGCCTCATATGTGGGTTCACACTGTCCTCTCTTGATCATGTACTTCTATTTCTAGGTGGCAGCCTAAGCTATTTATCTCATCTCCTTGGATACTTGAGGAAATGTTGTCCTTCCTGAGTATCTGCCTCTCACCACCCCGCCTCCACCCACCCCCACCCCCATCATTTCAGAAAAACTCGTCAACTCAGGGGCATGCACAGCCTCAGTATGGAATATCCTTGAACTTGCCTCTTTCCTTTAAGATGCATCTCAGCTCCCTGAACTATCCCTTCTCTATACGTATGTGTATCTCTTGCCCCTCTTATCAATCCTTTCAACTAGGAATTCGACTCCCTCCCCGAGTCACACACACACACACACACATGCTCTGGTCCTATCCGAGCTGAGATTACTCTCAAAATGACATGTGATTTTAGGGCAAGGTTTTATGGATCCTAACAGATAATAAAAATCTCTCATTATAGCTAATAAAAAAATTGTACGGAACTTTTCAATTTGCTGAGTCATTTCACAGTGCAGTAGTTCTATTTATTCACAGGGATTAAAACATATTCTTGAATCTATGTACTCCTTGAAAAGACTCCAGCTGTAATATAAAATAAATCTAAACTAAGTATTCACTGCCAATACCCTGCCATTTTCTTTTAACACTAAATCTCTTCTTTCTTTTCTTTTTTTTTTTTTTTGGCCACGCCTCACAGACCAGGAATCGGGGTGGGAGCATCAAGTCCTAACTGCCTGACCACCGGGGAATTCCCTAAAGCTCCTTATTTCTAGTTTATAAAATAATTCTAAATAGTTTGTAAATATTAATTGTGTTCTTGCAGTTTGAGTCAACTTACTTTCGGAATTACTTGTATAGCTTTTATAAAAAGTCATCGAGGGCTTCCCTGGTGGCGCAGTGGTTGAGAGTCCGCCTGCCGATGCAGGGGACTCAGGTTCGTGCCCCTGTCCGGGAAGATCCCACGTGCCGCAGAGCGGCTGGGCCCGTGAGCCATGGCCGCTGAGCCCGCACGTCTGGAGCCTGTGCTCTGCAACGGGAGAGGCCACGGCAGTGAGAGGCCCGCATACCGCAAAAAAAAAAAAAAAAAAAAAAGTCATTGAGTTTATAAATGGTAAATATAAACTATATTGTATCTTGTTTTTTCATTTGTCTTCCTTCCTTTTTAGAATTCTCTTCCTCCTCTGTTTTGGTGACCCAGGCATTTCTTCTCTACATCTTTGCTGCAATTCAAGGAGCTGCCACCAGGTGTATGACAGCACCAACGCTATTAGATCAAATTGGCTCAAGAGGTTCTATTGTCATGTGTGACGGAGGGAAATTAATACACATGACCTAGATTATGTTTTAAAATATATTTGATATAGTAACACAAAAGTATTAATGTACCAATCATATCTAATTATCTCACAATTGCTGAAGAAAATCAGCTGGTAAGTGCTTCATAGGGTTGGAAACCCAGGAAACCAACCTCCAAGAGATAAATAAGTAAAGACAATAAGGCAAAAATATATGATTTTGCAAACATGCTATAGTAGACAAGTTCACTTATATGTTAAATAATGCTCCAGAGGGAACTGCCCCATCTTTTTTTGTTCGTTTGTGCTTACATATTGGTATTACCTATAATCAATGTTTTCTTAAGTAAATACATAATTTTCCATTCAGAAGTGCATAATGTAATCCATAAATGCACTAAAATGAGCACACGGATTGTTACATGTGGCAATATGCCAAAAGCAACAGGACACCACTGCCTTCCCCTCTGCATAATGAAATGTCTGCACTTCCCTAAAATGTCATATACCACATGTAGTATTCGACCATCTGACATGCAGATCTAGTGAAGGTGCCTGTGTCAACCTATAATACTAAATTTTGGTAAACTTTCATTTTTTGTTTTTTCTTAAATACACAATTTATTACTAACTTCCAGCACCCAAGTGAATCTTCTTGTACACTTGCTAGCATGCGTGTACCCACTTTTAAGACCATGGATTTAGAGCATGGATTTGCTCTGGCAGATCTGGGTTCCAAATCTCTATTCCACCACTTACTAGCTGTGTAACCTCGGGAAGACACGATCTCACTGTCTCATTTTTCTCATCTGTAAAATGAAGATGTTAAAATGTTTATCACAGAGTTATGAGAATTAAATGAGATAACGTGCGTAAAATAATTGCCACCAAACCCAGCACATAATTAATACACGATATATTTTATCCATTATTAGCAAGATTACTTCTATAGGTTTGGAATCTCCAGAAATGTGTCATTGAAAAGTGATGGGAAATACCTACTACACGTTAGTTGGAATTGTCCTCAGAGGACAGCCATTTGGGATGGGACTCTCTCCCAAACTGGCCATGCTTAGGGAACCGATGAGTTCACAGTGAATAAATCTATTGGTCCGTGAAGAGAATACTTTCATTACTGCTTACTTTCTGAGATATCATCTACTTCTCTGGCCTATCTATTGCCTGGTTGATGCTTCCCAGAGAGGTAAATTTATACTTGCTTGTTATTCTTCATCTATACTTTTTATTTGATACAGAAATTTTGAAGATTTGGCGAGGGTTAGGACAGTAAGTAAATGAATTTCAATCGTGTTTTTCTAGAAATTGTAATGGCTCACTCATCTTTTTTTTTTTTTTTAATAAACTTTCAAGTTGTGTTGCTCAGTAACACATACCATGAATGAAATCTGTGTTAGCCTTGCAATTTAGTTTTTAGGTGCTAATGTTTATGTTGCCTATTCATGACTTTCCCCAGCGCATCACAGCAAAAATCACCCCATGGAGGAAAAACAACTCTTTCACACAAGATGTACAGTAAGTTATTCTACCATCTTACAGTTTATTATTGTCAAATGCTGTGTGTACTATTTTTGTTTTTTTTTTTTTTTGCGGTACGCGGGCCTCTCACTGTTGTGGCCTCCCCCGTTGCGGAGCACAGGCTCCGGACGCGCAGGCTCAGCGGCCATGGCTCACAGGCCCAGCCGCTCCGCGGCATGTGGGATCTTCCCGGACCGGGGCACGAACCCGTGTCAACCACTGCGCCACCAGGGAAGCCCCCTGTGTGTACTATTTTTGTACTGCTGATGATTCATTGGGCTGTAGACAAGAGTGAACTGAAAACTAGTATTTGAAGACTAGTGAATTTGATCATAAGAGGGGATTTCAGTCAATTTCTCCACTTTAAAACACCTATACCTCACAAATCAGGATTGCTATTCCTGTCCCTGCTTCATCTCTGCTAAAATCCCTGATACTGAATCATCACCAACGCTGCCTCAGGAGTCACTATGTCACTGTAAAAAGGTATTCTGTTGTTGTTGTTAACACAAAAATAATAAAAGAGGAAGAAGCTAAAAATCAGAAACATCTTAGAGAAAATGTCTCCTGAGAGAGAGAACCATTCAGGAATAACTAACCTGTTTGGTGGCCTCCGGCTTGGAAAAAAATTCTGCCTGCACTGCTTGAATAGTTTCACCTCATGTTATTAACACAAAGGAAGTCTGTTAATTAGTGATATTTTTGGATTAACACAAATTCTCTTTGAGCAATTTAAGCATCGATGCCAATAAAAAAGGGATCATTGATCATCCACGCATTAAAAGAGACAAAGCAGATTGTTTTCCTCTTAACACTGGGATATAAAATGAATTATCTGAAAGGAAATTATGGCAGTTTTATTAGAGGCAAACAAAATAGATACTGTTGGATCCTGCAGCATTTTAAGAAGCAGATCAGGCCTGTTTGGAATCCCACAGTAGTGGGCAGAGGGCTATGCAGGGCAGCCTGAGGGCATTGAGTTTTATGTGGCTCTGAAGACACTGGTATGTGCCCCAAATCAAAGACCAAACTTGCTTGTTTTAAAATTTTACCTTGAACGGATCATTCACCCTGGAAAGAGGGTAAAAAAATTTCTTATTTTTCCTCCCATATCTCATTCCTTTATTTCATGACCCAAAACCAGGACCTCACGCTTAGTTTTGCGTTACAGTCCGGGCTTGGAAGTTGACCTGTGTATTTATTTTGGAAATTGTCTTTAAAGAAAAACGTATTACAAATTCTAAGCAACCAACATACAATGAAATATTGGAGCCCACCCATTTTCTTTAGTTGAGGACTACCTCAATTCCTATATCATGATTCTTTCTGGGAAGATATAAATACATTCCTTGCTGGTATTCTAAAAGCAGAATATTTAAGACTATTTTGTCCATTAGGAAAAGTGTATTAAAGCCATGTTAAAGTCAAAATTATTCTCTCCTCTGCCTACTGAAACGTTCCAAGAAGTGTATGCAGAATGGTTGAATATGCTTTTTAAATGTTTGGTCCATTTGTCTCAAATTGTTAGTCGTCTTGTTCTCCCTTCTAATGAGTTGTAACCTGAGAGACTGGGAGATTGAATCTGACCCCATTCTGGGGACAAGCTAAGGAAGCCTGCTGAGAGCTTGCAGTTCTGTGTATCATTTTGATGTTTGAGGTAAAATATCAAAATAAATTGGCTCCCAAAAGAAAGATATCAAATGCATACTAAAAAACTTGCCGTCTGCCATTCCCATCAAACTCTAAGCAATGCTGCAATAAAAGTGACTGATTTGTATTCCCTCATATCATCTTGCTTATTCTCTCTCTCTCCTCAGACCATCTGGTGGGTTTCTGCAGACAATACCCTGCCCCGTTACTGTGAATGGAGCATTGCTTGTTGGGGAAGAAAATCAATTATCAGTTTCTTTTTCTCTTTCAGTTGGAGGCTGGATTGCTCTGTTCCATTCAAGAAACCTTCCAGTGAACTATGTTGTAGCTTCCATTATATAAAGCTTTTATAAGACTTAAGCTCTAACGCCTCAGCTTTCCTCATTCAATGCTGTCTTCATTCCATTTGTTCCTCTTGTACACTGCTGTGCAATATTTCTTCAACATTTTAGGTGCTTTCCTTATTTCTTTTCGTCTAGAAACACTAAATCATGTGCTAACATTTTATCACAAACTTCTCTTCTCTCCTTTGAAGCAATAACTACAAAAGATTCCTCCTCACCCCTACCCACACATACCAAGTTTTGTCAGGGTTTTTATGTGCATGGGTGGTAAGGGAGGTCTTAATGACCAAAGTGCACTGTCCCAACGGAGTCTTATATCATGTTCTGAATGGTATTCTCTTTGTTCACGACAAGAATGAGTGTGTAACCAACTTGGTTTATTAAATTCCAGCTGTCAGTCTATGCCTATGGACTGACCAGAGAGAATGGTTTCTCTGATAGCTGCCTTTGATCTAAGGGCTGGATTTCAAGAGATAGTTCCACCCTGAACATTGCAGCAGAGGGAAGAAACTGAATGACTGGGAAACTTGGAGATGGTCCTGATATTTTCTCAGCAGAAAGCTTGCTATTTTACAGCTAAGTGCTTTTATCCCAACCTGAACTGCTGCTCTCTAGCTTCACTTTAAAAAGAAAGGAATCTATGCTTAATGGGTATGAATTTTTCTTTTAAGATGATGAAGTTCTAGAACTAGATAGTAGTGTTGGTCGCACAACATTGTGAATGTACTAAACACCATTGAATTTTACAATTTGAAATGGTGAATTTCATGTTGTATATTTCACAACAATTAAAAAAAGAAAAGAATCTGGAAAAAAAGAACAGGACAAAAATTACAAAGAAAACCAAGTCATCCTTGGTGACTCACAATTGCCCTTTTCCAACTCATCTGTCAACTTCCAGTCTACCTTTCCCTAATTGTATGATGATTCTTGCTATGCTCTGTCTACCCAGAGCTACATTTTTCTGCCTCTTTTAGGTCTGGTCTTGCTGAGTCAGTGCTACATGTCACTCAGATGACACCTGCATTATCTCCTCAACCTTGCCAATAATCACATAAGTTCTCATTCTGCTTACAGTTGGATGAAAATGTTCCTGCTGAAATTGTTCTGTGTTTCCCAGAAAGATATCAGTATGGAACACTGTAGTGGAAATCAGCAGAATTAGGACACAGCATGCTGTAAAGAAGCCTGGGGTTTAGGTGACTGGATAAAGATATATATATATCTTTATATTTATAGAAAGTATGTCTCATATATATGTCATATATATATGATATATATAGAGAGACAAGTACTGTGGATTCTAAAAAACAAAACAAAACAAAATGAAAACAAACTCACAGATACAGAGAACAAAAGGGTGGTTGCCAGAAGGGAGGGGGGTGGTGGGGTAAAATAGGTCAAGGGAATGAAGAAGTACAAATCTCCAGTTATAAAATAAATAAGCCACAGGGAGGTAATATACAGCATAAGGAATATGGTCAATAATATTGTAATAACTTTGTATAGGGGCAGATGGTTACTAGACTTATCATGCTGATCATTTCATAATGTATGTAAATGTCAAGTCACTATATAGTACACCTGAAACTCATGTAATATTGTGCATCAACTATATTTCAGTTTTAAAAATCATACAAATGTTAATTTTGTTAGCTTTTTGACCTTTTTCATATAACTAATTATTTCTGGATAAGTGATTTCTGGATAAGGGAGAATACTGTAATTATAATATAAATAGAGGTAGCTTATTTTTGCCATTCTACCTGGTCTGTTGCCTTAATTTGCCAAATAATCATAATTATAAAATATTACTGGCTCTACAATGCAGCGCCTGGTTTATTTAATTCTAGTTTTGCTATTTAATTGAAAATAAAGCATTGTGGGGAAAAAATCATGGGGTTTGAAATCAAATAGATCAACACTCCACAACTTACTATATGGCATAGGAAAAGTGCATTATCCTCCTGGAGGGGTGGGATAGGGAGGGTGGGAGGGAGGGAGACGCAAGAGGGAAGACATATGGGAACATATGTTTATGTATGACTGATTCACTTTGTTATAAAGCAGAAACTAACACACCATTGTAAAGCAATTATACCCCAATAAAGATGTTACAAAAAAAAAAGTGCATCATCCTGAGCCTCAATATTTTGTCTATAAAAATGGGGTAGCATCTATCATGTAGTGGAGTTGTGACATTTAAATAGAAATATGTTTAAAGTGTTGTCACATACAAGACACATTCGATAAATATTATCCCTAATTGTCTAGTTCTGGCACTAACCAAATGTAGAATCTTCATCAAGCCTTTTAATCCTTTTAGCTTCCATTTCTTCTGAGTAAAATGAGGAAGAAGATCAATGGAGCATTATTATTCAAAAGTAAGACAGGGGGCTTCCCTGGTGGTGCAGTGGTTGAGAGTCCGCCTGCCGATGCAGGGGACACGGGTTCGTGCCCCAGTCCGGGAAGATCCCACATGCCGCGGAGCGGCTGGGCCCGTGAGCCATGGCCGCTGAGCCTGCGCATCCAGAGCCTGTGCTCCGCAACGGGAGAGGCCACAGCAGTGAGAGGCCCGCGTACCACAAAAAAAAAAAGTAAGACAGAAGATTGGGCAGATCTTGAACAAAAAAAGAACTTTATCTCTGTAAATTTCCTCTGGGTTATTTTTATTTTCGATCATGCAGGATGCAGTAGTGTACAGACCCAAATCCTTATGGTTTAATGGAGAGTGGGTTCATTATGTAATTTTGTTTTATTTTATAAAAAGGCAACCTGGAATTTCCAAAATTCACATAGAATCATATGCTATGACCTTGAATTATAAAAGCAAATCTATTGTGCACATACCTTTCTTACAATAACAAAACAGATAGATGGAGCTTCTAAAATGTTTGGAATTTTTCTTGTTCAAGTAAGCATACATAAACTCATCTAAAGAGTCTTTCATCAAAACTAGTTTACTCAATTTTTTGTCCCCCTAACTTGAGAGAAAATGCATAATTTTACCATTATGTATTATGAAATACTTGGAATAAAAATATGTACGGTTACCATTTAATCCTTCATATGTAAATATTTTTGTACCAGTAATATATACTACTAATCTTAATGAGTTACTGAAAAGTTCATTTTTTTTTTGTCTATTCAACCACTCATGTAGAAAAATTGAATCAACTAAAAATGTACTGAGTTCCTATGATTTTCCAGGTATCGTGTTTCCCTGCCCTCATGGACTTGGTGGTCTAATAGGACACGTAGATATTAATCAAAGTGCCATGCAAATTAATATGAAATTACACTTTAAGACATGCTACAAGGAAAGGTACAGGGTGCTATGAAACTGTATAACAGGGAGATTAACCTAAAGTCATGGGTGTCAAGAAATGCTTTTTATTAGGTTATCTCTTCATAATGACACATAAGTGACACGTTAAGCATCACTTAATTTTTATATTCTAAGCTGGATAATGGTATTCCTGTTCATTCAGTCACCTAAACTTGAATTTCACAATCATCATTGATCTAACCTTCTTCCTGGACTTCTCTTACCCCCATTCAGTCCCTATATCCTATCCTTCAGAGAAATATCTCACACATCTTGGTTTTTCTTTATATTTCCATTGTTGCTGCCCAGTTATTGGCTATTGTCTTACAACTGGACTATTACCTCGGTGTTCAATCTTTGGTCCTGCCTGTACCCTTTCCACTCTCCACTCCCTTTTAATCATTGAGGCCAGAGTAATGTTTCTTAAATTACCTCAGTGTCTACCTTTGCAATCTGTCCCTAACTCCGTGATTTCAACACAGTGGGCCTCGGATCACCTGGGAGACCTTTTCCAATAGAAAACTTTCTGGGATCCCCATCCCAGACCTCTTGAATCAAAAACTCTTAGGATGGGGCCCAGGAATTTGATATTACCAAAAGCTCTCCAGAAGATTTTGATGTGTAGAATTGTTTGAAAACCATCTTCTCAACACACCTTCCCAGTCCTATCTCCTTCTGCTGCACTACACATAAACAAGACTATAGCAATTCCTTAAATACCATCTGCCTTTCCTGTTTATTTGTATATACTGTACTGTTTTCTCTGCTTAGAATGCATTCGCCTCACACGTCTGCCAATTACAATCCTTGTTTTTGAAGGTTTTATTCCAAGGCCACTTCCTCTATTGGGCTTTGGGACTTCTCCTAAGCTGGAATTGATTTCCCACTCTCTTGAGAGCTCCAGAAACATTTTGTTTATAGCACTTATGCATTGTATTAGAATGTCTTGTCTCCCCTACTAGACCATAATCGCATAAAGTCTTTTTCTAAGACAATCTGTAACCACCATAATGCTTAGCTTAGTTCTTTGGGTAAAGCAAGGGATACAGGGTATATTTGCTGAAAAAGTGAAACAAGTTTTACTATTCTGCAAAGAGTAAGATTACCTGTGAATATACTGCTATCAGAACATCTCCTCCTTAACTACAAAAGCTATTAAAATATACATTGCCAACCAATGTTTTTCATAAAAGTAAATATAGCTATAGGTATTAGACATATGGATATATGAACTCATATGGCTTCAATATACACTATTTTCATTAATAAAAAAGTCCCAAGTCCTTTTTGTCATTCACTCAATTTTACCTCACAGTCTGACTTCTAATTCATCCATTTTTCAAACAGCAAACAAGATGATATGCCTTCTCCAGAAGGAATGCTGCTGATGCCATGCTGTGAATCATTGAGAAAACAGCATTGGAGCAGAAACTTCTTGGCACTTCCTTCCAGAGGTCACAGCCAAAGTTTGGTTATTTTTAACTTGTGTTCTCATCCGATGAATTAATTCACGTTGTGGACTAAAATTCAAAAAAGAAAAAATAAATGACCCTGCATTACAATTAGTGGAATAATTATTAAAACTTCAGAAAGATTTTGATTTATACAAAGACATAGATCTCATTGACTGGATGAAATCAAGTACCTTTTCATAAGTGGGCTCAAAGCCAATGGGTTTTCAGGAATAAGGCTTTAGAGTAGAATATGTCTTAGATTTATGTACCAGAAGTTATCAGGCATTTTATGCTTTGTAGGATGAACGTGAACTAACATGTAAATTTGCTCATGGTTCCAAGGCCTCTAGGATGTTTTACTAGCCTAGAAGAAATTTGTTCTTTTGAACTGATAAAGATTTAAATAAAAATGAAAATTGTCCCTGTAGCACTTGGAGCACTCTCTCTGTCATTCTCACTGTTTTTTCTTTTTCCTTCTTCAGTTTACTAATTCTCTTTGTCCTGAAGGATACATCCCTTTAGGGGTTGGGAAATAGGTTGCATGTCCCTTCTGCAACCCTCTTTCTGTCTTTTCTCCTTGGTATTTGTCTTCCTGCTCTCATCTGAATGTTCACTCCCTCTACTATGGTAATTGTCTTCTTTCCCGCCCAGACTTGAACCACTTTCTCATCTCAAAAGGTATCCCATTTCTCCAGAAGTCATTCAGATAAGTGCTTCTCAAATTTTAATGTGCATATGACTCACTGGTATCTTGTTATAATGCTAATTCTTATACAGTAGGGCTGGGTTGGGGCCTACAATTCTAACGAGCTCCTTGGTGAAGCCCACATGTGCTTGTTTGAGGACAGCACTCTGAATATCAAGGTTTTAGGGGACAGAAAAATTTTTTCATAATCTTTTACTACCTAATAATATCCTCAGAATTTTACCTTGTTCAGAAAAATGTACATTTTTAAATAAGCCTTCAATAGCTTGTATGTAAATATAATATGGAAATTTTAAATACTACGCCTATATCCATGGAAGAAATATTTAGGGATAATTACCATTGAATCCCTCAAATCATGTGACAAACTAGACAGATGCTTTGCTTATAAAAAGAGCCAGGCCTACCACTCTCACCACTATTATTCAACATAGTTTTGGAAGTTTTAGCCATAGCAATCAGAGAAGAAAAAGAAATAAAAGGCATCTAATTTGTAAAAGAAGAAGTAAATGGTCACTGTTTGCAAATGACATGATACTATACATAGAGAATCCTAAAGAGGCTACCAGAAAACTACTAGAGTTAATCAATGAATTTGGTAAAGCAGCAGGATACAAAATTAATGCACAGAAATCTCTGGCATTCCTATATACTAAGGATGAAAAATCTGAAAGAGAAATTAAGGAAACACTCCCATTTACCATTTCAAAAAAAAAGAATAAAATACCTAGGAATAAACCTACCTAAGGAGACGAAAGACCTGTATGCAGAAAACTATAAGACACTGATGAAAGAAATTAAAGATGATACAAACAGATGGAGAGATATACCATGTTCTTGGATTGGAAGAATCAACATTGTGAAAATGAGTCTACTACCCAAAGCAATCTACAGGTTCAATGCAATCCTTATCAAACTACCAATGGCATTTTCCAGAGAACTAGAACAAAAAATTTTCACAATTTGTATGGAAACACAAAAGACCCCAAATAGCAAAGTAATCTTGAGAAAGACAAACAGAGCTGGAGGAATCAGGCTCCCAGACTTCAGACTATACTACAAAGCTACAATAATCAAGACAGTATGGTACTTGCACAAAAACAGAAATATAGATCAGTGAAACAGGATAGAAAGCCCAGAGATAAACCCACACATATATGGTCACCTTATCTTTGATAAAGGAGGCAAGAATATACAATGGAGAAAAGACAACCTCTTCAATAAGTGGTGCTCGGAAAACTGGACAGCTACATGTAAAAGAATGAAATTAGAACACTTCCTAACACCGTACACAAAAATAAATCCAAATAGATTAAAGACCTAAATGTAAGTCCAGACATTATAAAACTCTTAGAGGAAAACCTAGGCAGAACACTCCATGACATAAATCACAGCAAGATCCTTTATGACCCACCTCCTAGAGAAATGGAAATAAAAATAAACACATGGGACCTAATGAAACTTCAAAGCTTTTGCACAGCAAAGGAAACCATAAACAAGATGAAAAGACAACCCTAAGAATGGGAGAAAATATTTGCAAACAAAGCAACTGGCAAAGGATTAATCTCCAAAATTTACAAGCAGCTCACGCAACTCAATATCAAAAAAACAAACAACCTAATCCAGAAATGGGCAGAAGACCAAAACAGACATTTCTCCAAAGAAGATAGACAGATTGCCAACAAACACATGAAAGAATGCTCAACATCACTAATCATTAGAGAAATGCAAATCCAAACTACAGTGAGGTATCACCTCACACCAGTCAGAATGGCCATCATCAAAAAATCTACAAACAATAAATGCTGGAGAGGGTGTGGAGAAAAGGGAACACTCTTGCACTGTTGGTGGGAATGTGAATTGATACAGCCCCTATGGAGAACAGCATGGAGGTTCCTTTAAAAACTAAAAACAGAACTACCATATGACCCAGCAGTCCCACTACTGGGCATGTACCCTGAGAACACCATAATTAAAAAAGAGTCATGTACCACAATGTTCATTGCAGCACTATTTACAATAGCCAGGTCATGGAAGCAACCTAAATGCCCATCGACAAAAGAATGGATGAAGAAGGTGTGGTACATATATACAATGGAGTATTACTCAGCCATAAAAAGAAATGAAATAGAGTTATTTGTAGTGAGGTGGATGGACCTGGAGACTGTCATACAGAGTGAAGTCAGTCAGAAAGGGAAAAACAAATATTGTATATTAACGCATATATTTGAAATCTAGAAATATGGTACAGATGAACTGGTGTACAAGGCAGAAATAGAGACACAGATGTAGAGAACAAACGCATGGACACCAAGGGGGAAAAGTGGGGGGGTGGGTGGTGGTGGTGGTGGTGGGATGAATTGGGAGATTGGGATTGACATATATGCACTAATACGTATAAAATAGATAACTAATAAGAACCTGCTGTATAAAACAAAATATTCTAAAAAAAATGGACAAAAAACCAAACAAAAAATACCCATA
Organism: Tursiops truncatus; assembly: GCF_011762595.2. NCBI lineage: Eukaryota > Metazoa > Chordata > Mammalia > Artiodactyla > Delphinidae > Tursiops > Tursiops truncatus. The sequence continues at coordinate 30,971,574 of NC_047055.1, forward strand.
TTTTAAACCACTTTTCACATTCAGTCTATCTTCCAATAGTTACCGGGCTAGATTAATGTGGAGACTAGAGGACAGCAGTTCCTTTCAAATTTATGTGACTTCGGTCAGGGCTTTCACCATATCTTCATTGGATCCACCTTAACCTCTTTTGTCCAGAGCAGGCTTTCATGGAAAAAATAATGAACTGTGCAAAACCTGTAGAATGTATGTGTCTAAAACATCATCTGACGTTTTGTAGAAACTGTGCTTTCCAGACAATAGAAACAGTGAGCTCTGATCCTCATCTTAGAACCTAAATACTACACTGAGACACCACAGAAAAAAAATGTGGCCCGACCCCTACCCATGATGGCAAAGGCCAAATGGGGAACCTAGACATCTACACTCACAAGGCTGTAATAAGGCTCTCCAACACCCCTGATTAGGTGGCTCAGAGAAAATCAAATAGAAAACAGGGACTTTCAACACCAATCCCTGCAACGAATCCCATTCCCATGGCATCAGTGGTTACTACATGGGGATCCTGAGCTTACTTCCCACCCACCATTAATGAGATGCTGTATTCCCTCCCTGCTGAGGTTGTGTCAAAGGAGGTCTAGTGGAGAGTCAGGACTTTTACCATTACGGAGAGGCAGTGAATTCACCCCTACCACGGTGTCAGTGGAGACCATGTGGGGAGCTGGAAGTCCACTCCTAACAGCAGAAATGAGTTCACCTTTCTTCAACACTCAGATGTCAATGGAAGCCAAGTTGGGAATCTTTACTTCTACTCAAACTGACAGCAATGAGGCAGCATCTCTTCTTTCACTGCCAGAGCATTGTCAGAGAAAAGAGAAAATCAGCAAAAAATCCTGAAGGTTTCAGTGCTATCCAGAATCTTATAATATGAAAATGTCCAAATTTCAATAGAAAGTCACTCATCATACTAAGAAGCTGGATGATCCCAAACAGAACAAGAATAGACAATCAGTAAATGCCAAGTCCAAGAGGATAGACAGAGATGTTGAATTAACTAAAAGGAAAAAATTGGCAACCCCATAAATGTATATCCAGCAAAAATACCCTTCAGTAATAAAGGGAAAATCAAGACATTCTCAAATGAGAGAAAAACTAAGAGAATTTCTTGCCAACAAACATACTGTAAAAGAATGGCTAAAAGGGTTCCTCTAAACCAAAGGGAAATGATAAAAGAAAGAACCTTGGAACATCAGGAAGTAAGAAAGAGCATGGCAAGCAAAAATATTGGTGAATACAATATGCTTTTCTTCTTCTCCTGAGTTTTCTAAATTATATTTGATGGTTTAAAAAAAAAGTAAAACTGTTTGATGTGGTTTTAAATGTATGTAGAAGAAATATTTAAGACAACTATCCTGCAAAACAGGGAGGGAAAAGGGACATAAAGGGAGGTACTAGTTCAATATTTCACTCAGAATGGTAAAATAAGGACACCAGTAGAAACCGCAATTAAGGGACATTCTACAAAATACCTGAGAGCCTAGAGGAGCGTAAGGAGACATGATAGCTAAATGTATTGTATTTCCTGGATGTGATCCTAGAATAGAAAAAGAACATTAGATTAAAAAAAAAAACAAACTGAGGAAATCTGAATAAAATATGGAGTTTAGTTTAAAATAATGTACCAATATTTGTTCATTGATTGTGGCAGATTTACCATACTAATGTAAGATGTTAATAATAGGGGTACGGATATATGTGAACTCTTTGTACTAGCTTTGCAATTTTTCTATGAATGTATAGCTATTCTAAAGTTTAAAGTTTCCTTTAAAAAATTACTAGGCCATAAAGAAAATCTATGCTAAATGACTGATTTCATTCTCCAAACACAATACAGTAATAGAACAATAGAAAAGCGACTGTAAATATCTAAAATGATTATAGAGATTATAGAAATAAATGAAAACCACGATGAAAGCACAGATTTGTAAAAACAAAAAGAACATTTTTTTCTTAATCAATGGTTCAAAGAAGAAATCATAAAGGAAATGGTTATATATTTAGAATTAAATAATCACAAAAATACTACACGTGAGAATTTACTATACAACTATAGTAATTAAAACAGCGTGATACTGATGGAGCCTTCAGACTAATGAAACTGAAATGAAGCCAAGTGTATATGCATACATTTGTACATATATGAAAAATCAGCATATAATAGAGATGTTGTTAAAATTAGAATACAAGCTTTCCAATAAATGGTGTTGGTTCAATTGAGTATATATGAAGAAAAATAAAATTGGAACCCAACATCACATAATAATAAAAATCAATTGCAAGTGGATGTAAAAACCAAATATGAAAAAAAACTATTGGAGAAAATATAGAGGATTATCTGTATGATTTGTGGGTGTCAATGGCTTTCTCATACAAGAACCCAAAGCTAAAACTATACAGTAAAATGTCAAAATTTGAGTATGCAAAAATTTAAATTTCCATATGACAAAAGACAAGGTAAAATTAGAAGATACAACTGGGAGAAGACATTTCCAACATGTATAACCAAAACCAGGTTGGCGGGGGTCAAGAATCCACAAAGAACTCCTATATATTTGTTTTTTAAAAACACTTGTTAAAAGATGGTCAAAGAATATGGACAAGTAATTCACAGAGGAGGAATATGAATAGTCAATAAACATATGAAAGATCATATAGTACCTCTAGTCTTAATTTTTTGAAGCCCCTCCATATTGTTTCCCATAGTGTCTGCACCAATTTACATTCTTATCAACAGTGCGTGAGGGTTCCCTTCTCTCCAATTATTGTCAGTATTTGTTGTTTCTTTGATGATAGCCATTCTGACAGATATGAGGTGATATCTCATTGTGGGTTTGATTTGCAATATGCACCCCTATGTTCACTGCAACATTACATACAATAGCCAAGATATGAAAACAACCATGAATGGAAAAAGAAGAATGAGTATCCACATTTATCATTGAGGATTAGTTTCTTTAAAATATTAGTCAAATATCAATATATACACCTCACTTTAACTTTTATTTCTTTGATTGCTAATTAGACTGAGCATTATTATTATTATTATTTTTTGTCAATTGTTTTACTTCTTTTTTTATGTTCTTACCAATTTTCTACTAGAATATTCATCTGTGTTCTGAGATTTCCAGTCTCTTTCCATGTCGACATATTCCCGTTCTAACACCACATTGTTTTAAAAAGTGTTTCTTTAATACATTTTTATATAAGCAAGTATCTTCTCTTTATTTTTGTTCTTCAAAAATTTCTTGGCTGTCTTATATTTTAAAACTTCCAGATGAATGTTAAAAGCATTTTCTCAAGTTTCAAAAATCCTCTTGAGATTTTGATCTGAATTACAGTAAAATTACATCTGAATTTTTGAAAACTTGGCATGTTTATATTGTTTAGTCTTCCTATCCAGGAACATGTTATTCTTCTACATTTATGTAAATCTTGTATCTCTCCCAGTAAAGTTTTATAATTTCCTTTAGCCAATTTTTTTTCTGGGTATTTTGTATATTATATTGTCATTGTAAGTGATCTTGTTTTCCTACTATATTTTCTAACTAGTTATTACCAGTATATAAGAAAGCTCTTTAATCTGTTCATTTACTTTGCATCCAGGCACTTTACTAAACTCATTAGATCTAAAATTTTTTATGTAGAATCTTTTAGATTTTCTATGCAGATATTTCTTACTGCATTCACTGGAATTTCTATAGCATTATTAAATGATTATAGTGATGGAGCACAGTTGTCTTTTTCTTGATGTTGATTATAATGTCTCCAGTGTGTCACTGTTACAGATGTTGTTGGTTATTGTTTTCATCTCAATATCCTAATATTAAGGACCTATTCTTTCATGCCCAGGTTTTTAAAAAATTAATGTTTAGTTTGTTAATCCAGAAATGGGTGTTAAAATTTAGTAAATGCCTCTTTTGGGCGTCTATTGAGATAGTCTTATAATATTGTCTTTTTTTTTTTTTTTTACCTATGGAAATGATATACTAAGAGATTTCCTAATGTTGTCATCCTAATATTCTGAAATAAATTATATTTGGTGATATTATTTTTTTAATATTGTCCATATTTTATTTGCTTAGTGCTTTATTTTAGATTTTTTTCATTTTAAGAGAATCAGTCTTTAAATTCTCTGTGTATATTTGACAAGATTTTATGTCAGGGTTATGTTAGTTTCAAAAAATGCTTTATGGAGCCTTCCCTCTTTTGCCAAGATCTGACTTTTTAAATTACTGGCTAATTAAATATTACATGAAAATCTGAAAAAAAAACATAAATAATCAGTCTGAGAATTTGAATATAGCTTCCCAATAGAATATAAGCTGCAAGGAGGATTTTTGTCTGTTTTGTTCACAGCTGTATCTCTACTGTTCTAGAACAGTACCTGGTATTCAGTAAACGTTTGTTGAATAAACGGAAAGTAATGAATAGTCTCCCGGACCTTTGGTAGAGTTGTTTAGAAGGTTTCCTTTTCCTGATTTATCCCGTGTTTTGCTCTATAAAGCTCTTCTAGGGCATCACTTACACACACACACATATACCACCCCTCAAAAAAAAACACTGGTTTATTTTAGGCAACTCAAGTATATGTATTACTAGAAAAATCATGTATTATACTTAAATTTCCCACTGACATTAAGAACAATTATTATATTTTCCATTATTACAAGTTATAAAAAGCTGAAAATTATATTTTAATAAAATTTTCAGGTTGGCATTTCAAAGTTTCAGTGACAAACATAATGAATTGTTAAAGTCTCAATTTGAGATGGACATTGTAGCTCATTCTCTTAGCAAAAAAGCTAAAAGCAATTTTTCTTCCAAGTCCCATAATACTTTCCAGAACATATTACAGTTCTAAAGGTCACTTAAAATAAGCTGTAAATGTCACTTAAAGTAAAACAATGCCACTGAAAATAAAATACCAGATTTAAGCATCATCAATCAGATTATATAATCTTTTTATTTTACCTATATTACAACATCAGAGGTGATATGGGGGTAGAGGAGCAAAAAATGTCTCAGGTTAGGGTTGATCATAACATACACAGTCTTTATCCTTTTTCTTTTCAAATAAAAGAAATATGGTCTAGTAATTTTGACTCAAATATGATTAATTTGAAAGGGCATGTTCTCAGCAAAATTCTATGGCAATTTATATGTAGTGAAGTCTGGATTATGGTGTCACAGATCAATGATCTGTGCTATATTTAACAAATACAACATACCACTTATTTATTTGGCCCTGGATAATATGGTGCAATTCCAAATGAAAGGAAGCTATAATTGAAAAGTACAGAGCAACCAAAAAAATGAAATAAACCTACAATGCCCTCTGTTGATGAAATATGTGACTAGAGAATGCATGATCAGAAAGAAAAAATTCAGCGTATGTTTCTTAGTTCATTTTTGTTTAGTTTCTCTAAAATATGTCCTAATTGAATTTCATAAAATAAATGTTTTATGTTCTGTTTTTACAGCAATCAGCACAAAATTATGTCAGTTAATAGGAAAAAGTATCAACATATAAATGGTTAGTGCAGTAGGCCCAGTTACATGGCCTTGAATAGGTGTGATCTACTCGGAACTTG